>NC_090445.1:40036915-40661915 GCF_031143425.1 Pleurodeles waltl
ACCACTCCATTCCTCACCCTGCCAACATCAACCCCCTCCCACTCTGTGGTACCAACATCACAGCCATCCCTTCATCCCCAAACCTGTGTCCCAAGGGCTGTTTAATCAATAGTGTGCCCCATAGTACAGGGACCTGAGTCGACCCCTCACACCCAACACAATGAAGGTCCTGGTGAGACTGGGAGTGGGCACACGGTGCCAGGGGCACAGGCATATGGGGGTAGGGGAATTGGGAGGAAACCTGTGGGACAGAGGATGGGGCACCCAAGGTAGTCACATGACCAGGAAGATATCTCCCAACTCTTGGGAGCATACAATCAATCCCAGGAATGGATGGGCCAGATCATCAACATGTTGGGAGAAAACCAAAGGCAGCAGAGGGAATACCACCAGGAGGTCATGCAGCAGTGGCAGGCCCACAGTGCCACCATGGCCTCCATTGCAGGGGTGCTTAGGGACATTAACACCATCCTGAGTGCTTCCTCCACCCATCAGCAGGCCCCTTCCACTAGCCACATCACATATGAGCCTTCAACATCTGCGGCAGCTAGTGGAATGGACGCCCTGCCAGGGGAACCACATGCCTCTGGAACCCCTCTCACTGTAGCTATGGAAAACCACCTCACCCCACAAATCTGGACGTCCATCCAGACATCTGGCTGGATCAGATGCCAAGACCAAACCCACTGCCTGGAAGTGACCCTCTCCTGATTTCTCTCCCTTGTGTGCCACTGAGACACCCTGTTGATTGTTCAGTGACATTACTCCATTTTCCCATGGCCCTTGGACACTGGACCTGTGCTACCTACAGCTGTGCCACCTACTCTGATGATTTCATCCACCATGATCTCACTCATCACCTGTTTGTCTCTGTATGCACAATAAACACTATATGCTACTGCATGTGTCTTTATTTGTACATATACGTAAGAATGGGCAGCAAAATTGTATGTGGGTATGACCCTCTAAACCAACAGGCAGTGTAATGGACAGCAGAGGGTGGCATCCTTTGCATGAGACACAGTACAACAGGCATGTCCCAGGGCAGATGTGAAGGGGTCACTACTCCGGGACACACCAGAGTATATCCACTTATCCAACCTGCAAAAAGACCATGACAGAGACTTCCATCAGGATAGTAGGCATGCTGGCACACAAAGCACATATGCAGTTCATAGTTGTTGTGCCCAGTGTAGATTGCCAACTAAACAGGGGGAATCTGATGTAGCTGTCCAGGTGTTTCGAGAAAGCACACAGTACGTCCTTCAACACAAGAATGAACATGGGCTGTGACATCCCTACTGCCAAGCCCACTGTATTCTAAAAGGAGCCTGTGACAAGAAAGTATAGCACTGACAGGACTTTGACTGTGGGAGGGATGGTATAGGAATTACAAATGGCAGGCAATAGATCTTGCTCCAACTGGGTATATATTTCCATGATGGTCTGAAGATTCAGCCGATAGGTCAGGATGATATGCCTGTCCTCCAGGGTAGCAAGATCGACTAGTGGATGGTACAATGGTTACAAAATCTAAGAAAAGAGCAAACCGGGGCACTCCAAACAAAGAGAGTCCAAAAGTCGGGTGACTTAGTGTGGAAAAGTTTAATCCTCAGTAATTGGTTGTTGAATCATAGTTCAAAATTGTTTGAATCCACATATGAGAAAGTATATAGCAGGTTACAATAACAAACTGACTCCTCAGAATGAGCAGGCATAGATGAGCAACAAAACAGCCAACACGTGTTTCGTCCTCTCGGACTTTTTCAAGGCTGCAGACAGAAACAAAGAGGAACTATTTACAATTATTGGCACTACCCTACTGGTAGCTAAATTTTGAAACGTGCAGATCATGCACGTAAAAAAACAGAGTGATTATGTCACCAATGTGAAGAAATAATAATAAATAGAATAAACCCTGTGGACTGTTACTTTGCATGCATTTGAAAGAAATTGCAAAAAAGGGGAATAGATGATCACCCTCCGTGAACCCTCCGTGAACCAATGGTGCATGTCTCAATCTCCTCATGACAGCGTATCTAGGATAGAGAGGAGAGAATGTACGATGTGATAAGCACTCCACATATTTCAGCTGAACATGTCCTCATCGCACACACCTAACACTGTAGACATGCCTCGCACCGCTGACACATACTATATTGGGCATGCTGAAGCAGCATGGACACCATCCTTGCTGCACATGGCCCTGAGCAATAGTTTGTGACACACATCACATGTGGAAAATTCCATATGTGGGACACAGACCTATCCTCCACTGACCATGTATGTAGCCATGCTATATACCTATATGGTTACACCGCCTATGAGGCTCTAAGTGTCTGGACATGCACTTTGTCAGACAACCGGCCATATAACATCACTGTGTCATGTATGTCACATGTATAAGTCTAACCATAATCTCACAACATAGGCCTGCTCCGCATTCTGGACAAAAACCGTGTATTGCACACTTATTTTGCTGCAGCAAGGCATGATATGTGCATAAAATGGCAGCTGTGTGTCCTGTATGAAATGGACAGATGGAAGTGACCTAAGTCCGCCGGCGTATGTCGTCATGGCAGTAGGCGGTCGCAACCTCCATGCAACTTCTCATTGGTTAACATTGCTGCCTATGGGGGACTGGGGTCAATCGCAATTATCGCCGGCATTGACGGACCTGTACACGGCGGCTGTGACCGTCATTTTCTGCAACCTTGCTCACTCGACGCCTGACACTCTTGCAAGCAAGACATCCATGACGTGAACTGCTGTGTACTGTCTCTGGGAGCCATCATGCCATGTCCTGCAGGTGATAGGGCCCCAGCCTTCACCCAAGAAGAGCTGGAGAAGCTGGTGGAAGGGGTCCTACCCCTGTGTGGACAGCTGTATGGGGCACCAGAGGAGCAGGTGAGCCCAATACCATTGTCATGTGTGATAGGGGTGTATGTGAGGATGAATGGCGTAAGTGTACTGGTCAGAGAATACATGCATGCAGGGGCCATGGAGTTAAGGCTCGTGAACTGTGACAATGGGCATGTGTGGACATTCGGTGAGTCTGGTGTTTGTAGTCCACTGCTGTTGCTATGGTGCCAGTCTACATTATTTTCTCCTTCTGTCTGTGTCACCCATGCAGGTAAATGCCCATCAGAAGAAGGGGATATGGTGTGCCATCCCCAAGCAAGTGCCGACCCTGGGAGTCCATAGCCGTCAGGGCACCCATTTTCGCAAGCGGTGGAAGGACTGGAGATGCTGGGCCCGAAAGACCTCAGAGGCCCAGCTGGGGATGTCCTCTCAACGAGGGAGGGGTTCCCGTCAGACCCTGACCCCCCCTAATGGCCTGAATTTTGGCAGTGGCTTACCCTGAGGTGGATGGACATTTGAGAGCAGTATAGCAGCTACCAGGGGTGAGTACTGACCGTATCCAGGGACTTGGCTGGCCTTAAATCGGATTGGGTGCCTCACTGCAGAAAAAGTGACATTGTCTTTATGCTACATTTTTCTCGACCATTGCAAATGGGTATTAGGCATCCTGGCAGAGAATCTTTTGTAGAAGTGTGTCCATGCTTTACTGTCAGTGGATGTACATCTCCCATTTCCATACCTCTCCATGTCTCTAATGACATAGGCACATGTGTGACTCCATCCTGGCCATACAATGGATGTGAGTGTTTGGATCACCAGAAGCATTATGTATGACCAGCTCCATCCATCTGCACTGCACTGAGGTGTCAGTCCATGCCCATCTGTGTAGCCTACCGGTGTATGCTTCTGTGTGACTCTACTTTTATCACTGGGACTATATATATCATGTACTATAGCTGGAATTGACAGATTGTGGGGCTGGCATTACAGTTCCACCACATGAATGGCCTTCATGGGACAGGAGTATGGCCTGATAGCTGACTAGGCATATATGAGTGATCTGCTGACTGTAGGGTATGTGTAGCTTGCCAACCAGGGATACCGATACATGTAGATATTATGAGACCTGATTGCACAGATAATGCATTCCTAGGAGCTATACTTGTGGGGATGTGGCCTTTAAATACATGGGATGGTACTACAGGTGGCTAATGCTCTGGGAGATCCCTAATTTTCTCCATGGTGTGTATATGGCATGTATGACAAAGCCCTAGCAATTCCTATGGTGCAATGCTGAGTAACTGCCTACATCATGTCATAATGGAAATTTGTGGGCACATCTGATGGCCTTTGACTATTACAGCTTGACTTGGGAAATAGGTAGTGGCAGATTAGGAGTGATGTTGGCATAGCATTACACATGGCGTGTAGATGTGATTCACATTTTGTATTCCGTCTCCTCAGGCTGCCTTATGTGGGAGTGGGATGTGTAATTGGTGTACAGCCAGTGGTGTTTGTCCAGGTGTGCCTCATGAATGCAAATATTTCCCCTCTGAGTTGTGTTTTGTCTGGGCTCAGTGACAGGTTTTGCCATTTGTGGAAGGGTGTTTGTGAGGCTGGAGTTGTCATGCTGCGTAGTACAACTGGTGTACTTTCATGTGTGGTGGCATTGGTAGAGGTCCATGATGTGATATGTGTGTTCCAGAGGTACATCTGTTGTGACACTGCACTCAGTGGATGTGTGATATGTGGTACATGGCCCATTGTAGGTGCAATTAGCAGTATGCTGAGTAGTGATATATGTATTGGGTGTCAGGTACTCTGGCTATGAGATAGGGTCTGGCTAATACCACAGGTTCACATAGTACACATCAGATGTGAACTGTTTGGGTGTCTGACTTGTATTGGCTAAGTTGTTCTCCATAATGGCATCACTGTACTGAGTGGCCAGCCATGTAATATGACAGGTAGGTGCTGTGTGGTCTGTGAGTGGAGTTGTCTTCACTGTAATAGGCATATTACAGAGGACATGGACTAATCAGGAATTGTTACTGTAGGGGCCTGAAGTGTTGTGTTCAGTCAGCTGCACAGCCAATGGGTGAAAGGGGTATGGAGAGGTAAGATGTGTATCCAGGCATACTATTGATAGTGCATCCAGGGCATGCTCTGCCACCTAAAATGGCTTTGGTTGGCATCATGGGGATGACTCTAGTAGTGCAGTCCTACTTAAGTATTGATTTAAGTGTGAGGGTTGGCATAAAGGTGTGGGTAGTAGTGACATCTAATGTTATGATGTAGGTAATGTGTATTGGCAAATGCAATTGCCTAGCCATGATATGTATTGTCACAGATGAACATGTTTAGCTGTGTCTATGGGAGGTATATGTTGACCATTTTACCCCCATTTGTCTCTCTCTCTACCTCCCTCTCTCTCTCTCTTTGTATGCATCAGCATCATCTGGCAAAGGTGAAGGGGCATAGGCGAGTGGGGAAGCAGCAGGCCAAGGGACCCAGGAAGCTGGACCCAGCAAAGTCGAGGGACCCAGTGGGACAGAGGGTGAGGGGAATGCCATGGGGGAGACCAGATCTACCACCTCGGAATCCTCCTGCAGTGGACACCCCTTGGTTGTCGGGGACCAATCTGGGACCACCTCAGCACCATCTTTGTCCGCCACTCCCATTACTACCACTGCCCTTCCTGTAGCTCCTGACCCAGTTGCCCGTGCCCCCTCACACAGGAGGGAAGGCGTCTTCTTTGCCTCAGGCACCTCTGCCTCTGCCCGAGTCAGCCCTGCTGCCCTCAGTGAGGAGGCTATAGACCTCCTGAGGTCCATCTCTGTGGGTCGATCCACCATAGTGAATGCCATTCAGGGACCGGCAGCTCAAATACAACAGAGCAATGCGTCTCTGGAGGGCATTCACAGTGCCATGGCTGGCATACAGAGATCCTTTCAGGATCTGGCCTCCACTCTGATGGCAGCCAGTGTCCCTTTGTCTCCTGCCCCCCCCCCCACCTACCTCTTCCCAATCCCAAAACCCTCTCTCCATACCCAACCAAAGCACACCTACACACAGGCATGCATCCACCTCAACAGACAAAGGTAGCTCAGACAAACACAAGCACCACAAGGCCCACCACTGCCATGCACACAAGCAACATCCACCTGCAGACACACCAACATTCACTCCTTGCACTGACTTACCTGCCACACCCTCCTTCACAAACACTACACCAGACACACCTACAACCACAACACCATCATTCACGGATCCAGCCACTAGTCCTATCTTACCCACAGTCAGCATAATAGCAGAACCTCAGACATCCACCCCAGTCACCACATCCGCAGTTACCACAACCACCGACACCCCCACATGCAGCACATGTACCACACCTGCAGACACCACCCCAACAGTCACCCATCCACCATGGCATCTTCCAGCACCTCCTCCCCCTTCCTCCCAAAACACCTAAACGCCCGCACTCACCCAACCAACAGATGCCCAGCACCCACAAGCATTCCACTCACGCACTTGCACCCAAGACATCCACCGACACATCTTACAACCACTCCCTCTCTCTCCACTCCCAAACCCTTTTGCCATGACCGCCCCTGTGTGTCTAAGAAGCATTTCCCTGTTCCCTACCCTTCTCCCACCCCGTGATACCCCCAAGCTCTCTGTGTCCCTCCCCAAGTCCAGCCCTTCCACCTCCAAGTCCTCCCCTGCCCCCCACCCGGTAGTTGACCCCACTCCCAAGTCCAAACCTCCCTTGTGACCCCTGAGGTGCCTGCCTGTCCCCTTGATGCCCCTACCCTGTGGAGGTCATTTTGCAGTCAGGAGTCAGGGAGGGGCACAGTGAAGTGCCATTTGTGCCTTTGGAAACATGAACATTGGAGTGGCCAATGGCCTTATGATTGTAAATAGTTATTTATTCTAATTCCATTTCACCTTCTTAATACATCGGGCCCAACCTGGTGTTGGATTCAATGGAAACATACTTGTCCTGCCTTTATTTCTAATTGGCTGTTTAGTGTTTGTGGGATTTTGTTTGTGTGTGTGTGACATGTGTGTGTTGGTTGTGCTAGCTGTTGTGCCTGGGCTGCATGTGTGTGTGTGTGTGTGTTTCTGTGGCCCTTCCATTAGTCCTGCAGTCATTGCTGTGTATTGTGTGTAGGATATGTTTGTGTTTGGTACATGCATGTGTGTAGCTAAATTGTGTATTGTTTGTGTTGCCATATGTTATGGTGGTGCTGTGTACACTTGTGTGGTTGTTGTGTGTGTGTCCGTGTGTGTGGTGATGGCTATGTCATATGTGTTGTATGTTGTCTGGGCGTGGTGTGACATATGGAACGTTGTATGGCAGTGTGGTAGTGTTGATTGGTTGTGTGGTGTTGTTACGTGTTGTTGTCAGTATGTGTTGTCATGTGTAGGTGTGCAGTGACACTGTTTGTCGAAGCATTTGTGTAGTTGCAGTTGTGATGTTGTTGTGTGACTCAGTGGTGTTGTGTATGATTGTGTTAGACAGTGCGGTGATGAGTGTTTGCGGGCTGGTGTGTATATGGCACGTGTGTGTTGGCGGTGGTGTGTGTAGTTTGGGTGTGCATGCGTGTAGTGTGTGTGTGTGTGTGTATGTAGGTGTGTGTGTGTACACATGGGTGTGTGGTTACGTGTGTGTGTGTATGGCAGCCGCAAGCCATCCCGGCTGTGTATGTTGTGCGTGCGTGTGTACCAATGCCTTTCCCTCCAGTGTGTGCTAGGTGGGTGTGCTTACGTTGCTGTCTTTATCGCTGGTTCTGGAGTCGTTGTGCGAGCAGGAGCGGTGGGAGGACTTCTAGTTCAGGTTCGATGGAGGCTCCGAATGGGTATGGCTTCCTGAAGGTGAGTGTCTCCTTTTATTCTGTTGGCTTCCTCCAGGATTTTGGTGGCGGTGCGACAGCAGCAGAAACCTTGGTGGTTTGCAGCTTCGTAATGTGTCCAGCTGAAACATGGTCTCTGCCGGTCTGAAGGTGCCCACCGCCGCGTGCCTTGTGGTAGTTTGGCTGTGTTCTGTTGGGAACACTGCCATAGTCATAATTTGGCAGTCTTCACTGCAGGGGTGTGGGTGGTACAACTGCCAACATGGCATTCCTCAGACTACCAAACTCATAATGACCCCCATTGTGTTCTTTCAGTGGGTTGGAGCCAGACAATTGCTTACCATTCGTGGGCGTCATTGTCACTCTCTTTTGCTGCCTAGTAATTGAACAGCTCCAGCCAGCTTCACTTCATCTTCTTTCGGCTGGAGCACGGATTGCTTCATATTGATTAGGGTTCTTCTGGTGCTGCTGCTGTGATTGCGTGCTATTTTTATTTATCTCTTCCTTCTTCCTCCTCTACCCCATCTATTTTGCTTCTTCCCCTTCAGCCACCCATCTGTGTTGCTTCTCGCTGTCTCTCTTCCCATCTGTGTGGCACTGGCTGCTTCATAGTGCCTTTTTTGGGTGAGCGCAAAGCGCTCCGTCCCATTCTGTAATCTCTCTTTGGGCTTCCAACCACACCCATGTCACGTCAGTCACTTACATTGGTTCGTGGGCTTGCCTTTTAAAATCCGCTTGCTTTCATTTGTGAAAGGCATGCATACCTCATGCCTTTTCCGGTGTTTAGCCCACCTACACAGCACCGGTAAACTACTAAAAACATACGAGGCTCGACGTTTTCAGCATGGTGACCGGACTACTTTATCTGTTTATTTTCCACGCAGCGCGATCGCGCTGCATTTTACATAGTGCGATTGTGTTGCGTTTTTTTTCTTTACAGCGCTAATAGCTCCAACTCAAGCAAACGCGAGACCTGTTGCATTGAAAATGCTTGTTTATTTTTACCATCCCTGTGACCATAGTCAGTGACTATCATATGCACCTGCAAGAATGTGAGTTTGGAATCACCCGGCAGGAACAGATGATTCAATAGGGAAACAGGGATATTTGTGACAGGCTGATAGGGCCGGGTTAGATCCAAGCAGATGTTAACCTGGCCTTCTGAAACTTCTTGACTTGCCTGCTTGAAGGCAGGGGGATCTTTCTGACCACATTTATTCTGATATTCTAGAACGCCCACACCATTGTCCATTCACTTCAACAGGTCCAGGTTCCTGCCAATGTGGTGAACTGCATGTCCAGTGAGGTCAGGGCATGACATCCAAAAAGGTGTCTCTTTTCTCTATTAAGTCACACTAAATTTTTCAAGCATCTCTATCTCCACTTTTGAAAGGCAACAGAGAAACTGTTGACAGGGTAGACCCAATAGTCGAGCTGGGACACGGTCTTTAATCCCGCCATCCTCACTACACCGCATAGTTTGGTCCTGGGCAAAGCATGTTATCTCATTTGCTCCAGTTTTCCTATTTGGAAAAATCGGGGGAACTTAGAAAGAAATCACCATCAGTGACTTCAAGATTTCTGTGAAGTTATTTATCAACTGTTTACCTTAAATATTGACATGACTACTGTATTACCCTGCAATTTTTGCACTGTTCACCTTTATGTAGAAAAATGCAGAGAAATGTTTGTGCTTCTCTGAACTTCTTATGGTGTCAGCCAGCGACCGTGAGCAACATCATTAATGACTCGTATATTATTTTAAGTAATACGTCTCAGAAGCATTTATTCTTGTAATTTTGTGTGAAGCCAGTTTTACAGTGTTTCTTCGGTTTTGGTGCTTGTGGCTGTTCCCAAACAAACTCATTTTATATTAATGAAATACAGTAAAACTACCTAAACAGGTACCATACAGGTGACTTTGTTCTCAGGTTACAGGTATAATATAAGTAAGGCTCCCAGTTTTCTGTTTTTACACTTAAAAAAACAATCTGTTTCCCTGTCTGTCCCTTTTTAGGTCTTGCCGGAGAGGGCACTCTTGCAAGACATTTTGTTTACTAAATGGGGTTAGGAGCCCACCCATTGCTTATCATTCGCTGGCTTCATTGTCACTCATATTTGCTGCTTCCTAATTGGCCAGCGCGTGCCAGTTTCACTTCTTCTTCTTTTGTTTGGAGCATAGACCTAGTAGTTTTATCAGTGTCCTTCTGCTGCTCACCTGTAACTGAGATATTGTTTTTATATTCTTCCTCTGTTGTTGTTGTCTGTGTTGCTTGTTGCCCCAAACACTCCCATTGACTGTTGCTTCTTCCCTCCCACCCTCCCATTTTTCATGTTGCTTCTTTACTCCCCCGCAACCATTGACTGTGTTGCTTCTTCCCTTTCTCTGTTGGTTGTTTGTGTTGCTTCATCCCTCCCACCTTTCACCAACCCATTGTCCGTGTTGCCCCCATCCCCACCTTAAGGAAAGAACAAAACTGTGAAGCATCCAGCGCTGGCTACGTGATATCACTTTTTAACTCTCCCATTGCCTGTGTTGTTTGTTTTCTCCCACCCTCCTATTGTCTCTGTTGCTTGTCCCCTCCCTCCATCCCTCCCCTTGTCCCTGTTGCCCTCCACACCCTAAGGAAAAAAGCACTGGGAAACATCATAGCGCTTTTTTTTCAAACTTTTAGACATGCTGCACAGCCACGCTGCTGTACAACACGACTAAAAAACATTGTCAGAGCCAATAGGTCTTGTCAAAGGCAAAAACTTTTGCGTACGTGAGACCTATTGGCTTTGCCAATGCTTGTTCGCAGACTGCTATTGTAATTCCCGGAAAGTACCGGACATTTGTTGTATTTTGTTTCTATTCATAAAGCTTCTATTGTCTGTTTGCACATAGATTTACTAACCAAACGCAATAAAGAACGGGCATGCGTGACGACAGATCACCAGGCTTGAGAACGACAGAGACCGTGTGAACTTTGTTCCAAAAACACACATAAGAACATGAGTCACTTTCAGGGCGCGCGGCGCAGCCTGGAAGGCTTGGTTACAGGCAGGTCAATTCTCGCTCTTAACTGGACGAGAGCAATGATTACACATTCCAGTTAATAGCTTCATTTGAGCTAAAACCTTAAGAAAAATAGAAAGGGGTGTGATATGCTCGCTTTCTCTGACTCACCCCACCATTCCGTTTCCATTCTCACCAGTCTTGGCCTCCGCTCTCGATTTCGTGTTCTTTTTTTCATTGACGTCCGGTTTCTTTTCTTATTTTTCTTTTTACATTTGTTTCTGCGTTTGATTTTTTTCTTCTTGCCTTTTTATTTGCTCCTTATGCCTTTTCTCTCTTTTCTCATTTGATTCTCTTTAATACTCAACTTTTTTTCTTCCTTTATTAATTAAAAAGTATGAATTTTGCTTTAACTCAGAAAGCTTATAACTTGATGATTATATATACGGTGAAACTGGAAACAAGGTATTACTTTTTTAATGTATGGCTCTTCTTCTTTTTTCTACCTTTAGTTTCTTCTAAGTTGCTTATTTCTCTACACTCTTTCTCGTTTTCATTTGTTGTTATGTTCTTTTTCTTTCTTCTTTTATTATTTTTCTATTTCTCTCCAATTCCACCCCCTCTCATGCCTTTCTGATACATTCAAGTTTTTGAGGCAGGCAATCAGTGACCTGTTCTTCGAAACAGCTGCTCGTGGGTCAAGTTTTGTCAATCAATCAATCAGGGATTTGTATAGCATGGCTGATCACCCGTAAGGGTGTCAAGGTGCTGGGAGAAAGAAGGGGGGAAGGATCAGTCGAAGAGCCAGGTCTTGAGGTCCTTCCTGTAGAGGAAATCTAAGAAAATAGCTACTGCTATTGACCTGTGTAAAGGATATTCTTCAGGTCCCGTATCTTAATGGATATTGATACCCATCGAGTTGTATGTCAGGAAAAAATGACCATGCTTCATTGATAGACAATAAAGTTGTACATCAAATAAAGTGGCTGTATAAAAACTTTTATGATCAAAAATGAATTTATTAAATAATTATACAAAATACTAAAGACAAACGATCTATTGCTATAATAAGGAAATAACAAATGACTAGTCTCAACCACACCACACTCATAGAGAATACACAGATGGGTAGTAAGGGTGAAAGGCGCCGCACATCTGAGCAATAAAACAGTTGTACCGAGACAAGTAGTCAAAGTGAAAGCAGGGTCTGGTGCAGCCTGGCCCAGTGCCTTACTACCCGGTAGGCACAAAGAAGGGTAACAAAATACCCATAGACAAATTAGAACGAGATGGCCACAGCACACAGAGTATAAAGTTCAATGGTGTGACAGGGAAAATCTTCCTGAAAGTATATTTGTTGAAATGTAAAGTAGACTGGAGTCCAAGTTCTTGTTTTGCAGATGTAGCCTTTAATTGTAGATATCAAAGATCATTGTGTCATCAACGAGATACAGCCAACACGTGTTTCGTCACACAAGTGACTTCCTCAAGGCTGCAAAACAGTAATGAAATACAAAAAAGGAAAAGTTCTAATGTTATTGCATACATAAGTGTGTGAGGTTACACATGGGCTCATAAGTGAGCACATGAAACAGACTCCAAATCGTTGAATGTCAAAAACACTCAGTAATTTATATGTGAACTCAGTGGAACTAGTGTGGTGAGTAGGTAAGTGTAGAAAACACACATCAGAACTTGGTGCGTGATAGGGACCCTAGACGTAGTGCATAAAACAGCAAAACAGTGAATTACCGTGGAAAAAAAATTCAAAGTTTAAAATTGGACAAGTGCAACCATGGTCTGGAGTGGAATCCATGTGCCTATGAAGTGAAGTGTATCAGGTGAAAGAAAAAAGAAGGGCTGAGAGACAGATCCGAACCGCGGATGAGTAAGAGAACTAAAGTTAATCAGGTGCCTTGACTGATGAGAGAAGTGGCGGTAACTAAATGCGTAGATCATACCTGGGCCGTCAGGCCAAAGTGGAAAGTAACCAAGGTAAGTGGAGCGGGAGCCTCGTGTTCAGTTAGCTGGGCTCCAGAGGTCAATTGTAGCTGGTACGAGAGAAACAGGACTATAAGTACGCAAAGAAACAGTACAGAGTAAAGAAGAAAGGATAAGAAAATAGAATCAGAGAGTAAGTAAAAGGGAGAAGAGAAGAGGTATAGATGAGTGGTGTGTAAATGAAGAGAGAAAGGTAAAGAGAGATAGGTCATCCAATACATACCTTCTATGAGTCGATCTGTCACTAGTGTACCTGGGTAGGCAGTGAATAAGTAAGAGGAGGACAATGGTAGTAATGGACCCTGATAAGTCTCTGGTCAAAGAAACCTAGGAAAATGGCGTAAAAAGGGGAACAAAGTGCGAATGAGCCAATGAAGCCTGGACAAAGAGAACATGAACGTAAGTAATTGGTATGTATGCAGGTGGTGTTAAGGCGATAGGGAGTGCGTAGTTTAAATAGAGAACAATAGTAAGTGAGGCACTGGAATGGAAGGTCAAGTATTAATGGCCGCAACGATTTTGTACTAGAGAACAGTAGTAAATGCAGAAAGAGCTGAGGGTGGTAGGGGTGACGGTTAAGCGCGGTAAGTCCATCTAGGAAATGTAAACTGGTAACACTGAGAAAATCCAGAAACGTAAACTGGTATGGTGGTAGTGGAGTAGGTAGAAACTAAGCGGGGCCCCAGAGAATAGGGCTACTTAATTAACGTGGGGCAAGTAATCATAAACACGAACAGACTAAGGGAAGGGGCAGGAAGTATATACGCGTTTAAGATCAATCGGTCAAAAAGAGATTGGGCAGTGGATACAATTGCGAATGAGCCAACACACGAAAAAGGGGCGAACCACTAAAATGAAAGAGGAGTCGATCGGTCATGGCGTGAGGTGATGAGGTAAGGACGTGCTAAGTTATAGAACAGGAAACCGTAGGGAAGTGTGGCAAACCAGCAGCACGGTAAGAAGAGCACTAAACACACTAAGCCGGTAAATGGCGCAAGAACGCACATAAGGAAGTCGTCAACGGAGAGTGGGCTAGGTGCAGGATGGGAATTAACACTAGAACATTACGTCAGAGAAACGATACGGTTTAGAGGAAGTAGACGGAAGCGGGAGTAATAGACGGCATACCTGAAGTTCGAGGAACGTGGCACGAAGTAAGCGGAATGTAGTAATGGGCCGAGAGAGCTACCGGTCTCATTTTAAAGCTCTCGGAAGGGAGAATAGTAGAAATCGAAGATGGACTAGTATAGTGAAAGACTAGTCAGCGCGGCGGCCATAATGGATATGAAAATAAAACGCAAGGTCGCCTAGAGTGGAAGACGACCGCGTATGCAAAATGAAATCTGGAGGAGGCGGCCATCTTTAAAGAGAGGAGAAATAGAAGGTTGAAAATAGGCGTTTCATGAAAGAATAATGTAGACAGAGAGTGTGCATGCATAAAACGAAATACAGGTTGGCAGAGAAAAGTATAAGTGCGCTGTTGAAGTAAGGTGCGAACGGTTACAATGGTACAAATGGTTGGTTATGGTGGTAAAGAGAAGCACTATAAACAAAATAAGCAGCAAGAACACAGAATCACACAGAGGTCATGAAGCATGGTACATATGATAGTTGCAGTCTACCAAAAACAATCGAGCATGTACGGCCAAAGGTCATGGAGCATGATAATTTTACACATATAATGGTGATGCATGGGCATGAATAGGTAGTGCAGCATACGTAAATACAATGCAATATGATATAAACAGGGATGTCATGACCCGTAAAGAGTATAGTGTAAAAGCAAAAGTAATCATGTATATTGGCCACGGAAGGGCCCAATTAGCAAATGGAAGGCAACATGGGAGTCGGTCTTCAGAATTTACGAAAGAAAATAATGAAGCTCACGGTCAGTGTTTAAGCCTGATTCAACTGAACGAAGTTTTAAGATCCACTTTGCCTCGCATCTACGCAAGTCCCTTGTTCTGTCCCCCCATCTTGGGGAGTTGGGAACATGCATCATGCCATGGAATCTAATGTTCAAGAGATCTTTTTCCCCATGCAGGGTGTTGAAGTGAACAGCAAGAGGATAGTTGGTGTTGACATTTCTAATGGCTCTGACATGCTCTTGTATTCGTTCTTTGACCAGAGACTTATCAGGGTCCATTACTACCATTGTCCTCCTCTTACTTATTCACTACCTACCCAGGTACACTAGTGACAGATCGACTCATAGAAGGTATGTATTGGATGACCTATCTCTCTTTACCTTTCTCTCTTCATTTACACACCACTCATCTATACCTCTTCTCTTCTCCCTTTCACTTACTCTCTGATTCTATTTTCTTATCCTTTCTTCTTTACTCTGTACTGTTTCTTTGCGTACTTATAGTCCTGTTTCTCTCGTACCAGCTACAATTGACCTCTGGAGCCCAGCTAACTGAACACGAGGCTCCCGCTCCACTTACCTTGGTTACTTTCCACTTTGGCCTGACGGCCCAGGTATGATCTACGCATTTAGTTACCGCCACTTCTCTCATCAGTCAAGGCACCTGATTAACTTTAGTTCTCTTACTCATCCGCGGTTCGGATCTGTCTCTCAGCCCTTCTTTTTTCTTTCACCTGATACACTTCACTTCATAGGCACATGGATTCCACTCCAGACCATGGTTGCACTTGTCCAATTTTAAACTTTGAATTTTTTTTCCACGGTAATTCACTGTTTTGCTGTTTTATGCACTACGTCTAGGGTCCCTATCACGCACCAAGTTCTGATGTGTGTTTTCTACACTTACCTACTCACCACACTAGTTCCACTGAGTTCACATATAAATTACTGAGTGTTTTTGACATTCAACGATTTGGAGTCTGTTTCATGTGCTCACTTATGAGCCCATGTGTAACCTCACACACTTATGTATGCCATAACATTAGAACTTTTCCTTTTTTGTATTTCATTACTGTTTTGCAGCCTTGAGGAAGTCACTTGTGTGACGAAACACGTGTTGGCTGTATCTCGTTGATGACACAATGATCTTTGATATCTACAATTAAAGGCTACATCTGCAAAACAAGAACTTGGACTCCAGTCTACTTTACATTTCAACAAATATACTTTCAGGAAGATTTTCCCTGTCACACCATTGAACTTTATACTCTGTGTGCTGTGGCCATCTCGTTCTAATCACACCACACTCATGCTGAGCTGAAAATAACAAGAATACTCAATACAAAATACAGATAACAAAAACACCCTAATATTCTCAATACATGATAATAACACAATAACACAATGGCAGACCCTAACCAAAAATGACAATCAATAACATATCGATGACAGAAAAATATAATGATCGCGTGGTAAGACTATAACACGCTAAGATCAAATACTGAAATAGAGAATTATGGCTGAGAAACAGCAATAGTAAGGTTATGATGTCTACCAAATACAGTAGGAACCAAAGGCCTACGTGTGTTTCGGTGTTCCTCGACTAATGAGGTCACCTTCATCAGGGCGGTTCCCAGTATCTTGGTCCTTTACTGGTACATTCCTGACAGCCATATGTCTTGGTCATTCCTTGCGCCGTATTCTAGATATAGATCAGAAATATATATAAACATGGTATCTAATGCAATAAAAAATAAATAAATAAATAGACACGTGCATAGAACAAAAAACAAGTGGTGGATGGGTAGGGTGTTCCAGGTCTTGGCGGCGATGTGGGAGAAGGATCTTCATCCGGCTGTGGTGTTTCGGATGCGGGGGACCTTGGCGAGGGCCTGGTGGCCAGAGCGGAGTTGTCTGGCGGGAGTGTTGGATGAGAGTCTGTGGTTGATGTAGGCTGGTTTGGCGTCATGTAGGGCCTTGTAGGTGTGGGTCAGGAGCTTAAAGGTGTCGATAGGCAGCCAGTCTAGGTCTCTTAGGAGGGCTGAGGTGTGGCTGTGTCGTGGGGCATTCTGGATGAGCCGGGCAGAGACATTTTGGATGCGCTGTAGTCTTCTCCGGGTCTTGGCGGTATTTGAGGTTGCCAATGGTTCAGTGCCACCGACAACACTGGTTGTCACACACTTGGAACCCTAGATTTGTGTATGTTTTTTGGATCTACAGACGTGATAACTTAATAGCCATAGGACATGGGCTGATGGGTATTCACAATGCCAACCCTTCCCAATGGAACACAACAGCAGGTTGGGGTGAAAGTCCAAGGTGAAAGGCTGAAACCTCACAGTTTATTTTGGGCTCATAAAAGAGGTAATGTTACCCCTCAAACTCAAAGCATGGGTCTGTCAGTCCACCACTGAGTCACGGGCGAGCACAACCAAACTGAAGAGTGCGCTTACAGAATGCAAGTCATGGTGGCAGCGTAAGATCTCCAGAAGGTTCAGTGGTTCAGTGACTCCAGCATGTCCTCAGAACTTTTGTAATGCAGAGTTTCACTTTGCCTCTTAGGTTTTTTTGCAGGCCCTGCTCCCTTCTTGGATAGGTTTTCTCCTTGAAACATCCTCAGTCAGGTGTCAGTCATTGAGGTCAGGTCAGCTTCTCCCCTTTCTGCAAAGCCTGAGTTAAGAAATGCACTGCAGTTGGGTTTGGTGGCTCATTGGGCTGTCATCCGCTTCTGAAACCGGTGTTTGACCTCATGGATGCAGGTTTAAAACTAGGCAGGTCCACTCAGCCTATCTTCCCAATCTTCCTTAAATGGTTACCATTCAGTTGCGTAAGATTTAATTCCAGTTTTTCAGCACCAAGATGTCCGAAGGAATGAATGTTTGCTTTACAAATACGTGTGTTAAGTTGATGCCAAATAATGCTCTTGAATTTCAATTTAGACTCCAGTTGTGAGTTCCATGGTACGATCAGTGTATAGACTTTGCACCCATAGTTACTGGTACCTTGCAGTACCAGTATACCAGTACCATGCAATTATGAGTTAAACCCCTCAGAGTAAGACAACTGTGTGCCCCCATATATATCAGGCGCTATTCTGAATGGCATTTCCTTTTCTGCTGTGGTTCACATACACATTTACTACATGCTCTCAGTAAGTGGTAAATGTATGCAATGGCATAGGTTGGAGTGAAGGGATGGGTTGGGAGGAGGGAAAGGGGTGAATGTTGTCTGGCAGGGGGAGGATGATGCTCTCTTTAAACTTTGCACTTGTATAGCACACTACTCACCCGTTAGGGTCTCAAGGCGCTGTAAGCATACCGCTGTGGAACCCATCCTGGCTTTTCCCTGTGAGGTGCCCACTCCTGGACAGCCCCAGGGTGAAGCCAGGCATCCAAGCGATGTGATGGCCGTTGTGGAGATTAAGCAAGATATTGCCCAGAGTTACAGAGTGGGACCCATTAATTAGATTAGGCACTGAGGCGAGAATTATCTGGTCCAAGGGAATTGATCCCAAGGCCCACCGAGGTGGGAATTGAACCCTGGTCCCAGGCCAGATCTCTGCATCAGGGTCTGCCGCTCTAACCATTGTGCCACACTGCTCCACTCTCTTCTCTTCATACCTTGCCTGAGGTCGGATGGGTGCCAGGGAGTGGGTCCAAGCTGAAACGCAGTTCTTTCTCAAGTCAGTTTTACACACCCGGTTTATTGGCTGATAGAATTAGGTCCACTGTTCCTGCGCCCAGTAAATCAACATGCCAGTATAATGGCCCACTCATGATTGGGCAGTGGGGAATTCCACCAGGAAACTCTGCCTCGGTTAACTCCCTATTCTGACCTTAGTAGTAATACCTGAGCAGGAGAGGCTACATTCTTGCAGTGAGACACAATCTCACTCCACAAATGTGGCTACATCCATGTTGAACTAGGCCCCACCTTCCATGGCCTTGCAGCTATTCCTCCAAGGTGAGTACAAGGGATTTGTTTCAGGAAATCCAAATAAGATACATAAGTGGCAAGCAGGACTACAAAGTCCTGATGAAGACCCCCAAAAATATGTTGTCCCTGTCCCAAAAGGGCATTGCAAGAATAAAATAAAGAAAGAAAACAGAACAAATCCTAGTAATTGCAATAACCTGGCACTCCAACCTGTCCTTGTTGTCACATAAAAAATTATGGGCCTGATTTACAAGAACTGACGCATCAGCATCGATGTGTCAGATTTCTTGCACCTGTCACAAATACCCTAACGGTGCAATGGATGCACTGTATTTACAAAACAGAGCTCCATGGTGCAAGTTTTCACGGATGCATCAGAAATTCTGATGCACCTGTTGCCACTAAAGTGACACATTGCTGGAGTTCCATTTCAAAACTGACGCAATTCCAGCAATGGGTCAGAACACAGAGGACGGCCCTATGTTAAAAGCCCTGTGTCGATCCTTACGCCTTGTCTGAGCAGGCATAAAGACTTTGACGCATTCAAGTCGCAGAGTGACACAGTGAAAAGTTGTACATTTCTCTACATCAGGAATGCGTGGCTTTAAATGTGGGAACGCCCACCCTGCATACATTATATCTGGCGCAGGTATAATGTGACACAGGCCTCTACAAACTGACATATTGGGCCCAATGAATCAGTTTATAGATATAGAGCAGTGTGGAGCACTGATTGCGCTGCTGCTGCTTAAAACAAAATGATGCAACAACGGGGCAAGCTCCTTGTAAATGAGGCGTCATGTACAGAAAGCCCAGAAAGGTCTTTAGTTTATAAGGTTTATTCCTCAGGCGTGAACTAATAGTTGAAAAAATGTTAAAAGGAGGGTATGAGTGTTAACGTAAATCTCTGTAAAACTGTTGTTTGGTTGATTACTAACTGGATGTTTTTTTTTACTGGTTACATTTGGATAATTTTCAGTAGCCCCACTAAACCTACTCTGTAATGACATATGATCAGAAGTTATGCCACACATAAACATGGTTTACTCAGCAAATGGCACACGAACGATATTCACTGGTTTTTCCAGAGGGCTCCTACACCAAAGTAAAACAGGTTATCAAGGGGCTGTGCATTGTAAAGTCACAGTCTAGACATTTCGGGTCGACGTAAGCTGCCCCAGCAGCCAGTGTGATTTCAGGCAGGTGCTCCTGCATTCCAGGTCTTGGGGCTGAATGCGGATTGAAGCTCATAAACCCAAGAGTCAACCTTAGTACAGTTACTTTGCTGCGGAGGCCACCACTGTGGCTTAGAGTTGGAGAGGATGGACCTTATCACTGCTCATCCTCCACAAAATCCATACTGATCTGACACTCGGCTGCCTTGATAGTCAGTTTGCTCTTCGCTAGTGTTGCTAACATTGTTTGGAGTGTTCCTCCCAAATCTTCTGTATGTAGGTAACACTGAACTCACACACTCCATACAGCCCCTGATTCACCAGCTGTTGAAATGTTGCAGGAGCATTACATAACTCAGAGGTCAGGGCCTTAAAAAGTTAGAGGCCATCAGGGGTGGAGAACATCTTTTTCTTGTAGACACTTGAGGCAAAAGCCATCCACCAGAAACACTGCCAGAGTTGAACAGACTGTATTCAGTGCTCTCCTGATGATTCCTGCTCCATATATTACCTTCTCCTCGCATATTGAGCTCTTTCAGGAGCGCCTTTACCACACTGTTTAATATCTCTGTTCACTGCAGGATTCCCACTGTATGGGAGCATGCTAACCTTCTACCACTCGTAAAAAACCCTCAGCAGACCCACTAAAACTGGCGAATTCCAGGCTCATTTTCCTCCTGCCCAGTGGAATCAAGGTGCTTGAACAACCAGCCAGCTACCTAGAACCGAAGCTTGAGTAGACCCATCTCAGTCAGACTTTAGGACGGCTCATAGCACAGAGACAGCTTGTCTGGCAGCGACAGACAACAATCAATGCATACTGGATAAAGACAGGCCAGTCGCCATGATCCTACTTGACTGCTCTGCAGCATTGGACACTGTGCCATATACTACTCTCCTCAAATGCTTGCATGAATCGAGCATATATCCTGCACGCCTCTAGTACAAACCTGCTTGCCTTGAAGTGATTCCAACCCTTCCTGCAGATCTCAAATGGTTTGGTTGCACCATTTATCTGTAAACCCTCTAAATTGACCTACAGAGTCCATGAGGGCTCTTCCCTCAACCTGATTCTTTTTAATATATACATGACCCCTGTGGCAGAGATCATCAGATCCTTTGACTTCGATATTGTTTCATATGCTGATGATACGCAGCTGATCATATATGTTGCTAAAAACATCATTTGGACACGTACTAACTTCTCTGACTGCATGCTCCATGCTGCCGACTGGATGAAAGAGAAGTGTTTGAAGCTGAAAGGGACCAGGTTCCGCTAGAAATCCCTGGATCATACTGGTCAAAAATGTGTCCAAGAGAGACCAGGTGCCCTCATGCTGTGTCTTCCTGCCAACACTTCACAAGATTTTTAGATGGACTCCCCATAGGCGTCCA
This sequence comes from Pleurodeles waltl, assembly GCF_031143425.1. Classification (NCBI taxonomy): domain Eukaryota; kingdom Metazoa; phylum Chordata; class Amphibia; order Caudata; family Salamandridae; genus Pleurodeles; species Pleurodeles waltl. Next base: position 40,058,009 of record NC_090445.1, read on the forward strand.
CAAGTCATGCAGGCACTGACCACCAGCTTACAGTCACACACTTCATGTAGGCATTCCAATATATCGTTGAGGAGACTGCAGAGCATTCAGAATGCAGTGCTTTGACCAATACTCAATCTTCCTGCTCGCACATCCGTGAAGCCACAACTTGAAGACCTTCACTGGCTCTCTGGGCTCTCTTCAAGCTTTTGCACCTTCTCACACAGCTTTGTTTAGGACTGGCCCAGGCTACCTGAGGAACAGAATTTCCCTCAGAATACCAGCTTTAACTCTTTGCTTGACCTCATATCCCTCGCCTTTTTCTCCCAATCCCACCATACCAGGAGTGGTTTCCACTTTTTTTCTTTCCCGGCAGTGCCTAATTGGAGCACCTTATCTCTGCATCTGCACCTGACTGACAACTCCTTACTTCCATGAAACAGCTGTAAACGTGGCTTTTATAATATAATTCTCAGCCTCTGTCCTTATAATACTTGAACTGAGTTTATTCCGGATGTTGTTCTTTTCCAGGAAACTTATGCTCTCTCAGCGCAAGGACACCCCCCTTAGGGTGAGTAGGCACTATACAAATACATATAACATAAAATATTCAGGACCTTAGCAGCATCCATCTTTTCCAGAAGCCTGTGCACCCCTGTTTGTGGATGGGTTTAACTGTGAAATACTTTATTGCAACCATAATAGTCCTTATAAACCACAAATCCATAAGCCCCTGTTCTTTACCACTCATCTTACACATGGAAGGTGGGAGCATTCATAGACACCGGCATCAAGCATGTTGGTCACTTTAGCCCTTCTCCATCCTGTTTTACGTTTTATGACATCCTGTACAAATTGATATTCATCATCTTCCTTAAGCACATCAACAATATCAAGTGTAGGAGATCTCAGGTTGCCGTCCCGACCTTTCTTCACCAAAGTGATGGGCCATGGATAGGGTGGCCTATCAAATGTTTCAACTAGTTTTGGTGCCTCATGATAGGTTAGGTGCAATAACAAAAGGTGTGTGTCCCACCTACTACTCAAAAGCAGCTCCAAGGCATCCATCATGCTCTTCACCGTTTTGTTGAAATGCTCTACCAACCCACTGGTAATCGGGTAGTACAAAGTACAGAACTTTAGTTCTCCCCACAGTTGGCCACAGTCACCCACTCGGTGGACATCAAGTAATTTTCTCAATAGAGGGCATCCTCTTAGGGAACCCAATGTAAGAAAAGATTTCCACAGCGGCTCTAGCTATGACAGGGGCAACAGTGCTCCTCAAAGGCATAGCCTCCGGGTACCTGGCGGAATGATCCACCGCAGGAATGTATCACTTGCCTGCGGTTGAAGGGTGGGCCTGGGTTCCAGCAGCCTTGATCCTTACTCGATGGGATTCTCTACTATTGCCCATACTACAAGTACAGCCCCAGTCTACTCACTCTCTCTTTTGACTTTCTACTCATCTGGCAAACCACCTCTGCGGCAGAATAGCGCCAGGAGCTGCTCTGTTATATATCCTGACCTTGAGCCCCACCCTGTTAAGGTTCCATCATGAGCTCAGTGCAACAGGAGGCTACTTTGGCACTGAGTGGCAACCAGCTTCTGGTGAGTACTAGCCCAAAGATGTAAAGACGCGAATGTGGAAGTGCCTTACTGTCAGGAGTGTGTATAGAGGAGTCTGTCTCCTCTGGCACCCTGGGAGCCCTCTGCAGTTTCAACTTCTGACTGCAGTTCCACCATTCGATACACTTCCTCCTTTCCTTCTCTCTTCCTTCCTACGGTCTTCCCTTCTTTTCTGGCCTTCGTTCATTCTTTCTTTCTTTTTAGGGTCGAGCCTGCTTATCGCTTGCGAGATGCTATAGTAGTTAGAAAAGGTCTTGCAGCCCAGTGGTTCGTGGGCTTGCCTTTTAAAATCCGCATGCTTTCATTAGTGGAAGGCACGCATACGTCATGCCTTTTCCGGTGGTTAGCCCTCCTCGAGCGCAGCAACCAAGTACTGAAAACATACCAGGCTCGCTGTTTTCCGTCCGGTTTCTGGACTACTTTTTCTCTTTTTTCACAGCGCGATCTCCCTTGTTTAGCAGCGCGATCGCGTTCGTTTTTATTTCATTTAATGAGGCAAGAAAAGTCCGGTTGGGAGCTTACAGCGCTAATAGCCGTAACTCGGAGAAATGCGAAACCCGTTGCATTGCAAATGCTTGTTTCTTTTTTCCCGCACGCAGCCTAATCAAATCCTGGCATTCATGCCCAACTCCAAGGGTTTTCCTTTTCTCCTCTCACTCACGTGCCCTTAGAGTCTCTTTCCTTCTTACTTTCCATAAGAAGGTTACATATGATGGTATCTAGGTCCCGCTTTGGTATTTTCTATCCCTCTCAAATGTAAGTTCCTTTCTTCTTCCCACGTGTTGTCCTCCTTTGCATTTGCTCGTTGCGTCTTCAAACTTTTCTTTCTTCTCCCAGCTTTCCCGTTTCTTTTCTCATTCTCTTTATTTCCATTCCTCTTCTTTTTTCTCCTTTCCTTGTTCTTTCATTTATTCTGTATTTTCTGTTTTAGTTTCTAATTTTCTTTTTATTTATTTCCTTTCTCATTCATATAAAACATCGTGTCTATTTCTTTATCTCTCGTGTTTTTCCTTCAGTGTTTCTGCTCTGCCTTTAGCTCCCGGGCTTGTTTCCTTATTCTGTTTCGTTTCATTTTGTGCTTTGTTTCAACTCGTGATTGAAGGAAGTTACTCAGCTTTATGGAAAAATCATGACAAGTGCTGCATTAGTGATGTGGGAAAATATTAGATATAGTGCAGCTACAACCGTGTTGGGAAAATTACAAATAGTCTAGTGGGGGATGGGGAAAGTCTACGTAGATTACAACTTTGGCTAAATATAATGATCGGAGTAAATAGTAAACAGAATTCAGTAGTGTAAAAATATCTTTCACGGAGTGAGCGCAGCACTAGGTGACTGATTCTTTGTCAGATTCGTGGGTACAGATCGGCGATGGCGGTGCTGGAGAGGGCAGCATTGTGGGGAAATCATTCACTGAGCTCTGCGATGAAAGCACGGGTTGCGCAAAGCATTATGGAACAATTGGGACCAGAGTGCAGTGCATCATTGACAGAGTTCGGAACTCTGCACCATTGGAAAGAGCTTTCTGAAAACCCCTTAGGGACAGAAACCCCAAACTCAAAGTGTTTTTACCCCATATCAAGTCCAAATCAATATCACTGCTCAGCCAGGCATTTCAGATGATTTCTACTACACTTTACACACCTATCCACTACATTTAGGGGCATATTTATACTCCGTTTGCGCCAAATTTGCGTCGTTTTTTTCGACACAAATTCGACGCAAAACTAACTCCATATTTATACTTTGGCGTTAGACGCGTCTAGCGCCAAAGTTCAGGAAGTTAGCGTCATTTTTTTGCGTGAACACCTTCCTTGCGTTAATGAGATGCAAGGTAGGCGTTCCCGTCTAAAAAAATGACTCCGACGCATATGCGTCGTATTTATACTCCCTGGCAAAAATGACGCCCGGGAGTGGGCGGGCCAAAAAAACCCGCATTTGCGACGCTTTTTAACGCCTGGGTCAGGGCAGGCGTTAAGGGACCTGTGGGCTCAGAATGAGCCCAGAGGTGCCCTCCCCTGCCCCCAGGGACACCCCCTGCCACCCTTGCCCACCCCAGGAGGACACCCAAGGATGGAGGGACCCACCCCTGCGACATTAAGGTAAGTTCAGGTAAGTATTTTTTTTTTTTTTGTGGCATGGGGGCCTGATTTGTGCCCCCCTACATGCCACTATGCCCAATGACCATGCCCAGGGGACATAAGTCCCCTGGGCATGGCCATTGGGCAAGGGGGCATGACTCCTGTCTTTGCTAAGACAGGAGTCATGTTAATGGCGCCTGGGCGCCAAAAAGAAATGGCGCAAATCGGGTTGAGGCGATTTTTTTGCCTCAGCCTGACTTGCCCCATTTTTGGACGCCCAAACGCCATTTTTCCCTACGCCGGCGCTGCCTGGTGTACGTCGTTTTTTTTGGCGCACACCAGGCAGCGCCGGTCGGCTAACGCCGGCTAACGCCATTCAATAAATACGGCGCCCGCATGGTGCTTCAGAATGGCGTTAGCCGGCGCTAATTTTTTTGACGCAAAACTGCGTTAGCGCAGTTTTGCGCCAAAAAGTACAAATACGGGCCTTAATAACATATTGCTTTTTGAGAACCAGCTGTCCACATAGCTGCCAAGTTTCCCATGTCCATGCGTGATGTTCTGCTCCAGTTCAGGGTTTTTTCTTTGAATTGTGGGTCTTGTAGTCCTGTTTTATCATGAAATAAACAAGACTATAAGTCCCAGAATTCAAAATAAAAACCTAGACTGGAGAAACACATCAGTGTTGTCTACTACACATTTACACGCCTATCTCCAACATTTAAGAATACTCACAGAAATGTTTTGTAATCGCTGGCGATGTACTCCTCTGGTGAAAGACTGTACTGGTATGTGGCAGAGAGGACAAAATTATGCGGCAGGGTTGACCAACTTAGGCCCTGATTTATACTTTTTGACACAAAACTGCGTTAACGCAGTTTAGCATCAAAAACATATGCAGCCGGCTAGCGCCATTCCAAGACCCCGGCCGGGTGTCTTATTTATGGAATGGTGCAAACCGGCGCAAAGGGTGGGCTAACGTCATGGAGAATGACGTTAGCCGGGTGGGGGTGGCGGTTTGACAGATGGGGGTTAGCGTTAAAAAATGACGTTTGGCTGGTTAGATTAAAAAAAGATGACTCTGACCAGATTAGCGTCATTTCTTGACGCTAAACCTACCAGGCCACATGACTCCTGCCTTATAAAAGGCAGGAGTCATGCCCACCACCCCAATGGCCAGCACAGGGGACAAGGGTCCCCTGGCATGGCCATTGCACCCTGTGTCATGGAGGGGGGCCCGTTTCAGGGCCCACAATGGCACTTAAAAAATATATATATGCTTACCTGTACTTACCTATACTTAACTGGGATGGGGTCCCCCATCCTCCGCTGTCCCTCTGGTGTGGGTGGGGTTGTCCCTGGGGCCTGGGGAGGGCACCTGTGGCCTTATTCCATGGTGTTCCACCATCAAAATAGGCCCAGAGGTCCCCTAACGCCTGCCCTGACCCAGGCCTTAAATTATGGCGCTAAGCAGGTTTAGTGCCAATATTTAGGCCCGCCTACCTCCCGTGCGCCATTTCTGCACAGGAGGATAAATAAGGCGTTATGGCCTTTGAGTCATTTTTTGCCTGGGAACGCCTACCTTGCATCTCATTGACGCAAGGTAGGTTTTCACGGTAAAAAAATTACTTTAACTCCATAACTTTGGCGCTAGATGGGTCTAGCACCAAAATGTAAATATGGAATTAGGTTTGCGTCGAATAAGCGTGAAAAAAAAAATTACGGTAATTCGACGCAAACAGAGTATAATGTGGGCCTTAAATGGCAAGGAAAGTCCATTTATGCATTTGCAATTCTACTGGCTCTAACTCAAACAAATGCGAGACCTATTGCATTGCAAATGCTTGTTCAGAGTGGGGGTGCTACCATCAGGGCCAGCGTTTGCTCGGATAGCCCCCTGGACGGAAGAAATATTCATACCCTAGCTGCTGCTGGTGAAGAAAATGAGGTTGCAGGGAGTCCCTCTCATTCATGTTCACAGTGTCTGGTCTCTTAAGTCAGTGTAATAGTTCATCCTGACCTGTTCAATCTTTAGAATTCGGTGCCCTTGGCTCGTTTTTATGTCTTTAATGTTGAACTAATACAAAAACAGAATGCGTAAACAAAGATGGCACTGAACATGCCACTGGCGCCAAATACAGGGCGCTTGTCAGTGTCAGCGGTCAGTGTTCAGTGTTATTTCAGAGTCTAGCACGACCCCATTTTAAAAATGTGCATCAACCTGTGCATTTTAGGAGCAGCCCCTCTCCGCCTGGACAGGCGAGTCTTGAACTCCGGCAAAGAAGCTGTGTGGCACCCACGGTGGAGACACAGTGCCATCTTGGCATACTATTGCCAGTCAGTCCATATAAAGATATGCGGGGTCACAGTGGTAGGCAGTAGTGGTCATTAAATTAGCCCAGTTGACAAACAGATTGATTGCACCTTGCAAAGTGTTTTCTTTTTTTTTAAACAGCTCTGAATACAAGTGGGGCCAACTACTCCTATCATCCTTCAAGGTCAATCAAAGTTACCACAATGGGGGCTTCTAAGATGAACACCTCTATTTTCTACAGCTTTATGAGTCCCACTCTATGGGAGAATGCAGCGTGTAAAGAGCAAGTCGTTACAGCATAAAACATCAGTGGTTATGTGTTGTTTTGAGTACAACGTATACTTTTTATTGTACTAAGGCAAACCATACACTCGACAGCCGAAGGAGGGGTACAATTAGTCTTTTATGGGTATTAAGTTGCACTGCACATGCCAAAAACTGGAAAAGTTGCATACTAGCACACAGTTGGAATTTACCAAAAAACTGGAAAAGTTGCATACTGGCACATAGTTGGAATTTACCAATTGCTTCTATTTTTACCCAACAAGATGTCATACGTGTTGATTGTGGAGTGATGGAATGATGTTAGAAGTCAGGGGAGGAACCTCCACTGTACACTCAGATGTCTGATGGTGGTGTATAAATCCACCATGGTCACTTACTAGAAGCTTCATCTGTGACCTCGAGGTGACCCCCAGATCTCAGTAAAGACGCCTAATACACTGAAATATCTCAGTACTAAATACATAACACCTCCTGCTTGCATGTTTTACACTTTTAACTGCTCATGAAAGGCCACGATCCTTCATGCTGTCCTTGCTCCCCTGACCTGCAGTTTATAAGCAGTGTCCGCACCAGCTGTGATGTGAAACTGTCACCTGGACGTCACAGGCAGATCTATTAAGCAGAAGCATAAACTCGCTTGTTACGAAAGTTCATATCAGTGCCCTTCAAAGTCACATATCTGTTGCCATTATCAGCCTACTGGGCTTTGTCAGTTCTGATGGAAATGTGGGCTGCAGACATCTGTGCAGAAGGCGCAGAGCCCACTGAGATATTTTACATTTGACTCTAACCCGCAGGTCCTATAAGGATGTCTGTGCAGAGATCAGCTGATCTCTCTTACAGAGATGCAGACTTGCAACAGGCAGATGACACATTTATTCAAGTATTCCATCAACAGTGATATCTTTGTACTGTTCGAGCAGGTGCTCTTACACCCAGATCACAGCAGCAGGAGCTGAACCCATAGGATCTCCTTACTATGATTTGAAACTAGTACTGGCTTCTTTAACAGATCCATAGACTATACTAGGTATGCAAATTGAATGTGCAACATCCTGGATGCTCACAGACATGAGGACCTGTCATCCTACACACTGTTCTGTCTCAGTACTTTTGAAATATGTAACTTCCATTGGAAAGAGATGAATGCACGAATCACTGCAGAACCGACCGAGCTACCTTCCAGTGATCTGAAGCTCTGACCTGTAGATCACACACAAACGCATTGTGCCAGTGCAGAAGAAACACTATGAAGTGTTTACTGCAATTCAACCCTGTGGCCTGGTGAGGAGCGACCTCTGACCTGTTTTGGTCCAGAGCTCGCCCCCCTCGTCCGCAGCACCACCCTGCTGCCTCGTGCCCCTGACCCACGCCCACGCTGCTGCTAGCGTGTTCGAGTCCCGTGGCTTCTGCCGCTTTTTCGCCGTTCCTGTAAGTGTTTTTTCCACTTTTTTAGCGCCTGCCTCCTTGCGCTCTAGCCCCCATTTGTGCCCCTCGGATTGCTGTATTCCAATTGTATTTGTGCCATTTTGTGTAGTTTTGTGACTGTTTTAAATTGTGCCTTATTCTTGTTATTGTGCCTTGTTTCCTGGTATTTTGCCCCTTGTGCGCTCCCCCCTTGCCTTCTCTCCCTGCCGCTGCCTCCCCGCCCCCCTCGCGCCCCCATTCGCCGCTCCCTCCCGCCTCCCACCTCCCAGCTGCTCCTCCCTCCCCCCTCCCTTCTTAATGGCTGGCGCTGCGCGTCGCGAGTGAGCGACGTCTGACCTGTTTTGGTCCAGAGCTCGCCCCCCACGTCCTCAGCACCACCCTGCTGTCTCGTGCCCCTGACCCCCGCTGCTGCTAGCGTGTTCGAGTCCCGTGGCTTCTGCCGCTTTTTCGCCGTTCCTGTAAGTGTTTTTTCCACTTTTTTAGCACCTGCCTCCTTGCGCTCTAGCCCCCATTTGTGCCCCTCGGATTGCTGTATTCCAATTGTATTTGTGCCTTTTTGCGTAGTTTTGTGACTGTTTTAAATTGTGCCTTATTCTTGTTATTGTGCCTTGTTTCCTGGTATTTTGCCCCTTGTGCGCTCCCCCCTTGCCTTCTCTCACTGCCGCTTCCTCCCCGTGGCCCCGCCCCCCTCGCGCCCCCATTCGCCGCTCCCTCCCGCCTCCCAGCTGCTCCTCCCTCCCCCTCCCTTCTTAATGGCTGGCGCTGTGCGTCGCGAGTGAGCGACCTCTGACCTGTTTTGGTCCAGAGCTCGCCCCCCACGTCCGCAGCACCACCCTGCAGTCTCGTGCCCCTGACCCCCGCCCACGCTGCTGCTAGCGTGTTCGAGTCCCGTGGCTTCTGCCGATTTTTCGCCGTTCCTGTAAGTGTTTTTTCCACTTTTTTAGCACCTGCCTCCTTGCGCTCTAGCCCCCATTTGTGCCCCTCTGATTGCTGTATTCCAATTGTATTTGTGCCATTTTGCGTAGTTTTGTGCCTTATTCATGTTATTGTGCCTTGTTTCCTGGTATTTTGCCCCTTGTGCGCTCCCCCCTTGCCTTCTCTCACTGCTGCTGCCTCCCCGCGGCCCCGCCCCCCCTCGCGCCCCATTCGCCGCTCCCTCCCGCCTCCCAGCTGCTCCTCCCTCCCCCCTCTCTTCTTAATGGCTGGCGCTGCGCGTCCGTGCCGCTGGCGCGCCAGAGGCAAGCCCGTCTGTGCCCGTCCGCGCCTGGACCGCGCCCAGCGCCACCCCCCCTGGTCCTCACACCCCCCGCATCCCCAGCCTTCACTACTCGGCCAGCGAACTCCTCGCCCTCAACCCTGGCCCCTCCACAGAATGCTTCCAGGCCACCCGGAAGCACACCAAAGGACCCTTTTCCTGCCGCACCTGCAACTTCACCTGCAACAGAACAACGAAGCCTGCAACAACCAACACAAACCACCTGCACTGCATCCTCCTCAACACACGCTCTGCACGAAAGCACGCCATCGAGTTCTGGGACCTGCTCGACACCACCGCCCCAGATGTAGCCTTCCTAAACCTGGTGGAACGACTCCTCGGCCCCAGACATCGCCATCCCCATCCCTGACGGCTACAAGATCACCAGAAGAGATCGCACCAACGGAATCAGCGGAGGAATAGCCATCGCCCACAAATCCACCCTCAAGATCCACACCCACACGGACGACACCCTCAAGACAGCCGAACACCTTCACTTCCAGATTCACACGGACCCCAACACTACCCTCAGAGGAACCCTCATATACCGACCTCCAGGACCAAGAGCCCCCTTCAGCGACACCATCTCCGACCTCGCAAGCACCCATGCCCTCGCCTCTTCAGACTACATCCTCCTGGGAGACCTCAACTTCCACCTGAAGAACAACAATGACGCCAACACCGCATCACTGACCACCAACCTCTCCAACCTCGGACTCCGTCAACTGGTCAACACACCCACCCACGTCGTCGGTCACACCCTAGACCCACTCTTCATTGCAAGCAACAACATCGTATTCAACCACACCACCGAACTCCACTGGACCGACCACCACTGCGTCCATTTCACATTCAAGAAAATCACCGAACACCACCGCACCCCGCTACCGCCACACCGTCGCTGGGGAAAAGTAACCAAAGACCAACTAACCAACACCCTCGCCAAGAACCCACCGCCCGACCCCACCAACCCGGACTCCGCCGCCATCAACCTCCAACAGTGGATCCTCAACGGCGCCAACTCCCTCGCACCACTCAAGAGGCCCACCGTCAACCAAGAAAAGAGAAAAGCAGCCTGGTTCACAGAAGAACTGATCACCTCCAAACGCACCTGCCAGAAACGCAAGAAAAAATGGATTCTCGAGCGCACACCCGTCAGCCTAGCAACCCACAAAGAAGCCAACCGCAAACACCACCAACTTATCCGACTCGCCAAACGCTCCCACTTCACAGAACACCTAAATAACAACGCACACGACAGCAAGGAACTCTTCTGCATCGTGAAGGAGCTCTCCAACCCCAACGCCAACGTCAACGACGCCCCACCATCCCAGAAACTCTGCGACGAACTCTCCACCTTCTTCTACCAGAAAATCGCTGCCATCCACGACAGCTTCAACACCACACCTCCGCCAGACCCACCCCCGACACCCCCCCCCACGCCGACCGCCTCACCACCTGGACCCACGTAGACGACGCCGAAACCCTAAAGACCATGAACTCCATCCACTCTGGATCTCCCTCTGACCCCTGCCCACACCACGTCTTCAACAAAGCCGACTCCACCATCGCCCCCCAACTCCGCAAGATCATCAACCTATCCTTCGACACCGCAACCTTCCCAGACAGCTGGAAGCACGCCGATATCCAACCCCTCCTGAAGAAACCCAAGGCTGACCTCAACGACCTCAAAAACTTCAGACCGATCTCCCTCCTCCCCTTCCCAGCGAAGGTCATCGAGAAGATCGTCAACGCACAGCTCACCCACTACCTCGAAGACAACTCCATCCTAGACCCCTCCCAATCCGGATTCAGACGCAACCACAGCACCGAAACTGCACTCCTCGCCGCCACAGACGACATCAGACAACAAATGGACAACGGCGAAACTTCAGCCCTCATCCTCTTAGACCTATCCACCGCCTTCGATACGGTCTGCCACCGCACCCTACTAACTCGCCTCCACAAAGCCGGAATTCAAGACAAAGCTCTCAACTGGATCTCCTCTTTTCTCTCCGGTAGAACACAGAGAGTCCGACTCCCACCCTACCGCTCTGAAGCCACCAACCTCATCTGCGGGGTCCCCCAAGGCTCCTCGCTAAGCCAAACGCTGTTCAACATATACATGGCACCCCTCGCACAACTGGCCCGTCAGCACAGCCTCAGCATCCTCTCCTACGCCGACGACACCTAGCTCGTCCTCTCCCTTACTAAAGATCCACACATCGCCAAAGCCAACCTCCACGAAGGACTGAAATCCATCTCCGAATGGATGAGAAACAGCCGCCTGAAACTAAACTTCGACAAGACGGAAGTCCTCATCCTCGGTCCCTCCCCCTCGGCCTGGGACGACTCATGGTGGCCCACCGCACTGGGCCCCCCACCTACTCCAACCAACCACGCACGCAACCTCGGCCTCATCCTCGACTCCGCTCTCACCATGTCCAAACAGGTCAACGCAGTCTCCTCCTCCTGTTTCAACACCCTCCGCATGCTCTGTAGAATCTACAAGTGGATCCCGACGGAAACCAGAAAAACAGTGACCCAGGCCCTCGTCAGCAGCAGACTTGACTACGGCAAGCACTCTACACAGGCATCCCAACAAAAGACATCCAACGAATCCAGAACGCATCCGCCCGCTTGATCCTCGACATACCCCGTCGATGCCACATCTCCCACCACCTGAAGGACCTCCACTGGCTCCCCGTGGACAAGAGGATCACCTTTAAACTTCTCACCCACGCGCACACAGCACTACACGACGCCGGTCCCACCTACCTGAACAACAGACTCCACTTCTACGTCCCCTCCCGCCAACTCCGCTCTGCCAACCTTTCCCTCGCCATCGTTCCCCGAATCCAGCGAAAGACCACCGGCGGCAGATCCTTCTCCTACCTCGCCGCCAAGACCTGGAACTCACTCCCCACCTCCCTGCGCCAGACCCAGGACCTCCTCACCTTCAGGAGACTCCTCAAGACATGGCTCTTCGACCAATAGCAGCTACCCCCCCCACCCCCCTCAGCGCCTTGAAACCCTAACGGGTACATAACACGCTTTATAAATTGTTGATTGACTGATTGATTGATTGGCCTCCAGGAGGAAGAGATTCAAACTGTCATCGCACGTGCTGCATTTTGTTTGTGCCTCTCGAACCCACGGCCGCCAGTTGCTTGCATACCCCTTTAGCATGTGCATAATCCCACTGTGCTATCGTGCTGAAACTATCACATATGCATGTGGCCTGCAGGTCACAAACACAGCTTGTTAGCTTATGCACAACCCTGTCTCCCTGGGACTCACCAGGGTAGCCCACAGGTAACAACACTGAGCCTCCCCATGGACTTTGCTCTCTCGGCTGCATCTACAAAAACTCAGTCTTGCGCTCACCGAGAGATGACCCTTGCTTGAATACCGCCCTGCTGATGGGAATAAAATGAGGCAGCAGGGGGCCCTTTTCACCAGTGGTGGCCACTTGTCAATATGGGGGGGGGGGATTAAAAAAAAAAAAATTACATTTTTTTTAAACGTGCCTTTCATTTTGGGAGAGACAGTTCTGTCTCTCATTCCTCCTCGGACTCCTGGAAGCACATAGGCTTTCGGATTCCCCTCCAATCACAACGCTGCACCTTGCAACAGCGTGACAGCAGCGTCGTGATTGGTCTGAGCACCCTGCTTCGCCGTTCAGATAGGAAGTAGAGGCCTATGCACTTTCTGCTCCCGGCTGTTCAATACAGGTGGGAAATGCCCAACACAGCCGGCCAAAGTGTCATGCGCACTTATATGCACATAGCCCTCCTCTAGCCCATCCCAGCCCGCCCTCCAAACCATGCTCCAGAGGAAAAATAAAATGATAATAATGTTACGTTATCATTTTATTTTTCCCTTTCCTCCACTGCATATAGCAGTGGGGCGACGCTCGTCCGCCTTAGTGGAGGAGCCGCCGCTGCTTTTCACAGGTCACTCCCTGGCAGGCTACCGCAACACAGTAATTTGCCTCTAAAGAACTCTCTGCAGGCTGGTACCAAGTTGTTTGCTGAGGTGACGAGGAGGTGTTACTGTGTGGCGGCGCAGGACGAGCGGGAGATGGGAGGGAAAGGATGGCAGCTTACTAGGGTGTTAGAAACAGGGACTGCTGCTCTTTAAAAATGCCCCCCATCTCTGAAAATCGTCACCCTGGAGCTGGGCTCAGCTCGCCTACTCCACAATCCTGCCCTGCCATCAGTGTTGCATCATGGAAGTCATAGGGATTGTGCAACATTCGAGTGTCACACACAGAAAAGGTGTAGCAAATGAGGCACGCAGATTCAGCAGGAGAATAGTAATGGTGTGGTATGTAGCCAGCGGTGAGTTTTGGGGAACCCTGTCACAAATATATTGCTAAAGCATGGTGTGTAGTGCAGTGTCATTTATAGACAGCACAGGTTTCAATGAAATGGCCACTACATTTGCACAGGCGTGTAATTCTGCTGATGCAACTATACAATACGCAAACGATACGTGTGGAAATCGGGTTTCAGCAAATATTTCTAATTTGTGCATCATCAGGTATAGTGCCTTGATTTGTTTTGATCCTATTAAAGTCTTTGTTTCTATCCCACTTCAGAATTACCATAAAAATTGATTTATTTGTGTGTCCTTAATTGCTAATTGCGCTGTTCATTTACAGGTATTTAAATATTGTTGTGTGTTCAAAAATGACATTCTTAAGCCTTTCCTTTCGTACTCCTGCACCCCAGCAAGATTGTCACCTACTTGACTTTACAAAATCCTCTCAATTTACAGTCAGAGAAAGAAAAGTAAACACCAGTCTCCATTTTAAAAGGATATGCAGCTGTTTGTCAGAACAGATTGTCTGACATTGGACTCTATCTTTGAACACACAGCAAATGTGACAAGATAAGCACAAGATTTAAAGGAATCTTTATTTCTCATTCACTTTCTGACCTCGATCATGGTTATATTTGGGTACCACCTTGCTGCGCCAGGGAGGGAGCTTGAGGATTGGCAGGTGCATGTCATAAAGATGTATGTACCGTAGCATAGGGGCCATATGGAATAAACAGAGAGCACTAATATCCTGTACAGTATGTGAAGGGGCTCCCACCATATACTGCTTCCAGCATCTATTTCTGAGCCATATCTGGGATCTGAAATATGCTGAATGTGACCTGGTATCATTTCCGTACACCAGGACATAATTCAGTAGCACTCGCATGTTGTCTATTTTCTGTTCGGAACAGCATCATGCAGGCAGCTTTCTTATTCTCACTTCCAGCTGGGCCTAAAACAAAGGCCTGCTTTAAAGAGTCATCAACCCTTCTTTTGTTTAAGTAGCATCCTGGCAGAGACGTAGGCACTAATGCAATGGAAGGGAACACAGGCACAGAGCTTACCACTTCACAAGTAATTTAGAGAAACTATAACTATGAGGCAGGTTTTACACTTTGTAAGCCCCCTTTGTGAAAGATGTGCATGCACTGTAAAATGGCAGTTGTGTCTGTGCATATGGGTAATTAACAAATAACAATTCTAAGTTAATTTTTATTTAATTCATTTATAAAGCTACGTGTCCCAGCCTAGGGTGTCGGAATGCTTTACATCACACACAAAGAGACAATAAACAAGTGTGTAAAGCAATGTACAGGACATGCTACAAAAGGTAAAGATTATAAGGTGTAAGAGTAACACATCGTTCACATTTAGAAACATTATATGTTAAGAGTGCATGGTCGAGAGGGGCTCAAAGTCGGGATTTAAAATGCAACACAGAGATAGAGTTTGTCTGTACTAACAAGCCTTTATTACTTCCCAAAGTAACATTTCTTTGCAAACATATAATACCAATAAATTCAGAGAAATAACAATAAGGATGTAAACCAGTGCCCAATTTGAACCGGTGGTTTACGGTGTGGGGCACCAGCAATTATTTTTGAGGGCCGGCATTTATTTTTCTGCCTCAAGCATTTATTTCGAACAAAAGACACATATGGGAAAGACGGAGGAAGAGAAAAACGAAAAAGCGTTGCAAAGGGAGAAAGCACAAAGATGCAAGAGTGAGCTGAAGGGGCAGGGAGTGGCTGTAAATGGATTAAAGAGGCCCAAGATGGCTTCAGGACTACGTTGCCTCAGTATTCCATGTTCACATATTTAATTGCAGCAGCCGCATCTTTCAGAGGAGAGCTTTGGGCACCAGCACGTTTTTATTTACAAATTAAGCGCTGATGTAAACCCACGACTTGCAGTTTGCCTGCATCTCCTTGACACCGGTTCATCGCTCACTGTGCTATATTGAGATTGCAACTTATGAACTGGAAGTAATAAAAGGATCTCTGTTTCAAAAGCAGTAGCCCACTTACCAATACATAAAATACAGGCAGGTGATCTGCTCTTACATGATGTGCTTTATAGCAGGTATATTAACCTTCTATGTTAGTTTATGAGTCAAAACTGTGACTGAATGCAGACAAAACAAAGAAGTTTCCTGAAACTGCATGAACCACCAGCATTATCATTATTTTAAACCCCTGTGAATTGCTGGACACACAATGATCTCTGCAGGACCAGAGCTCTAAATGGTAAGGTACAATAAGGTACTCTGCACATGCATTTCTTTAATTAGGAAAAGATACTACGGGCACGTCTCAACACTGCTCCAATGCTTTTTTTTTTATAAAGAGCTTTTATTGGTTTTGCAAAAACAATAAAATTAAGATACACACAACATGGCACCAACTGGTACCTAGAGACGGTCACCTCCCATGTACCAAACAAGCCACCATAGACAATGTTTACAATCAGTATGAGGCTGCACGGACATATTCTAACAAATAAAATAAGAGAGAGATAAGGAGAGAGGGGGAACCCTCCCACAAATCACTACTGGGGATGGTACCCCCCATCGGGCTGTGCAGCTCATAAGCAAGTTAAGTGCACCACGTGGCCTCCCATTTCCTTAATAGTTAATAGCTTAATTTGAGCTAAAACCTTAAGAAAAATGGAAAGGGGTGTGATATGCTCGCTTTCTCTGACTCACCCCACCATTCCGTTTCCATTCTCACCAGTCTTGGCCTCCGCTCTCGATTTCGTGTTCTTTTTTTCATTCACTTCCGGTTTCTTTTCTAATTTTTCTTTTTACATTTGTTTCTGCATTTGATTTTTTTCTATTTGCCTTTTTATTTGCTCCTTATGCTTTTTATCTCTTTTCTCATTTGATTCTCTTTAATACTCAACTTTTTTTCTTCCTTTATTAATTAAAAAGCATGAATTGTGCTTTAACTCAGAAAGCTTTTAACTTGATGATTATATATACGGTGAAAAAGGAAACAACGTATTACTTTTTTAATGTATGGCTCTTCTTCTTTTTTCTACCTTTAGTTTCTTCTAACTTGCTTATTTCTCTACACTCTCGTTTTCATTTGTTGTTCTGTTCTTTTTCTTTCTTCTTTTATTATTTTTCTATATCGCTCCAATTCCACCCCCTCTCATGCCTTTCTGTTACATTCAAGTTTTTGAGGATGAGACCTCTTTTTGGCAGGCAATCAGTGACCTATTTTTCAAAACAGCTGCTCGTGGGTCAAGTTTTGTCAATCAATCAATCAGGGATTTGTATAGCATGGCTAATCACCTGTGATGGACTCAAGGTGCTGGGAGAAAGAAAGGGGGGGAGGATCAGTCGAAGATCCAGGTCTTGAGGTCCTTCCTGAACAGGGTGGGGGATTGTCTGAGGTGGATGGGTAGGGTGTTCCAGGTCTTGGCGGCGATGTGGGAGAAGAATATTCATCCGGCTGTGGTGTTCCGCATGCGGGGGACCTTGGCGAGGGCCTAGTGGCCAGAGCGGAGTTGTCTGGCAGGAGTGTAGAAGGAGAGTCTGTGGTTGATGTAGGCTGGTCTGGTGTCATGTAGGGCCTTGTAGGCGTGGGTCCGGAGCTTAAAGGTGTCGATAGGCAGCCAGTCTAGGTCTCTTGGGAGGGCGGAGGTGTGACTGTGTCATGGGGCGTTCTTGATGAGCCAGGCAGAGGCGTTTTGGATGTGTTGTAGTCTTCTCCAGGTCTTGGCGGTATTTGAGGTTGCCAATGGTTCAGTGCCACCGACAACACTGGTTGGCACACACTTAGAACTCTAGGTTAGTGTTATGTTTTTTGGATCTACAGACGTGATAACTTTGTAGCCACAGGACATGGACGGATGGGTGTTCACAGTGGCAACCCTTCCCAATGGAACACAACAGCAGGTTGGGGTGAAGGTCCAAGGTGAAAGGCTGAAACTTCACAGTTTGTCTTGGGCTCATAAAAGAGATAATGTTACCCCTCAAACTCAAAATATGGGTTCTGTGGGCCACTCTGTTACTCCACTACTGAGTCACGGACGAGCACAACCAAACTGAAGAGTGCGCTTACAGAATGCAAGTCATGGTGGCAGTGTAAGATCTCCAGAAGGTTCAGTGGTTCAGTGTAGGAAGTTGGCTCTGCATGTGCTATTTCAAAGTAAGGAATAGCATGCACAGAGTCCAAGGGTTCCCCTTAGAGGTAAAATAGTGGTAAAAAGAGATAATACTAATGCTCTATTTTGTGCTAGTGTGGTCGAGCAGTAGGCTTATCCAAGGAGTAGTGTTAAGCATTTGTTGTACATACACATAGACAATAAATGAGGTACACACACTCAGAGACAAATCCAGCCAATAGGTTTTGTTATAGAAAAATATCTTTTCTTAGTTTATTTTAAGAACCACAGGTTAAAATTTTACATGTAATAGCTCTTTTGAAAGGTATTGCAGGTAAGTACTCTAGGAACTTTGAATCATTACTTTAGCATGTATACTTTTCACATAAAACACAATAAGGTGTTTTAAAAGTGGACACAGTGCAATTTTCACAGTTCCTGGGGGAGGTAAGTTATTGTTAGTTTCAACAGGTAAGTAAGGCACTTACAGGTTTCAGTTTTTGGTCCAAGGTAGCCCACCGTTGGGGGTTCAGAGCAACCCCAAAGTTATCACACCAGCAGCTCAGGGCCGGTTAGGTACAAAGGTCAAAGAGGTGCCCAAAACGCATAGGCTAATATGGAGAGAAGGGGGTGCCCCGGTTCCAGTCTGCCAGCAGGTAAGTACCCGCGTCTTCGGAGGGCAGACCAGGGGGGTTTTGTAGGGCACCGGGGGGGGACACAAAGTAGCACAGAAAGTACACCCTCAGCAGCGCGGGGGCGGCCGGGTGCAGTGTGCAAACACGCGTCGGGTTTCCTTCGGTTTTCAATGGGAGACCAAGGAGTCTCTTCAGCGATGCAGGCAGGCAAGGGGGGGCTCCTCGGGGTAGCCACCACCTGGGCAAGGGAGAGGGCCTCCTGGGGGTCACTCCTGCACAGAAGTTCCGTTTCTTTAGGGGCTGGGGGCTGCGGGTGCAGGGTCTTTTCCAGCCGTCGGGAAATGGAGTTCAGACAGTCGCGGTCAGGGGGAGCCTGGGGATTCCCTCTGCAGGCGTCGCTGTGGGGGATCAGGGGGGACAACTTTGGTTACTCACAGTCGTAGAGTCGCCGGAGGGTCCTCCCTGAGTTGGTTGTTCTCCACCAGTCGAGTCGGGGTCGCCGGGTGCAGTGTTGCAAGTCTCACGCTTCTTGCGGGGAGTTGCAGGGGTCTTTAAATCTGCTCCTTGTAACAAAGTTGCAGTTCTTTTGGAGCAGTGCCGCTGTCCTCGGGAGTTTCTTGTCTTTTTCGAAGCAGGGCAGTCCTCAGAGGATTCAGAGGTCGCTGGTCCCTTGGAAAGCGTCGCTGGAGCAGGTTCTTTGGAAGGCAGGAGACAGGCCGGTAAGTCTGGGGCCAAGGCAGTTGGTGTCTTCTGTTCTTCCTCTGCAGGGGTTTGTCAGCTCGGCAGTCCTTCTTCTTGTAGTTGCAGGAATCTAAATCTTTAGGTTCAGGGAAGCCCTTAAATACTAAATTTAAGGGCGTGTTTAGGTCTGGGGGGTTAGTAGCCAATGGCTACTAGCCCTGAGGGTGGGTACACCCTCTTTGTGCCTCCTCCCAAGGGGAGGGGGTCACATCCCTAATCCTATTGGGGGAATCCTCCATCTGCAAGATGGAGGATTTCTAAAAGTTAGAGTCACCTCAGCTCAGGACACCTTAGGGGCTGTCCTGACTGGCCAGTGACTCCTCCTTGTTATTCTCATTATTTTCTCCGGCCTTGCCGCCAAAAGTGGGGGCCGGGGCCGGAGGGGGCGGGCAACTCCACTAGCTGGAGTGTCCAAAGGGGTGAGCCTTTGAGGCTCACCGCCAGGTGTTACAGCTCCTGCCTGGGGGAGGTGTTAGCATCTCCACCCAGTGCAGGCTTTGTTACTGGCCTCAGAGTGACAAAGGCACTCTCCCTATGGGGCCAGCAACATGTCTCTAGTGTGGCAGGCTGCTGGAACCAGTCAGCCTACACAGATAGTCGGTTAAGTTTCAGGGGGCACCTCTAAGGTGCCCTCTGTGGTGTATTTTACAATAAAATGTACACTGGCATCAGTGTGCATTTATTGTGCTGAGAAGTTTGATACCAAACTTCCCAGTTTTCAGTGTAGCCATTATGGTGCTGTGGAGTTCGTGTAAAACAGACTCCCAGACCATATACTCTTATGGCTACCCTGCACTTACAATGTCTAAGGTTTTGCTTAGACACTGTAGGGGCACAGTGCTCATGCACTGGTACCCTCACCTATGGTATAGTGCACCCTGCCTTAGGGCTGTAAGGCCTGCTAGAGGGGTGTCTTACCTATACTGCATAGGCAGTGAGAGGCTGGCATGGCACCCTGAGGGGAGTGCCATGTCGACTTACTCATTTTGTTCTCACTAGCACACACAAGCTGGTAAGCAGTGTGTCTGTGCTGGGTGAGGGGTCTCTAGGGTGGCATAATACATGCTGCAGCCCTTAGAGACCTTCCCTGGCATCAGGGCCCTTGGTACCAGAGGTACCAGTTACAAGGGACTTATCTGGATGCCAGGGTGTGCCAATTGGGGAATCAAAAGTACAGGTTAGGGAAAGAACACTGGTGCTGGGGCCTGGTTAGCAGGCCTCAGCACACTTTCAATTCAAAACATAGCATCAGCAAAGGCAAAAAGTCAGGGGGTAACCATGCCAAGGAGGCATTTCCTTACACAACCCCCCCCAAACGAAAGAGGATGAGACTAACCTTTCCCAAGAGAGTCTTCATTGTCTAAGTGGAAGAACCTGGAAAGGCCATCTGCATTGGCATGGGCAGTCCCAGGTCTGTGTTCCACTATAAAGTCCATTCCCTGTAGGGAGATGGACCACCTCAACAGTTTTGGATTTTCACCTTTCATTTGCATCAGCCATCTGAGAGGTCTTTGGTCAGTCTGAACTAGGAAGTGAGTACCAAAGAGGTATGGTCTCAGCTTCTTCAGGGACCAAACCACAGCAAAGGCCTCCCTCTCAATGGCACTCCAACGCTGCTCCCTGGGGAGTAACCTCCTGCTAATGAAAGCAACAGGCTGGTCAAGGCCATCATCATTTGTTTGGGACAAAACTGCCCCTATCCCATGTTCAGAGGCATCTGTTTGCACAATGAATTGCTTGGAGTAATCTGGAGCTTTTAGAACTGGTGCTGTGCACATAGCTTGCTTCAGGGTGTCAAAGGCCTGTTGGCATTCTAAAGTCCAGTTTACTTTCTTGGGCATTTTCTTGGAGGTGAGTTCTGTGAGGGCTGTCACAATGGATCCATATCCCTTCACAAACCTCCTATAGTACCCAGTCAAGCCAAGGAATGCCCTGACTTGAGTCTGGGTTTTTGGAGCTACCCAGTCCAGAATAGTCTGGATCTTGGGTTGGAGTGGCTGAACTTGGCCTCCACCTACAAGGTGTCCCAAGTAAACCACAGTTCCCTGCCCTATCTGGCATTTGGATGCCTTGATAGAGAGGCCTGCAGATTGCAGAGCCTTCAAAACCTTCTTCAGGTGGACCAGGTGATCCTGCCAGGTGGAGCTGAAGACAGCAATATCATCAAGATAAGCTGCACTAAAGGATTCCAGCCCAGCAAGGACTTGATTCACCAACCTTTGGAAGGTGGCAGGGGCATTCTTTAAACCAAAGGGCATAACAGTGAACTGATAATGCCCATCAGGTGTGGAGAATGCTGTCTTTTCTTTTGCTCCAGGGGCCATTTTGATTTGCCAGTACCCTGCTGTTAAGTCAAAGGTACTTAAGAATTTGGCAGCCCCTAATTTGTCTATTAGCTCATCAGCTCTAGGAATGGGATGGGCATCTGTCTTGGTGACAGAGTTGAGACCTCTGTAGTCCACACAAAACCTCATCTCTCTCTTTCCTTCTTTGGTGTGAGGTTTGGGGACTAAGACCACTGGGCTAGCCCAGGGGCTGTCAGAGTACTCAATTACTCCCAATTCCAGCATCTTGTGGACTTCCACCTTGATGCTTTCCTTAACTTGGTCAGACTGTCTAAATATTTTGTTTTTGACAGGCATGCTGTCTCCTGTGTCCACATCATGGGTACACAGGTGTGTCTGACCAGGGGTTAGGGAAAAGAGTTCAGCAAACTGCTGCAGGACCTTCCTGCAGTCAGACTGCTGTTGGCTAGAGAGGGTGTCTGAGTAGATCACTCCATCTACTGAGCCATCTGTAGGGTCTGATGAGAGGAGATCAGGGAGAGGTTCACTCTCAGCTTCCTGGTCCTCATCTGTTACCATCAACAGATTTACATCAGCCCTGTCATGGAAGAGCTTAAGGCGGTTCACATGGATCACCCTCTTGGGGCTCCTGCTTGTGCCCAGGTCCACCAGGTAGGTGACCTGACTCTTCCTTTCTAGTACTGGGTAAGGGCCATTCCATTTGTCCTGGAGTGCCCTGGGAGCCACAGGCTCCAGAACCCAGACTTTCTGCCCTGGTTGAAATTCAACCAGTGCAGCCTTTTGGTCATACCACGACTTCTGGAGTTGTTGGCTGGCCTCAAGGTTTTTACTTGCCTTTTCCATGTACTCTGCCATCCTTGAGCGAAGGCCAAGTACATAGTCCACTATGTCTTGTTTAGGCTCATGAAGAGGTCTCTCCCAGCCTTCTTTAACAAGAGCAAGTGGTCCCCTTACAGGGTGGCCAAACAGAAGTTCAAAGGGTGAGAATCCTACTCCCTTCTGAGGCACCTCTCTGTAAGCGAAAAGCAGACATGGCAGGAGGACATCCCATCTCCTTTTGAGTTTTTCTGGGAGCCCCATGATCATGCCCTTTAATGTCTTGTTGAATCTCTCAACAAGGCCATTAGTTTGTGGATGATATGGTGTAGTGAATTTGTAAGTCACTCCACACTCATTCCACATGTGTTTTAGGTATGCTGACATGAAGTTGGTACCTCTGTCAGACACCACCTCCTTAGGGAAACCCACTCTGGTAAAGATACCAATGAGGGCCTTGGCTACTGCAGGGGCAGTAGTCGACCTAAGGGGAATAGCTTCAGGATACCTAGTAGCATGATCCACTACTACTAGGATGTACATATTTCCTGAGGCTGTGGGAGGTTCTAGTGGACCAACTATGTCCACACCCACTCTTTCAAAGGGGACCCCCACCACTGGAAGTGGAATGAGGGGGGCCTTTGGGTGCCCACCTGTCTTACCACTGGATTGACAGGTGGGGCAGGAGAGGCAAAACTCCTTAACCTTCTGGGACATATTGGGCCAGTAGAAGTGGTTGACTAACCTCTCCCACGTCTTGGTTTGTCCCAAATGCCCAGCAAGGGGAATATCATGGGCTAAGGTCAGAATAAACTCTCTGAAACCCTGAGGCACTACCACTCCCCTAGTGGCACCAGGTTTGGGATCTCTTGCCTCAGTGTACAGGAGTCCATCTTCCCAAAAGACCCTATGTGTTCCATTTTTCTTGCCTTTGGACTCTTCAGCAGCTTGCTGCCTAAGGCCTTCAAGAGAGGGACAGGTTTCTTGTCCCTTACACAACTCTTCCCTTGAGGGTCCCCCTGGGCCCAAGAGCTCAACCTGATAAGGTTCCAGCTCCATAGGCTCAGTTCCCTCAGAGGGCAGAACTTCTTCCTGAGAAGAGAGGTTCTCTTTTTGGTGTTGTGTTGCAGCTGGTTTCCCAGCAGACTTTCCTTTTCTCTTGGTAGGCTGGGCCATTTTTCCAGACTCCAGCTCTACTTTTTCACCCTGTGCCTTGCACTGTGCCCTAGTCTTGACACACACCAGTTCAGGGATACCCAGCATGGCTGCATGGGTTTTCAGTTCTACCTCAGCCCATGCTGAGGACTCCAGGTCATTTCCAAGCAAACAGTCTACTGGGATATTTGAGGAGACCACCACCTGTTTCAGGCCTTTGACCCCTCCCCACTCTAAAGTTACCATAGCCATGGGATGTACTTTAGTCTGATTGTCAGCGTTGGTGACTGGGTAAGTTTGTCCAGCCAGGTATTGGCCAGGGGAAAACAGTTTCTCTGTCACCATGGTGACACTGGCACCTGTATCCCTCAGGCCCTCTACACTTGTCCCATTAATTAAGAGCTGCTGCCTGTATTTTTGCATGTTAGGGGGCCAGGCAGCCAGTGTGGCTAAATCCATCCCACCCTCAGAGACTAATGTAGCTTCAGTGTGACACCTGATTTGCTCTGGGCACACTGTTGATCCCACTTGGAGACTGGCCATTCCAGTTTTAGCTGGATGGGAGTTAGAAGTGGTATCTTTCTTGGGACAGGCCTTGTCTCCAGTTTGGTGTCCAGACTGACTACAGTTACGACACCAGGCCTTTTTGGGATCAAAGTTTTTACCCTTGTACCCAGAATTGTTTTGTGAAGAGGCTCTGGGCCCACCCTCCTGTGCAGGTTTTTGGGGGCCTGTAGAAGACTCTTTACTATCTTTGTTTTTGTCTGTCTCACCACCTTTCCCCTGGGGAGGTTTTGTGAGACCCCTTTCTTTTGGTCACCCCCTGTGGAAGTTTTGGACACCCTAGTCTTGACCCAATGGTCCGCCTTCTTTCCCAATTCTTGGGGAGAAATTGGTCCTAGGTCCACCAGATGCTGATGCAGTTTATCATTGAAACAATTACTTAATAGGTGTTCTTTCACAAATAAATTGTACAGCCCATCATAATCATTTACACCATTGCCTTGAATCCAACCATCTAGTGTTTTTACTGAGTAGTCTACAAAGTCAACCCAGGTCTGGCTCGAGGATTTTTGAGCCCCCCTGAATCTAATCCTATACTCCTCAGTGGAGAATCCAAAGCCCTCAATCAGGGTACCCTTCATGAGGTCATAAGATTCTGCATCTTTTTTAGAGAGTGTGAGGAGTCTATCCCTACACTTTCCTGTGAACATTTCCCAAAGGAGAGCACCCCAGTGAGATTTGTTCACTTTTCTGGTTTCACAAGCCCTCTCAAAAGCTGTGAACCATTTGGTGATGTCATCACCATCTTCATATTTAGTTACAATCCCTTTGGGGATTTTCAACATGTCAGGAGAATCTCTGACCCTAGTTATGTTGCTGCCACCATTGATGGGTCCTAGGCCCATCTCTTGTCTTTCCCTTTCTATGGCTAGGATCTGTTTTTCCAAAGCCAATCTCTTGGCCATCCTGGCTAACTGGATGTCCTCTTCACTGGGGTTATCCTCAGTGATTTCAGAGAGGTTGGACCCTCCTGTGAGGGAGCCAGCATCTCTGACTATTATTTTTGGAGTCAGGGCTTGAGAAGCCCTGTTCTCCGTAGATAGGACTGGTGGAGGGGATTCTTCCTCCAGTTCACTATCATCCTCCTCTGTGTTATCCACAGAGGGGTTGGCTCTATCATACTCTGCCAACAGCTCCTGGAGCTGTACTTTGGTAGGTCTGGAGCCCATTGTTATTTTTCTTATGTTACAGAGTGACCTTAGCTCTTTCATCTGGAGATGGAGGTAAGGTGTGGTGTCGAGTTCCACCACATTCATCTCTGTACTAGACATTATTCTTCTAAAAGTTGGAATGCTTTTAAGAATCTAAAACTAGTTCTAGAATCTAATTCAAACTTTTACAAACTTTTAAACTCTAAAAGAAATGCTAACAGGGACTAACACAAGGCCCTAGCAGGACTTTTAAGAATTTAGAAAACTTTTCAAATTGCAAAAATCAATTTCTAATGACAATTTTGGAATTTGTCGTGTGATCAGGTATTGGCTGAGTAGTCCAGCAAATGCAAAGTCTTGTACCCCACCGCTGATCCACCAATGTAGGAAGTTGGCTCTGTATGTGCTATTTCAAAGTAAGGAATAGCATGCACAGAGTCCAAGGGTTCCCCTTAGAGGTAAAATAGTGGTAAAAAGAGATAATACTAATGCTCTATTTTGTGGTAGTGTGGTCGAGCAGTAGGCTTATCCAAGGAGTAGTGTTAAGCATTTGTTGTACATACACATAGACAATAAATGAGGTACACACACTCAGAGACAAATCCAGCCAATAGGTTTTGTTATAGAAAAATATCTTTTCTTAGTTTATTTTAAGAACCACAGGTTCAAATTTTACATGTAATAGCTCTTTTGAAAGGTATTGCAGGTAAGTACTCTAGGAACTTTGAATCATTACTTTAGCATGTATACTTTTCACATAAAACACAATAAGCTGTTTTAAAAGTGGACACAGTGCAATTTTCACAGTTCCTGGGGGAGGTAAGTTATTGTTAGTTTCAACAGGTAAGTAAGGCACTTACAGGTTTCAGTTTTTGGTCCAAGGTAGCCCACCGTTGGGGGTTCAGAGCAACCCCAAAGTTATCACACCAGCAGCTCAGGGCCGGTTAGGTGCAAAGGTCAAAGAGGTGCCCAAAACGCATAGGCTAATATGGAGAGAAGGGGGTGCCCCGGTTCCAGTCTGCCAGCAGGTAAGTACCCGCGTCTTCGGAGGGCAGACCAGGGGGGTTTTGTAGGGCACCGGGGGGGGACACAAAGTAGCACAGAAAGTACACCATCAGCAGCGCGGGGGCGGCCGGGTGCAGTGTGCAAACACGCGTCGGGTTTCCTTCGGTTTTCAATGGGAGACCAAGGAGTCTCTTCAGCGATGCAGGCAGGCAAGGGGGGGGCTCCTCGGGGTAGCCACCACCTGGGCAAGGGAGAGGGCCTCCTGGGGGTCACTCCTGCACAGAAGTTCCGTTTCTTTAGGGGCTGGGGGCTGCGGGTGCAGGGTCTTTTCCAGCCGTCGGGAAATGGAGTTCAGACAGTCGCGGTCAGGGGGAGCCTGGGGATTCCCTCTGCAGGCGTCGCTGTGGGGGCTCAGGGGGGACAACTTTGGTTACTCACAGTCGTAGAGTCGCCGGAGGGTCCTCCCTGAGTTGGTTGTTCTCCACCAGTCGAGTCGGGGTCGCCGGGTGCAGTGTTGCAAGTCTCACGCTTCTTGCGGGGAGTTGCAGGGGTCTTTAAATCTGCTCCTTGTAACAAAGTTGCAGTTCTTTTGGAGCAGTGCCGCTGTCCTCGGGAGTTTCTTGTCTTTTTCGAAGCAGGGCAGTCCTCAGAGGATTCAGAGGTCGCTGGTCCCTTGGAAAGCGTCGCTGGAGCAGGTTCTTTGGAAGGCAGGAGACAGGCCGGTAAGTCTGGGGCCAAGGCAGTTGGTGTCTTCTGTTCTTCCTCTGCAGGGGTTTGTCAGCTCGGCAGTCCTTCTTCTTGTAGTTGCAGGAATCTAAATCTTTAGGTTCAGGGAAGCCCTTAAATACTAAATTTAAGGGCGTGTTTAGGTCTGGGGGGTTAGTAGCCAATGGCTACTAGCCCTGAGGGTGGGTACACCCTCTTTGTGCCTCCTCCCAAGGGGAGGGGGTCACATCCCTAATCCTATTGGGGGAATCCTCCATCTGCAAGATGGAGGATTTCTAAAAGTTAGAGTCACCTCAGCTCAGGACACCTTAGGGGCTGTCCTGACTGGCCAGTGACTCCTCCTTGTTATTCTCATTATTTTCTCCGGCCTTGCCGCCAAAAGTGGGGGCCGGGGCCGGAGGGGGCGGGCAACTCCACTAGCTGGAGTGTCCTGCGGGGCTGTGACAAAGGGGTGAGCCTTTGAGGCTCACCGCCAGGTGTTACAGCTCCTGCCTGGGGGAGGTGTTAGCATCTCCACCCAGTGCAGGCTTTGTTACTGGCCTCAGAGTGACAAAGGCACTCTCCCTATGGGGCCAGCAACATGTCTCTAGTGTGGCAGGCTGCTGGAACCAGTCAGCCTACACAGATAGTCGGTTAAGTTTCAGGGGGCACCTCTAAGGTGCCCTCTGTGGTGTATTTTACAATAAAATGTACACTGGCATCAGTGTGCATTTATTGTGCTGAGAAGTTTGATACCAAACTTCCCAGTTTTCAGTGTAGCCATTATGGTGCTGTGGAGTTCGTGTAAAACAGACTCCCAGACCATATACTCTTATGGCTACCCTGCACTTATAATGTCTAAGGTTTTGCTTAGACACTGTAGGGGCACAGTGCTCATGCACTGGTACCCTCACCTATGGTATAGTGCACCCTGCCTTAGGGCTGTAAGGCCTGCTAGAGGGGTGTCTTACCTATACTGCATAGGCAGTGAGAGGCTGGCATGGCACCCTGAGGGGAGTGCCATGTCGACTTACTCATTTTGTTCTCACTAGCACACACAAGCTGGTAAGCAGTGTGTCTGTGCTGGGTGAGGGGTCTCTATGGTGGCATAATACATGCTGCAGCCCTTAGAGACCTTCCCTGGCATCAGGGCCCTTGGTACCAGAGGTACCAGTTACAAGGGACTTATCTGGATGCCAGGGTGTGCCAATTGGGGAATCAAAAGTACAGGTTAGGGAAAGAACACTGGTGCTGGGGCCTGGTTAGCAGGCCTCAGCACACTTTCAATTCAAAACATAGCATCAGCAAAGGCAAAAAGTCAGGGGGTAACCATGCCAAGGAGGCATTTCCTTACATTCAGTGACTCCAGCATGTCCTCGGAGCTTTTGAAATGCAGAGTTTCACTTTGCATCTTCGGTTTGTTTGCAGGCCCTGCTGGCTTCTTGGATAGATTTTCTCCTTGAAACATCCTCAGTCAGGTGTCAGTCATTGAGGTCAGGTCAGCTTCTCCCCTTTCTACACAGCCTGATTTAAGAAATGCACTGCAGTTGGGTCTGGTGGCTCATTGGGCTGTCATCCGCTTCTGAAACCGGTGTTTGACCTCATGGATGCAGGTTTAAAAATAGGCAGGTCCACTCAGCCTATCTCCCCAATCTTCCTTAAATGGATACCATTCAGTTGCGTAAGATTTAATTACAGTTTTTCAGCACCAAGATGTCCGAAGGAATGAATGTTTGCTTTACAAATACATGTGTTAAGTTGATGCCAAAGTATGCTCTTAAATTACAATTTAGACTCCAGTTGTGAGTTCCATGGTACTATCAGTGTATGGACTTTGCACCCATAGTTACTGGTACCTTGCAGTATCACTATACCAGTACTATGCAATTATGAGTTAAACCCCACAGAGTAAGACAACCGTGTGAGCCCCATATATATCAGGTGTTATTCTGAATGGCATTTCCTTTTCTGCTGTGGTTCACATACACATTTGCTACATGCTCTCAGTAGGTGGTAAATGTATGCAATGGCATAGGTTGGAGTGAAGGGATGGGTTGGGAGGAGGGAAAGGGGTGAATGTTGTCTGGCAGAGGGAGGATTTTGCTCTCTTTAAACTTTGCACTTGTATAGCGCACTACTCACCCGTTAGGGTCTCAAGGCGCTGTACGTATACCACTGTGGAACCCATCCTGGCTTTTCCCTGTGAGGTGCCCACTCCTGGACAGCCCCAGGGTGAAGCCAGGCATCCAAGCGATGTGAGGGCCATTGTGGAGATTAAGCAAGCTATTGCCCAGAGTTACAGAGTGGAACCCATCAACTAGATTAGGCACTGAGGCGAGAATTATCTGGTCCAAGGGAATTGAGCGCAAGGCCCACCGAGGTGGGAATTGAACGCTGGCACCGGGGCAGATCTCTGCATCAGGGTCTGCCGCTCTAACCATTGTGCCACACTTCTCCACTCTCTTCTCTTCATGCCTTGCCTGAGGTCAGATGGGTGCCAGGGAGTGGGTCCAAGCTGAAACGCAGTTCTTTCTCAAGTCAGTTTTACACACCAGGTTTATTGGCCGATAGAATTAGGTTCACTGTTCCTGCGCCCAGTAAATCAACATGCCAGTATAATGGCCCACTCATGATTGGGCAGAGGGGAATTCCACCAGGAAACTCTGCCTCGGTTAACTCCTTATTCTGACCTTAGTGGTAATACCTGAGCAGGAGAGGCTACATTCTTGCAGTGAGAGACAATCTCACTCCACAAAGGTGGCCTCAGCCATGTTGAACTAGGCCCCACCTTCCACGACCTTGCAGTTATTCCTCCAAGGTGAGTACAAGGGATTAGCTTCAGGAAATCCAAATAAGATACATAAGTGGTGAGCAGGACTACAAAGTCCTGATGAAGACCCCCAAAAATATGTTGTCCCAGTCCCAAAAGGGCATTGCAAGAATTAAAAAAAGAAAGAAAACAGAACAAATCCTAGTAATTGCAATAACCTGGCACTCCAACCTGTCCTTGTTGTCATATTAAAGAATTTTGGGCCTGATTTACAAGAACTGACGCATCAGCATCGATGTGTCAGATTTCTTGCACCTGTCACAAATACCCTAACGGTGCAATGGATGCACTGTATTTACAATACAGAGCTCCATGGTGCAAGTTTTCACAGATGCATCAGAAATTCTGATGCACCTGTTGCCACTAAAGTGACACATTGCTGGAGTTCCATTTCAAAACTGAAGCAATTCCAGCAGTGGGTCAGAACACAGAGGACGGCCCTATGTTAAAAGCCCTGTGTCAATCCTTACGCCTTGTCTGAGCAGGCGTAAGGACTTTGACGCATTCAAGTCGCAGAGTGACACAGTGAAAAGTTGTACATTTCTCTACATCAGTAATGCGTGGCTGAGGGGGCGTAGCCTGCGGCCGATGAAGCTGTACGCTTAGCGCGGCGCTCCGGTGCTGTGAACGGGGCCTGGCCGAAATAATAGCACTTCCAAACCCTGAAAATGATCGGCAGGATAAGCCCCGGTGAGCGGAGTCCCGCCCGATAAATGGGGAGTAAACTCCGGCGAGAAAAGAATAGCGGCTGAGGAGGCAAATGGGGTCTCGCCCCGACGACATCGAGGAACCAAGATGGCGGCAGCCTCTGGACCCCAGCCCGGCTGAGCTCGGACCCCGGAGCGGAGAGACCAAAAACCCAACTGAAGCGAGGCAAGATCACCCGCACCCTTGGAGCGACCCAGCGGTTACCCCGCTTCCGCAAAACAGGGCACTTCGTGAGCACGCGATAGCAGGCGAGCAGTATAGCAGCGGCCCGGCGGAGCATCGGCCCGAAGTGAATCATCTTGGTCCGTGACACTGGAGAAACCGACCGAGACCCACAAATGGGTTACCTACAGCGGAAAGTAGAGCCGTGAGGTTAAATCTTCCATCGAGAGACACCGGAGGAACCCCTACAGTGAAAGGTACAGATACCAGGGACGGGAGAGGGGGGACTACGCGGCCGCGGGAGTATGAGCTGATGGGCCTACGCTCCGACCTCATGGACGGCCCGGAGCGTTCCCTTTTGACCAAGACTTCGCCATACTGAATAGGGGGAAAATACGCGGAATAGACAACTACGCTGTAGAAGCAGACGGCGAGAATAACACACGCCTGATCCCAGAATCTGTGTCTTCCCCCCCTGGAGACCCCACCTGGTCTGGGAGTCGCGGCCGTGAACCGAAGAGGGAGTGGCCTTTAAATTCAGCACACGCAGATATAGCTGCCCGCATGAGCAGGCACTGAGTAACAAGGATGGGAAAGCCCAAGAAACGCAAGGGGCAGACCCCGGAAGACACCGATGGCACCCAAACTGCAGGACGGCCCCAGAGAATAGACCCCCGTGATGGCACGGCTGACCAGGAAAGAACTTTGGATACGGTGCTCCAGGCCATCAGAGAATCTCGAGAAGCACTAGAGCAAAAAATTGATAGCCTGACTGTAGACCTATCCCTAAAGCGAGATGATCATCGTAGGCTCACGGAGAGAGTGGGAACAAATGAAAAAGAGATCAAGCTGATGACCACAACCCAGAAGTCTTCTTCTAAAGAACTTTTGGAAATTACCACTCGTGTAAAAGCGCCAGAAGCAAGAGCGGAAGACGCTGAAAACCGTGCCCGCAGGAGCAACATAAGGCTGATTGGCGTACCGGAAGGAGCGGAGACGGCGGCGGTAAATATGGAATCCTTCCTGGAACACTGGATCAAAGAAACAATACCTCCTGAAGGTCTATCACGTTTTTTGCCATAGAAAGAGCCCATAGGGTGCCTAGCAGGCCTCCTCCCCCAGGAGCAAGAGCTTGTCCAATAGTAGCAAAACTCCTGCACTTTAAAGACAGGGATTACATTCTGTCACAAACGCACCTGAAAGGTGAAATAGCACTAAACATCCAGCGTGTTATGCTCTTTCCGGATTTCACCAAAAGAACGCAGGAGCAAAGGGCCTCCTTCAATAATCCCAAATGAATCCTCCGTGAAAATGGGATAAAATACGCCATGCTCTTCCCGGCCAAACTCAGAGTGGAATATGAAGGGAAAGTACATTTCTTTACGTCCCCACAGGTAATCGACGAATGGCTGGAAGCCAAGAATATCACAGCCCCGGACCCCCACTGCGGAACTAGTAGCAAAACCCCCAGAAAGCGCAGCAGATCCTCCAAACGAAATAAAGAGATTGCTCCTCCAAGGCACCAAGCTCTCCAAGAAATGCGCGTGGCGGTGGACGCAGCTGCGGCACTGGGACGGGGCTCTTTCCCCTCCTCCCAGAATTCTGGACACACCTCGGACCACGTCTCGTGCAGTGGAGACTCATTGAGCTTGTTGCGGGATACCCTCACCAGCCTCCCAAAAGTGACCCCGAGATCCTCGGAAGAAATCATTTGACTCTCCATTGCCAGAATGGTTACTAAAGGAACACTGAGAAGTATCAAATAAGTAGGGCCTAGATAGCAGAAGAACAACTCTCAGGAACATTCACACGCAACACGCCCTGCGCAATACCTTACTGGGTAGCTAAATATAATCTCGCTGGGCCCCGGAACCGGCCTGGAGTGTAGGCTCTCGGTTGCTAACACGCCACGCTCCTATAGGATTTTAAGACAAGTTATAATGGTTTGGACGGGAATAGTTCTGACCACCGATCCTGGGGAGTGGGATTTGGGGGTTGAGTTTACCAAGTTAGTATTAAGGGATAATCTAGCACTTACCATTTATGTAGCTGACAGCTCACGCATTGAAATCACGCCGCCACAATATAATTCTATACACAGTCATTTCCTCATCCTTTCTAGTCTTTACAAGGTTAGCAACCAAAATGGAAACTACAAAGTATAAGATAATAACCTGGAACGTTAGAGGTCTAAACAATATGTCCAAACGTCATAAAGTATAAAATTACTTAAAGCGCAGGAGGATACACTTTGCTCTACTACAGGAAACGCACCTGGTAGAGCAGGAAGTTAACTCCCTCAAGAAACGGTGGAGATGTCAAATAATCGCAACTAGTTACTCAGCTTTTGCATGGGGAGTATTGATCTGGATCCATCCGGGGGTGCCCTTTCAGCTTCTTCACAAGCACATAGACAAAGACGGGAGATATGTAGTGGCCTCCGGGAGACTGGGAGGTAGAGATGTAACATTAAGCGGGATATATGCACCCAACCAGGACCAGGGGAAATTCCTCGGTAAATTGTCCCTCGAACTAGGCCCACTCTTACCAGGTCCTAACATAATCAGAGGGGATTTCAACTGCATAGCTAACGTTAGCTGGACAGATTACACCCCCCCATTTCACAGTCCCCTACTCTAAAAATTGCTAAATCATTTGCAGAGTGGCAAAAACACTGGCGTCTGGGAGACTGTTGGAGGCAGCTTAACCCTCATACTCAGGACTTTTCATATTACTCGGCGGTACACGACCTACATGTCAGACTAGACACTTTTTTAGCCTCCCCTGAAATTCAAATGGACGTAATCTCAGCTGAATATCTGTGCCGTACAATATCTGACCATAATCCTCTGATTCTATCGCTATCCTGGGGAAGGGAGAGAATGACTATTCCAACATGGCGTCTGAGAGCTGAAATACTTGAGGATGAGGCACTCAAACATCTATTGCATTCAACCATAGTTGATTTCTTTAAACACAACGCACAAACTGTGTCCTCCAGATCCATTGAATGGGAAGCATTCAAAATAGTTATAAGAGGCACCTGTATTAGTGAGAACATAGGGGCCCGGAAATCTATGGAAAACGAGCTCCGTAGCCTGGAGGATTCCCTCAGAGACCTTGAGCGCAGACGCCCTACACAACATGATCTGGCCCCCCTCCTGAAAGACACCAAAAATAAAATAATAGAAGTAAACAATAGGCTGTCACGATTTGATTACAAGCAGTACATAATCAAACAACACTCAGAGGGGGATAAGCCTGGTGCCCTACTGGCGTGGCTGGCTAACCCACCTAAACAACAAACTGTCATAGTGGAAATAGAAGACACCCCAGGTACAAGCGTTTATAGCCAAAAAGAGATTAACTCTAGCTTTAGCAACTACTATTCAACACTATATACGCCCCCCACTGAGACACTAACCAACCTCCAACTACAAGACCTAGAAGACCTCGCCCTCCCCAAACTTGGGGTAGAAGAGAGCTCAGCTTTAGCAGCCCCAATTTCAATTGCAGAGATTAAAACAGCAATCCAAGGCATGGCCAAAGGTAAGGTCCCAGGATCCGATGGACTTCCACTGGAGTTCTACCTCCTGTACCAGGACCTGTTAGCCCCTCATCTCAGCATAATTTATACTGAGGCATGGAGCGGGGGCAACCTACCACAATCTACTAATGAAGCTATCATGATTCCCCTACTAAAACCCGAAAGGCCCCCAACGGATGTCCGTTCTTACCGTCCATTATCCATGCTTAATATAGACTATAAAATATTAAGTAGGATTCTTGCGAACAGACAACTGCCCCACATGACCTTGTTAATCCACCAGGATCAGTCTGGCTTTATCCCGCAACGTAGCACCGCACAAAATATTAGATGCCTGGTGTCTGTTCTTCGTTCTATGCCTCCAGAAATGACTCAGGCAGCGATTATCTCGGTCAACATAGAAAAGGCATTCGACTGCCTGAGATGGGACTACCTGGAACAGACCATGCTGAGAATGGGGATGGGAGAGGGATTCACACGTTGGACTAGGCTGCTATATTCAAATCCCACTTCTAGGGTGAAAACTGGTAACACCATATCTGATTCATTTTTGATTGGCAGAGGAACTAGACAAGGTTGCCCACTATCCCCTCTCCTATTCGCAGTAGCAGTAGAGCCCCTGGCCCAAATGGCTAGAACCGGGCAGCACTTCCAAGGCATCTCAATTAACAACTGGACACATTATATCGCCCTTTATGCCGACGATATGGTGCTTTTTCTCCGTAAGCTAGGAGATGATCTACCAGGTGTAATAACCATGCTTGAGAAATATGGAATGGCCTCCGGACTTCGGATTAACTGAAGGAAGTCCACTTTATTCCCCATGTCAAGTAGCACACCAGAACCGAACGAGACGAGAGGGCTACCCTGGTCTCCTAACACTTTTAAATATCTAGGTGTAAACATATACCATACTGCAGAAGACCTTCTAGAAGGAAATATTCATAGAGCAATCAGAGGAGTCAGAACTAGCATGCGCTTCTGGGAGACCCTATCATTAACAGTGTCCGGTAGAATTGCCCTACTTAAAATGATAGTGCTACCCCGAATGCTATACTACTTCTCTACCATCCCATTGGTGATCCCGAAGGCAGTATTCAGAAGCACTGACTCTATGATCGTGAGCTTTATATGGGGTCCGAACAGGCACAGAATTGCACTAAATTCATTGCAGAGACCCACTGCAGAAGGGGGCCTTGCTGCCCCAGACCTAGAAATCTATTGCTGGGCAGGTCAACTACAATGGCTAGCAAAACTTATCAGCGAACCCCCAGGTGCGACAGACTTACGGATTCCACTGAACTGTCCATCTAAAAAGATACTAGGGATAGTGGTGACTCCTAGGAAACATAGATCACAATTAACAGTGGAATGGGAATCAACCAGACACTGCTGGGAGCAATTTCTAAGAAGAACCCGTACAAAAACCCCATACACACCTGAGGCTCCCCTGGGATGCTTGACTTATGCTTTGGGAGACCACACTCTTAGAGGTCTCAATAAGTTAGAAGAACACAACATCACAAAACTAGGTGACATTTACAATAACGGGAGACTCCGCACTTACTCAGAGCTCCAAGATCAATTTAGTCTCCCGTCAGGTTTGTTCCTTACATATAACGCAGTCACCAGAACCGCACAAAAAATTTGGGGGTCGGCAGCTTTCGAACCTCCAACTCACAGTGGCTGTAACATCGTCTGCACAATAGGAGAAAGGAAAGGAATGATCTCAGAAATATATAAATCATTACAAAGCAGTTCACACACACCCCTTAACAAATTTAGAGACTAATGGCAGACTGATTTAAACACAACTATTTAAGATGAGCAATGGACAAAGATCACCTCCCATACTTACTCCGTATCTAGAAATGCCAGATTCAAATGAATAAATCTTTACATTTATCATAGGGCCTACTTAACCCAGCAAATGATAACCAAAATATACAATACAAACGAAGCGAGATGCCCTAGATGTACAGAAACAGCCGCAGGGCTAGTTCACATGCTGTGGAGCTGTTCACAACTCAAATCATATTGGTCGGAGATATTTAGGAGAATCTCCGACAGCACTGGCAGGAAGATCACCCTGTCCCCACTAGTGGCCCTGCTAGGAGACTTCCCCCGCCCCACTGCCCACAAAATGTCCAACAAATTTATTGACTTGGCTCTAGTCCTGGCCAAAAGAGAAATCACCTCACACTGGAAAGACTCAGTAGGCCCGCAAGTTAAGAGATGGCAAGAAGCGCCAGAAAAATGGGCAGAAGTGGAGGGGTCGGTGCTGCTGAGAGAAGCGCTACAGGAGTGTTCCTCCCAAATCTTCTGTATGTAGGTAACACTGAACTCACACACTCCAGACAGCCCCTGATTCACCAGCTGTTGAAATGTTGCAGGAGCATTACATAACTCAGAGGTTAGGGCCTTAAAAAGTTAGAGGCCATCAGGGGTGGAGAACATCTTTTTCTTGTAGACACTTGAGGCAAAAGCCATCCACCAGAAACACTGCTTGAGTTGAACATATTGTATTCAGTGCTCTCCTGATGATTCCTGCTCCATATATTACCTTCTCCTCACATATTGAGCTCTTTCAGGAGCGCCTTTACCACACTGTTTAATATCTCTGTTCACTGCAGGATTCCCACTGTATGGAAGCATGCTAACCTTCTACCACTCTTAAAAACCCCTCAGCAGAACCAATTCCAGGCTCATTTTTCTCCTGCCCTGTGGAAACAAGGTGCTTGAACAACCAGCCAGCTACCTAGAACCGAAAGCTTGAGTAGACCCATCTCAGTCAGGCTTTAGGACGGCTCATAGCACAGAGACAGCTTTTCTGGCAGCAACAGACAACAATCGATTCATACAGGATAAAGACAGGCCAGTCACCATGATCCTACTTGACTGCTCTGCAGCATTGGACACTGTGCCATATACTACTCTCCTCAAATGCTTGCATGAATCGAGCATATATCCTGCACGCCTCTGGTACAGGCCTAATGGCCTCGTAGTAATTCCAACCCTTCCTGCAGATCTCAAATGGTTTGGTTGCACCATTTATCTGTAAACCCTCTAAATTTACCTACAGAGTCCATGAGGGCTCTTCCCTCAACCTAATTCTTTTTAATATATACATGACCCCTGTGGCAGAGATCATCAGATCCTTTGACTTCGATATTGTTTCATATGCTGATGATACGCAGCTGATCATATCTGTTGCTAAAAACACCAGTTGGACACGTACTAACTTCTCTGACTGCATGCTCCATGCTGCCAACTGGATTAAAGAGAAGTGTTTGAAGCTGAAAGGGGACAAAACCGATGTCTTCCTGTTCAGAAAAGCTGCCACTTTAGCCTAACGAACGGTGGCCTAGGGAGCTCGGTACTACCCCCTCACCCACCGGTTCAGCTAGAAATCCCTGGATCATACTGGTCAAGAATGTGTCCAAGAGAGACCAGGTGCCCTCATGCTATGTCTTCCTGCCAACACTTCACAAGATTTTTAGATGGGCTCCCCACAGGCATCCACAAGTCCTGCAGGCACTGACCACCAGCTTACAGTCACACACTCCATGTAGGCATTCCAGAATATCCTTGAGGAGACTGCAGAGCATTCAGAATGCGGCGCTTTGACCAATACTCAATCTTCCTGCTCGCACATCCGTGAAGCCACGACTTGAAGACCTTCACTGGCTCTCTGGGCTCTCTTCAAGCTTTCGCACCTTCTCACACAGCTTTGTTTAGGACTGGCCCAGGCTACCTGAGGAACAGAATTTCCCTCAGAATACCTGGTTTCCCTCTTTGCTTGACCTCATATCCCTCGCCTTTTTCTCCCACTCCCACCATACCTTGAGTGGTTGCCACTCCTTTCCTTCCCCGGCAGTGCCTAATTGGAGCATCTTATCTCTGCCTCTGCACCTGACTGAGAACTCCTTACTTCCATGAAACAGTTGAAAACGTGGCTTTTATAATATAATTCTCAGCCTCTGTCCTTATTATACTTGAACTGGGCTCATTCCGGATGTTGTTCTTTTCCAGGAAACTTATGCTCTCTCAGCGCAAGGATACCCCTCTTACGGTGAGTAGGCACTATACAAAAACATATAACATAAAATAATCAGGATCTTAGCAGCATCCAACTCTTCCAGAAGCCTGTGCACCCCAGTATGCGGATGGGTTTAACTGTGAAATACTTTATTGCAACCATAATAGTCCTTACAAACCACAAATCCATAAGCCCCTGTTCTTTACCACTCATCTTACACATGGAAGTTAGGAGCATTCATAGACACCGGCATCAAGCATGTTGGTCACTTTAGCCCTTCTCCATCCTGTTTTTCGTTTTCTGACATCCTGTACAAATTGATATTCATCATCTTCCTTAAGCACATCAACAATATCAAGTGTAGGAGATCTCAGGTTGCCGTCCCGACCATTGTTCACCAAAGTGATGGGCCATGAATAGGGTGGCTTATCAAATGTTTAACTAGTTTTGGTGCCTCCTGATAGGTTAGGTGCAATAACAAAAGGTGTGTGTCCCACCTACTACTCAAGGGCAGCTCCAAGGCATCCATCATGCTCTTCACAGTTTTGTTGAAATGCTCTACCAACCCACTGGTAATCGGGTAGTACAAAGTACGGAACTTTAGTTCTCCCCACAGTTGGCCACAGTCACCCACTCGGTGGACATCAAGTAACTTTCTCAATCAGAAGGCATCATCTTAGGGAACCCAATGTGAGAAAAGATTTCCACAGCCGCTCTAGCTACCACAGGGGCAACAGTGCTCCTCAAAGGCATAGCCTTGGGGTACCTCGCGGAATGATCCACCACAGGAATGTATCACTTGCCTGCGGTTGAAGGGTGGGCCTGGGTTCCAGCAGCCTTGATCCTTACTCGATGGGATTCTCTACTATTGCCCATACTACAAGTACAGCCCCAGTCTACTCACTCGATCTTTTGACTTTCTACTCATCTGGCAAACCACCTCTGCGGCAGAATAGCGCCAGGAGCTGCTCTGTTATATATCCTGACCTTGAGCCCCACCCTGTTAAGGTTCCATCATGAGCTCAGTGCAACAGGAGGCTACTTTGGCACTGAGTGGCAACCAGCTTCCGGCGAGTACTAGCCCAAAGATGTAATGACGCGAATGTGGAAGTGCCTTACTGTCAGGAGTGTGTATAGAGGAGTCTGTCTCCTCTGGCACCCTGGGAGCCCTCTGCAGTTTCAACTTCAGACTGCAGTTCCACCATTCGATACACTTCCTCCTTTCCTTCTCTCTTCCTTCCTACGGTCTTCCCTTCTTTTCTGGCCTTCGTTCATTCTTTCTTTCTTTTTAGGGTCGAGCCTGCGTATTGCTTGCGAGACGCTATAGTAGTTAGAAAAGGGCTCGGAGCCCCGCCCATGTCACGTCAGTGTCTTTCACTGGTTGGTGGGCTTGCCTTTTCAAATCTGCTTGCTTTCATTAGTGGAAGGCACGCATACATCATGCCTTTTCCGGTGGTTAGCCCTCCTCGAGCGCAGTGACCAAGGACAGAAAACATACCAGGCTCGCTGTTTTCCGTCCGGTTTCTGGACTACTTTTTCTCTTTTTTCACAGCGCGATCTCCCTTGTTTAGCAGCGCAATCACGCACGTTTTTATTTCATTTAATGAGGCAAGAAAAGTCCGGTTGGGAGTTTACAACGCTAATAGCTCTAACTCGGAGAAATGCGGAACCCGTTGCATTGCAAATGCTTGTTTCTTTTTTCCCGCACGCAGCCTAATCAAATCCTGGCGTTCATGCCCAACTCCAAGTCTCTTTCGTTCTTACTTTCCATAAGAAGGTTACATATGATGGTATCTAGGTCCTGCTTTTGCTATTTTCTATCCCTCTCAAATGTAAGTTCCTTTCTCCTTCCCATGTGTTGTCCTCCTTTGCATCCGCTCGTTGCGTCTTCAAACTTTTCTGTCTTCTCCCAGCTTTCCTGTTTCGTTTCTCGTTCTCTTTATTAACATTCCTCTTGTTTTTCTCCTTTCCTTGTTCTTTCATTTATTCTGTATTTTCTGTTTTAGTTTCTAATTTCCTTCTTATTAATTTCTTTCCTTTCTCATTCACATAAAACATCGTGTCATTCTTCAATCTCTCTTCATTTATCTTTCATCCAGTTTTTCGTTTTTCTATTTCTTTATCTCTCGTGTTTTTCCTTCAGTGTTTCTGCGCTGCCTTTAGCTCCCGGGCTTGTTCCTTATTCTGTTTCGTTTCATTTCGTGCTTTGTTTCAACTCGTGATTGAAGGAAGTTACACAGCTTTATGGAAAAATCATGGCAAGTGCTGCATTAGTGATGTGGGAAAATATTAGATATAGTGCAGCTACAACGTGTTGGGAAAATTACAAATAGTCTAGTGGGGGATGGGGAAAGTCTACGTAGATTACAACTTTGGCTAAATATAATGATCGGAGTAAATAGTAAACAGAATTCAGTATTGTAAAAATATCTTTCACGGAGTGAACGCAGCACTAGGTGACTGATTGGAAAGAGCTTCTTGAAAACCCCTTAGGGCCAGCACCCCATAAACAAAGTGTGTTTAACCCATATCAAGTCGAAACCAATATCACTGCTCAGCCAGGCGTTTCAGATGATTTCTACTACACTTTACACGCCTATCCTCTACATTTAATAACATATTGCTTTTTGAGAACCAGCTGTCCACATAGCTGCCAAGCTTCACATGTCCATGCGTGATGTGCTGCTCCAGTTCAGGGTTTTTTCTTTGAATTGTGGGACTTGTAGCCCTGTTTTATAATGCAATAAACAAGACTACAAGTCCCAGAATTCAAAGTAAAAATCTAGACTGGAGAAACACATCAGTGTTGTCTACTACACATTTACACGACCATCCCCAACATTTAAGAATTCTCACAGAAATGTTTTGTAATCGCTGTCGATGTACTCCTCTGGTGAAAGACTGTACTGGTATGTGGCAGAGAGGACAAAATTATGCGGCAGGGTTGAACAACTTAAGCCCTGATTTATACTTTTTAACGCAAAACTGCGTTAACACAGTTTAGCATCAAAATGTATACCGCCGGCTAGCGCCATTCCAAGACGCCGGCCGGGCGTCTTATTTATGGAATGGTGCAAGCCGGCGCAAAGGGTGGGCTAACTTCATGGAGAATGACATTAGCCAGGTGGGGGTGGCGGTTTGGGAGTTGGGAGTTTAGCGTTAAAAAATGACGTTAGGCTGGTTAGATTAAAAACAGATTACTCTGACCAGATTAGCGTAATTTCTTGACGCTAAACCTACCAGGCCACATGATTCCTGCCTTATAAAAGGCAGGAGTCATGCCCACCACCCCAATGGCCAGCACAGGGGACAAGGGTCCCCTGGCATGGCAATTGCACCCTGTGCCATGGAGGGGGGCCCATTTCAGGGCCCACAATGGCACTTTAAAAAAATTAATAAAATACTTACCTGTACTTACCTATACTTACCTGGAATGGGGTCCCCCATCCTCCACTGTCCTTCTGGTGTGGGTGGGGTTGTCCCTGGGGCCTGGGGAGGGCACCTGTGGGCTTATTCCCATGGTGTTCCACCATGGAAATAGGCCCACAGACCCCTAACGCCTGCCCTGACCCAGGCGTTAAATTATGGCGCTAAGCAAGCTTAGCGCCATTATTTAGGCCCGTCTACCTCCCGTGCGCCATTTGTGCACAGGAGGATAAATAAGTCGTTAGGGCCTTTGAGTCATTTTTTGCCCAGGAACGCCTACCTTGCATCTCATTGACACAAGGTAGGTTTTTACGGTAAAAAAAATGACTTTAACTCCATAACTTTGGCGCTAGACGGGTCTAGCACCAAAATATAGATATGGAGCTAGGTTTGTGTCGAATTAGCGTAAAACAAAATGATGCTAATTCGACGCAAACAGAGTATAAATATGGGCCTTATATGACAAGAAAAGTCCAGTTATGCATTTGCATTTCTACTGGCTCTAACTCAAGCAAATGCGAGACCTATTGCATTGCAAATGCTTGTTCAGAGTGGGGGTGCTACCATCAGGGCCAGCGTTTGCTCGGATAGCCCCCTGGACGGAAAAAATGTGATACCCTAGCTGCTGCTGGTGAAGAA
The DNA here is from genome assembly GCF_031143425.1 of Pleurodeles waltl. NCBI lineage: Eukaryota > Metazoa > Chordata > Amphibia > Caudata > Salamandridae > Pleurodeles > Pleurodeles waltl. The sequence goes on from NC_090445.1 coordinate 40,099,845, forward strand.
AGTGAGGTCGCAGGGAGTCCCTCTCATTTATGTTCACAGTGTCTGGTCTCTTAAGTCAGTGTAATAGTTCATCCTGACCTGTTCCAATCTTTAGAATTCGGTGCCCTTGGCTCGTTGTTATGTCTTTAATGCTGAACTAATACAAAAACAGAATGCGGAAACAAAGATGGCACTGAACATGCCACTGGCGCCAAATACAGTGTCAGTGTCAGCGGTCAGTGTTCAGTGTTATGTCAGAGTCTAGCACGACCCCATTTTAAAAATGTGCATCAACCTGTGCATTTTAGGAGCAGCCCCTCTCCGCCAAACACCAGTAGAATTTTTCAGTACTGGACAGGTGAGTCTTGAACTCCGGCAAAGAAGTTGTGTGGCACCCACGGTGGAGACACAGTACCATCTTGGCTTACTATTGCCAGTCAGTCCATATAAAGATATGCGGGATCACGGTGGTAGGCAGTAGTGGTCATTAAATTAGCCCAGTTGACAAACAGATTGATTGCACCAGCAAAAGTTTTTTTTTTTTTTTTTAAACAGCTCTGAATACAAGTGGGGCCAACTACTCCTATCATCCTTCAAGGTCAATCAAAGTTACCACAATGGGGGCTTCTAAGATGAATACCTCTATTTTCTACAGCTTTATGAGTCACCACTCTATGGGAGAATGCAGCGTGTAAAGAGCAAGTCGTTACAGCATAAAACATCAGTGGTTATGTGTTGTTTTGCGCACAACGTCTACTTTAAAAAGAAAGTTGTTTTTTTTATTGTACTAAGGCAAACCATACACTCGACAGCCGAAGGAGGTGGACATGAGTCTTTATGGGTATTAAGTTGCACTGCACATGCCAGGAACTGGAAAAGCTGCATACTGGCACATAGTTGGAATTTACCAATTGCTTCTATTTTTACCCAACAAGATGTCATACGTGTTGATTGTGGAGTGATGGAATGATGCTAGAACTCAGGGGAGGAACCTCCACAGTGCACTCAGATGTCTGATGGTGGTGTATAAATCCTCCATGGTAACTTACTAGAAGTTTGATCTGTGACCTCGAGGTGACCCCAGATCTCAGTAAAGACGCCTAATACACTGAAATACCTCAGTACTAAATACATAACACCTCCTGCTTGCATGTTATACACTTTTAACTGCTCATGAAAGGCCACGATCCTTCATTCTGCCCCTGCTCCCCTGACCTGCAGTTTACAAGCAGTGTCCGCACCTGCTGTGATGTGAAACTGTCACCTGGACGTCACAGGCAGAGCTCTTAAGCAGAAGCATAAACTCGCTTGTTACGAAAGTTCACATCAGTGCCCTTCAAAGTCACAAATCTGTTGCCATTATCAGCCTACTGGGCTTTGTCAGTTCTGATGGAAATGTGGGCTGCAGACATCTGTGCAGAACGCGCAGAGCCCACTGAGATATTTCACATTTGACTCTAACCCGCAGGTCCTACAAGGATGTCTGTGCAGAGATCAGCTGATCTCTCTTACAGAGATGCAGACTTGCAACAGGCAGATGACACATTTATTCAAGTATTCCATCAACAGTGATATCTTTGTACTGTTCGAGCAGGTGCTCTTACACCCAGATCACAGCAGCAGGAGCTGAACCCATAGGACCGCCTTACTATGATTTGAAACTAGTACTGGCTTCTTTAACAGATGCATAGACTATGCAAGGCATGCAAACTGAATGTGCAACATCCTGGATGCTCACAGACATGGGGACCTGTCATCCTACACACTGTTCTGTCTCAGTACTTTGAAATGTGTAACCTCCATTGGAAAGAGATTAATGCACGAGTCACTGCAGAACCGACCGAGCTACCTTCCAGTGATCTGAAGCTCTGACCTGTAGATCACACACAAACGCATTGTGCCAGTGCAGAAGAAACACTGTGCAGTGTTAACTGCAATTGCACCCTGTGGCCTCCAGGAGGCAGAGATTTCAAGCTGTCATCGCACGTGCTGCATTTTGTTTGTGCCTCTCGAACCCACGTCCGGCCAGGTACTTGCATACCTCTTTAGCATGTGCATAATCCCACTGTGCTATCGTGCTGAAACTATCACATGTACACGTGGCCTGCAGGTCACAAACATAGCTTGTTAGTTTATGCATAACCCTGTCTCCCTGGGACTAACCACTGTAGCCCACAGGTAACAACACTGAGCCTCCCTATGGACTTTGCTCTCTCGTTGCCACTACAAAAACTCAGTCTGGCGCTCACCGAGAGATGGCCCTTGCTTGGATAGCGCCTTGCTGATGGGGAATAAAACGAGACAGCAGGGGGCCCTTTTCACCAGTGGTAGCCACTTGTCAATGGGGGTGGTTAAAAAAAATGTAATTACATTTTTGAAAAACGTGCCTTTCATGTTGGGAGAAACGGTTCTGTCTCTCCTTCTTCCTCGGACTCCTGGAAGCACATAGGCTTTCAGACTCCCCTCCAATCACAACGCTGCACCTTGCAACAGCGTGACAGCAGCGTCGTGATTGGTCTGAGCATCCTGCTTCGGCGTTCAGATAGGAAGTAGGGATCTGTGCACTTTCTCCTCCCGGCTGTTCAATACAGGTGGGAAATGCCCAACACAGCCGGCCAAAGCGTCATGCGCACTTATGTGCACATAGCCCTCCTCTAGCCCATCCCAGCCCCCCCCCCAACCATGCTCCAGAGGAAAAATAAAATGATAATAACGTTACGTTATCATTTTATTTTTCCCTTTCCTCCACTGCATTAAGCAGCGGGGCGACGCTCCTCCGCCTTAATGGAGCAGCTGCTGCTTTTCACAGGTCACTCCCTGGCAGGCTACCGCAACACAGTAATTTGCCTCTAAAGAAATCTCTGCAGGCTGGTACCAAGTTGTTTCTTGAGGTGACGAGGAGGTGTTACTGTGTGGCAGCGCAGGACGAGAGGGAGATGGGAGGGAAAGGATGGCAGCTTACTAGGGTGTTAGAAACAGGGACTGCTGCTCTTTAAAAATGCCCCCCACCTCTGAAAATCGTCACCCTGGAGCTGGGCCCAGCTCGCCTACTCCACAATCCAGCCCTGCCATCAGTGTTGCATCATGGAAGTCATAGGGATTGTGCAACATTTGAGCGTCACACACAGAAAAGGTGTAGCAAATGAGGCACGCGGATTCAGCAGGAGCGTAGTAATGGTGTGGTATGTAGCCAGCGGTGCGTTTTGGAGCACCCTGTCACAAATATATTGCTAAAGCATGGTGTGTAGTGCAGTGTCATTTATAGACAGCACGGGTTTCAAATAAATGGCCACTTCATTTGCACAGACGTGTAATTCTACTGATACAACTATACAACACGCAAACAATACGGTCTGCAAATCGGGTTTCAGCAAATATTTCTAATTTGTGCATCATCAATATAGTGCCTTGATTTGTTTTGATCCTATTAAAATTTGTGTTTCTATCCCACTTCAGAATTACAATAAAAATTGATTTATTTGTGCGTCCTTAATTGCTAATTGCGCTGTTCATTTACAGGTATTTAAATATTGTTGTGTATTCAAAAATGACATCCTTAAGCCTTTCCTTTCGTACTCCTGCACCCCAGAAAGATTGTCACCTAGTTGACTTTACAAAATCCTCTCAATTTACAGTTAGAGAAAGAAAAGTAAACACCAGTCTCCATTTTAAAAGGATATGCAGCTGTTTGTCAGAACAGATTGTCTGACATTGGACTCTATCTTTGAACACACAGCAAATGTGACAAGATAAGCACAAGATTTAAAGGCATCTTTATTTCTCATTCACTTTCTGACCTCGATCATGGTTATATTTGGGTACCACCTTGCTGCGGCAGGGAGGGAGCTTGAGGATTGGTAGGTGCATGTCATAAAGATGCATGTACCGTAGCATAGGGGCCATATGGAATAAACAGAGAGCACTAATATCCTGTACAGTATGTGAAGGGGCTCCCACCATATACTGCTTCCAGCATCTATTTCTGAGCCATATCTGGGATCTGAAATATGCTGAATGTGACCTGGTATCATTTCCGTACACCAGGACATAATTCAGTAGCACTCGCATGTTGTCTATTTTCTGTTCGGAACAGCATCATGCAGGCAGCTTTCTTATTCTCACTTCCAGCTGGGCCTAAAACAAAGGCCTGCTTTAAAGAGTCATCAACCCTTCTTTTGTTTAAGTAGCATCCTGGCAGAGACGTAGGCACTAATGCAATGGAAGGGAACACAGGCACACAGCTTAATACTTCCCTGGTAATTTAGAGAAACTATAACTATGAGGCAGGTTTTACACTTTGTAAGCCCCCTTTGTAAAAGATGTGCATGCACTGTAAAATGCAAGTTGTGTCTGGGCATATGGGTAATTAACAAATAACAATTCTAAGTTAATTTTTATTTAATTCATTTATAAAGCTACGTATCCCAGTCTAGGGTGTCGGAATGCTTTACATCACACACAAAGAGACAATAAACAAGTGTGTAAAGCAATGTACAGGACATGCTACAAAAGGTAAAGATTATAAGGTGTAAGAGTAACACATCGTTCACATTTAGAAACATTATATGTTAAGAGTGCATGATCGAGAGGGGCTCAAAGTCAGGATTTAAAATGCAACACAGAGATAGGGTTTGTCTGTACTAACAAGCCTTTATTACTTCCCAAAGTAACATTTCTTTGCAAACATATAATACCAATACATTCAGAGAAATAACAATAAGGATGTAAACCAGTGCCTAATTTGAACCAGTGGTTTACGGTGCGGGCACCAGCACTTATTTTTGAGGGCCGGCATTTATTTTTCTGCCTCAAGCATTTACTTTGAACAAAAGACACATATGGGAAAGACGGAGGAAGAGAAAAACAAAAAAGCGTTGCAAAGGGAGAAAGCAGAAAGCTGCAAGAGTGAGCTAAAGGGGCAGTGAATGGCTGTAAATGGATTAAAGAGGCCCAAGATGGCTTCAGGATTACGTTGCCTCAGTATTCCATGTTCACACATTTAATTGCAGCAGCCGCATCTTTCAGAGGAGTGCTTTGGGCACCAGTACGGTTTTATTTACAAATTAAGCACTGATGTAAACCCACGACTTTCAGTTTGCCTGCATCTCCTTGATGCCGGTTCATCGCTCACTGTGCTATATTGAGATTGCAACTTATGAACTGGAAGTAATAAAAGGATCTCTGTTTCAAAAGCAGTAGCCTACTTACCAATACATAAAATACAGGCAGGTGATCTGCTCTTACACGATGTTCTTTGTAGCAGGAATATTAACCCTCTATGCTAGTTTATGAGTCAAAACTGTGACTGAATGCAGACAAAACACAGAACTTTCCTGAAACTGCATGAACCACCAGCATTATCATTATTCTAAACCCCTGTGAATTGCTGGACACACAATCATCTCTGCAGGACCAGCGCTCTAAATGGTAAGATACAATAAGGTACTCAGCACTTGCACTTCTTTAATTAGGAAAAGATACTACGGGCACGTCTCAACACTGCTCCAATGCTTTTAATGGGAGAGTACCGGCATTACTCAGCTAAAAACAGGTACTCCAGACGGGGGCACCTGCTTTCTTTATTTCCATTTCAAGCACTGTGCAGCCGATGTGCTGATCCTGTAAAACAAGGGCTCCCGACCTTTTGACTTCTGTGGACCCCCATTTTATCATGACTGGAACCTGGGACCCCCGCAAGTTCATTATAGGACTCTGGGGATCCCCCAATGAGTCATTACTGGAAGCGAGGGACCCAGGCCTAAACATTGTTGATGATTTGAACCGCAACACAATACACAAACAAATACAGAAACGAACATTCCATCGAACACATACACAAATGATAACACATTTTATTTAATTTGCAAACAAAATAAAATAAACATTTTAATAGGAAGGTTGGAGCTTTTCTAAATTAAATTGAAGCCACAATTTGTTCATACTATATTCTGTTTGATGCACCTGCGCTGCCGCTGCTCCCACAAATTAATTTGAGGATACTAATTTAATTTTTTTGCCTTGACATTTGCAGAATGTTTTAAAATGTTCAATTGTTCTTTTAGCCACTTTATTTATAAACACTTAATTCATCTGTTAATATTAGTTAATTTTCCAAGCAATCACAGATCCCCTGAGGAGTCTTTGCGGACCCCCGGGGGTCCCTGTACCACAGGCCGGGAACCACTGCTGTAAAATATATTTAATGCATCCTCTTTCTGGCTAGTTAAGTAATCTAGCACAGATTTGCTGTCACATACATTTCTTCTTAATGCCAATTTGTTTGCAGCAGATTTTAAAAAAGTAAATGCATAAGTTGACCAACAAGCTCCCCTTTTCATGGCTCCGCCCCTTGTGACTCCACCCCCTTTCTTCTGCAACAGCTTGACGACAAATTTACTGATTCCTGGAGTCAATTTTTTCGAGTTCCAGCACTTATAATATCTTAGTCCGCACCAGACCTACCTGCCTGTTGGATTTTGGAGTACCATGAGAACTCAGAAGAAGCAGTAGAGATCACCTGTCTATGAGCAGTCCTTGGCTTTCGAGTACCGACTCAAAGTTTGCATTAGACTCACGTATCACGAGCAGCCACCAGGGCTGCAGCACTAGGGAACCAATTTATGCTCAATGGTCAACTAAATTATGTGGCAAATTAGGCAGCAAAATGCGGTACAATCTGTGGCACTAATATTTCATCTGTTAGTTATTTTAACCAATAATAATACTATTTGCGCAAAGCTTTCATCTCAATAGAACCTGTTTACCACCTAAATATGGCTATCAGCAAATGAAAGGCCTGCCACTGCACCATACCCCTTGTGCAGCTTTCTCGAATAACTTTTGATCCGTCTGAGCTAGAAACACATTGGGGCATATTTAAGAGCCCCTAGCGCCATTCCAACGCCACATTAGCATTATGTTTTTACGCTAATATGGTGTTAGAAAGCCAAAAACGCTGTGCCACAGTTACAAAGTGGCGCAATGCAGGCATTGCACCACTTTGTAACCCTTTATGCTACATTAGGCCTGCGCCAGGCATAATGTATGCAAAGGGGGTGTTCCCCCGCTAGGGGGGCCAAAAAATGGCGCAAGGAAATCTAAGAGATTTTCTTGCACCATTTTTTTTGGGCACTTTTAAAGCTTGCTCAGAGCAGGCGTTAAAAGGAGGCTTCATTTGCTTACAATGGGCCTCTTGGTGCTTTTCAGGATTAGCGTCAGAATTTTTTATGCTAATCCTGCAAAGCGCCGGACTAGCGTAAAAAAATCTGATGCTAGTCCCCTAACCACTGCCATGGAACGCCATATATTAAATACGGCGCATACATGGTGGCGTTAAGGGGACGCTAAGGGGCACAAGAACTTTTCTTAAATATGCCCCATTGAGTTTTTGAAGAAACCTGCACATTTTGTAGCAGATGGTAAATTAAATGGCAAGTGAGGTGAACCACAGAATCACATATTTCCAGCGGCCCCGAGGGTAAAGTAACTACCCACTGAGCACCATCCAAAGCACCATCCAAAGCTGTCTTCACGTCCCTGTAGACGTGAAGACAGACAGGCCACCGTCATTTCCGTTATCATAAACCGGAAATATCCCTCAGTGACACAACTTCCCAAAAGACGACTTTCACCTCTCGGCGCTGTACCACCACCAGCTCGACTCATCTCTGGAGCCAGGGTACTTGAACAGATTTCCCTGGTTCTGCCACACCTGAGATGGCCCCCGCTCTGGTACATATAAGGCAACCTAAACATTTCAAGACATCTTCCGCACTGAATGTTCCCTTTTGTTGAATGCCCTAGGGCTTGGAACTCTAACCCATGTGCCTCTCGTGACTTCTGAGGGAATATAAACATGAGAAACTATATACTGTGACGAGGGGTGACGTCAGAGGGGGCGGGGCCATAGAGTGCTACAGACTGGCCAGAAGAAGCATCCTCTGCTATATGAACGACATTACATGGTGTCCTACTCTATCGATGTAAGGATTTCGTGGACGTTATTTGGGGGTCGCCAGGGGTCACAGCTGTGACTCCTGGCTTCCCCCTTGCGACCCCTGTCACTGCATTTGCAAGTGCAACCCCTCACCTTAGAGGTGGTCAAATCAGTGCCAGGAACACAGGAGCAGCTCGTCCATATGGACATCGGTTAAGGCTCGAATTTCTTTGTTATTGGTTATTTGTTTATTAGACTAATAGAGATTAATATGTTATTCACTATTAGTGTAATAATAAAATCGAGCACAGTTAGCTGTAATATGACCCTCCCAGGCACAAGTGCATGTGAGTGTGTTTATCAGTCGCTGCTCGCCGGTCTTACAGGGGAGGGGCAGCGCGCATGGGGGGGGAGGAATATTAATAAACTTTAAAAAAAAAAATAAAAAAAACGTATCTCTGCTCTGCGCCATGATGCCGCTCCTCTGTCTCCTCAGCAGGCTGCAGGCACAGGCTCCCAGCCTGCCCTGAGGCCAATCCTGATGCCAAACCTGACGCTGCTCCCAGGCAGAGAGCCTACTGTGCATGTGCGTTTGGCCGACCCGAGACGGAAAGCCAAACACACATGCGCTCTGAGGTGGAGTGCTGTGCACTCCCCTCCATGGCTGTCATCCCCAGTGCCCCGCCCCTTTTACTACAAAACGATAATAAGCAAAGTTTATGATAGTTTTTTCGTGAAAGGTTTGCAGCTGCTGCAGCTGGTGGGGGGGGTTGACGCTCCTCCACCATAGCAGACGAGGCACCACTGGTGTTTATGTGAGAAAGTGTGTGTGTATTTGTGATTGAGTGTCTATGTGTAAATATGTGTGTGAATGAATATAAAGGTCAAATGTCATGTGATGCCACTTCTGCTACCCCTGGCCTTTTGGTGAATTGACGTTCATGAAAGATTTCCATGTAATTGCATCGTATCCTATTGGTGTTGTTTTATACCAAATTAGAAGTATTCTCCGTCCTTATTGTTTGCTATACTGTAGTCTGCTTTTTTGCTGTTTCTTTCTGCAACGTGTTCAACCACCCAACAGTAGTCTGGCACCTGCTATATAATAAATCAGTAAATGATGGGAGCAGTAAACAATACAATAATATAAAATTATAAGAAACAGCTCCCTAAAATAATATAATAATAAAAGAAATAGGTCCATTGCTGGGATTTAGACACAACTCAGACAAGGCACCTCAACCTGTCTTAACATAAACAGTTTGCAGTCCCCATTGTACCCCAATATTGCCCTTTGACACTCCCTGCCTTTTCTGTACTAGGACTGCCTCCCTTCCCCATCCCCTCCAGGAATCCCTCTGGTGCAGGTGTGAGGGGGTACCTGACTGCAGGATCTGCTGCCTGCCCCCTGCAGACTGGAGCCCACTGTCCCCTCTTGAGCCAGGCACAGCTCTGCCACTGCACCTCAGTATTACTCTGTGCCACTAGGTGGTCCATTTCCCACCTCCTCCAGGAATCCCTGTGGTGCAGGTGTGAGGCGGCACCTGGCTGCTGATTCTGCTGTGTACCCCCTGCAGACTGGAGCCAGGCACAGCTCTGCCACAGCACCTCAGTATTACTCTGTGCCACTAGGTGGTCCATTCCTTGCTGCCTCCCTCCCCCATCCCCTCCAGGAATCCCTCTGGAGCAGGTGTGAGGAGGCACCTGACTGCAAGTTCTGCTGCCTGCCCCCTGAAGACTGGAGCCCACTGTACCCTCCGGGGTCAGGCACAGCTCTGCCACTGCACCTCAGTGTTACTCTGTGCCACTAGGTAGTTCATTCCTTGCTGCCTCCCTTCCCCACCTCCTCCAGGAATCCCTGTGGTGCAGGTGTGAGGAGGAACTTGGCTGCTGGTTCTGCTGTGTACCCCCTGCAGACTGGAGCCCACTGTCCGCACTGGGGTCAGGCACAGCTCTGCCACTGCACCGCAGTATTACTCTGTGTCACTAGGTGGTCCATTCCTTGCTGCCTGCTGCCTCCCTTCCCCGTTCCTCCAGAAATCCCCCTGGTGCTGGTGTGAGGAGTTCTGCCATTGCACCTCAGTGTCAATCTGTGCCACTGGGTGGCCACAGTCCTTGCGGCCTCCCTTCCCCACCCCTCTCCAGGAATCCCTCTGGTGCTGTCTATTGGTAGATAAGGCTTTGCATCAAAACCATGGGTGGTGGCATGGGAAAACTCATGTACCACCCATGGAACACCCCTTTGATACAAAACAAAGTAGCTTAAAGTGCAACTTTGTGTCGCTTCCAGACAGCTTTCCAGTGCAAATAAAAGTTTGCGGTGGGAAATAAATAGTTTATCAAGATTTTGCACTAGGTTGTGTTTATGTTTGTGACTTTATACCAGGTGAAAGCCTTGATACGTCTGTCCCTCACTGCACATTGTAGTCTGCTCCCAAATTCTGTAGTGACAGCCATACCCAACAAATAAGATATACAAGAGTATGCTAGTGTCAATTGATTAACATAGAACATAACATAACATTTAAAGAATATTTCAATTCTCAGAAGGTTGTCCGTGACCATGTAAAGATTCAACATTGATTGTCGATTTGCTCTAAAACCTCACAGGCTTATGAGGTGACTTGCAGTGTTCTTTTAACCTGCTGTGGGGTAATTTTACTCCCTATAATCAGGGCCACCGACATTATGCAGCAGGGGAGGACCAAATTATGCAGCAGGTTGATTATGCAGCAGGGCTGATTACATTTTGTGGCAAGAAAATGCAAATTATGCGACCTAAAGCAGCTGATTTTGTGATAGTATTACTTCATTATTTTGTCATTTTTAGGTTTTGCCTGCACAGCAGTTGCAGTGCTTGTGAAATCTATTGTATTTAATATAAATCTTAAAAGGGACTTTTAAAGCCCACATTGCTTTCCTTGCTTTCATTGGTTCCTTTGCTTGCCATTTACTTTTCCTCTGTTTATATTGGCTGTCACACTATTTTTTGCATTTACCTATGCTTATTGCTCTTATCAGTGTCCCAAGGCCCAAGTACTGTGTTCCTCTGCTTCGTTTCCAGCCAAACCTCCTACAAGAGACACCCGTGCAGTCGTGTTTGTCTTTTACATAAATTGTATTAAACTTGTCTGCGCAACTCACAGAAGCAACAGCTGCGCCCTGCTATACAGCAGAATGGAGGCAAGTGTCTGGGACAGTAATTGGATGTTGTGCCTCACATCAAGGCTCGATCACGTCACGAAGGCACTCATCAGACTCCCCGGGCCCACGCGCACTCACCAGTCCACCCGGGGCTGAATCAGGCACCCGCTCTAGTGCTCCATTTTGTTGCGAGGCCGGCATTTAAAAACAATTCCTTTACTTTATTGCTTTGTTTCTTGCTTGCTAGGTATTCTGCCCCCTGGAGTATATCAACTTTCACCCACACCTTTTCATGGCTAACAAAGGCAGCTTCCTGTACAGTGTGGTGCAGTGCCCGCCTGCCCCTGGTCTGTGAGAGGGCATCAGAGCTTCTGAACTGCTCTCGGTGAGTCTCAGGTTGCAGGGGCTGTAAATTACCCGGCACCAGGGCCTCATCTGGTTAATTAGTGCCTCGAAGTCACTCCACTTCTTTCGCATGGCTTTCAGTCCCCTACCATGCCTTCTGAGACAGATCAGTTTACCTGCCTCTCCTGGGAATATAAACATTTCTGGAGCTCATCCTTATGAGACAGCAAAACACTCTATCTCCAAGAGAGCAAGTGCCCTGCCTAAACCTACTTTTATCATTGCAAGGCTCACCTGCAGCTCAGAGACCTCACAGAGTAGACATTCTTGGGCACAAAAGCCCCAGTGGAATATTTTATGTCATTTAATAATTACATACCTGTCGGATCAAAACTCTATAAATAGTATGGTTTGCTGTTATGCATTTATACCCCATGGTAACCATTGTGAAACCGTAAGGCCCGAAGGCTGAATACACAGGGCCAGTGGTTGAAACTGCACCCTGCAGGTTGCATCAAGAATGCAGCAGTGGGTGCAGGACCCACCAGGGTTCTTACTATTCAAACAGTTTGACAAGGGAGTTAGAACAGATGAATGAGGCTAATGAAACGTTTTATTATGGTGCAGCTTTCTCCATTATACAGCGCTTCCTTCCCGAGACCTGCACCTTCTTAGCACTGCACACAAAGTGCAGCATTACCCACACCAATAGTGCTTGTGGGTAGTGCTGCACTTAATGACTTGGGCATGAAACTATTAGCCTGCAGATTCCACACAAGGGCCTGCATTTTAAGGATTAACTCGCTGAGCTGTCTTACATGCAATTATGACATATACATGTTCAAGAAGAAGTCTCAAAGAATATGCCAATGGCTACATTTGAAATGTTTCGCAGTTCAGTGGTGGGGAATACTCGAAAAGCGTCTCTTCGGTAGTTTAGTACTCTCTGAGGCAATGTTGAATGAAAAATGCAGAGAGGCAGATTTATTAACTTTTACCACAACGCAGAGTAACACTTGAAATTCTGCATTTATGAATGCTGTAGGGCAGTGGTTCCCACCCTTTTGACTTCTGTGGACCCCCACTTTATCAGTACTGGAACCCGGGGACCCCCACTGAATCTTTATTGGAATCTGGGGACCCCCCTACTGAGTCATTACTGGAAGCCGGGGACCCCCACTTTATCAGTACTGGAACCCGGGGACCCCCACTGAATCCTTATTGGAATCTGGGGACCCCCCTACTGAGTCATTACTGGAAGCCGGGGACCCCCACTTTATCAGTACTGGAACCCGGGGACCCCCACTGAATCCTTATTGGAATCCGGGGACCCCCCCCCCAAAGAGTCATTACTGAGAGCTGGGGTTGGAATCTGTTAATATTATTACATTTTCTAAGCAGTCACGGACCCCCGGAGGAGGCTTTGTGGACCCTCAGGGGTCCCCGGACCACAGGTTGGGAACCACAGGTGTAGGAAATCACCCAAAGAATGGGTCCATCAGATGCTTGCATAGCTACTCCAGGATTGTATCTACACTTCGCTCAGCTCACAGACACCAACATCTATAACAATATAATGATTACAATGTGCACATAGGTTCTATAAAATGCCACTTGAGTCAGACATGAACATCGGTTTGCCATAGCACGCAATATGTCATCCATTTAATAACTGACAACCATTTTGTAAATGTTGATCCTGTTAGCTGCTTTACCTGTTGCTAATTGGGTTGTCCACATTTTTGAGGAAATTGACCAAAATGTTAGTTTTAAAGGATTTTGGGAAGCAGTGATATTGGTGGAAAGGGACTTATCGGTTATGTTTTGTTAAGTCTGCCTCTGAAACTGATGTATGCTTGGAAGTCCTCTTTATGGCTCAGCGAGTGGAACTTCCACTACTGAAATACATGTGCGGTTGTGCTTCGAATTTGGTCAAGGTCAACACAGTCTTTCACATTTCCAAAGTCAATGAATTGGATGCCATTTAACCAAGTGATAATAGCTCCTGCTATTGACAGCACTTAGACACTGTAGAAGTACAGCATAAAACACTAGATACATTTTGAAGTTAAGTATGCACTCACACAATTCTCATTCTGCGTTAAACACACTTCAGTCACCTTGCATCGAGGCACTTAAACCCTGCACTCAGACACTTATCAGCCTTCAGTCATGCACCACTCACCCTGCACAGAGAGCACTCAAACCATTCTCCCTGCACTCATACACGGCTCCCACACCTCTTATTATTAATCCCATGGGTGAAACCTAATGCATTTACCAATGCTTGTTACTTATAGTAAGAAAGTCTGGGCACAGATTTCACCTTATTTGTACCAGCTTAACACCCTAGTACAGCGATAAGAAATTAAAAGATAACCAGTCAAACTTTGCAAAGGGCTTTCCACAACGCCGGGACCCATGCCGTCACATTTTTAGTAGCTGTTGATAGGTGTCAGCTAGAAAGACATTTTTTGTTAACATCTGCAGATTAGGTAGCAAATGATGGATTATGTGGCAAATGCAGCAAATCCGTGATGATGTAGACAGCGATGCAGCTGTAGAATTACGTGATTCCAGCAGCCCTGCTTATAATACATAATCTCAGTAAGACTATCCCCCAACACCTACTAAATTCTTGAGACCTCCTTTAGGACTGAGGGGGGCCTAAAAAAATCTGCAGGTGTCCCAGCGACCTAACCCGAGGTTTCGACACCTCATTTAGGCAATCATTACGAGTGGCCTCTTAATTCTGATTTTGGGCAGGAACAGGTGTTTTCACTCAAATCGCAATTATGAGTCATGCCATATTACACTTGCAGTCTTTACTGTAATACAGTAAGTGATATCGGGAAGAAATTGGCCAGAAAAACCTTGTGGAACGTGTTCTCGGTTAAAGGCCATAATTAAAAGTTTAGTTTGGAAATCACCCTTGCAGATGTTGCCATCATTCAGGCTATTATGTGGGGTATTGTTATTGCACATAATGGTTATGACAAGTGATATATTTGTCATTTGTTAAAAGGGCCATAGACGAGGGGAAACTCCTGTTTCCACTGTAATCTGAATTAGGCCGGCCTTCTGACACCACCTCCACCACTTTTTACCTTTCTTGGTTGGCATTCAATTCTAAGCAAAGAACAAGCATTGCCAAAGACAATAGGTCTGGAGTTGACCGGCTGCCTTCTGGCAATTCTTTTGTTGTGTAAAAATGTATTGTCTGGGAGTAAGCCGGGACCTCATCAATCTATAAAGTTATAATTTGCTACAGGCAAAAACATTGTTGGTCTAAAAAACACACACTTCACATAGTACCGTGGCACTGAAGAAAACTACTTAAAAAGTCAATCATTCTGGCATTGATTGCAAACCTCTTACCTTTAAGAAAGAAAGAAATAAAGGAAGAAGGAAAACAAGAAAGAAGGAAGGAAAGCAAAAAAGAAGGAAGGCAAGAAAAAGGAAGGCGAAAATGAAGGATGGTACGAACAAAGGAAGGCAGGAAAGAAGGAAAGAGAAAAAAGCAAGAAAGAAAGAGAGAAAGAAAAAACAACAAAAAGAACAAACAAAGGGGTAGAGGGAAGGAAAGAAAAAAAAGAAGAAACAAACAAAGGGAAAGCGAGAAGAAAAAATGAAAGAAGGAAGGAAAGAAAGAGACAAGGTAAGAAAGAGAGAAGGAAAGAAAAAATAAAGAAGGCAAAAAAAATAAAGAAGGCAATATAGGAAGAATTAAAGAGAAAAAAACAACGAAGAAATAAAGATACAATGAGAAAGAATGAGAGAAACGGGGAAAGAAAGAGAAATAAAAAAGAAAAGGAGAAGTAAAGAGAGAAGGACGAAAGAATGAAAGAAGGCAAAAATGAAAGAAGGAAAGAAATAAGAAAAGAGAAGGAAGAAAATAAAGACTCTAGGGAAAAAAGAAAAGAAAGAGAGAAGGATCTGGTATGCTGTGAAATATCAGCAGTCAGAGAAGCAAAACACTTGACAAGGAATTTACAACATCATTGGCAAGAGACGGGATCTGATAATCATGGAATGTGTCCTATGGTCACATCAGAAGCCTCCTACTAACACATCAGGCTCTAAACACAAATGTAACAAAACAAAAACACTGGCTCTGAAGGACACTAGCTTGGGTGCTGATGTGCTCCTTGACAGAGCAAAATGCAGTCACTCAAAGTGAAGTTAACTAGTGGCTGGAGTAGGCTGACCCATTGCCCCATGCTGTGTGCTGTAGTGGACGTAAGAAAAAGTAAATGACACAACAAGAGACAATGGATAAAGGGTGATGGCTGAAAGCCCCTCTTTATATGTATATTAAACATATTTTAGTAAAATCAAAAGGCCTTTGCTAACGTCAAATATAAAAAAAACAATAGTGTCTCACACACAGTAGGAGACACCTTCCAGCGCATCAGGGACATTTTTTCACAAAAAACAGCTTCTTCCCCAGTTCCCTGCCGCCCCAACCATGTCACAAATCATTTTTTTCAAAAGTGCTTCTGACGTGACAGCGGAAACACTTTTGGCAAAAAAGGGGAGGCAGGCTGCAGCTTGGGTGGTGGGACTCTAAGTCAGGCCTTAGGGCCTGATTCAGAATTTGGCAGACGGGCTGTGACGGATATCCCTTCTGCCTTATTACAAATGGATTGCAACCTGTGGTACTTGTAATAAGGCCACGAAACATCAGTCGTGACGCAATACCCTTCTACCAGACTGTAATTTATGCTCCTAGTCTCTCGTTTCTTTCATTGAAACTTTGGGTGATTGAAGAAGACGGGCAAAGTGCAATGCCGGACTCACTATACCCGGCATTTCCCCGGGAGGCTGGAAAGGTGGGGGCCCACTTTTGTTACTGGGGGCCAGTTTTGTAGCGGTGCAAAAGTTTTAAAAGCACTGAAGAGTTCCTTGTCTATCCAACAGTTTTCAGGCAACAATAGAAGTGCCAAAATAACTCTGGTGATTAATGTACCTGCTGTAGAGGGATCAAGTTTTGTCTAGTGGCAGTTTTAACTCAGCTAAGGTAGCACAGTGGGTTAATATGCCTGCTGCAAAGGATGTGTACTATGCAGATCACAAAGTAGTTTTTTATGTGCATAGCTCAGTGGAATACTGCTTTTGTTACTGTACAGTTCATAAATTACAATCAAAATCTAGCACAGTGAGCTATGAGCTGCCATCAGAAAACTGCATACAAACTTTATGGTAGACGTTAGGACGTCCTGTTTTTTCCCAGTTTTTTATTATCCTAATTTTGCTAAAAAGCGTTTATTTTGGTAGAAATAAGTTTTTATAAGAAAAGTAAACCCTAACCACTGTGTTACGTTCTGAATATTCAGTTTATGTTTCCCCCGATCGAGCACTATTAAAAAATGCCTACCAGCATGGATGACATGTGAATCTTACACCTTTTAGTCCCCTTTGTCAACATTTTCTATACACTGATTTGCACACGTATGATTCAGTATTTCTGTATGTGTGTATGTGATTTAAAGTGCTCCAACACCCTACGCTGGTAAGAGAGGCACTATAAAACAAATGAAATACATGTGAGAGAGGGGCTCTGAAGAAATGGAGGCACTGTTAGAGGGTGAAGTGATCATTGAAGAACCCCAATAAAGATTGCTGTATCCTGGTGCACTGTAAGGTCATCATTTACTATGCTTTAAAAGAGATGTACTGTCTGCGGGTCCCTGGGGAATCACAGGACCCCCTGCAAAAACTTCCCCCAGACTAGCATCGCAAGTCTGTCCTAGGAGAATTGGTTGAGGTTCCTTCGGCTACAGCAGTGCGTCATTTCTCAAGAAGTGACCCTGAAGCTGAGTGCGTACTGCACAACTTCCCTTCTGCATCTTCCTGCGCAGCGTCTGCTCTCACTTCCTGCCGGAGGCTAAAACTGGACTGAGGGAGATCCCGCCTATGAGAGGCCTCAGCCAGACTGTGGGATATCTCAAACTCTGTGAAAGTCTGTTATAGTCTTACATTTCAAGCAGCTGGACTGAGGGAGATCTGACCTCCATGTCTCCCTCACCCGCTGGACTGAGGGAGATCTCATCCCTCTGTACAAACCCATGAGAGGCCTGAGCTAAACTGAGGGAGATCTCATGCCTCTGTACAAATATATCCAATGCCAGAAGATGCACTGAGATGTCAGTCTGTGGGAGGACCGGAGGCTCAGATTATGCTTTCTCTATCTTTACTACTCCAAAAACAGCAGCCAATCAAAAACAGTAAAACATATAAACATACACTTCATATCCCATGAGGCTTTGAACCACATTTCTATCAGTTCACCAATAGCCTACAAAACAGTGAAGCACCATCTTTTCTGCCTCTTTCTTTGCTGCTCCACAGTCAAGATAAGTGTCTCTCTGTTTTGTGTGTTATGCTAATGATTGCACATTTGCTAAGTCTTTTATTACAGCACTTATAACACGTTATTGCTGCTAATTGTTTTTCCCTTTACAGTCATAGCGAGCGATTTACATGCTTTTCTCTCCCCATGACCCCATTTCGGTCCGCTGCTTTTTACCCCAGGTGTGTGTTGCGCCTTTTCACTTTATAACCTTCAAGTTTTAATTTTTTTTTTTTAATGGATTGCAGCTTGTAACTGGTCTGTATGTCCCCAATGCACTGTGGGCTTCCTGCGCAGTTTTGATTTCGACACTGGTGAGTGTAGCCCGTCTGGGCTATGCATGCATACCTTTCTGGAAGTTTGCTGTTGCGTATCCCTCTCCCGTTCGGCAACATTAGGAGAGACATGACACTGGTGCCGCCTCCCCCTGGGCTGAAACCATAAGACGAAATTGAGGTATTGAAAGACTTTGGGGCAAGTGAAGTTTGCTGAAACTGATTTATGCTCCCTGGATTTGAAGTTTGTCCTCCTATTATAGGATAATTTTGGGGAACTTTTACCTATTCCTGAATTGAGCCTACTTCCAGCTTGTGCCCCCATAGTTGCCCGATTCATGAGAGTACCCCAGGGCTGTTATAATATTTAATATTTTGGTCTTTTATCCTCTTACCTACACAATTGTTGACACTTGCTTCCTTTTTGGGACCTAAGAGTGAGAGGCTTCATCCTCTTGGGACCGTGTCTGATTACGAGCCCTTTGAACATGTCCTAGAGGCCCATGGGACTAGCGAAGATGAGGATTATTACTATGAGGATGGTTTGGTTGAGATCATTGACCAATCTGTCCAACACTCTATTGACAAGGTCCTTTCGTCAGCCCTTCAGCCCATCTCTAAAAGACTTGAAGAACTCTGTAGACGTTCTGAGGCTCCCTCTCCTTCTCCCCCGACAGGCCACTCCCAACACCCCGACTCTGCCTCTGACCCCTCCTGGCCACATTCTGAGGCCTATAATAAATTACCCCAAGGGGTTTTAGGTGAACACACCTACAGTAACAAGAAAAGTACTAGATCACCCTCTCCTCTGTCAACCCCAGTCCCTGACATGGTTACTGATACTTCCTCTTTGTCCCATCAGTCCACATGCTCTAAATGTTCTAAAAAATGCTAGCATTCTTCTCCCTGCCCCAGTTCCCTCCCTCCCAACCCTTTCACTTTTGAGCCATCTGACATCATTCATCCCAGGTCTTCTGACTGGGCTCCAGCTCCTGCTGTCGCAGAAGACATGCAACACCATCTACGCAAAAGTTTTGAGAAAGGAGTCTGAGCCAGACTTAGAGCGTTGTGCCCTAGACCTGATCTCCCTCATAAGACGGCTCAAACCCCTGACATTGACGCTAACATGCTCCCTTTTCTAAAGAAATTCTTTTTAGAGCCCAAAAAGAGAATAGACAGAGCTCTCCAAACTTGTCAAGGTAATTTTTTGTATGTACTGGGCACACTGGCAAACACTTTGGAACTATACCTTCATGCTCAGGACATTGGCGCCCCCATCAGCCCTCAGATTATAGCCGGGTGGACCCAAAGAGTGATCTGTCTTCTGGGCAACTCAAACTGTGACCTTTTATCGGGAAGGTGCAAGTCAGTGTTTCTCAGGATTGACCCCCAACTGGTGGAATTAAACCACGTCCCTAGCTGAAGGACAGCTTTTTAGAGACAGAGTTGTCAAAGACATTAGCAAATCTGTAAATACCTTTGCTTCACTTGATAAAGTGCAATTGTTTCCAAAGAAGGTCTACGAAACTGATTTTTGGTTGGCCCGGCCTGGTGAGGCAGAGAGCATCTGAACAACCACTTCAACCATCAAAGAGGTTTCATCTACAGACTGAGAGGTTATTGGCAAGATACCTCACAAGTTTGGCTTCTTCTCCTCCAAGTCCAGAGGCTTCCGAGGGCACTATAACAAAGGCATCAACTGAGGCGATCAAGACTGCAGCAACTGATCAGCAGGTAATGATTGCTCCTCTTCTCTCAGATCTTCCTTTGGGGGGCAGGCTATGATTTTTTGTACGTAATTGGGCCAAGATCTTGAAGGAAACAGTTCAAGATTAGTATATAGAACTGCCCCAAGAACCTGTGCAAAACTTCCCTCCATCTCCCCTCCTTTTTTCCTAACTAGATATCAGTTTTATAGACTCCAAGATTCAAGAACTTTTGGCAAATCAAGCTATTGCGCTGACTTTTCCTCATCCACAGGGCTTCTGCAGCAATGTTTTTCTGGCTCAGAAAAAAGGTGGAGGTCAGAGATTGGTTCTCAACTGCAGAGAGTTCAAACCCTGGGTGACTTATTGACATTTCAAAATGAAAGGTATTCACCTTCTCCAAGATCTACTTCAAGAAAAGGATTGGATGGTGCGTCTACACCTCAAAGACGCCTACCTCCCAGTTCCTATATTTCCTCCATACAGGCTCTATATTCAATTTCAGTGGCAAAGTCAATGGTACAAGTACCTTTCTCTGTCCTTCTGGCTGTCATCAGCACTGTGGGCATTCACGAAACTCATGAAACTGGTAGTAGAGCGTTTGAGGGAGATGGAAATTCACATGATTGTCTATCTAGATGACATGATTCTCAAGGTGCAGAACAGGGTACAACTCCTGACTCATCTATCTTGGACTGTGTCCCTGTTGCAAGAATTGGGATTCGTAATCAATCCCCAAAAATCCATGATGATTCCTTCCCAACAGATAGAGTTTTGGGGGTTTCAGGTGGATTCCATAAATACCCAACTTCTTCCTCCTCAGGAAGTCAAATCTATCAATCGAGAGTTGAAGTTGACTCTGTCCAGTCAGACAGTATCTTTGAGATTCCTAGTGTGCATTGTGGGTCTGTTAGCTTCCTCTATTCAAGATGTTTTCCCCGGTCTGTTGCATTCCAGGGCTCTTCAATGGTTGAAGATTCATTATCTCCAAAAATGTCTAGCATACGATTCTCAGATTCCCTTAACTCCCAAAGTTCAGGAAGAACTTCAGTGGTGGCTTCTTCACATGGAAGCTTGGATTGGCAGGGCCATATTCGTGACCATGCTGGACAACATTATAGACTCAGATGCCAGCCATTGGTGTTCGGGAGCAAGGTGCGGGGAATTTTTCACCGGCAGTCAATGGTCTTCAGAAAAATTAGGGCTTCACATAAACTGTCTGTAACTGTTAGCAGGGTCTTTCGCAATAAGATCGCTTTCTCCCAAGAAGAGCAACTGCTGCGTTCTCCTACAAATGGACAATATGTCAGCTGTTTACTACACTGATCGCTTGGGAAGCACCAGGTCCCACCTTCTAACGGCCATCGCCAAAGAGTTTTGGCATTTTTTTCTCATTGAAAGATTACCGTGCTGGCGGAATACCTTCCAAGCAAAGACAAGAAATTAGCGGATGGGAATTCCAGGCTTCTGGTGGATTAGATCGACTGGAAACTCCATTCTCAGAGTTTTCAGGATGTGATGCAATACCTGGGTCCTTGTCAAGTGGATCTTTTTGCATCTCGCTTGAATGCTCAACTGAAGGATTTTTACAGTTGGATGCCTGATCCAATGGCTTTGGTGATAGATGCTTTTCTTTGGAATTGGTATGGCCAGATGAACTATGTGTTCCTTTGCCTTGATCCTGAGGGTTACAGCTCAAGCCAGGCATCAGGGAGCATCATTAGGCTTGAAAAGAAAGAGAAGACACAACCTCAGTTTCCTGTTCTTCTGGAGTTTTCAGTGTCTCTTCCTATTCTTCTCCCTGTGTTCCCTCATCTTCTTTTAGATCCTGTGGGATTACTTCATCCTCTTCTCCTTCAGGGCCAGTTAGTGCTCATGGGTTGGAAAATATGGGGAGACATGGACGGATCAAGGGTATTTCAACAGCAGCTGCTACTTTTATACAACAAGCTTGGGCTCTGTCCACCCACAAGCAAGATTCTTCTGCACTGAAGAGATGGGTGGATTGGTGCCTTCAACGTGATGTGGATCCCATGGGATCCGAATGGAAGGATATTCTTAATTTTCTATTGGAATGTGCTGAATCTGGTTTATGTTACAGGTCAGTGAATAATATAGGGTCAGCTTTGTCCGCTGGACATGATCTCATTGATGGTAAATAGGTAGGTATGAATCCTTTGGTGTGTAAGTTACTTAAGGATATTTGAGTGGCAAATCCTCCCAAGCCTAGATATTCCCAATTGTGGGGTGTCAGTTGTGTTCTACCCTTGTTTGAATCTTCGTCAGATAATGATGAATTATCCATAAAACAAATTTCAGCCAAGTTGGCCATGCTGTGTATTTCGTTTCAAGTCAAAGGGTTTCGGATGTCAGAGCCCTTGACTTAGCAGGTAGGTTATTTTCAGCTGAAGGTGTTTCTTTTGTTATTTCAAAAAGAACAAATACTATGTCACAATCTATTGACTATCTGGCTTTTCCTCATAATGCTAAATTATGTGTAGTCAAATGTTTGAAAGTATATTAAGAATGTACATTGAACTGTAGAGCTGATCCTTTGGGCCCTCTTTTGTTAGCACTTCAGAAGCCCTTCAAACCAGTATCTGCAGCAACTTTGGCCGTTGGGTTCATTGGGTCATGGCAGAAGCGAGCATTGATGTGTCTGTGTATGGGGCTCATTCAACCCGGGGGACTATGGTTTCAAAAGTATATGTACTGGGTTCCAGATTGGAAGACATTTGATGTGCCGTTGATTAGTCATCTGATTCTGTGTTTAAGACTTTTTATTACAAACCTACTTTGCATGCTTCTTCTGTTGTGGTGTGGCAGCTTTAAACCAGCATAATCGGAGCTTCCGGTCCTGCCATAGAATAAATCATTTTCAAGCATTTGCAACAAGAATTATAGATTCTATCAAGGTCACGGAGGCGAGGATTATCCCACCCATTGAGTCAGGTAAGGCATTGTGACAACGTAAATTGGATAGGCTATGTGAATCATGAAAGTGTCTGTTCTCTTGTACCCACCCTGGTGATATTTTCAGAGTTTTGGTTTTGGGTTCATATCTTCCCTTTTATTTTCAGGCTCCGATTAGAAGCAAGGCTGAAGTGTTGAGGAGCTACAGTTTTCTTGGGATGTCAGTTCTCTTCTGGAGACTTATGATTCTTTGTTACAGACTTTCTTGGTCCTGTGATTCGTTCCTGTCAAGGGCTTGGGTTGATTAAGTTGAACTTTTCTTAAAGCAAAGGAAAAGGCAGTTAAGATGGTGCTTTACTGTTTTGTAGGTTATATCTACATCCTGTTGGTGGACTGTGACAGAGGCATGGCTCAAAGCCTCATGGGATATGTAGTGTATGTTTTACTGTTTTACTGTTTTTCATTGGCTGCTATTTTTTGGAGTGTTAAAAAGATAGAGAATGCATAATCCTCACCTCTGAGTCCTTAATAGAATCTAAAATTCTTGTTGCAAATGCTAGAAAATGTTCTACTCCTCTCTATATATGTATAACTTGGGCATCAGTGTAGCTGGGGGATATCTTAACCTCTGTACAAGTCCATCAGAGGCCTGAAGCACAATAAGGTAGATCTGACACCCTTTGTACAATCCCATCTATGAGAGCCCTGATTACAGCTGTCTGTGATTTCACCCCTCTGGGCAAGTCTGCCAGAAGCACAAGAGCTGGGATTGAGGACACTTTCACCCCTCGTACAACAAGTGTATGAGACTGAGGGAGATCTCAGTGTTCTGTACAGGTCTATCCAAAGTGCAGGAGCTGGTCTGAGTGAGAGCTGAGCCCATGTGCAAATCAGTGAGATTTCACAGACAGCCTAGTTACAGAACTCACTGCCAGAAAAGATGTCACCTACTGTCCCATAGACATTTAGGATTCAGGTGGACATTCACCAAAGAGATGACTTGATCATAGACAGACCAGATAAGAAAACTATGGTATGTATCAATAAGCCATCAGGGAGGGCCCCCATGAGATCGGAGGAGCGTCGCCCAGCTATAAAAAATGCACTCAGAACTGAAAAATAAATTGGTAATTAACTTTCTTTATTAACATTTTATTTTTCAGCACCTCGTACTGAACCGATTGTTAGGACAGGGCGGGGGAGTTGCTGCCGAGTGGCAGCAGGGAGCTGTGCACTTGTTTAAAGTGTGCATGTCCCTTTGGTGATCCGGCAGCTGGGTTAGAGAAAGCACAGGCCTCCAGCGCTCTTCTGAGTACTGAGAGAGGCCGTTCCCACCAAACCTGGTGCTGCTTTCATGCTGGTTACAAGCATGAAAGCAGCACCAGAATTGGCTTTTGCAGTTTCCTGGGTCCTGTTGCACGTTGGAACCAGGAGAGGCGAGACAAAGAGAGAAGAGGAGGAAGTCCCAAGGCAAGTGCCTTTTTTAAATTGTATTTTTATTGTAACCCTCCTCCTGAGCCCACCCACCCCCCCATTGTAAATACGAGCTAGCCGCCACTGTAAGCTATACTCTATCTTACACTTTTCTGCTTGGTGCAGACACAAAGCTATGATCTTCTACATCTCGGCTCCTCTCCCCGTTTTAGGCACAGTCACTACTTCACCACACATTAGGAGTGCCCTTCACAGTATCACGCACCCTAAGGGAACTTTGTTGGCTCCACTTACCAGCGCACATCATCATTAAAACCCGCTACATAATCTCCAAAGTCATCACAACCAACAGACCCCCTTATCCTGCAGACATGCTCACCATCTCTGGTGGTTCTCAGTACACCCACAACTATGACAACATCAGACTGCAGACAAAGAAGTGCGAAAATGAAGAAACAAGGCAGCAGGCCTTTTCTGTCTGAGCACCCAGGATCTGAAATAACATTCCCGTATCCATTCAGGGCCGTTCAACGCTGTTCCAATTTCAAAAAAGAGTTGCAGACTCACCTCCTTAAAGAATACTACATCACAGTGCACTAACAGTCCATAAACCAGCTAACTCTTCTATCACTCGTTGACTTTATGTTTGTCTTTAACTCTTCACAGCGCTACACTGCCAGCAAATTGCTACATAGATTTGCACTATAGAAATACTGCATACATACTTAAATTGGGGAAACGGTGTTATATGAACCCTTTTATACAGTATGATGCTTAAGTAGTGTTTGAAGGGTCATACCCCTTATTTGACAGCTTATTGTCAGCATGTCAGAGGTTTAACACCTTATTTCAGGTGTGACATATGGGGTGCATCCATATCCTAGCTGTTCTGCGGAATGGAACCATCTGTCACGATGTTACATGTTCTCATCACACAGGGTTGCTGTTACAGCTTCCACTGATGTAGAGATGAGGGACCATGGCTCAAAATGGAGGAAGTGACTGCATGTGTGAAGGGAACTTGGGGCAAGCGGCAGTGTGTTTTCAGACCTGCCGACTCACACGGCCCCACCGTGTGTCACACAATTTCGACTCCCTTCACACGGTTACCCTGTGAGGATCCGGTGGCAGGAAAGACAGCTGGAAAGCACTGCGCAGAGCAGCTTTCCAGATCTGTTTTTGGAGGCAATAAGCAGCCGATGCCCATTAAGCCATTTAAGTGTGAAATAACCCCACGACGTCGGCAACAGCCTCAGCGGCCCGGTTTTATTGGTTGAAGATGGGGCCTGGGTGTATTTGTGGATGTCACAGTGCTTCTCGGGAAGCTCTAGCCACAAGGCCCCACCCCTCCAAAGCTCCACCACCTTCTAATACGGTGAGTATTTTGTAGGTGGGCAGGTCTCTGAATTGTGGTTTCAATAGCTAGTCTTTCCTCCTGGGATGGTAGCCAAGCCACAGACCATGCTGAGGGAAGTGGTTTAGTGCAGTGGTTCGCAACCTGTGGTCCAGGGACCCCTTAGGGATCCCCGAAGCCTCCTCAGGAGGTCTGCAACTGCTTAGAAAATGAAATAATATTAACCAATTAGGTCCCCAGCTTCCAGTAATGTCTCATTGGGAGGTCCCAGGATTCCAATAATGATTCAGTGGGGGCCCCCGAGTTCCAGTAATGATAACGTGGTGGTGCACAGAAGTCAAAAGGTTGGGAACCATTGGTCTAGTGTGCCTGGATTTCCTCCCGGGCTAGCAACCAAGCAGCAGGCCTCTCTGAGGGAAGTGATCTTGTGGTCTTTGGTGTGACGAGGCCTCCTCGGCTGTCAAGTAGAGCAACACAGAGCACTTCCTGTTCTGCAGGACCCACTATAAACCAACCAGCTGGTGCAGCGCTCCGTTGGATGTAACATGTATGCTTTTAAGGAGAACTGTCATACATACATACATACATACATACATACATACATACATACATACATACATACGAAGAAGAGTGGGCTGGGCACCTGTCTTATGCCTGTGATGAAGCAGGGACTCGCTCTGCCAGCACCTGCTGTAACTCATTGCACCAGTTTGTGTCTTTGACATCACAAGCAGGTGCTGTTTCTATCTACGAAATGGAAAACTGTGACCATTTTTGTCAGTGAAATCACATGATGATGTGATGTTTATTCGATCTGTGAACTGGAAAGGAGAGCACTTATTCTGCGTGTAGCTCCTGTGTTGCAGGGTGGTAACGCTTGCGCTAAGGGCCTGTTCAAATATTCACTGGCGCTACTAATCAAAGGCTGCTCATTGTGCCAGTTTGTCCGGGTGCAGCTCAAGCATCCAGCCTGTCCGGGTGCAGCTCAAGTATTAGTCTGCCAGCCTGTCCGGGTGCAGCTCAAGCATCCTCCCTGCCAGGATGCAGCTCAAGCATCTAGCCTGTCAGGGTGCACCTCAGGGATCAGTCTGGCAGCCTGCCTGGATGTAGCTCTATCAGTCTGCCAGCCTGTCCGGGTGCAGCTCAAGTATTAGTCTACCCGCCTGCCCGGGTCGCAGCTCAAGTATCAGTCTGCCAGCCTGCCCGGATGCACCTCAAGTATCAGTCTGCCAGCATGTCCGGGTGCAGCTCAAGTATTAGTCTGCCAGCCTGTCTGGGTTGCAGCTCAAGTATTAGTCTGCCAGCCTTTCCGGGTTGCAGCTCAAGTATTAGTCTGCCCGCCTGTCCGGGTTGCAGCTCAAGTATCAGTCTGCCAGCCTGTCCGGGTTGCAGCTAAAGTATCAGTCTGCCCGCCTGTTTGGGTTGCAGCTCAAGTATCAGTCCGCCTGCCTGTCGGGGTGCAGCTCAAGTATCCGTCTGCCAGCTTGCCCAGATGCAACTTGTTAGAAATTGGGTTTTTGGTTGGCAGCCAGGTTGCCCTCTGTCCAAGCAAGAACCCTCACTCTAGTCAGGGTAAGTCACACACAATCCAAAATCAGCCTGTGCCTACCCTCTGGTAGCTTGGCACGAGCAGTCAGGCTTAACTTAGAAGGCAATGTGTAAAGCATTTGTGCAATAAATCATACAATATCATAATATAGCACCATAAAAATACACCACACAGTGTTTAGAAAAATATATAATATTTATCTGGGTATTTGCAGGTCAAAACGATCAAAGATGCAATATGAATTTGTAGAGATATCACTGAAAAGTGATATAAAGTGTCTTAAGTCTTTAAAAAGCAAACAAAGTCTCTTTCAAGCACAAAGTACCTGGTTTGGAGTGGAAAATCTCTGCAAAGGGCCGCAGAAGAAG
Organism: Pleurodeles waltl; assembly: GCF_031143425.1. Taxonomy (NCBI): domain Eukaryota; kingdom Metazoa; phylum Chordata; class Amphibia; order Caudata; family Salamandridae; genus Pleurodeles; species Pleurodeles waltl. Next base: position 40,127,200 of record NC_090445.1, read on the forward strand.
AGGTATGTGGAAAAATGGTGTGTGCGTCGATTTCTCCGCAGCACACACGGAGTTGCGTTGTTATTTTTCACACGGGGAAGTCATGCGTCGTTTTCCGGCGCGCGGACAGTCTCTTTCTGTGGATCGCGGGGATTACCAGATGTCCCAGGGCTGTGCGTGGATTCTCCTGCTTGTTTTCCGGCTGCGCGTCATTCCGCGGGGCTGTGCGTCAAAGTTTTGCTCTCGCGGCAGGCATCGCAACGATTTCTCCTCTGGAAGTCGGGCGGTGTTGTCCTTGCGAGGCCGTGCGTCGAATTTCCGGTCGTTCCGAAGGCGTCGCGTCGATCAGCGTCGCTGTGCGGTGTTTTTCTCGCCGCAGAACAAGCTGTGTGTCGAAAATTTCGGCGCACGAACCATCCAAGTGAAAAAGAGAAGTCTTTTTGGTCCTGAGACTTCAGGGAACAGGAGGCAAGCTCTATCCAAGCCCTTGGAGAGCACTTTTACAGCCAGACAAGAGTTTAGCAAGGCAGCAGGCCAACAGCAAGACAGCAGTCCTTTGGAGAAAGCAGACAGGTGAGTCCTTTGAGCAGCCAGGCAGTGCTTCTTGGCAGGATGTAGTTTCTGGTTCAGGTTTCTTCTCCAGCAAGTGTCTGATGAGGTAGGGCAGAGGCCCTGTTTTATACTAAATTGTGCCTTTGAAGTGGGGGTGACTTCAAAGAGTGTCTAAGAAATGTACCAGGTGCCCTTTCAGCTCAATCCTGTCTGCCAGGGTCCCAGTAGGGATGTGGCAGTCCTTTGTGTGAGGGCAGGCCCTCCACCCTACCAGCCCAGGAAGACCTATTCAAAATGCAGATGTATGTAAGTGAGGCTGAGTACCCTGTGTTTGGGGTGTGTCTGAGTGAATGCACAAGGAGCTGTCAACTAAACCTAGCCAGACGTGGATTGAAGGGCACAGAAAGATTTAAGTGCAAAGAAATGCTCACTTTCTAAAAGTGGCATTTCTAGAATAGTAATATTAAATCCGACTTCACCAGTCAGCAGGATTTTGTATTACCATTCTGGCCATACTAAATATGACCTCCTGCTCCTTTCAGATCAGCAGCTGCCACTTCAACAGTGTATGAGGGCAGCCCCAATGTTAGCCTATGAAGGGAGCAGGCCTCACAGTAGTGTAAAAACGAATTTAGGAGTTTTACACTACCAGGACATATAACTACACAGGTACATGTCCTGCCTTTTACCCACACAGCACCCTGCTCTAGGGGTTACCTAGGGCACACATTAAGGGTGACTTATATGTAGAAAAAAGGGAGTTCTAGGCATGGCAGGTACTTTTAAATGCCAAGTCGAAGTGGCAGTGAAACTGCACACACAGGCCTTGCAATGGCAGGCCTGAGACAAGGTTAAGGGGCTACTGAAGTGGGTGGCACAACCAGTGCTGCAGGCCCACTAGTAGCATTTAATCTACAGGCCCTAGGCACATGTAGTGCACTCTACTAGGGACTTACAAGTAAATTAAATAGCCAATCATGGATAAACCAATCAATAGTACAATTTACACAGAGAGCATATGCACTTTAGCACTGGTTAGCAGTGGTAAAGTGCCGAGAGGTCAAAAGCCAACAACAACAGGTCAGAAAAAATAGGAGGAAGGAGGCAAAAAGTTTGAGGATGACCCTGTCAAAAAAAAGCCAAGTCCAACACAACTCAAGTATCAGTCTGCAAGCCTGTCTGGAGGCAGCTCAAGTATCTGTCTGCAAGCCTGTCTGGGTAGCAGCTCAAGTATCCTTCTGCCAGCCTGTCCGGGGGCAGCTCAAGTATCCGTCTACCAGCCTATCTGGGTTGCAGCTCAAGTATCCGTCAGCCAGCCTATCCGGGTTGCAGCTCAAGTATTAGTCTGCCAGCCTGTCCGGGTGTACCGCAAGTATCATTCTGCCAGGGGTAATCGCTGATGCTCAGATTGTTCACAATGTTCATTGTGCCGGGGATAGCTCATTGAGTCAGGGGAAGTCTTAGTGTGCTGAAGAGGTAGGGTACTAGGATGTCCCTCAGGGTGCTAGGACAGGCACAAGGTTACGTTTTTTGGAGTGCTCATTGAAACCACCAATCTTCTCAGTTGTAATTTTGGCACCAAATTCAACTCTCTTTTACTCAAACTAAACCTCCCTCTCCTCGATAGTCCAAAGTGACCGCCCGGCGGAGCTCCCTAGAGCCCTCTCCTGGCATGTCTTGCCCACTACAATGTCACCCAAAGGGCTTCCAAAGAAACTCATGAGCAGGTTTCAAAGGCCAGAATGTGCCTGAACCAGCCTGAGCACATAAAGTGAACCCTAAAAGTGTTTCATTGGCTGATGATGGAGCCAAGGTCAAGATCCTCTGTATTTTACCCCAGCCCCCATTACTCACCAACCAGAAACTAGCATTCTGTGACTGTGCCATCATCAACCAATGAACTTTCGAAGGACTGAAACCCGCAGACAGTTCCTTGGGCATTCTGAAGTCCAGGTTGTGGGATGTTCTGGATCCAAGGCTAAAGGCTTTTTTTTTTTTTTTACTTTGGTCCTTTTTAGGGTCGAGCTCACAAGCGCTCTGGTCCCTGTCGTAATCTCTCTGTGGGCGTTTAATCACACCCATGTCACATCCATCCGTTTGGTTGCTTCCTGGGCTTCCCTTTTAAAATTCTCTTGATTTCATTAGTGAAAGGCATGCATACATCATGCCTTTTCTGGTGTTTTGCCCTCCTCGACAGCACCGGTAAACTACTGAAAACATACGAGGCTCCATGTTTTTCGCATGGTTTCTGGATTACTTTTTATTTTTATTTCCCACGCAGTGCGATCTCGCTGGGCAGTAGTCAAGCACTTTGCCTAACATCAACCCTATAACATGGATAAGCGCATAACTGCGATATGTTTGACTGCGAGCAAACTTCTGTTTCCTTTTGTGTGCTCCTTCTCGCTCATGGCGTGGCGCTTTAAATCTGCTCCCTTATGTAAAACTGTATTACTTTTGATTTTCAATTTATAGGACAAGAAAAGTCAGGTTAGGACTTTACAACACTAATAGCTCTAAGTCATACAAATTCGTGACCCATTGCATTGCAAATGCTTATTTTTGCTGCCCATGCTTGCAATAAAAATAAAACAAAATTAACAATCACACTAGCTTGCCAAGGCCAGACCTACTGGTTTTAACAGTGCTTGCTATTTCTTTGTTTCAACTAACAATTATCCAGCAGTAGATGAAAAGATAGAGCCACTGTACATGCCGTGGTAAGGTCCAGCATGGATTTTTTAAATGCCTTGGTTATTAGCACACCCAAAAAGATTCTAAACCACATGCACAGAGTCGGAAATTATGGAGCAGATGTTGGTAGAGGTGGATAAGCCACTGAAGGATTGAACCTGGTTTATGCCAGATGCCTGGCTCTGACTCAGCTTAATGTGCTTTTGGAACCTTGAGCCCGAAACAAGCCTAGTACTCAGGTGGTTTTTGCCTGTCACCCATTCTCTGATCATGCGCCAACAATTTAAAACAAAGCATTAACCTTTGATGTAGAACAGGAGAAAGAGACACCCATCTTGTAGTGGAACTGCACAACTGAAAGCGGGTAAACTGAGCTCACTTCTGGCTTCCCCACTTGACTCAATTGTGAAATCCTATCCAAATATTTTATTTCACTGTGCCTCCTTTTTCTTCATTATTTAATATGAGAACACCTTAAAATGTGTGAGTTTGGGACAGTGGTGGCTGCCACTGAACGGGGGTTCGCAGGATGGGGGATATCATAAAAAAAATAAAAAACGTATCTGCTCTGTCGGGAGACAGGTTCGTCTCCTCCCGCCTCGTTCTGAGCAGCCTTGTCCTCTTCCAGGAAGCACACAGGCTCTCACACTCCCCTCACCCAATCACAACGCTGGTGTCACCAGCATGACAGCAGCATCATGATTGGTGTGAGCGGCCTGGTTCGGCGCTCACACAAGGAGTAGGACCCTGTACACTTTCTCCTCCCCGCTGTGCAACACAGCCAGGTGGAGAAATGCTAACTTCGTATGTCTGTTTGGTCGGGCCCAACACAGCTGGCCAAACAGACATGCTCACTTACGGTGCACATACCACTCCTCCTCCAGCCACGCCCCACCCTTATCTGGCTCCAGATAAAAATAAAATGATAATAACATTCTGTTATCATCATTTTATTTTTCCTTCTCATGAAAGCAGTGGGGTGACGCTCTTTTGCCTTAGTGGAGGAGCCACCGCTAGTTCGGGATGGTTTAAGTACCAAAACCTCTTCTGTGTGATTTAATAGACTACAACGTTGCTCTGTGTTTTTTTTAAGAATCTAGTCCACATATAAGGTGCACATGACAACTGACCTGCTTCGTAGCCCACTAATGATATTGTCATCAGGACGAATGACAAGGGGCATGAATGTTTCTAAGTTCATGTTTAAAAAATAAATGCTTCTCAATTCAGTGAAATAATCTGATGTACTACAATGAAACAATCCTGCAGTTTAAAAAAACACTTTTTGAAGAGACTGTCATATTTTTAAATGTTTGTTGAGCTATTTATATGCTTAACATTGTCATAGCTCGGCTCCTGCAGGGTCTCTTGGAGCCAAGCTAGACACATGACTCGGCTTTAGTTCAGCTCGCCTTGTTCATATATTGTTTTGCCCATCTTTACCTGCTATCTGATCTCCGGATTGGTGGAGCTGGCCAGAGCTAGGTGCAGGTCCAGACCTTTAGCTTATGGGTAGGGTGACCAGGCAACCCACATTTGCTCGGAGAGTCCCAATTTTTCACCAGCTGACCTGGCTAATTTAAACAAATTTGGCTCATGTCCCAGTTTTTAGAGAGGGTCGACTGAAAACAGTGGGAGGCACTATTTAGGTGCTCCAAAGATGATCACGTTAGCAGCTGTTATAAGAAAGAAATGTAATTAACACGTACGATACTGGGTTAAGGAACTGAATTTTATTTATTTTCGTAGTGCCGCTTCTGTGTTTCTATGTTGATTAGCACTGTCATTTTGTGCCGCTCAGTTGATGTAAAATTGTAGTCCTTCTTCTATTTCAGTGAAATATCACGCATTTTGTTTTTCAAAATCTGGTCACCCTATCTATGGGTTGTGTTTAATTTGAACAGGTGGGGGCCACTGCCACTAATTTCTGGTGACCAGCACTTTATTTCCACATCAAGCATTTCTCAAGAGCAAGAGAGGGAAAAACACACAAAGGGGAAAGAAGGAGAGAGTAAAACATGGAAACCCGTCACAAAGGGAGAAAGCAGCAACCTGCAGGAGTGAGATAAAGGGGCAGCAGGTGCCTTGTTGTGGATTACAGAGACATGACGTGGATTACAGACTATGCTGCCTTGGTGTTTGACGGGCACTGACATTTTAAAATGCAGGCCGTTGTCTTCGGAGCAGAGCTTCTGGCACCAGCATTCGTGGGTTAGTCAATAATGTTAGGCGGGTGTGAGTCTGAAAATTTCCAACAAGCAAAGTGGTTTACCAAACTAAAAAGGATGAGCTATTCTGCAATATAGCCAGGACTATGTGGTTCACTGTCAATACCCTTAAAACGGGCTGCTTGGAAATTGAAAAGTCAGCTGCCATCCTGGGCGTAACAGTGAATTTCGGGCCTTCTTGGAGCTCTCTCTGTCAACATAAGATTTCTGCTGGCACTCTGGTTCTTCTTTCAGGGAGACGGCGGGCGGGTGGTGGTCAAGATTCTTCTGTGACTTGATACTTCTTGGCACTCAGCTTTGCCTAAGAAGTAGGGTAAATTTGTGTTTCAAGGACCTCTTCAATTGCTGGATGCACAATTTAGCCCATGCTGCGGCAGCACTTTGGAATTTCCTGGACCCAACTTCACGGAGCGGGGCAGGTCCTTCCTTTATGAAGTTTGAAATCATAGACTTATTCTCCATAGACTCCTCACTGGCCCTTTCCATCTAAGCAGCTTTTCCCTTGGGCAAGGGCACAGCTGTTGGTGGTAGTTACCCCAACTCTGCAGCAGAGAGGTTCTCAATCACCACTGGGTGATTTGTCCTCACAATCGGCAGATAAATCTTGGCACAGAGGCTGGAAGTGTCTGTCCCATCTTTATACCAACAGTAGTTGTGTATTCCAACAGTCAGGTCTGAGAAGGGTTCTGAACAGTAGCAGCCCTTTGGCTTTTGAACTCAAATGGGTCGAGCCAAAGTCATCGTGGGAAGGTGCTCACTGAAGGATGGGGAAGAGATAGACAAACCCATACCAAGGGCACAGAAGATAGGGAGGCTGTTCCACTTAACCATGTGTTACCTGTGTGGGGTATCCGTTCCAGAGAATATTGGGCCAGGAAAGGGCAGGACAAACTCACTAAGCACAAAAGGAGTCAAAGACTGACCCACTACAAAGGATCTCTTGAATTTAATGGAGAAGCCCACAGTTCTTATCTACTGTCTTAGATTTTTAGACTTTTTCCAGCCCTCCATCTTAGGTACCACTTGGATATAGGAAACACAAAATGGAGTCCAGTTTGGTAGTGTCATCAAGTATCTCACATGCTCCACACACACGTCTTTAATATTCAGATCTTTAAAAGAGACCGGGACCTTTTAGTGGTGGAATCCTCATAGAGCGATAACTCCGGCTGGAATTCCACGACTCACAAACACAAGTGTCATTGGGCCTGAGCTATTGTGTCAGCAAACTCTGGACCTGATCATTCCAGTCCTGGATATATCAGACCCGTCTTCACTGCCACAGAGGCACCAGCACTCGGACCAGCATCAGGCAGCAGCACAACTTGGACTCAGGCCAACCATGTAGCAGCATAGGGGGTTATGATAATGCTTCCCCCAGACAGGCTGAAGCCTGCACTGACTACCCCACCGCCCCATGTTCACGCCTCCAACTGACCGTCCTGCTGACACGCTCTGCCTGCTCTGATCAAGTGAAAAATGTCAGCAGTTTTCTCCCTAGGGTAAAAATGTATGTCAGTGGACCAAGAATTTCTGGGTCTGTGGAATTATTCCCCTATGAAGTGAGAAAAGTTGTGATTGTTGGAATTTGATGTGGAGATACCAGTGGTAATCAGAGATTCCGGCTTCCCGGTATTCCTGTACAAACTTTCTCAATCTTTTAATGAGAGCCTAAGTCTATGGTGTGTATGTGTTTGTACAGATGGATGCTATGTGGGTGGATGTCTGTAAGAAACATGCTGAGCAGGCGCCAGTGAGCTTTCAGGTCAGGTACACAGATCACTGTAAATTACTGGTATGGGACAGCACTGTCCCTAAATGTAATCAAGAATGGTGATACCGCACAATGACTGAGGGTAAGTTTATGTGCTCTTCTTAGGTGTCGTTCTCAGGGCAATGGAATTATACATCGTGGGAGAACCAAATTATGCGGCAGGGTGGGCTAAATTATGTAGCAAGAAAATGCAAATTATGCGGCGAAGCGCAGCACATTTTGAAGTCGTTTTACTTCACTATTTGGTCATTTTTACAAATGTTAACACTATATGGGCAAAGGTTTCACCTCTTTAATATCGGTTTAACACCTAAATATAGCAATCCGCAACTGAAAGGTTGTCTGCCCCTGCATAAGTAAAGGCCTGCCCCTGTGGGTAATATGTTTGATAGCATTATTAATAACTTTTTATCTATTTGAACTACAAATATTTCTTGTTAAAATCTGTATATTACGCAGAAGGTGTTGAAGTATGTTGTAAATGGTTCGGATCCATAACTGTGCAGAAAGCGCAGCAAAACTGCAAAAACCCAGTAGCCTTAGTAATACCCCAGGCTTTACAGAATAGTGAAAGATCTGAAAATGAGGAATAATATATCGTGGCCCTGAAAATAAATGGCATTAACATAAACTTTCCCCTTTTAGGATCACACATAAAACTGTGACACCACCATGTGATTTCGTCACACAACCCGAGTTACCAGGACATTCTTTACCATACCTGTCAACCTCTTCATTCAAAAATACGGGTGGCGTTAGGCATTTAAGAGCACGAGCACACTAAATAACTGGAGAAATAATATCTTTTTGGAGGGTAATATAGGTTAGAAAGTGAGTGACCCCATTAAAGTCCAAGGAAGCAGTTTGTTTGTCAGGTGGGTGAATAGAACTAAAAAAATGGTTAACAAATATGATTTATTTTATTATTTACAGGGTTTTAGAATGACACTATAAAAAATGAAGAACTATATAAAATACTAATTTGTGTAATAAATTGTGAGGAAAGTGTACCTGTTTGTGCTGTGATTCTCAGATTTGGAACATCAGACACAGGCCCTCAGGGCGCTGTCACACTGCAGAGATGGACTGGTGAGCCTTAGGAGAGCAGGTGATGGAGTGCTGCCAAGACCTGAGCTTGGTGAAAGTGAAGGAAGCTGGGGAATGAGAATGCCAGATACACTCACTGACATTCAGATCCTAATTTCAGTGCCTGCAGACCTGATTTCAGCTTTTGGAGCACTTAGTCCCTGGTGCCTGAGCCCACACTTGAATCCTGAAAAGGGCGCAGGCTTTTAATTTGGAAATGCCCTCTGAAGCCTTGCATCGCACCCCCTCGACTCCAGGGCCCAGTCAGCAGAAACAGTAACTTGCTGTTATAAGCAAGATGACTGCAGTAGGGCCTGACTGCACTAACATTCCATGACCTGACAGCAGAAGTGTTAAGAACGGAGGGAGTGATCAACCCCATACACCCCCCCCGTAAAGCTATTCCCCTTCCGGCACTAATTCATTTACAAATTAAGCACGAACGTGTGTCCCTATGTGACAGATACATGCAATCTTTCAGACAACTTGAGCAAGCACATGAAGAACAGAGCACCCTCCGAGACTGCTCAGTGGGTTCAAGCCCTCCATCGCACCTGCTCTTTTTCAGGGCCAGGCGTTACCGTAGGGTGCAGTGTCGACTGCCCGGTTTGGAAACAAGGACTTTGCTGTTGGCCGTCCTGAATAATAGGATGCATAGCTGCCACGGTTTCAGATTGCTGTGTGTGACATTTTCTTAATTTCAGTGTAATTACGAGTGGCATTTCAATGACTACGAATGATGCTTTCTCGGAGCAAAATCAAGCAGTAAAGATGAGGGAAACATATACATATCACAAATTACACCCATTTGAGCAACGGGAAACTCTAAGAAGATCTTAAAACTGCTGAAAAGCACCAGAAATGGGAGGGCACTAACCTAGAGCCCTTGTAACCTGATGGTACTGTTACACAAATGTGTACCCATGATATTAAACAAGTCTTTCCCAGGCAGTACTTTAGCATAGCTGCCAAGTTTCCACATTGATTATGTGTGACATTTTGATGATTTTGGTGTACTCATGAGTGACATTCAACTAGCAGACAGAGTGACACTTTTGCACATGTAAAACCAAGTAATGAGGCACACAAATAGATGTAAATATCAGAAATTACACCATTTTGAGCACTAAGAAGTTGTAAAGAGCTCTTGAAACTGTTATAGAACCCTTGAAATGGAAGGCCCGTAATATAATAGTTGCATATTCACAGTGCTTTAATTGCAAGTTGGCACCTTTAAACACTATGAATACACTAGACAGTATTCCTCAGGGCACCAATGAGGACTCAGTGCTGTTGCTCTCTGGCCATATACACTCATTCTCATGGTCTCTCTCTTTGATTGCATTAACCAGTTGGGTTTTCATAAGGTGAACATAAAAGAAAAACAAAGAATGCATTTTCCGATCAATTTAACTTGACTGCCAGAGTGCCACGCTCTTCATGTTTTCTTTAAGGGGGATATTGCAGGTAAATAAATAAACGGTCTTTCTCCCTCTGCTGTCAATGTGATTTAAACACCTCCATTAACAATCATTTCAAAATTTTGCAGAGGAAAGATGCTTTAATATCGGAGTTCCCTGTTGGTCACTGCCGGTGCTGGATTTGCATGGACCACACAAGTGACTTCACTTCCAAGAGGCCCTCTCCAGCCTCCTCCCCCAACACATGTGGAGGCCAGCAGTAGTTTTCTAGCATGCACCTGGGTGGCAACGAGTCTACCTAGAGAGAGTGACAAGCACTAAATCTGGGGTGCCCCGGCGACAGGACTTGGAAAATAGCGCGACCTCCTCTGCATTTCAAAGCAGCACAGAGGTCACGCCTGTTGAAGAGGCGGGGTGCGACAAGGAAAACAAAAGCAGGCACCCAACACACCAAACACCAATTACTGCATGGCATTGGACACAGTGGGACGTTGTGCCTGAAAACCACAGGCAAGGCGCCACCCACAGAGCCATCATTTGTTATGCATAATTGGCCTCTCACTGCAAACTATGCCAGTTCTGTTGTCGCCAGCCTTCTGAGTGTGATTATTAGTAGGCTCCACAGTATATTTAGACAACAGGCACAGGCAGCATGATACACTGGCGCATTCAGTGGCTGCGTGCTCACTGTTTAAATATAAATGCAGCTCCATGGTGTTGAGCGCTTCTCAGGGAGTGGTCCCTTAGGGTGTTATTAATGAGGGACTAATGCATTTTAGTGCGGTGATGCGGACACCACACAAAAATGCGTGAGTCTAACCCCTGATGCGTGGTACTTTGCAGGGCTGAGGATGCAGTAGTGTGTAACGGTATAGGAAACATAGATGCATGCATTCAGGTGCGTATGTGTGAGTGTGTACGTGTGCATGTGTCTGAGTGTTTTTTTATGTCTGTGTGTGCGCACGTGTGTGAGTTCATGTGGGCTTGTGTGTTTGTACATATGTGTGTATGTGTTGGTGTGTGTTGTCAGCCTTGACAACTTGAAAATAAAGTTTTCTGTGCGAGAAGGTGGGGTAGTCTTGGAGGAGGCGGGGCTTTGTTCTGAGAGCTAACTTTGAGGTCCATCTGCCCACATCAAGCTCCTTTCTTCCTCCAAAAAACACATAGGTTGCTGGAGCTGCGATGTCCTGGGGTGTTTTCACATCTCTTAATGGATAGCGACTGGTTTTAGCCTCCAAACGAGGAGCTGGAAATCCACACTTTTCAGTGTTTTCCAGCTCCTCTTGCCTGCCACTGTATGATTTCAGCTTCTCACCAGGTGACGTTGTGAAGAGAGCTGAAATCGTGTGACACACAGTGGCACCACATGAGTTGGCAGGTCAGGTTGTCTGTTCGTGCCATGTTCATGTGTGTGTTTGTCCTTGTGTTTGACTACATACTATCAGCCCTGCCATGTGCCACATATCTGGGGTAAGACTAACGCATTTTACTGCTGGTGTGCCCATCATCACACTAAAATACATTAGCCTACGCATATAGAGAACCTAGGGTGGCATGTTAGCACTGAGAAACTTGATTCATTAAAGCAGCAAGTGCACCAGTGCCGGATTAAACACTGTGGAGGCCCCTAGTCAGTCAAAATTTCAGCCCCCCCCCCTCATCGCAAATTATCTCCTAATACTTTTTAATTATACCAACTAACAATTTTAATAAACCAATTGTTTTCACACAAAACTGAACATTACACATACGGAGTTTGCACCAATCTTTTTTTTACAAGCTGACAGAAGATGAGCTTTTAAAAGACAAACTGTTATGTGAATCTGATGTCTATGGCTTATATACTTTAAGTTGTTAATGGGTACATTACATTAATACAGTATTTTCTATATAGAGTCTTTAATATAAAGTTGTAGTTTCTTTGAGCTGATTCATTTTTTTCTATCTTCTGGAAACAATTTAAGAAAGCTTGATTGTAAATGTATTTCAAGATCAAATCAATATTATTTTGATCCGTTGCCACGGGCCCTAAAATAGGGGTGGGGGAGGGCGGAGGGAGAGAGAGATTGATTTGTTATTTTAGGGAGCAGGCAGCAGACAGGCAGAAAACAATAAATTACTTCATTTGAGACTCCAGAAGTAATGTGAAAGGACAGCATAATTTTCACTTTTGATTACAGTTGACCTGACCTTTGTCCCAAAAACCGAGACATTTTTTTTAAATGATCAAAAGCGTCTGGCACCGGGACAGTCCTCTGAAACTATGCGGGGAAATCCTGGACGTCTGGTCACTCCAGGTACAAGGGGCGGTGCCCTCTGTGCCTGTGCGGTAATCCGGGCCGCAGCGCACTCAGATCGCTCTCTACCGCTGCCTGTGAGCTCAGCAGAAACGTCAGCGGGTGAGCGTTGCTAGGCTACTCAGTGACAGCTTTGACAACATTCGTTTGTTGTCGCTGGCCCGGCTTCTTCCGGCCACGTGGGCCTGACGTCGCAGTGCGTCAGCGAAGGCAATATTAAACGTGTCCGCCGTGCGTCATGACGCCGAGTGTTTGCCCGGGCGGCGGAGTGTTATGTTACCTGCCCCGTGCGCGGTGCCCAGACGGGTGGCGCCGAGGAGCCCCACGCCTTGTGTGGGACTGGCCTGCTGATGGCCGTGCGGGCACGCTGGGCTGTGGGACAAAGATCTGTTTTTGCATTTACTATCTCCGTGAAGTGAACGGTTCCTGGCAGGCACCTCGGCCCGCAGGCATTCCGTATCCGGTGGCCCCAGTGCAAAGATAATTTCCGTCCGGGCAGCCGTGCCAGGTTAATGTAGGTGAGGCTGGCAGCAGAGCAGTGTGAGCACAGTGCGTGCCCGGCAGAGTGTGACCTGCGGGCAGGCAGCATTTAAAGAGGTGGCTTACGAGGTCCCAGTCATTCCGTCACTCTTTTTGTTGGTCTTTCCGATTTAAGCTGCATATAAAATTCCAGCGCGTACACACTTAAAAATGGGTAATAAGTGCAAGTTAATAAATGGACATGCGTTCTTTTACATTACGAATCCTCAACCCTTTTCATATAAGCTATTGTTTTAGTTACAGCCACCTTACTGCATAAAGGATTAGAAGCAAAGTAATGTCAGATTTCTATTTTGCACAAGATATGCAATGCTGTGTCGTTATAGATGTGCAGTGTTACGTGATCTACAGTCAAGGGCTGTTAAAATGTATTGCACACTGCTCGTTACAACTGCAGCACGCTTTCAGACATTAGACTTGTACATTGATCGGCTCACCATTGTTTCATTTGCACTAAGCCTTAATAGAGCACGTTTAGCCACGTTACTGGTGCGGTTGAGTTCCACGTGTAAAACCACTGCCCTATTGCCTCAGTGTGAGGGCGAGGACACTGTTGCCAGATTTCCTCTCAGTACGATGGTTAATACATTCACTGCAAATGTCTGTAGGCCTGATTTAGAGTTTGTCAGACGGGTTACTCTTGTCACAAATGCCACCGATATCCCGTCCACCGTATTATGATCTCCATAAGCTATTATGGGATCGTAATACGCCGGACGGGATATCCATCACGTTTGTGATGGTTTAACCCCCTCTGCCTAACTCTAAATCAGGCCCTATGTGTGTTTAGCCAAAAAGAAACCGAATTCAGCTGTGGTTGGGGCATGGCGAATACTGACGTGTATTCAGGGCCGGCTTTAGCGCTGGTGGCGCCCTGTGCGACAATCATTTTTGGTGTCCCTCTTCTGATCTCCTCGGATTCCCTCCCCACCACCGGGGCAAAGTTCCCCTCTTCTCTCCATAGCCTCAAAGCACTAGTAAAGGCTTGCTTTACTAATAAGAATGTATATCTACCCAAACAAACCCTTTTTAGCAACATTAGGAATAGATAATGAAAGACTGGGGGAAAACATTACGTCCTAACCCATTTTGATTATAGTAATAGTCACTGTTCTATATTAGAGTTGTATCCTATGAACTGTGGTAACAAAAGGATCGTCATGACAATCCTCTCAGCTATCCATATAAAGTACAGATCTGTGACCTGCACGGTACGCATTCTTTGTAGCGGGCGTGTTAACCCACTGTGCTCAGAACTGCCATTAGACAAAACTCCAGATCTCTTCTCTTGCATGAACATTGATCACAAGAGTTATCTTAACAGTTTTATTGTTGCCTGAAACCTGGAGGTACAAGGAACTCTACAACAGGGGTTTTTAAATAGTAAGTTATTGCTAAACACAGCACCCCTCTGAGGTATGCACCACCCTCCCCAGATCAGCACCCAGTGCAGTCGCAAAGAGACTTATTCTTTAACAAACTTTCTACAACTACATAATACACACATCTGGCAGTTGAATGTCACTCATTGGTACATTGAAACCATGAAGGTGTCACAGATAAGCAATCGGAAAACTTGGTAGTTATGTCCTGTGTGTCATTAAGCTCCATGAGACTGGAGCATTTGGTGTGATAGTCCTCATGAAGGCATTTAACAAGGCAGATTCTGTGGTTTCACCATACTATATTTCTGTTGTGTGAATCCTAAACCACAAGTACTCTTCACCCCCCTTCCTCCCCTCTGAGGGCACCGACCTCTCTGTGTATCACTCTGGTCACCACTGTTTCGTGTAAAGCCTTGGGACTCTAGAAAAGTCTAGGGCTTTTGCGAAATCACATATTTTTTTTTCATTAAACTTCAGGAAAATACATGAAATGACTTGAAATGGTATGTGCTGAAATATCCAGTAAAATATTCATGTGAGATACTGGCAGGACTGTGCTTCAAGCACACAATGTCGGCTGAGCAAAACATGTTCAGCACAAATCTGTATCCTACAGCTAAACATTTTGCAAAATTACGCAATGCGAATTTTGGTACATTTGGCAAACTTCCTGTTACATAAAGTTTGGAAATTTTGCTAATTTCGCCATTGTAAATGTAGCAGTGCTCCGATCTGCAACACACATTCTAAATGACCTGTAATCTGCCCATAAGATGCATATTTAAACAGTAGGTATTGAGAAGGGGCTGTGGGAAGGCCATGTGAACAAGGTAGATTAACTCACATACAAGTATTTGACACCTGCTGCGGAAGGGGTGTCTTCAATGAATAAACTGCCGCACTGGTTGATTGAAGAGTAGGAGGCCAAGTAGCCTTGAAAATTAAGTTTCAGATTGTTGTTTTTGGCACACGCAATGCAGCAACAAAGGTTGCTGTGGTGCATTGCCTTAAGGAGAAGATAAGAGTGCAGAGCCATCTTTATTAACAACCGTTGGCAAAGCCAATAGGCCTGACGCTTGTGGCCATTCTTTTTTGCTTTGTCAATGCTTAGTTTGACTTATGGATGTCATCTAGGGGTCGCAGCTGCGACCCCTGGCTTGCCCTTTGCGACCCCTGGCACTGCTTTAGCAACCCCCAAGCCACAGAAGTGGAAAAATTAGTGCCTGGAACACAGCAGCAGCTCATCCTTATGGATATCGGTTGGAGATCCAGTCTCCGGTTTCCTCACTTTCCTGTCAATTTGTTATTACACCAATAGTGAAAAATAATACATTATTTACTATTAGTGTAATAAATAGGCTTTGTCTTTAAATTTATTAGCTAGAATATGAGTGTCTCTGGAAGTGTATAAAAATACCTTTAATTGTAGGTTGTGTACACGCTTGGGAGTGAGAGTGTGTTTATGTGAGAGTGTGTTTAATATTTAAGATATGGGTTTTTCCTCCTCTTATCTACACAATTGTTGACACTTGCGTCCCTCTTGGGACCTAAGAGTGAGAGGCTTCATCCTCTTGTGACCATGTTTGATTACAAGCCCTTTGAACATGTCCTAGAGGCCCATGGGCCTAGCGAAGATGAGGATTATTACTGTGATGATGGTTTGGTTGAGATCATTGACCAATCTGTCCAACACTCTATTGACAAGGTCCTTTCGTCAGCTCTTCAGCCCACCTCTAAAAGACTTGAAGAACTCTCTGGTCGTTCTGAGGCTCCCTCTCCTTCTCCCCCGAATGCCACTCCCAACCCCCAAACTCTGCCCCTGACCACATTCTGAAGCCTATAATAAGTTACCCAAAGGGGTTTTAGGTGAACACACCTACAGTAACAAGAAAAGTACTAGATCACCCTCTCTTCTGTCAACCCCAGTCTCTGACATGGTTACTGATACTTCCTCTTTGTCCCATCAGTCAAAATCCTCTAAATGTTCTAAAAAAATGCTAGCATTCTTCTCCCTGCCCCAGTTCCCTCCCTCCCAACCCTTTCGCTTTTGAGCCATCTGACATCATTCATCCCAGGTTTTCTGACTGGGCTCCAGCTCCTGCTGTCGCAGAAGACATGCAACACCATCTACGCAAACGTTTTGAGAAAAGTCCAAGCCTGACTTAGAGCGGGGTGCCCTAGACCTGATCTCCCTCATAAGATGGCTCAAACTCCTGACATTGACGTTATCATGCTCCCTTTTCTAAAGAAATTCTTTATAGAACCCAAAAAGAGAATAGACAGAGCTCTCCAAACATGTCAAGGTAAGCTTTTGTATGTATTGGACACTGGAAAAAGTTTGGAACTAGCCCTTCATGCTCAGGACACTGATGTTAGCGGGGTGGACCCAAAGAGCGATCTGTCTTCTGGGCAACGCTAAGTGTGCCCTAGCATCGGAAGGGCCAAGTCAGTTCTTCTCAGGATTGACCCCCATCTGGTGGAATTGGCCACAGTCAAACCAGGTCCCTAGCTGAAGGACATCTGTTTAGAGACTGATTTGTCAAAGACATCAGCAAATCTGTAAATACCTTTGCTTCACTTGATAAAGTGCAATTGTCTCCAAAGAAGGTCTACGAAACTGATTTTTGGTCAGGTCGGCCCAGCCTGGTGATCTTCCTTTGGGGGGGCAGATCTGAGAGAAGAGGGGAGATTTTGTACTTAATTGGGCCAAGATCTTGAAGGAAACAGTTCAAGATTACTATATAGAACTGCCCCAAGAATCTGTGCAAAAATCCCCTCCTTCTCCCCTCCTTTTTTCCTAACTAGATATCAGTTTTATACACTCCGAGATTCAAGAACTTTTGACAAGTCAAGCTATTGCGCTGACTTTTCGTATTCCACTGGGCTTCAGCAATGTTTTTCTGGCTCAGAAAAAAGGTGGAGATCAGAGATTGGTTCTCAACCTCAGAGAGTTCAACCCCTGGGTGACTTATTGACATTTCAAAATGAAAGGTATTCACCTTCTCCAAGATCTACTTCAAGAAAAGGATTGGATGGTGCGTCTAGACCTCTAGACGCCTACCTCTCAGTTCCTTTATTTCCTCCACACAGGCTCTATCTTCAATTCCAGTGGCAAAGTAAATTGGTATAAGTACTTTTCTCTGCCCTTCTCAGGGGTGTGGAATTTAATAAAATATTTACTTGTCCATGGGGGCATGTTGCTTCTTAAATCTGCTTGTCCTGTAAAAAAAATCTACTTGTCCCTTTCGTGCCATGTATTACGGCGACAAATTAAGGCAGCAATCTCCTTATGTAAGAGCTCTGATAATAGCCTCTCTGATTATGCAAGGGCTACTACCATAGAGGGCCTTGAATACTTGCAATTTCAGTCCCTACTATAGCAATTTCCTTATTTTGCCACCTTTCCATCAAAGAAAACTCCAGCGAATCCAGAACGCAGCCGCACGTCTCATCCTCCATCTCCCTCGCCACGAACACATATCAACCCACCTCAGATCCCTACACTGGCTGCCCATCAACAAAAGGATCATTTTCAAAATCCTTGTCCACGCTCACAAAGCCCTCCACGACACTGGACTGGCCTACCTCAACGAACGAGTCAACTTCCACATACCAACTCGACAGCTCTGCTCCGCCGACCTCGCCCTCGCTACAGTCCCCCGCATCCAGCACACCCCCTCTGGTGTCAGATCCTTCTCTCACCTCGCTGCCAAAACCTGGACCTCCCTCCCCACCAACTTACGCAAGACCCAGGACCTCCTAACCTTCAGAAAGCACCTAAAAACATGCCTTTTCGAGCACTAACCGTCCCCCCCCCACCCCCCTCCCAGCGCCTTGAGACCCTACCGGGTGAGTAGTGTGCTTAAGAAATTTATTTGATTGATTGATTTGATTGATCTACGTACTGGAAGTTCTTCCAGGGTGGGGAAAAAAGTGGATGGAGGGAAAGTGAACTTGTAAACGCTCAGTAGATTTTCTCGTGAGCAAATCTACACATGTATATTTGTTTGTGCTAAAATACAGTTCACAAATATTTAATAGGAGTATGTATTCCTGGTCTATTTCTGTAAGCTCTTCTGAATTCATGAAAGCCACTAATTCAAAAATGTATACCATGGGTGCACTTTTGTGACTTTCTTTCAAGAATTCGGTCCCTAATTAGGTCTGGCATTAACAAAGAGATTTTGTTTTTATTAAACTTTTATTTCTCTCTCTGTTTGCTGGCTTTACTGTGAGTGATCACATTCTGCTCTTCCAAGAAGAGAATATTGGCACACAAAATAGTTTTGTTCAGTGCCAGGAACTACTGTGGCAATCAGTGGGGAAACAAAACTGGAGGGGCTCCTCCCTGCAAAGAACACGGAGGCTCCTCGCCCTCCAAACCCACTCAGGGCAGGTCCTGTGCTGACAGGGCCCCCTGGGGGGGGCTGCGGGGCCTTTGTTACACCGCTGGTTGCAGTGTATGCTTTTTTTTAGACCAAAAACGTTTTTTCTTTTTCCAGTGTTTTTAACAATGGTGAGGGCCTGACAGCTACCACAACAATAAAGTGTTTCAAAAGGCATGTCAAAACAAAGCACACTTTGACAAAACCAAAAGACTCACAAAAAAATGTCAGATCGATTGGCTTTGCCAGTGCTTGTTTATTTTCATGCTTCCCATAATCTTGTTGAAAATGGTTACACTGATTTTCTATAGGAATATTTTTTTGAAGTACTAGCATGCATCAACACATTTTAATAAATGACGCTTCAAAGAAATAGCACCTAAAAGTTCATTGTAGTGAAGTGCTTTTTTTCCTACTTGAATTTTTTTCTGAACATTTTATTTTGAAAGCAAAGAATCAAAACCTTTGCTTACAAGCTTCTGCAAACATTTGCATCTAATCAGAGAGCATTCTGGGAGCATTATACTTAGCCTCATATTGTTAAACTTTTCAAACGTTTGTACACTTTTTATTTTTTTACTGCAACTATTGTCAGTAGTGCAGTGTGACCTTAAAACATTTATTTACGGCACTCACCCTAATAATGAAGACTTTTAATTAATGAACCATAAATACAATTTCGAACAGCATTAACATATGGACACACATTACCTCCACTGCAGACAGTTCCTTTCTTTGTAAACTGGCAGCCTAAGGGTTTGTACTGCAGGGGGTTGGGCCTACTTGTCCCCAGGATAAAATAAACATGCAAACTTGTTGCCCTTGACCCCAAACAATATGTCCCGGGCGTCGGGCAATAGGAATTACCTCCCGTCCCTCCCTCGCCTTCCTTTAACCAATGAGGCTTCCTGCCTCCCCATAGACCCTCCCTTCCTCTTTTAAACCCCCCCCACCACCACCTCCTGTTCTTTTTTTGTCTAGCCCCGCTAGACTTACCTTCTGCCTTTCCACCACGGCGGGGCTGGGGGTTGTCGTTTCGGCTCTCCTCGAGGTGCGGAGCTCCTCAGGGAGGGCTCTGGCCGGTCGCGCCTTTGGGAGGCAGGCGGGGCTGCCTTGCAGACACGTCCTGGGAGTCGGCTGACGAGGTCAGTCGGCTATTTGCGGCTGGGGCGTCTGTTTCCGGTTCCTCGGCCCGCGGAGCCGCGCTGAGGTGCCGTTTGGAATTTTCAGCATCTTGGAGGGTAGGACGGGCGTTCTGCCCGCGTTTTAACTTATTTTTTTAATTGTTGGTGTGTTTTTATTCACTGATTCGTTTTTAGTAGGAGGGCCTTTCCCTACTATATATAGGGGTTGGGTTCAGGTTGATGGCATTTCTATTGAGGTTATCATGCCGAAGGTTCCTACAAAACGTCGCAGGATTGTTTCTTCTTCCTCCTCCTCAGGGGAAGAGGGTAATGCTACCATTTCTACGCCTGGGGGCCGCCAGGTTCCGGGTAGTTCTTCTGCGCCACTCATGTCAAGAGAAGAGGTGCAGGACATGATTGAGGTGGCTATTTCTCGGGCTCTCCAGGCTGGGGTGGCCAAGCCTGGTCGGTCTAAGGCGGCCTGTCCTCCTGTGACGGCGGAGAGATTCTCCTCGGGTGATGAGGAGGATGATGCTCCATCTACTTCTTCTGGGGGGAAATATGTCTCCGGGGAAGAGATGTGGGAGGTGATGTCACATGTTCGGGACAATTTAGGTTTTCAGGTGTTTCAGCCGGCGGGATCGGATTCACATTTGTTCTCTCAGTATCAGACGCCTTCTAAGTTTGCCATGCCTTTTCAGGGACCTGTGAAGGATATGGTGTTTCGGGAATGGAACGATGTGGATAAGACTCAAGTGCCTTGATTCCTTCAGAAACTTTACTTACTGGAAGGGGAGGATGTGCTACCTCCCTCTGTTCGTAGGATTGTGTGCCTACTGATGCCACGGACTGTAAGGTGGATTCTGGTCTCAAGAGGGCTTTTGCAGCAGCAAATCTGGCCCTGAGAGCAGGTATATATTCAGCTTATTCTGCCCAGTCTTTGGTGCAGGATTTTGATAAACTGACGGTTGCTGTGCAGGAAGGTTCTGAGTGCTCCGAACTTCTGGCTGTCATGGAGCAGTAGGCCAGGTTGCTGGCTGACGTGTCGTCGGATGTGGTCCGTACTTCGGCTCTGGCATCTGGAGCTTTGATTGGGGCTCGTAGGTCCCTCTGGTTGAGGTCTTGGAAGGCGGATCCTGGGGAGAAGTCTGCTCTCCTGAGACTGCCATCTGAAGGACGTAGTTTGTTTGGTGATCAGTTGCCTTCCATGCTTTCCAAGGCATTTAAGGAGAGGAAACATGCCTTACCGTACAAAGGTGGTTCTGCTTCTGGCAAAGGGTGGAGGAAGCATTCCCGCTCTTCTCCCAAGATGGATGCCAAATCTTTTTCTTTCAGGAAAAGTCGTTTTCAGCCCCCTTTTTCCCCTAAGAAGTCTGCTCCTTCGAACCGGGGTGGGTTCAAGAAGGGGTCCTGACAATCACTGTGGGCCTGGCATAGGGCAGGTTGGGGGACGGCTGAGGCACTTTCTTTCTGTTTGGCAGGAGAGTGTCAGCGATCATTGGGTGCTGGACATTGTGGCCAATGGTTACGCCATAGATTTCGATATGGTGCCTCCAGATTCTGGGGTTCGTCCCACTCCTCTGCCTGCGGTCGGGGCACGGAGACCGGCTTTGTTGAACGAGGTACGAGACTTGCTTCTCAAGGAGGCCATTTCCTGAGTTCGTGTGGGGGAAAGGGGTCTGGGCACTTATTCAGTCTTGTTTCTGGTTCAGAAGGTGTCGGGGGTTTTTCGACCTGTCCTCAATCTGAAAGGAGTGAAAGCTTGGATCAAGACGGTACATTTCCGCATGCTGTCCATTCAGACTATTTTTCCTCTGGTCAGTCAGGGGGATTTCCTGGCATCTCTGGATCTGCAGGATGCTTACCTACATGTGCCAGTGGCGAGGTCTTCTCAGCGGTTCCTACGTTTTGCAGTAGGCCTGGAGCATTATCAGTTTTGTGTTCTGCCTTTCGGCCTCAAGTCATCTCCCCGAATTTTCACCAAGGTGCTGGCCCCTCTGGTGGCTCTTCTGCATTCAGAAGGGGTGTTTATTCATCCTTATCTGGACGATATCCTAATCCATGCGCCCTCACAGGACCAGTTGCGGAGGCATGTGGCCCGGGTTCTGGTGGTCCTGCAAAGCCACGGGTTTTTGATCAACTGGGGGAAGTCAGATTTGGCCCCTTCCCAAGATCTGGTGTTTCTAGGGGCTCGGTTTCTGACTCATCAAGGTTTGGTGACTGTGTCGGAAAAGCGGTTGTTTGTCCTCCTGTCCCTGGTGAGGGTGATCGTGTCGCAGTCTGCTCCCCGGGCGCTTCTATGGTTACGTCTGCAGGGTCATTTGGCGTCAGTGATTTTTCTGGTTCCCTGGGCGCCGTTCCATCTTCTTTGCCTAATGAACTGGTTCCTGAGTCAGGGGGCTCCAAGGTCTGGTTCTCTGCTGACTCGGATTCCAGTGTCAGGGTTGGTCCGTAGGGAGTTAGGATGGTGGTTGGTGTCCACTCATCTTCAGGTAGGGGTGTCTTTGTCTCCTCCGCTCCCAGTTGTGATAACAACGGATGCCAGCCTCTCCGGTTGGGGTGGTTGGATGGGGTCGGCACAGATTCAAGGTTTTTGGTCCCCGCTGGAGGCCAATCGCTCGTCGAATTGGCGAGAATTGAAAGCGGTGTTGTTGGCTCTGATTCATTTCCAGGTCTTCCTGAAAGGAGTTGCGGTTCTTATTCGGACAGACAACTTGGTGACCAAAGCTTATGTAAACCGGCAGGGGGGGGACCCGGTCGAGGGCTCTGTTCAGCCTGGCGCGAATTTTTTTTGTATGGCTCAGGAATGGGTTCCTTCGCTCCGTGCCACCTACATTCAGGGGGTGGTCAATGTTCGGGCGGATCTTCTAAGCAGGGTGATTCCTTCCCCCGCCACTCCCACCCCCCCCCTCCCCCGGGGTCGCTGTTTCTTCATCTTGTTCGCCTCTGGGGTATTCCGGTGATGGATGTGTTTGCGTCTCCAGAGAATGCGAAACTCAGTCGCTTCTGCTCCCGGTTTCGTTGTCCTCAGGCTTGGGAGGTGGACGGGATATCGTGTCTCTGGCCTCGGGGTCTTTTGTACGCTTTCCCGCCATTTCAGCTGCTCCGGGCTTTTCTGTTGAGAGTACGTCATTTGGGAGCCAGGGTTATCTTGATTGCGCCCCATTGGCCGAGGGCAAATTGGTTTCCGTTGCTGCAGTTGATGGCGTCCGGTCACATGTGGACTCTTCCTCTTTGTCCGTCTCCTCTGGAGTTTCCTTGCCTCTCGAAGGGGTCGTTGAGGAGGTTGCACTTGACGGCCTGGAGGTTGAACGATGGGGTTTGACGGGTTTGGGAGTGCCGGTAGCTTTGAGTTCTACTTTGCTGGCTTACCGGTGGCGTTCCACTTTGCTGTCTTATGGTAGACAGTGGAGAGTTTTTTCTTCTTGGTGTTTCAGGCATAAGTTGGATCCTACGACCACTTCTATTTTTTATGTGATGCAATTTTTGCAGGATGGTGCACAATTGGGTTTGTCGGTGGCTTCTCTGCGGGTGCAGTGAGCGGCTATTCAGGCATTTAGGGGTTCTTGGCGTAATCTGTCGGATGAGGGTCATTTGATGCCTAGGTTTTTTTAAGGTCTTCTTAACTTGTTTCCTCGCCCGGTGCGTTCTTTTCCTTCCTGGGATCTTTCCTTAGTTTTGGATGCATTGACTGTTGCCCCTTTTGAACCTCTGGGGGACTGTGACTTGCGTCATCTTTCTTTGAAGACTTTCTTTCTGGTGGCCATCACTTCGGCCCGCCGTTTAGGGGAATTGGGGGCCTTCGCCTGTTCCTTTCCTTTTTGTAAGGTTTTTCCAGATCGGGTGGTGCTTGTTCCAGTTCCTTCTTTTGTTCCAAAGGTTAATTCTTCTTTCCATGCTCGCCAGGAGGTCATCCTTCCTTCATTTGTCCGAATCCTTCCTTGGATGAGGAGGTTCGGTTACATTCTTTGGATGTGCGCAGGGCCTTGTTGGAGTATCTACGAGTAGTTGCTCTTTTCCGTAAGGGTGATTCCCTTTTTGTGAATTTTGGTCCGGCCCGGCCCGGAAGGGTGAGAAGCCTTCCACGGCTTCTTTGAGTCGGTGGGTTCGCTCCTTGATTCTGTTGGCTTATTCGTTGAAAGGTGTGGTTCCTTCCCAGGGGATTCAAGGCCGTTCTACCAAGGGTATGGCGGCTACGGTGGCTGAGCTTCAGGGTGCTTCAGTGGTGGAAATTTGCAGGGCCGCCACTTGGGCCTCACCTTCAACATTTATTCTTCATTATAGGCTGGCGGACTTGGGAAGTTTGGAGTCGGTATTGGGTCACAGTGTCTTATCCTCTATGATGTAATAGGGGGGTAGGGACTCGATGGTCTTGATTGATTGTAATTAAACTTATTGCAACTCAGTGTCCGTCTCCTGTTTTCTCTTGCTATGTCTCATTGGTTAAAGGAAGGCGAGGGAGGGACGGGAGGTAATGCATCCATTACTTACGATAATGGCATTACTCCTAGTCCTTCTCCCTCGCCTTCCTTTCCGTTCCCTCCCGCCCCCCCGGTATTGACCGCCTGAGTTGCTGCTTGGGCTTGTTTTTGTACAGGAGGTGGTGGGGGTGGGGTTTAAAAGGGGAAGGGAGGGTCTATTGGGAGGCAGGAAGCCCTATTGGTTAAAGGAAGGCGAGGGAGTAGGACTAGGAGTAATGCCATTATCGTAAGTAATGGATGCATTCCACATCTCTGGCTGTCGGCATTCACGAAACTCATGAAACAGTTAGTAGAGCATTTGAGGGAGATGGGCGTTCACATGATTGTTTGTCTAGATGACATGATTCTCATGGTGCAGAACAGAGTACAACTCCTGATTCAACTATCTTGGACTGTGTCCGTGTTGCAAGAATTGGGATTCGTAATCAATCCCAAAAAATCCATGATGATTCCTTCCCAACAGATAGAGTTTTTGGGGTTTCAGATGGATTCCATAAAGACCCAACTTCTTCTTCCTCCTCAAAAAGTCAAATCTATCAAATGAGAATTTAATTTGACTCTGTCCAGTCAGGATATTCTTAATTGTCCATAAAACAAATTTCAGCCAAGTTGGCCATGCTGTGTATTTGGTTTCATGTCAAAGGGTTTCAGATGTCAGAGCCCTTGACTTAGCAGGTAGGATATTTTCCGCTGAAGGTGTTTCTTTTGTTATTTCAAAAAGAACAAAGACTATGTCACAATCTATTGACTATCTGGCTTTTCCTCATAATGCTAAATTATGTGTAGTCAAATGTTTGAAAGCATATTAAGAATGTACATTGAACTGTAGAGCTGATCCTTTGGGCCCTCTTTTGTTAGCACTTCAGAAGCCCTTCAAACCAGTATCTGCAGCAACTTTGGCCGTTGGGTTCATTAAGTCATGGCAGAAGTGAGCATTGATGTGTCTGTGTAGGGGGCTCATTCAACCGGGGGACTATCGTTTCAAAAGCAAATGTACTGGGTTTCAGTTTGGAAGACATTTGATGTGCCGTTGATTAGTCATCTGATTCTGTGTTTAAGACTTTTTATTACAAACCTACTTTGCATGCTTCTTCTGTTGTGGTGTGGCAGCTTTAAACCAGCATAATCGGAGCCTCCGGTCCTGCCATAGAATAAATAATTTTTTTGCATTTGCAACAAGAATTATAGATTCTATTAAGGTCACGGAGGCGAGGATTATCCCACCCATTGAGTCAGGTAAGGCATTGTGACAACGTAAATTGGATAGGCTATGTGAATCATGAAAGTGTCTGTTCTCTTGTACCCACCCTGGTGATATTTTCGGAGTTTTGGTTTTGGGTTCATATCTTCCCTTTTATTTTCAGGCTTTGATTAGAAGCAAGGCTGAAGTGTCGATGAGGAACAGTTTTCTTCGGATGTCAGTTCTCGTCTGGAGCTTTATGATTCTTTGTTACAGACTTTCTTGGTCCTGTGATTCCTTCCTGTCATGGGCTTGGGTTGATTAAGTTGAACTGTTCTTAAAGCAAAGAAAAAGGCAGTCAAGATGGTGCTTCAATGTTTTGTAGGTTATATCTACATACTATTTATTGGTGGACTGTGATAGAGGCATGGTTCAAATCCTCATGGGATATATAGTGTATGTTTACATGTTTTACTGTTTTAGATTGGCTGCTGTTTTTTGGAGTAGTTGAAATAGAGAATGTATAATCCTTACTTCTGTGTCCTTAATAGAATCTAAAATGCTTGTTGCAAATGCTAGAACAATTTCTCCTCCTCTCTATATGTATGCCTTGGGCATCAGTGGGGCTGAGGGATATCTTGACCTCTGTACAAGTCCATCGGAGGCCGGAAGCACAATGAGGTAGATCTGACAGCCTTTGTACAACCCATCTATGAGATCCCTGATTATAGCTATGTGTGATTTCACCTCTCTAGGCAAGTCTGCCAGAAGCACAAGAGCTGGGATTGAGGACACTTTCACCCCTCGTACAACAAGTATATGAGACTGAGGGAGATCTCAGTGTTCTGTACAGGTCTATCCAAAGTGCAGGAGCTGGTCTGAGTGAGAGCTGAGCCCATGTGCAAATCAGTGAGATTTCACAGACAGCCTAGTTACAGAACTCACTGCCAGAAAAGATGTCACCTACTGTCCCATAGACATTTAGGATTCAGGTGGACATTCACCAAAGAGATGACTTCATCATAGACAGACCAGATAAGAAAATCATGGTATGTATCAGGGAGGGCCCCGCCACGAGATCGGAGGAGCGTCACCCAGCTAAAACAAATGCCCCCAGAATTGAAAAATAAAATGGTAATAAACTTTCTTTATTACCATTTTATTTTTCAGAACCTCGTCTGGAACCGATTGTTAGGACAGGGCGGGGGAGTTGCTGCCGAGTGGCAGCAGGGAGCTGTGCACTTGTTTAAAGTGTGCATGTCCCTTTGGTCGGCCGTCAGCTGGGTTAGAGAAAGCACAGGCCTCCAACGCTCTTGTGAGTACTGAGAGAGGCTGTTTCCACCAATCCTGGCGCTGCGTTCATGTTGGTTGCCAGCCTGAAAGCAGCACCAGAAATGGCTTTTGCAGTTTCCTGGGTCCCGTTGCACGTTGGAACCAGGAGAGGAGAGACGATGAGAGGAGAGGAGGACGTCTCAAGGTAAGTGCCTTTTTTAAATTGTACTTTTATTGTAACCCTCCTCCTCCCCCCCACCCCCATTGTATATACGAGCTAGCGCCACTTAAGCTATACTCTATCTTACACTTTTCTGCTACACTTTTCTGCTTGATGCAGACACAGAGCTCTGATTCTCTACATCTCTGCTCCTCTCCCCATTTTAGGCACAGTCACTACTTCACCACAAAGTAGGAGCGCCCTTCCCAGTATCACGCACAACACTCCACTCTTCCCACAAAGGCCACTCCATGAACTCACACTCTACATACCATACTTAACACGAGGAATATCCATGGAAGCTGAATCACTTCAGAGTGTCACACCACCCCCACCCTAAGGGAACTTCGTTGGCTTCACTTGACAGTGCACATCATCATTAAAACCTGCTACATAATCTCCAAAGTCCTCACGACCAACAGACCCCCTTATCTTGCAGACATGCTCACCATCTCTGGTGGTTCTCGGTACACCCACAACCATGACAACATTAGTCTGCAGACTAAGAAGTGCGAAAATGAAGAAACGAGGCAGCAGGCCTTTTCTGTCTGTGCACCCAGGATCTGAAAATCCCCGTATCCATTCAGGGCCATTCAACGCTGCTCCAATTTAAAAGAAGAGTTGAAGACTCACCTCTTTAAAGAATACTACATCACAGTGCACTAACAGTCCATAAACCAGCTAACTCTTCTATCACTCGTTGACTTTATGTTCGTCTTTGACTCTTCACAGCGATACACTGCCTACAAAGAGCTACATAGGTTCGCATTATAGAAATACTGCATACATACTTAAATTGGGGAAACGGTGTTATATGAACCCTGTTATACAGTATGATGCTTAAGTAGTGTTTGAAGGGTCATACCCCTTATTTGACAGCTTATTGTCAGCATGTCAGAGGTTTAACACCTTATTTCATGTGTGACATGTGGGATGCATCCATATCCTAGCTGTTCTGCGGAATGGAACCATCTGTCACGATGTTACATGTTCCCATCACACAGGGTTGCTGTTACAGCTTCCACTGATGTATAGATGAGGGACCAAGGCTCAAAATGGAGGAAGTGACTGCATGTGTCGAGGGAACTTTGGGCAAACGGCAGTGTGTTTTCAGACCTGCAGACTCACACGGCCCCACCGTTTGTCACACAGTTTCGACTCCCTTCACACGGTTACCCGGTGAGGATCCCAAATCACATGGTGGCAGGAAAGACAGCTGGAAAGCACTGCGCAGAGCAGCTTTCCCGATCTGGTTTTAGAGGCTATAAGCAGCCGATGCCCATTAAGCCAATTAAGTGTGAAAACACCCCAGGACATCGGCAACAGCCTCAGCGGCCCGTTTTTTTGGTTGAAGATGGGGCGTGGGTGAATTTGTGGATGGCACAGTGCTTCTCGGGAAGCTCTAGCCACAAGGCCCCACCCCTCCAAAGCTCCACCACCTTCTAATACGGTGAGTATTTTGTAGGTTGGCAGGTCTCTGAATTGTGGTTTCAATAGCTAGTCTTTCCTCCTGGGATGGTAGCCAAGCCACAGACCACGCTGGGGGAAGTGGTTTAGTGCAGTGGTTCGCAACCTGTGGTCCAGGGACCCCTTAGGGATCCCCGAAGCCTCCTCAGGAGGTCCGCAACTGCTTAGAAAATGAAATAATATTAACCAATTAGGTCCCCAGCTTCCAGTAATGTCTCATTGGGAGGTCCCTGGATTCCAATAATGATTCAGTGGGGGTCCCCGAGTTCCAGTAATGATAACGTGGTGGTGCACAGAAGTCAAAAGGTTGGGAACCATTGGTCTAGTGTGCCTGGATTTCCTCCCGGGCTAGCAACCAAGCAGCAGGCCTCTCTGAGGGAAGTGATCTTGTGGTCTTTGGTGTGACGAGGCCTCCTCGGCTGTCAAGTAGAGCAACACAGAGCACTTCCTGTTCTGCAGGACCCACTATAAACCAACCAGCTGGTGCAGCGCTCCGTTGGATGTAACATGTATGCTTTTAAGGAGAACTGTCATACATACATACATACATACATACATACATACATACATACATACATACGAAGAAGAGTGGGCTGGGCACCTGTCTTATGCCTGTGATGAAGCAGGGACTCACTCTGCCAGCACCTGCTGTAACTCATTGCACCAGTTTGTGTCTTTGACATCACAAGCAGGTGCTTTTTCTATCTATGAAATGGAAAACTGTGACCATTTTTGTCAGTGAAATCGCAAGATGGTGTGATGTTTTTTCGATCTGTGAACTGCACTTATTCTGCGTGTAGCTCCTGTGTTGCAGGGTGGTAACGCTTGCACTAAGGGCCTGTTCAAATATTCACTGGCGCTACTAATCATAGGCTGCTCATTGTGCCAGTTTGTCCGGGTGCAGCTCAAGTATTAGTCTGCCAGCCTGTTCTGGTGCAGCTCAAGCATCTAGCCTGTCATGGTGCAGCTCGTGTATCAGTCTGCCAGCCTGTCCGGATGCAGCTCAAGTATCAGTCTGCCAGCCTGTCCGGGTTGCAGCTCCAGTGTCAGTCTGCCAGCCTGTCCGGGTTGCAGCTCCAGTGTCAGTCTGCCAGCCTGTCCGGGTTGCAGCTCAAGTATCAGTCTGCCAGCCTGTCCGGGTTGCAGCTCAAGTATTAGTCTACCCGCCTGCCCTGGTTGTAGCTCAAGTATCCGTCTGCCAGCCTGTCCGGGGGCAGCTCAAGTATCCGTCTGCCAGCCTGTCCGGGGGCAGCTCAAGTATCCGTCTGCCAGCCTGTCCGGGGGCAGCTCAAGTATCCGTCTGCCAGCCTGTCCTGGTTGCAGCTCAAGTATCCGTCTGCCAGCCTATCCAGGTTGCAGCTCAAGTATTAGTCTGCCAGCCTGTCCGGGTGTGCCGCAAGTATCATTCTGCCAGGGGTAATCGCTGAGGCTCCGATTGTTCACAATGTTCATTGTGCCGGGGATAGCTCATTGAGTCAGGGGCGGTCTTAGTGTGCTGAAGAGGTAGGGAACTAGGATGTCCCTCAGAGTGCTAGGACAGGCACAAGGTTACGTTTTGGAATTCGGAGTGCTCATTGAAACCATAAATCTTCTCAGTTGTAATTTCGGCACCAAATTCAACTCTCTTTCACTCAAACTAAACACCCCTCTCCTCAATAGTCCAAAGTGACCGCCCGGCAGAGCTCCCAAGAGCCCTCTCCTGGCATGTCTTGCCCACTACAAAGTCACCCAAAGGGCATCCAAAGAAACTCATAAGCAGGTTTCAAAGGCCAGAATGTGCCTGAACCAGCCTGAGCACATAAAGTGAACCCTAAAAGTGTTTCATTGGCTGCTGATGGGCCCAAGGTCAAGGCCCTCTGTATTGTACCCCAGCCCCTTTTACTCACCAACCAGAAACCAGCATTCTGTGACTGTGCCGTCATCAACCAATGAACTTTCGAAGGACTGAAACCCGCAGACAGTTCCTTGGGCCTGCTGAAGACCAGGTTGTGGGATGTTCTGGATCCAAGGCTAAACGGCGTAGTTTTTTTTCCTTTTTTTCCAGGGTCGGATTGGGACTCAAAATTGGCCCAGGCAACCAAAAGAACGTTTTTTTCCTTTGGTCCTTTTTAGGATTGAGCGCGCAAGCGCTCTGGTTCCTGTTGTAATATCTCTGTGGGCGTTTAATCACGCCCATGTCACATCCATCAGTGTGGTTGGTTCCTGGGCTTCCCTTTTAAAATTTGCTTGATTTCATTAGTGAAAGGCATGCATACGTCATGCCTTTTCTGGTGTTTAGCCCTTCTCGACAGCACTGGTAAACTACTGAAAACATACGAGGCTCCATGTTTTCCGCATGGCTTCTGGATTACTTTTTATTTTTATTTTCCACGCAGTGTGATCTCGCTTGGCAGTAGTCGAGCACTTTACCTAACATCAACCCTATTACATGGATAAGTGCATAACTGCTGATACATTTGACTGTGAGCAAACTTCTGTTTCCTTTTGTGTGCTCCTTCATGCTCATGCTCATGGCGTGTCAATTTATGGGGCAAGAAAAGTCAGGTTAGGACTTTACAACACTAATAACTCTAAGTTGTACAAATGCGAGACCCATTGCATTGCAAATGCTTATTTTTGTTGCCCATGCTTGCAATAAAAATAAAACAAAATTAACAATTACACTAGCTTGCCAAGGCCAGACGTACTGGTTTTAACAGTGCTTGTTATTTATTTGTTTCAACTAACAATTATCCAGCAGTAGATGAAAAGATAGAGCCACTGTACATGCCGTGATAAGGTCCAGCTTGGATTTTTTAAATGCCTTGGTTATTAGCGCGCCCAAAAAGATCCTGAACCACATGCACAGAGTCGGAAATTATGGAGCAAGACTGGTAGCAGATGTTGGTAGAGGTGGATACGCCACTGAAGGATTGAGCCTGGTTTACGCCAGATGCCTGGCTCTGACTCAGCTTAATGTGCTTTTGGAACCTTGAGCCTGAAACAAGCCTAGTACTCAGGTGGTTTTTGCCTGTCACCCATTCTCTGATCATGCGCCAACAATTTAAAACAAAGCATTAACCTTTGATGTAGAACAGGAGAAAGAGACACCCATCTTGTAGTGGAACTGCACAACTGAAAGTGGGTAAACTGAGCTCACTTCTGGCTTCCCCACTTGACTCAATTGTCAAATCCTAGCCAAGTATTTTATTTCACTGTGCCTCCTTTTTTTTAAATTATTTCATATGAGAACACCTTGAAATGTGTGAGTTTGGGACAGTGGTGGCTGCCACTGAACGTGGGTTTGCAGGATGGGCGGTATAGTTTAAAAAAAAAAAAAAAAACTTACCTGCTCTGTCAGGAGACAGGTTCGTCTCCTCCCGCCTCGTTCTGAGCAGCCTTGTCCTTTTCCCGGAAGCACACAGGCTCTCACACTCCCTTCAGCCAATCACGACGCTGGTGTCACCAGCATGACAGCAGCATCATGATTGGTGTGAGCGGCCTGGTTCGGCGCTCACACAAGGAGTAGGACCCTGTACACTTTCTCCTCCCCGGTGTGCAATACAGCCGGGTGGAGAAATGCTAAGTGCGTATGTCTGTTTGGTCGGGCCCAACACAGCCGGCCAAACAGACATGCGCACTTATGGTGCAAATACCACTCCTCCTCCAGCCCCCTCCAACCCCACCCTTATCTGGCTCCAGATCAAAATAAAATGATAATAACAGTCTGTTATCATCATTTTATTTTTCCTTCTCATGAAAGCAGTGGGGGTGACGCTCCTCTGCCTTAGCGGAGGAGCCACTGCTAGTTCGGGATGGTTTAAGTACCAAAACCTCTTCTGTGTGATTTAATAGACTACAATGTTGCTCTGTGTTTTTTTTTTTTTTAAGAATCTAGCCCACATATAAGGTGCACATGACATCTGACCTGCTTCGTAGCCCACTAATGATATTGTCATCAGGGCGCATGAGAAGGGGCATGAATGTTTCCAAGTTCATGTTTAAAAAATAAATGCTTCTCAATTCAGTGAAATAATCTAATGTACTACAATGAAATAATCCTGCAGTTTAAAAAAAACACTTTTTGTTTTTTGAAGAGACTGTCATATTTTTAAATGTTTGTTGAGCTATTTATATGATTGACCTTTTTAGTGCGGGCGTCGGCCACTGGCCGACGCCCACACTCCCTCCCTGGTGCGGGTCACGAACAGTGGCCGACACCAGGAAGGGTATTAATAAATCCTCGGGTGCATTGCACCCGAGGATTATTATTTTTTTTTTCATTCCCCGGGAGACACGGAAGCTTCCGTGTCTCCCCCCCGCACCTTTGTGACGTCGGCGCGCTGACGTTACAAAGGTGTTTTCCCCATCAAAGCAGGAAGCAGCCTTGCGGCCGCTTCCTGCTTCAATGGGAAAAACGGCCTTCCCCACGTTCGGGAAGGCCTCGTAAGAAAGGGGAGAGTCTCCCCTTTCTTACGAGGCCTTCCTGAAAGTGTTTCCTGGCCCCCGGTCGCAACACAGCTGCGGAGGTTCACTGTTCGAAAAGCCAGGTTTTGAGGCCCTTCCTGAAAAGAAATAGGTTTTGGGTCTTGCGAAGGTGGGTTGGGAGAACGTTCCAGGTTTTGGGTGCAAGGTAGGAGAAGGATCTGCCCCCGGTGGTGGTGTGTTTGATGCGGGGGACAGAGGCGAGAGAGAGGTCAGCTGAGCGGAGGTTTCGTGTAGGGGTGTGGAAGGTGACTCTCGTTGAGGTAGGCAGGGCCTGTGTTGTGGAGTGATTTGTGCGCGAGGATGAGGATCTTGAAGGTGATCCTTTTGTCAATGGGGAGCCAGTGGAGGGATTTGAGGTGTGGAGAGATGTGTTCGTGTCCGGGGAGGTCGAGGATGAGTCGTGCTGCTGAGTTCTGGATGCGTGTCTTTGCGCTTGAGTTTTAGAGTTGTGCCGGCGTAGAGGGCGTTTCCGTAATCAAGTCTGCTGCTGATGAGTGCGTGAGTGACAGTTTTTCTGGTCTCTGTGGGGATCCATTTGAATGTTTTTTTCAGTATACGGAGTGTGTTGAAGCATGAGGAGGTGAGAGCGTTGATTTGTTGGGTCATCGAGAGGGAGGAGTCTAGGATGATGCTGAGGTTGCGTGCGTGGTTGGCGGGGGTGGGTGCAGGGCCTAGCGTGGTGGGCCACCATGAGGGGTCCCAGGTGTTTTTGTGTGGGCCAAAGAGGATTATTTCGGTTTTGCTTGAGTTGAGTTTCAGGTGGTTGGCTGTCATATATATATATATATATCACTTTTGTCAATATGTGTGTGGCTTCCCTGGGGGGGGGAAAGGGTCAGACTTGTCTAGTGGCAGTTTTAGTGCCATAAAGAAGCGCAGAAGGTTTATATGCCTACTGCAAAGAGCAAATCTGTAATTTATGTAAATAGCTGAGTACATTAGTAAAGTCAGCCATTACCTGCGCTATAATACCAATGAAATGTATGTGCGGGGTGGAGGGCGGCTATGGAGAGATGAAGGGCACTTTTGCTGGGTGGTAATGAGGGAATCCTAGGAGGAGGGAGTGGGAGCACCAATAATGATTGTTGGACTGGGCGCAGGAGGTGCTAAAGACTGTGACGAATGGTATGTGACAAGGTGTTTTTTGAGTGTCTTGAAAGAACGTGCTGATTAAGGGAAGAAGCGCAGGTAAGGTGGCCTCTACTGTTGCACGTATCTCACACACACCATCAATTTTGTGACTGTCTACGTAGGCTAGTGTTTTAGAGCAACAGTTTAGCCAATATTAGAGATGGCATCTTGATGGATGACTGCTGCCTGCACTCTGGTTATAGAGGACCGCTCTGACATAGGATCAGAGACTGAGACATCCGATACTGAGACCGCATCTGAGCGATAGGACAATGGTGCAGACTCTGGGAGTGATTTTTCAGTCAGAGGAGTCCCATTCGATAACTCCTCTTCCAGTACATTATGAGGGAGGTGATGAGGACAGTCCTGCTGTCCCTTCGCAAGCTGTTTGTGCAACTGGGTAATAGTGGGTTAGCCCAACCCAGAGAGCAGGTGAATGCGGCGGCAAGCAGAGAGAGAGAGTGCTCTCTTGGGAGCTCCCCAATTTAGTTCAGCCCCAAATTCCACCACCCAAATCGTATTGTGGAGACATCAAAATTATCTATGGCAAAACAAACTGGTTTTGTAAGGCAGGCACCTGTGTTGTTGGTCCTGGATTCGGCGGCCATATAGAGAAACACACTAAACCCAAACATTTCTGGAAACTAGACATTCGGGGGAGTCCACAGAGGTGTGACTTGTGTGGATTCCCCAAAGTTTTCTTACCCAGAATACCCTGCAAAGCTGAAATGTTGAATAAAAACTCTATTTTTCTCGCATTTCTGTCACACAAACTACAGGAATATGCTGGGATCCACAAAATTCCTACCACCCAGTGACTCCTCACCTGTCCTGATAAAAGCACTACCCCACTTGAGTGCCTACACCTAGTGCCTGCGTCAGGAATGGATCACCCCAGGGTCAACAGCTGCCTCACGTAAGGACCAACATTGACCGTTGTGTGATCTATTCCTGTCGCCGGCACCAGGCCTACCCACACAAGTGAGGTATCATATTTATCGGGAGACTTGGGGGAACGCTGGGTGGAAGGAAACTTGTGGCTCCTCTCAGATTCCAGAACTTTCTGTCACCGAAATGTGAGGAAAACGTGTTATTTTAGCCACATTTTGAGGTTTGCAAAGGATTCTGGGTAACAGAACCTGGTCAGAGCCCCACAAGTCACCTCATCTTGGATTCCCGTGGGTTTCTAGTTTTCAAAAATGCGCTGGTTTGCTAGGTTTCTCCAGGTGCCGGCTGAGCTAGAGGCCAAAATCCACAGGTAGGCACTGTTTTCTATGAAAAAATTTGATGTGTCCACGTTGTGTTTTGGGGCATTTCCTGTTGCGGGCGCTAGGCCTACCCACACAAGTGAGGTATCATTTTTATCAGGAGACTTGGGGGAACTCTGGGTGGAAGGAAATTTGTGGCTCCTCTCAGATTCCAGAACTTTCTGTCACCATAATGTGAGGAAAACTTGTGTTCGGTGGCATGTGTAGCTGCAGATACACATGTTGTGCATAGTCCGCCGTCTGGTGTTGGGTCGGAGTGTTACAAGTTGTTTTTCTTCGAAGAAGTCTTTTCGAGTCACGAGACCGAGGGACTCCTCCTCCTTTGTTCCATTGCGCATGGGCGTCGACTCCATGTTAGATTGTTTTTTTTCCGCCATCGGGTTCGGACGTGTTCCTTTTCGCTCCGGGTTTCGGGACGGAAAGATAGTCATAACTTCGGAAAACTACGTCGGTATTGTTTCGTTCGGTATCGGGTTAGAATAGAATCGACACCGAATCGTGAAGAGCTCCGGTAGCCCTTCGGGGTAATTTCGATCCCCCGTCGGGGCCTGGTCGGCCCGACCGCGTGTAAGATCGACACTGATGGAACGGACCCCGTTCCGATTCTGTCCTAAATGCCACAATAAATTTCCATATACAGACCAACATTTGGTCTGTAACTTGTGCCTGTCGCCCGAGCACAAGGAAGAGACGTGTGAGGCCTGTCGTGCGTTTCGGTCCCGAAAAACGCTCCGTGACCGGCGAGCCAGAAGATTACAGATGGCGGCCACGCCGACAGGACAACGAGGGTTCGAGGAACAAGGAGAAGAAGAGGAAGCCTTCTCCATTCATGAATCGGACTCGGACGAATTCGACGTCGAAGAAACCGTGAGTAAGACGTCGAAGCAAGCACCACACAAGAAAACAAACAAGGCCCAGGGGATGCCACTGCCAACAGGCCATGGCTCAACCCATAAAGTAGGTGACCGACCATCAGCACCGAAAAAGGCCGAACCGGTGCCGAGATCATCCGACTCGGGTCGAGACACAGGCACGCAGCAATCTCGGGACCGAGACACTGCTGCCGAAAAAGATCGACGCCGAGACAGCGGAACCGAAGCTGCTTGACGCAGAGACAGCGGCACCGAGGAGGATCGACGCCGAGAAGGCTCGACTCCGAAAAAGAGGAAATTCTCCTCGGAGCCGAAAACAAGCAAAGACACAGTTTCGGTGCCAAAACGACCGGCAACCGAACCGACTGCCAGCTCGTATTCAGAGGAACAATCACTGTCCTATCAAATGCGCAAGCACAGATTTGAGGAAGAGTTGCAGACTACTGACGTGGACCACACACAAAAGCGGATCTTCATACAAAGTGGGACAGGGAAAATCAGCACCCTTCCCCCAATCAGGAGAAAAAGGAGACTCGAGTTCCAAACACAGGAACAAACACCACAAACAAGAGTGGTTAAAAAGGTAACCCCGCCACCCTCTCCTCCACCTGTAACTCATGTATAACCGGCACAGACTCCGTCACATTCACCGGCTCATACCACCATGAGCCAAGATGACCAAGACGCTTGGGACCTATACGACGCCCCAGTATCAGACAATAGTCCTGAGTCGTACCCTACCAAGCCCTCACCACCTGAGGACAGCACAGCGTATGCACAGGTGGTAGCTAGGGCAGCAGAGTTCCATAACGTGTCGTTACACGCAGAACCTGTCGAGGATGACTTCCTTTTCAACACCCTCTCTTCCACCCATAGCATCTACCAAAGCCTGCCTATGCTTCCAGGAATGCTAAGGCACGCAAAGCAGATCTTCAAAGAACCTGTCAAGAGTAGAGCGATAACTGCAAGGGTGGAGAAAAAATATAAAGCACCGCCCACGGACCCTACTTTTATCACCTCACAGCTGCCACCAGATTCAGTCGTGGTAGGGGCAGCTCGCAAGAGAGCCAACTTGCACACATCAGGCGAGGCACCACCTCCGGATAAGGAGAGCCGCAAGTTCGACGCGGCTAGGAAAAGGGTCGCAGTACAAGCTGCAAACCAGTGGCGCATCGCCAACTCTCAGGCGCTCCTAGCGCGATATGATAGAGCCCATTGGGACGAGATGCAGCATCTCATCGAGCATCTACCCAAGGAATTTCAGAAACGGGCAAAACAAGTGGTTGAGGAGGGACAAAACATCTCCAATAACCAAATACGCTCCTCTATGGACGCAGCGGACACAGCTGCAAGAACAATAAATACCGCAGTAACCATAAGAAGGCACGCATGGTTGCGCACATCTGGCTTTAAACCGGAAATACAGCAAGCAGTGCTCAATATGCCGTTCAATGAACAACAATTGTTTGGACCCGAAGTCGACACGGCAATTGAGAAATTGAAAAAGGACACTGACACAGCCAAGGCCATGGGCGCACTCTATTCCCCGCAGGGCAGAGGCACTTTCGGCACCTTCCGCAAAACAACCTTCAGAGGGGGGTTTCGGGGTCAAGCCACACAAGCCAGCACCTCACAAGCAACACCGGCTACATACCAGGGACAGTACCAAAGGGGAGGCTTTCGGGGCCAGTACAGAGGAGGACAATTCCCTAGAAACCGGGGAAAATTTCAAAGTCCAAAAACCCCTCCAACCAAACAGTGACTCACAAGTCACTCAACCCCTTCACACAACACCAGTGGGGGGAAGACTAAGTCAGTTTTACAAATCTTGGGAGGAGATAACAACAGACACTTGGGTCTTAGCAATTATCCGACATGGTTATTGCATAGAATTTCTCCAACTCCCTCCAGATGTCCCACCAAAAACACGGAATATGTGAAAACAACATCTAGACCTTCTAGAACTAGAAGTTCAAGCATTACTGCAAAAGGACGCAATAGAATTGGTACCATGTACACAAAAAAATCACGGGAGTTTACTCACTGTACTTTCTAATACCAAAAAAGGACGAAACACTGAGACCAATCCTAGATCTCAGAACACTAAACACCTACATCAAATCAGACCACTTTCACATGGTCAAGCTACAAGACGTGCTACCACTGCTAAAGCAACAAGACTACATGACAACCTTAGATCTAAAGGACGTGTATTTCCACATACCGATACATCCCTCGCACAGGAAATACCTAAGGTTCGTATTCAAAGGAATACATTACCAATTCAAAGTGTTGCCGTTCGGTATAACAACCGCACCAAGAGTATTTACAAAATGCCTGGCAGTAGTAGCTGCACACATCAGAAGACAACAAATACACGTATTCCCGTACCTAGACGATTGGCTAATCAAAACCAACTCCCTAACAAAGTGTTCACACCACACGGATTATGTCATACAAACCCTCTACAAACTCGGTTTCTCCATCAACTATACAAAATCTCACATTCTGCCGTGCAAAACACAGCAATACTTAGGAGCAATAATCAACACAATGAAGGGAATAGCCACTCCAAGTCCACAAAGGGTTCAAAATTTGAACAAGGTTATACAAGCCATGTATCCAACACAAAAAATACAGGCAAAGATGGTATTAAAACTCCTAGGCATGATGTCCTCATGCATAGCCATTGTCCCAAACGCAAGACTGCACATGAGGCCCTTACAACAGTGCCTAGCATCACAATGGTCAATGCACAGGGTCACCTTCTAGATCTGGTGTTGATAGACCGCCAAACATACATCTCGCTTCTATGGTGGAACAGTATAAATTTAAACAAAGGGCGGCCTTTCCAAGACCCAGTGCCACAATACGTGATAACAACAGATGCTTCCATGACAGGGTGGGGAGCACACCTCAGTCAACACACCATCCAAGGACAAGGGACGTACATCAAACAAAGCTGCCTATAAATCACCTCGAATTGTTAGCAGTATTTCTAGCGTTGAAAGCATTTCAACCCATCATAACCCACAAATACATTCTTGTCAAAACAGACAACATGGCAACAATGTATTATCTAAACAAACAAGGGGGAACACA
Organism: Pleurodeles waltl; assembly: GCF_031143425.1. Lineage (NCBI taxonomy): Eukaryota > Metazoa > Chordata > Amphibia > Caudata > Salamandridae > Pleurodeles > Pleurodeles waltl. The sequence continues at coordinate 40,166,125 of NC_090445.1, forward strand.
CTCGACACAGCTGTGCCTCCTGGCACAAAAGATATGGCAATGGGCAATTCACAACCACATTCGCCTAATAGCACAAATTTATCCCAGGGATCCAAAATCAACTAGCAGACAATCTCTCTCGGGATCACCAACAGGTCCACGAATGGGAGATTCACCCCCACATTCTAAACACTTACTTCAAGATTTGGGGAACACCTCAAATAGACCTATTTGCAACAAAAGAGAACGCAAAATGCCAAAACTTCGCATCCAGGTACCCACACAGGCAGTCTCAAGGCAATGCTCTATGGATGAACTGGTCAGGGATATTTGCGTACGCTTTTCCCCCTCTCCCTCTCCTTCCATATCTAGTAAACAAATTGAGTCAAAACAAACTCAAACTCCTACTAGTAGCACCAACATGGGCAAGACAACCTTGGTACACAACACTACTAGACCTGTCAGTAGTACCCCATGTCAAGTTACCCAACAGGCCAGATCTGTTAACACAACACAAACAACAGATCAGGCATCCAAACCCAGCATCGCTGAATCTAGCAATCTGGCTCCTGAGATCCTAAAATTCGAACATTTAAACCTCACCCAAGAATGTATGGAAGTCATAAAACAAGCTAGAAGACCATCCACTAGACACTGCTACGCAAGCAAATGGAAAAGATTTGTTTGCTACTGCCATAATAAGCAAGTTCACCCATTACATGCATCTCCAAAGGATATAGTGGGATACTTACTACATTTACAGAAATCAAATCTAGCCTTCTCTTCCATAAAAATACACCTCGCAGCAATATCTGCATACCTGCAGATTACCCATTCAACTTCACTATTTAGGATACCGGTCATTAAAGCGTTTATGGAAGGCCTAAAAAGAATTATACCACCAAGAACACCACCTGTTCCTTCATGGAACCTCAACATCGTCTTAACAAGACTCATGGGCCCACCTTTTGAACCCATGCACTCTTGCGAAATGCAATTCTTAACGTGTAAAGTTGCATTTCTCATTGCCATCACATCTCTAAGAAGAGTAAGTGAAATTCAGGCGTTTACTATACAAGAACCTTTTATTCAAATACACAAAAATAAGGTAGTCCTAAGAACCAATCCTAAATTTTTACCAAAAGTTATTTCACCGTTCCACTTAAATCAAACGGTAGAACTACCAGTGTTCTTCCCACAGCCAGACTCAGTAGCTGAAAGGGCACTACATACATTAGACATCAGAAGAGCCATAATGTACTACATTGACAGAACAAAAGAAATTAGGAAAACAAAACAACTGTTTATTGCATTTCAAAAACCTCATACAGGAAACCCAATATCAAAACAGGGTATAGCCAGATGGATAGTTAAGTGAATCCAAACCTGCTACCTCAAAGCAAAGAGAGAGCTGCCCATTACATCAAGGGCACATTCAACCAGAAAGAAAGGCGCTACCATGGCCTTCCTAGGAAACATTCCAATGAACGAGATATGTAAGGCAGCCACATGGTCTACGCCTCACACATTTACTAAGCACTACTGTGTAGACGTGCTATCCGCACAACAAGCCACACTAGGTCAAGCCGTACTAAGAACTTTATTTCAGACTACTTCCACTCCTACAGGCTGAGCCACCGCTTTTGGGGAGATAACTGCTTACTAGTCTATGCACAACATGTGTATCTGCAGCTACACATGCCACCGAACTGAAAATGTCACTTACCCAGTGTACATCTGTTCGTGGCATTAGTCGCTGCAGATTCACATGTGCCCACCCGCCTCCCCGGGAGCCTGTAGCCGTTTGGAAGTTATCTTCAACATTTGTATATTTGTAAATATATTACTTAAACCTTATTTGGTACATACTTATTCATTCCATTGCATGGGCACTATTACTAACATACACAACTCCTACCTCACCCTCTGCGGGGAAAACAATCTAACATGGAGTCGACGCCCATGCGCAGTGGAATAAAGGAGGAGGAGTCCCTCGGTCTCGTGACTCAAAAAGACTTCTTCGAAGAAAAACAACTTGTAACACTCCGACCCAACACCAGACGGCGGACTATGCACAACATGTGAATCTGCAGCGACTAATGCCACGAACAGATGTAAGTGACATTTTCATTTTTATTTAGCCACTTTTTGAGGTTTGTAAAGGATTCTGGGTAACAGAACCTGGTCAGAGCCCCACAAGTCACCCCATCTTGGATTCCCCTAGGTCTCTAGTTTTCAAAGATGCACGGGTTTTGTAGGTTTCCCTATGTGCTGGCTGAGCTAGAGGCCAAAATCTACAGGTAGGCACTTTGGAAAAAACAGCTCTGTATTCTGTCAAAAAAATGTATGTGTCCACGTTGTGTTTTGGGGCATTTCCTGTTGCGGGCGCTAGGCCTACCCACACAAGTGAGGTATCATTTTTATTGGGGGAACGCTGGGTGGAAGGAAATTTGTGGCTCCTCTCAGATTCTAGAACTTTCTGTCACCGAAATGAGAGGAAAACGTGTTTTTTTAGCCACGTTTTGAGGTTTGCAAAGGAATCTGGGTAACAGAACCTGGTCAGAGCACCACAAGTTACCCCATCTTGGATTCCCCTAGGTCTCTAGTTTTCAAAAATGCATAGGGTTGGTAGATTTCCCTAGGTGCCGGCTGAGCTAGAGGCCAAAATCTACAGGTAGGCACTTTGCAAAAAACACCTCTGTTTTCTGTCAAAAAAATGGGATGTGTCCACGTTGTGTTTTGGGGCATTTCCTGTTGAGGGCGCTAGGCCTACCCACACAAGTGAGGTATCATTTTTATCGGGAGACTTGGGGGAACATAGAATAGCAAAACAAGTGTTATTGCTCCTTATCTTTCTCTAAATTTTTTCCTTCCAAATATAAGAAAGTGTGTAAAAAAGACGTCTATTTGAGAAATGCCCTGCAATTCACATGCTAGTATGGGCACCCCGGAATTCAGAGATGTGCAAATAACTACTGCTCTTCAAAACCTTATCTTGAGCCCATTTTGGAAATGCAAAGGTTTTCTTGATACCTATTTTTCACTCTTCATATTTCAGCAAATGAATTGCTGTATACCCAGTATAGAATGAAAACCAACTGCAGGGTGCAGCTCATTTATTGGCTCTGGGTACCTAGGGTTCTTGATGAACCTACAAGCCCTTTATATCCCCACAACCAGAAGAGTCCAGCAGACAAAACGGTATATTGCTTTTGGAAATCTGACATCGCAGGAAAAAGTTACAGAGTAAAACATAAAGAAAAATGGCTGTTGTTTTCAGCTCAATTTCAATATTTTTTTATTTCAGCTGTTATTTTCTGTAGGAAAACCTTGTAGGATCTACACAAATGACCCCTTGCTGAATTCAGAATTTTGTCTAGTTTTCAGAAATGTTTAGCATTCCGGGATCCAGCATTGGTTTCACACCCATTCCGGTCACTAACTGGAAGGAGGCTGAAAGCACCAAAAATCGTAAAAATGGGGTATGTCCCAGTAAAATGCCAAATTTGTGTTGAAAAATGTGGTTTTCTGATTCAAGTCTGCCCGTTCCTGAAAGGTGGGAAGATAGTGATTTCAGCACCAGAACCCTTTGTTGATGGCATTTTCAGGGAAAAAACCACAAGCCTTCTTTGGCAGCCCTTTTTTCCCATTTTTTTGGAAAAAATGAAATGTTCACTGTATTTTGGCTATTTTCTTGGTCTCCTCCAGGGGAAACCACAAACTCTGGGTACCATTAGAATCCCTAGGATGTTGGAAAAAAAGGACGCAAATTTGGCGTGGTTAGCTTATGTGGACAAAAAGTTATGAAGGCCTAAGCGCGAACTACCCCAAATAGCCAAAAAAAGGCTCAGCACTGGGGGGGGAAAGGCCCAGCAGCTAAGGGGTTAACATTGTAATGGCTCGGCTCCTGCAGGGTCTCTTAGAGCCAAGCTAGACCTATGACTCGGTTCTAGTTCAGCTCGCCCTGTTCATATGTTGTTTTGCCCATCTTTACCTGCTATCTGATCTCCGGATTGGTGGGGCTGGCCAGTGCTAGATGTAGGTCCAGACCTTTAGCTTATGGGTAGGGTGACCAGGCAACCCACATTTGCTCGGAGAGTCCCAATTTTTCACCAGCTGACTTGGCATATTTCAACAAATTTGGCTTATGTCCCAGTTTTTAGAGAGGGTCGACTGAAAACAGTGGGAGGCACTTTTTAGGTGTTCCAAAGATGATCACGTTAGCAGCTGTTCTAAGAAAGAAATGTAATTAACACGTACGATACTGGGTTAAGGAATTGAATTTTATTTATTTTCGTAGTGCCGCTTCTGTGTTTCTATGTTGATTAGCACTGTCATTTTGTGCCGCTCAGTTGATGTAACATTGTAGTCCTTCTTCTATTTCAGTGAAATATCCTGCATTTTGGTTTTCAAAATCTGGTCACCCTATCTATGGGTTGTGTTTAATTTGAACAGGTGGGGGCCACTGCCACTAATTTCTGGTGACCAGCACTTTATTTCCACATCAAACATTTCTCAAGAGCAAGAGAGGGAAAAACACACAAAGGGGGAAGAAGGAGAAAGTAAAACATGGAAACCCGTCATAAAGGGAGAAAGCAGCAACCTGCAGGAGTGAGCTAAAGGGGCAGCAAGTGTCTTGTTGTGGATTACAGAGACATGAAGTGGATTCCAGACTATGCTGCCTTGGTGTTTGACGGGCGCTGACATTTAAAAGTGCAGGCCGCTGTCTTCTGAGCAGAGCTTCTGGCACCAGCATTCGGGGGTTAGTCAATAATGTTAGGTGGGTGTGAGTCTGAAAATTTCCAACAAGCAAAGTGGTTTACCAAACTAAAAAGAATGAGCTATTCTGCAATATAGCCAGGACTATGTGGTTCACTGTCTATACCCTTAAAAGGGGCTGCTTGGAAATTGAAAAGTCAGCTGCCATCCTGGGCGTAACAGTGAATTTCGGGCCTTCTAGGAGCTCTCTCTGTCAACGTAAGATTTCTGCTGGCACTCTGGTTCTTCTTTCAGGAAGACTGCGGGCGGGTGGTGGTCATGATTCTTCTGTGACTTGATACTTCTTGGCACTCAGCTTTGCCTAAGAAGTAGGGTAAATTTGTGTTTCAAGGGCCTCTTCAATTGCTGGATGCACAATTTAGCCCATGCTGCAGCAGCACTTTGGAATTTCCTGGACCCAACTTCCCGGAGCGGGGCAGGTCCTTCCTTTGTGCAGTTTGAAATCATAGACTTATTCTCCATAGACTCCTCACTGGCCCTTTCCTTCTAAGCAGCTTTTCCCTTGGGCAAGGGCACAGCTGTTGGTGGTAGTTACCCCAACTCTGCAGCACAGAGGTTCTCAATCACCACTGGGTGATTTGACCTCACAATCGGCAGATAAATCTTGGCACAGAGGCTGGAAGTGTCTGTCCCATCTTTATACCAACAGTAGTTGTGCATTCCAACAGTCGGGTCTGAGAAGGGTTCTGAACAGTAGCAGCCCTTTTGCTTTTTGAACTCAAATGGGTTGAGCCAAAGTCATTGTGGGAAGGTGCTCACTGAAGGATGGGGAAGAGATAGACAAACCCATACCAAGGGCACAGAAGATAGGGAGGCTGTTCCACTTAACCATATGTTACCTGTGTGGGGTATCCGTTCCAGAGAATATTGGGCCAGGAAAGGGCAGGGCAAACTCACTAAGCACAAAAGGAGTCAAAGTCTGACCCACTACGAAGGATCCCTTGAATGTACTGGAGAAGCCCACAATTCTTATCTACTGTTTTGGACTTTTTCCAACCCTCCGTCTTAGGGACCACTTGGATATAGGAAACACAAAATGGAGTCCTGTTTGGTTGTGTCATCAAGTATCTCACATGCTACACTCACACGTCCTTTAATATTCAGATCTTTAAAAGAGACATAGACAGTCACAGGATGCTCACAGTAAACGCCACTTGCTTTGAACCCAAAACTAGATGCACCCGTTGGGCACCAGTGGACAAGTAAATCACTATGTGTGTGATTGATGCTTCTGAGACATGAGAGCGATAGCTTCAGCACTATCTTTTCTTGCTTACAGTATAGGTGCCGAACACCAGTTGCAGTGCAAGCACTCTTCATACAATAGGTATAACCAAGTATTAATAGTGCAAATGTCCTTCCCACACAAACCATGTGCATGTACTGTTCAAGCATCCCATCTTCACAAAGCAAGTGCATCCCAGAAGCTGCAAGCATCACTCACCAACATATTAGGTATAGGAGTGCACGCATCCATCACAGAATAGATATAGCATCCAGTCAGCAGAGGAAGCATCTTATGCTCACAGTACAAGACAGCACAGCAGCTGCAGTGCAAGCTTACCTCTCTCACAAAGCAGGACCTACACACCAACAGCAGTGCATGCAATGCTCACAGAAGATGGCTGGCCATCAGAAGTGCAGGCTTCCATTGCCTACATAAGATAAATGTTCAGTAGCAGCAGTGCAAGCTTCTGTCACTCACAGAACAGGTACAGCTGGGCATCTGCGGGCCAAGATGCCATTCTTCCCATGGCAGGTACAACATAGGGAGCACCAGTGTGAGCATCACTTCTTTATGGAATAGGGACAGCATAGTAAGAGTAGTAAACCTCTCTCCCTGACCGAAACGTTATAGCTTACAGTAGCAGTACAAACGTCATGCCGCAGGTAAGGCTCAGGAAACATCAGTTGAAGTTTCTTCTCTCACATAACTGGTAAAGTTGAGTTTGCAGCAGCATTGCATGCTCCCTTGCTTAATTGACACATAGGTTTCTATAAGGCTGTGTGGACTGGTAAGTGCTTGGGCAGTTGAGCAAGTGTTGAATATGGATGAGTGAGTGGAGGGGTAAAAGACTCAATAGGTATGTGAGTTAGTGGATGGGCAGTGGGATATTGGTCTATTACCATTGGGCAGCAGCATAACTTGGACCCAGGCCAACCATGTAGCAGCATAGGGGGATATGATTATGCTTCCCCCGGACAGGCTGAAGCCTGCTCTAACCACCCCACCGCCCCATGTTCACGCCTCCAACTGACCGTCCTGCTGACACGCTCTGCCTGCTCTGATCAAGTGAAAAATGTCAGCAGTTTTCTCCGTAGGGTAAAAATTTATGTGAGTGGACCAAGAATTTTGGGGTCTGTGGAATTATTCCCCTATGAAGTGAGAAAAGTTGTGATTGTTGGAATTTGAGGTGGGGATAATCAGAGATTCCGGCTTCCCGGTATTCCTGCACAAAGTATTGTCAATCTTTTAATGAGAGCCTAAGTCTGTGGTGTGTATGTGTTTGCACAGATGGATGCTATGTGGGTGGATGTCTGTAAGAAACATGCTGAGCTGTGAACAGGGGCCAGTGACCTTGCAGGTCACGTACACAATCACTGTAAATTACTGCTATAGGCAGCACTGTCCCTAAATGTAATCAAGAATGGTGATACCGCACAATGACTGAGGGTAAGTTTATGTGCTCTTAGGTGTCGTTCTCAGAGCACTGGAATTATACATCGTGGGAGAACCAAATTATGCGGCAGGGTGGGCTAAATTATGTAGCAAGAAAATACAAATTATGCGGCGAAGCGCAGCACATTTTGAAGTCGTTTTACTTCACTATTTGGTCATTTTTACAAATGTTAACACTATATGGGCAAAGGTTTCACCTCTTTAATATCGGTTTAACACCTAAATACAGCAATCTGCAACTGAAAGGTTGTCTGCCCCTGCATAAGTAAAGGCCTACCCCTGTGGGTAATATGTTTGATAGCATTTTTAATAACTTTTGATCTATTTGAACTAGAAATATTTCTTGTTAAAATCTGTATTTTACGCAGAAGGTGTTGAAGTATGTTGTAAATGCGTCAGATCCATAACTGTGCAGAAAGCGAAGCAAAACTGCAAAAATCCAGTAGCCTTAGTAATACCCCAGGATTTACAGACTAGTGAAAGATCTGAAAATGAGGTATAATATATCGTGGCCTTGAAATTAAAAGGCCCTAACATAAACTTTCGACTTTTAGGATCACACATATAACTGTGACACCACCAAGTGATTTTGTCACACAACCCGAGTTACCAGGACATTCTTTACCATACCTGTCAACCTCTTCATTCAAAAATACGGGTGAATGAGCATGCATGCATTTTAAGAGCATGAGCACACTAAATAAATGGAGAATTAATATCTTTTTGGAGGGTAATATAGGTTAGAAAGTGAGTGGCCCCATTAAAGTCTAAGGAAGCAGTTTGTTTGTCAGGTGGGTGAATAGAACTAAAAAAAATGGTTAACAGATCTGATTTATCTATGATTTACAGGGTTTTAGAAAGACACTATAAAAAATGAAGCACTATATAAAATACTAATTTGTGTAATAAAGAGTGAGTAAAGTGTACCTGTTTGTGCTGTGATTCTCAGATTTGGAACATCAGACACAGGCCCTCAGGGCGCTGTCACACTGCAGAGATGGACTGGTGAGCCTTAGGAGAGCAGGTGATGGAGTGCTGCCAAGACCTGAGCTTGGTGAAAGTGAAGGAAGCTGGGGCATGAGAATGCCAGATAAACTCCCTGACATTCAGATCCTAATTTCAGTGCCTGCAGACCTGATTTCAGCTTTTGGAGCACTTAGTCCCTGGTGCCTGAGCCCACACTTGAATCCTGAAAAGGGCGCAGGCTTTTAATTTGGAAATGCCCTCTGAAGCCTTGCATCGCACCCCCTCGCATCCAGGGCCCAGTCAGCAGAAACAGTAACTTGCTGTTATAAGCAAGATGACTGCAGTAGGGCCTGACTGCACTGACATTCCATGACCTGACAGCAGAAGTGTTAAGGACGGAGGGAGTGATCAACCCCATACACCCCCCCGTAAAGCTATTCCCCTTCCGGCACTAATTCATTTACAAATTAAGCACGAACGTGTGTCCCTATGTGACAGATACATGCAATCTTTCAGACAACTTGAGCAAGCACATGAAGAACAGAGCACCCTCCGAGACTGCTCAGTGGGTTCAAGCCCTCCATCGCACCTGCCCTTTTTCAGGGCCAGGAGTTACCGTAGGTTGCAGTGTCGACTGCCAAGTTTGGAAACAAGGACTTTGCTATTGGCAGTCCTGAAAAATAGGATGCATAGCTGCCAAGGTTTCACATTGCTGTGTGTGACATTTTCATAATTTCAGTGTAATTATGAGTGACATTTCAATGACTAAGAGTGACACTTTCTCCTAACAAAATCAAGCAGTAGTAAAGATGAGGGAAACATATACATATCAAAAACCTATTTGAGCAACGAGAAACTCTAAGAAGATCTTAAAACTGCTGAAAAGCACAAGAAATGGAAGGGCACTATCCTAGTTGCCTTGTAACCTGATGGTACAGTTAAACAAATGTGTACCCATGATATTAAACAAGTCTTTCCCAGGCAGTATTTTAGCATAGCTGCCAAGTTTCCACATTGATTATGTGTGACATTTTGATGATTTTGGTGTACTCATGAGTGACATTCAACTGGCAAATATGTGACAGAGGGACACTTTTGCACATGTAAAAACAAGCAATGAGGCACACAAAAAGATATAAATAGCAGAAATTACACCATTTTGAGCACTAAGAAGTTGTAAAGAGCTCTTGAAACTGTTATAGAACCCTTTAAATGGAAGGGTTGTAATGTAACAGTTGTATATTCACAGTGCTTTAATTGTAAGTTGGCTCCTTTAAACACTATGAATACATTAGACAGTATTCCTCAGGGCACCAATGAGGACTCTGTGCTGTTTCTCTCTAGCCATATATACTCATTCTCATTCTCTCTCTTTGATTGCATTAACCAATTGGGTTTTCATGAGTGAACATAATAGAAAAACAAATAATGCATTTTCCGATCAATTTAACTTGACTGCCAGAGAGCCACGCTCTTCATGTTTTCTTTGAGAGAGATATTGTAGGTAAATAAACAAACAGCCTTTCTCCCTCCGCTGTTAATGTGATTTAAACACCTCCATTAACAATCATTTCAAAATTTTGCAAAGGAAAGATGCTTTAATATCAGAGTTCCCTGTTGGTCACTTCCGGCACAGGATTTGCATGGACCACACAAGTGACTTCACTTCCAATATTAATAAACCAATTGTTTTACACAAAACTGAACATTACACACACGGAGTTTGCACCAATCTTTTTTTTACAAGCTGACAGAAGATGAGCTTTTAAGAGACAAACTGTTATGTGAATCTGATGTTTATGGCTTATATACTTTAAGTTGTTAATGGGTACATTACATTAATACAGTATTTTCTATATAGAGTCTTTAATATAAAGTTGTAGGTTTTTTGAGCTGATTCATTTTTTTCTATCTTCTGGAAACAATTTAAGAAAGCTTGATTGTAAATTTATTTCAAGATCAAATCAATATTATTTTGATCCGTTGCCACGGGCCCTAAAATAGGGGTGGGGGAGGGCGGAGGGAGAGAGAGATTGATTTGTTATTTTAGGGAGCAGGCAGCAGACAGGCAGAAAACAATAAATTACTTCATTTGAGACTCCAGAAGTAATGTGAAAGGACAGCATAATTTTCACTTTTGATTACAGTTGACCTGACCTTTGTCCCAAAAACCGAGACATTTTTTTTAAATGATCAAAAGCGTCTGGCACCGGGACAGTCCTCTGAAACTATGCGGGGAAATCCTGGACGTCTGGTCACCCCAGGTACAAGGGGCGGTGCCCTCTGTGCCTGTGCGGTAATCCGGGCCGCAGCGCACTCAGATCGCTCTCTACCGCTGCCTGTGAGCTCAGCAGAAACGTCAGCGGGTGAGCGTTGCTAGGCTACTCAGTGACAGCTTTGACAACATTCGTTTGTCGTCGCTGGCCCGGCTTCTTCCGGCCACGTGGGCCTGACGTCGCAGTGCGTCAGCGAAGGCAATATTAAACGTGTCCGCCGTGCGTCATGACGCCGAGTGTTTGCCCGGGCGGCGGAGTGTTATGTTACCTGCCCCGTGCGCGGTGCCCAGACGGGTGGCGCCGAGGAGCCCCACGCCTTGTGTGGGACTGGCCTGCTGATGGCCGTGCGGCACGCTGGGCTGTGGGACAAAGATCTGTTCTTGCCGATACTATCACCGTGCAGGGATCGGTTCCTGGAGGCACCTCGGCCCGCAGGCATTCCGTATCCGGTGGCCCCGGTGCAAAGATTCTTGCAGCGCTCTGCTGTCTCCGCCCGTCCGGGCAGCCGTGCCAGGTTAATGTAGGTGAGGCTGGCAGCAGAGCAGTGTGAGCACAGTGCGTGCCCGGCAGAGTGTGACCTGCGGGCAGGGCGCATTTAAAGAGGTGGCTTACGAGGTCCCAGTCATTCCGTCACTCTTTTTGTTGGTCTTTCCGATTTAAGCTGCATATAAAATTCCAGCGCGTGCACACTTAAAAATGGGTAATAAGTGCAAGTTAATAAATGGACATGCGTTCTTTTACATTACGAATCCTCAACCCTTTTCATATAAGCTATTGTTTTAGTTACATCCACCTTACTGCATAAAGGATTAGAAGCAAAGTAATGTCAGATTTCTATTTTGCACAAGATATGCAATGCTGTGTCGTTATAGATGTGCAGTGTTACGTGATCTACAGTCAAGGGCTGTTAAAATGTATTGCACACTGCTCGTTACAACTGCAGCACGCTTTCAGACATTAGACTTGTACATTGATCGGCTCACCATTGTTTCATTTGCACTAAGCCTTAATAGAGCACGTTTAGCCACGTTACTGGTGCGGTTGAGTTCCACGTGTAAAACCACTGCCCTATTGCCTCAGTGTGAGGGCGAGGACACTGTTGCCAGATTTCCTCTCAGTACGATGGTTAATACATTCACTGCAAATGTCTGTAGGCCTGATTTAGAGTTTGTCAGACGGGTTACTCTTGTCACAAATGCCACCGATATCCCGTCCACCGTATTATGATCTCCATAAGCTATTATGGGATCGTAATACGCCGGACGGGATATCCATCACGTTTGTGATGGTTTAACCCCCTCTGCCTAACTCTAAATCAGGCCCTATGTGTGTTTAGCCAAAAAGAAACCGAATTCAGCTGTGGTTGGGGCATGGCGAATACTGACGTGTATTCAGGGCCGGCTTTAGCGCTGGTGGCGCCCTGTGCGACAATCATTTTTGGTGTCCCTCTTCTGATCTCCTCGGATTCCCTCCCCACCACCGGGGCAAAGTTCCCCTCTTCTCTCCATAGCCTCAAAGCACTAGTAAAGGCTTGCTTTACTAATAAGAATGTATATCTACCCAAACAAACCCTTTTTAGCAACATTAGGAATAGATAATGAAAGACTGGGGGAAAACATTACGTCCTAACCCATTTTGATTATAGTAATAGTCACTGTTCTATATTAGAGTTGTATCCTATGAACTGTGGTAACAAAAGGATCGTCATGACAATCCTCTCAGCTATCCATATAAAGTACAGATCTGTGACCTGCACGGTACGCATTCTTTGTAGCGGGCGTGTTAACCCACTGTGCTCAGAACTGCCATTAGACAAAACTCCAGATCTCTCCTCTTGCATGAACATTGATCACAAGAGTTATCTTAACAGTTTTATTGTTGCCTGAAACCTGGAGGTACAAGGAACTCTACAACAGGGGTTTTTAAATAGTAAGTTATTGCTAAACACAGCACCCCTCTGAGGTATGCACCACCCTCCCCAGATCAGCACCCAGTGCAGTCGCAAAGAGACTTATTCTTTAACAAACTTTCTACAACTACATAATACACACATCTGGCAGTTGAATGTCACTCATTGGTACATTGAAACCATGAAGGTGTCACAGATAAGCAATCGGAAAACTTGGTAGTTATGTCCTGTGTGTCATTAAGCTCCATGAGACTGGAGCATTTGGTGTGATAGTCCTCATGAAGGCATTTAACAAGGCAGATTCTGTGGTTTCACCATACTATATTTCTGTTGTGTGAATCCTAAACCACAAGTACTCTTCACCCCCCTTCCTCCCCTCTGAGGGCACCGACCTCTCTGTGTATCACTCTGGTCACCACTGTTTCGTGTAAAGCCTTGGGACTCTAGAAAAGTCTAGGGCTTTTGCGAAATCACATATTTTTTTTTCATTAAACTTCAGGAAAATACATGAAATGACTTGAAATGGTATGTGCTGAAATATCCAGTAAAATATTCATGTGAGATACTGGCAGGACTGTGCTTCAAGCACACAATGTCGGCTGAGCAAAACATGTTCAGCACAAATCTGTATCCTACAGCTAAACATTTTGCAAAATTACGCAATGCGAATTTTGGTACATTTGGCAAACTTCCTGTTACATAAAGTTTGGAAATTTTGCTAATTTCGCCATTGTAAATGTAGCAGTGCTCCGATCTGCAACACACATTCTAAATGACCTGTAATCTGCCCATAAGATGCATATTTAAACAGTAGGTATTGAGAAGGGGCTGTGGGAAGGCCATGTGAACAAGGTAGATTAACTCACATACAAGTATTTGACACCTGCTGCGGAAGGGGTGTCTTCAATGAATAAACTGCCGCACTGGTTGATTGAAGAGTAGGAGGCCAAGTAGCCTTGAAAATTAAGTTTCAGATTGTTGTTTTTGGCACACGCAATGCAGCAACAAAGGTTGCTGTGGTGCATTGCCTTAAGGAGAAGATAAGAGTGCAGAGCCATCTTTATTAACAACCGTTGGCAAAGCCAATAGGCCTGACGCTTGTGGCCATTCTTTTTTGCTTTGTCAATGCTTAGTTTGACTTATGGATGTCATCTAGGGGTCGCAGCTGCGACCCCTGGCTTGCCCTTTGCGACCCCTGGCACTGCTTTAGCAACCCCCAAGCCACAGAAGTGGAAAAATTAGTGCCTGGAACACAGCAGCAGCTCATCCTTATGGATATCGGTTGGAGATCCAGTCTCCGGTTTCCTCACTTTCCTGTCAATTTGTTATTACACCAATAGTGAAAAATAATACATTATTTACTATTAGTGTAATAAATAGGCTTTGTCTTTAAATTTATTAGCTAGAATATGAGTGTCTCTGGAAGTGTATAAAAATACCTTTAATTGTAGGTTGTGTACACGCTTGGGAGTGAGAGTGTGTTTATGTGAGAGTGTGTTTAATATTTAAGATATGGGTTTTTCCTCCTCTTATCTACACAATTGTTGACACTTGCGTCCCTCTTGGGACCTAAGAGTGAGAGGCTTCATCCTCTTGTGACCATGTTTGATTACAAGCCCTTTGAACATGTCCTAGAGGCCCATGGGCCTAGCGAAGATGAGGATTATTACTGTGATGATGGTTTGGTTTAGATCATTGACCAATCTGTCCAACACTCTATTGACAAGGTCCTTTCGTCAGCTCTTCAGCCCACCTCTAAAAGACTTGAAGAACTCTCTGGTCGTTCTGAGGCTCCCTCTCCTTCTCCCCCGAATGCCACTCCCAACCCCCAAACTCTGCCCCTGACCACATTCTGAAGCCTATAATAAGTTACCCAAAGGGGTTTTAGGTGAACACACCTACAGTAACAAGAAAAGTACTAGATCACCCTCTCTTCTGTCAACCCCAGTCTCTGACATGGTTACTGATACTTCCTCTTTGTCCCATCAGTCAAAATCCTCTAAATGTTCTAAAAAAAATGCTAGCATTCTTCTCCCTGCCCCAGTTCCCTCCCTCCCAACCCTTTCGCTTTTGAGCCATCTGACATCATTCATCCCAGGTTTTCTGACTGGGCTCCAGCTCCTGCTGTCGCAGAAGACATGCAACACCATCTACGCAAACGTTTTGAGAAAAGTCCAAGCCTGACTTAGAGCGGGGTGCCCTAGACCTGATCTCCCTCATAAGATGGCTCAAACTCCTGACATTGACGTTATCATGCTCCCTTTTCTAAAGAAATTCTTTATAGAACCCAAAAAGAGAATAGACAGAGCTCTCCAAACATGTCAAGGTAAGCTTTTGTATGTATTGGACACTGGAAAAAGTTTGGAACTAGCCCTTCATGCTCAGGACACTGATGTTAGCGGGGTGGACCCAAAGAGCGATCTGTCTTCTGGGCAACGCTAAGTGTGCCCTAGCATCGGAAGGGCCAAGTCAGTTCTTCTCAGGATTGACCCCCATCTGGTGGAATTGGCCACAGTCAAACCAGGTCCCTAGCTGAAGGACATCTTTTTAGAGACTGATTTGTCAAAGACATCAGCAAATCTGTAAATACCTTTGCTTCACTTGATAAAGTGCAATTGTCTCCAAAGAAGGTCTACGAAACTGATTTTTGGTCAGGTCGGCCCAGCCTGGTGATCTTCCTTTGGGGGGGCAGATCTGAGAGAAGAGGGGAGATTTTGTACTTAATTGGGCCAAGATCTTGAAGGAAACAGTTCAAGATTACTATATAGAACTGCCCCAAGAATCTGTGCAAAAATCCCCTCCTTCTCCCCTCCTTTTTTCCTAACTAGATATCAGTTTTATACACTCCGAGATTCAAGAACTTTTGACAAGTCAAGCTATTGCGCTGACTTTTCGTATTCCACTGGGCTTCAGCAATGTTTTTCTGGCTCAGAAAAAAGGTGGAGGTCAGAGATTGGTTCTCAACCTCAGAGAGTTCAACCCCTGGGTGACTTATTGACATTTCAAAATGAAAGGTATTCACCTTCTCCAAGATCTACTTCAAGAAAAGGATTGGATGGTGCGTCTAGACCTCTAGACGCCTACCTCTCAGTTCCTTTATTTCCTCCACACAGGCTCTATCTTCAATTCCAGTGGCAAAGTAAATTGGTATAAGTACTTTTCTCTGCCCTTCTCAGGGGTGTGGAATTTAATAAAATATTTACTTGTCCATGGGGGCATGTTGCTTCTTAAATCTGCTTGTCCTGTAAAAAAAATCTACTTGTCCCTTTCGTGCCATGTATTACGGCGACAAATTAAGGCAGCAATCTCCTTATGTAAGAGCTCTGATAATAGCCTCTCTGATTATGCAAGGGCTACTACCATAGAGGGCCTTGAATACTTGCAATTTCAGTCCCTACTATAGCAATTTCCTTATTTTGCCACCTTTCCATCAAAGAAAACTCCAGCGAATCCAGAACGCAGCCGCACGTCTCATCCTCCATCTCCCTCGCCACGAACACATATCAACCCACCTCAGATCCCTACACTGGCTGCCCATCAACAAAAGGATCATTTTCAAAATCCTTGTCCACGCTCACAAAGCCCTCCACGACACTGGACTGGCCTACCTCAACGAACGAGTCAACTTCCACATACCAACTCGACAGCTCTGCTCCGCCGACCTCGCCCTCGCTACAGTCCCCCGCATCCAGCACACCCCCTCTGGTGTCAGATCCTTCTCTCACCTCGCTGCCAAAACCTGGACCTCCCTCCCCACCAACTTACGCAAGACCCAGGACCTCCTAACCTTCAGAAAGCACCTAAAAACATGCCTTTTCGAGCACTAACCGTCCCCCCCCACCCCCCTCCCAGCGCCTTGAGACCCTACCGGGTGAGTAGTGTGCTTAAGAAATTTATTTGATTGATTGATTTGATTGATCTACGTACTGGAAGTTCTTCCAGGGTGGGGAAAAAAGTGGATGGAGGGAAAGTGAACTTGTAAACGCTCAGTAGATTTTCTCGTGAGCAAATCTACACATGTATATTTGTTTGTGCTAAAATACAGTTCACAAATATTTAATAGGAGTATGTATTCCTGGTCTATTTCTGTAAGCTCTTCTGAATTCATGAAAGCCACTAATTCAAAAATGTATACCATGGGTGCACTTTTGTGACTTTCTTTCAAGAATTCGGTCCCTAATTAGGTCTGGCATTAACAAAGAGATTTTGTTTTTATTAAACTTTTATTTCTCTCTCTGTTTGCTGGCTTTACTGTGAGTGATCACATTCTGCTCTTCCAAGAAGAGAATATTGGCACACAAAATAGTTTTGTTCAGTGCCAGGAACTACTGTGGCAATCAGTGGGGAAACAAAACTGGAGGGGCTCCTCCCTGCAAAGAACACGGAGGCTCCCCGCCCTCCAAACCCACTCAGGGCAGGTCCTGTGCTGACAGGGCCCCCTGGGGGGGGGGCTGCGGGGCCTTTGTTACACCGCTGGTTGCAGTGTGTGCTTTTTTTTAGACCAAAAACGTTTTTTCTTTTTCCAGTGTTTTTAACAATGGTGAGGGCCTGACAGCTACCACAACAATAAAGTGTTTCAAAAGGCATGTCAAAACAAAGCACACTTTGACAAAACCAAAAGACTCACAAAAAAATGTCAGATCGATTGGCTTTGCCAGTGCTTGTTTATTTTCATGCTTCCCATAATCTTGTTGAAAATGGTTACACTGATTTTCTATAGGAATATTTTTTTGAAGTACTAGCATGCATCAACACATTTTAATAAATGACGCTTCAAAGAAATAGCACCTAAAAGTTCATTGTAGTGAAGTGCTTTTTTTCCTACTTGAATTTTTTTCTGAACATTTTATTTTGAAAGCAAAGAATCAAAACCTTTGCTTACAAGCTTCTGCAAACATTTGCATCTAATCAGAGAGCATTCTGGGAGCATTATACTTAGCCTCATATTGTTAAACTTTTCAAACGTTTGTACACTTTTTATTTTTTTACTGCAACTATTGTCAGTAGTGCAGTGTGACCTTAAAACATTTATTTACGGCACTCACCCTAATAATGAAGACTTTTAATTAATGAACCATAAATACAATTTCGAACAGCATTAACATATGGACACACATTACCTCCACTGCAGACAGTTCCTTTCTTTGTAAACTGGCAGCCTAAGGGTTTGTACTGCAGGGGGTTGGGCCTACTTGTCCCCAGGATAAAATAAACATGCAAACTTGTTGCCCTTGACCCCAAACAATATGTCCCGGGCGTCGGGCAATAGGAATTACCTCCCGTCCCTCCCTCGTCTTCCTTTAACCAATGAGGCTTCCTGCCTCCCCATAGACCCTCCCTTCCTCTTTTAAACCCCCCCACCACCACCTCCTGTTCTTTTTTTGTCTAGCCCCGCTAGACTTACCTTCTGCCTTTCCACCACGGCGGGGCTGGGGGTTGTCGTTTCGGCTCTCCTCGAGGTGCGGAGCTCCTCAGGGAGGGCTCTGGCCGGTCGCGCCTTTGGGAGGCAGGCGGGGCTGCCTTGCAGACACGTCCTGGGAGTCGGCTGACGAGGTCAGTCGGCTATTTGCGGCTGGGGCGTCTGTTTCCGGTTCCTCGGCCCGCGGAGCCGCGCTGAGGTGCCGTTTGGAATTTTCAGCATCTTGGAGGGTAGGACGGGCGTTCTGCCCGCGTTTTAACTTATTTTTTTAATTGTTGGTGTGTTTTTATTCACTGATTCGTTTTTAGTAGGAGGGCCTTTCCCTACTATATATAGGGGTTGGGTTCAGGTTGATGGCATTTCTATTGAGGTTATCATGCCGAAGGTTCCTACAAAACGTCGCAGGATTGTTTCTTCTTCCTCCTCCTCAGGGGAGGAGGGTAATGCTACCATTTCTACGCCTGGGGGCCGCCAGGTTCCGGGTAGTTCTTCTGCGCCACTCATGTCAAGAGAAGAGGTGCAGGACATGATTGAGGTGGCTATTTCTCGGGCTCTCCAGGCTGGGGTGGCCAAGCCTGGTCGGTCTAAGGCGGCCTGTCCTCCTGTGACGGCGGAGAGATTCTCCTCGGGTGATGAGGAGGATGATGCTCCATCTACTTCTTCTGGGGGGAAATATGTCTCCGGGGAAGAGATGTGGGAGGTGATGTCACATGTTCGGGACAATTTAGGTTTTCAGGTGTTTCAGCCGGCGGGATCGGATTCACATTTGTTCTCTCAGTATCAGACGCCTTCTAAGTTTGCCATGCCTTTTCAGGGACCTGTGAAGGATATGGTGTTTCGGGAATGGAACGATGTGGATAAGACTCAAGTGCCTTGATTCCTTCAGAAACTTTACTTACTGGAAGGGGAGGATGTGCTACCTCCCTCTGTTCGTAGGATTGTGTGCCTACTGATGCCACGGACTGTAAGGTGGATTCTGGTCTCAAGAGGGCTTTTGCGGCAGCAAATCTGGCCCTGAGAGCAGGTATATATTCAGCTTATTCTGCCCAGTCTTTGGTGCAGGATTTTGATAAACTGACGGTTGCTGTGCAGGAAGGTTCTGAGTGCTCCGAACTTCTGGCTGTCATGGAGCAGTAGGCCAGGTTGCTGGCTGACGTGTCGTCGGATGTGGTCCGTACTTCGGCTCTGGCATCTGGAGCTTTGATTGGGGCTCGTAGGTCCCTCTGGTTGCGGTCTTGGAAGGCGGATCCTGGGGAGAAGTCTGCTCTCCTGAGACTGCCATCTGAAGGACGTAGTTTGTTTGGTGATCAGTTGCCTTCCATGCTTTCCAAGGCATTTAAGGAGAGGAAACATGCCTTACCGTACAAAGGTGGTTCTGCTTCTGGCAAAGGGTGGAGGAAGCATTCCCGCTCTTCTCCCAAGATGGATGCCAAATCTTTTTCTTTCAGGAAAAGTCGTTTTCAGCCCCCTTTTTCCCCTAAGAAGTCTGCTCCTTCGAACCGGGGTGGGTTCAAGAAGGGGTCCTGACAATCACTGTGGGCCTGGCATAGGGCAGGTTGGGGGACGGCTGAGGCACTTTCTTTCTGTTTGGCAGGAGAGTGTCAGCGATCATTGGGTGCTGGACATTGTGGCCAATGGTTACGCCATAGATTTCGATATGGTGCCTCCAGATTCTGGGGTTCGTCCCACTCCTCTGCCTGCGGTCGGGGCACGGAGACCGGCTTTGTTGAACGAGGTACGAGACTTTCTTCTCAAGGAGGCCATTTCCTGAGTTCGTGTGGGGGAAAGGGGTCTGGGCACTTATTCAGTCTTGTTTCTGGTTCAGAAGGTGTCGGGGGTTTTTCGACCTGTCCTCAATCTGAAAGGAGTGAAAGCTTGGATCAAGACGGTACATTTCCGCATGCTGTCCATTCAGACTATTTTTCCTCTGGTCAGTCAGGGGGATTTCCTGGCATCTCTGGATCTGCAGGATGCTTACCTACATGTGCCAGTGGCGAGGTCTTCTCAGCGGTTCCTACGTTTTGCAGTAGGCCTGGAGCATTATCAGTTTTGTGTTCTGCCTTTCGGCCTCAAGTCATCTCCCCGAATTTTCACCAAGGTGCTGGCCCCTCTGGTGGCTCTTCTGCATTCAGAAGGGGTGTTTATTCATCCTTATCTGGACGATATCCTAATCCATGCGCCCTCACAGGACCAGTTGCGGAGGCATGTGGCCCGGGTTCTGGTGGTCCTGCAAAGCCACGGGTTTTTGATCAACTGGGGGAAGTCAGATTTGGCCCCTTCCCAAGATCTGGTGTTTCTAGGGGCTCGGTTTCTGACTCATCAAGGTTTGGTGACTGTGTCGGAAAAGCGGTTGTTTGTCCTCCTGTCCCTGGTGAGGGTGATCGTGTCGCAGTCTGCTCCCCGGGCGCTTCTATGGTTACGTCTGCAGGGTCATTTGGCGTCAGTGATTTTTCTGGTTCCCTGGGCGCCGTTCCATCTTCTTTGCCTAATGAACTGGTTCCTGAGTCAGGGGGCTCCAAGGTCTGGTTCTCTGCTGACTCGGATTCCAGTGTCAGGGTTGGTCCGTAGGGAGTTAGGATGGTGGTTGGTGTCCACTCATCTTCAGGTAGGGGTGTCTTTGTCTCCTCCGCTCCCAGTTGTGATAACAACGGATGCCAGCCTCTCCGGTTGGGGTGGTTGGATGGGGTCGGCACAGATTCAAGGTTTTTGGTCCCCGCTGGAGGCCAATCGCTCGTCGAATTGGCGAGAATTGAAAGCGGTGTTGTTGGCTCTGATTCATTTCCAGGTCTTCCTGAAAGGAGTTGCGGTTCTTATTCGGACAGACAACTTGGTGACCAAAGCTTATGTAAACCGGCAGGGGGGGGACCCGGTCGAGGGCTCTGTTCAGCCTGGCGCGAATTTTTTTTGTATGGCTCAGGAATGGGTTCCTTCGCTCCGTGCCACCTACATTCAGGGGGTGGTCAATGTTCGGGCGGATCTTCTAAGCAGGGTGATTCCTTCCCCCGCCACTCCCACCCCCCCCCCTCCCCCGGGGTCGCTGTTTCTTCATCTTGTTCGCCTCTGGGGTATTCCGGTGATGGATGTGTTTGCGTCTCCAGAGAATGCGAAACTCAGTCGCTTCTGCTCCCGGTTTCGTTGTCCTCAGGCTTGGGAGGTGGACGGGATATCGTGTCTCTGGCCTCGGGGTCTTTTGTACGCTTTCCCGCCATTTCAGCTGCTCCGGGCTTTTCTGTTGAGAGTACGTCATTTGGGAGCCAGGGTTATCTTGATTGCGCCCCATTGGCCGAGGGCAAATTGGTTTCCGTTGCTGCAGTTGATGGCGTCCGGTCACATGTGGACTCTTCCTCTTTGTCCGTCTCCTCTGGAGTTTCCTTGCCTCTCGAAGGGGTCGTTGAGGAGGTTGCACTTGACGGCCTGGAGGTTGAACGATGGGGTTTGACGGGTTTGGGAGTGCCGGTAGCTTTGAGTTCTACTTTGCTGGCTTACCGGTGGCGTTCCACTTTGCTGTCTTATGGTAGACAGTGGAGAGTTTTTTCTTCTTGGTGTTTCAGGCATAAGTTGGATCCTACGACCACTTCTATTTTTGATGTGATGCAATTTTTGCAGGATGGTGCACAATTGGGTTTGTCGGTGGCTTCTCTGCGGGTGCAGTGAGCGGCTATTCAGGCATTTAGGGGTTCTTGGCGTAATCTGTCGGATGAGGGTCATTTGATGCCTAGGTTTTTTTAAGGTCTTCTTAACTTGTTTCCTCGCCCGGTGCGTTCTTTTCCTTCCTGGGATCTTTCCTTAGTTTTGGATGCATTGACTGTTGCCCCTTTTGAACCTCTGGGGGACTGTGACTTGCGTCATCTTTCTTTGAAGACTTTCTTTCTGGTGGCCATCACTTCGGCCCGCCGTTTAGGGGAATTGGGGGCCTTCGCCTGTTCCTTTCCTTTTTGTAAGGTTTTTCCGGATCGGGTGGTGCTTGTTCCAGTTCCTTCTTTTGTTCCAAAGGTTAATTCTTCTTTCCATGCTCGCCAGGAGGTCATCCTTCCTTCATTTGTCCGAATCCTTCCTTGGATGAGGAGGTTCGGTTACATTCTTTGGATGTGCGCAGGGCCTTGTTGGAGTATCTACGAGTAGTTGCTCTTTTCCGTAAGGGTGATTCCCTTTTTGTGAATTTTGGTCCGGCCCGGCCCGGAAGGGTGAGAAGCCTTCCACGGCTTCTTTGAGTCGGTGGGTTCGCTCCTTGATTCTGTTGGCTTATTCGTTGAAAGGTGTGGTTCCTCCCCAGGGGATTCAAGGCCGTTCTACCAAGGGTATGGCGGCTACGGTGGCTGAGCTTCAGGGTGCTTCAGTGGTGGAAATTTGCAGGGCCGCCACTTGGGCCTCACCTTCAACATTTATTCTTCATTATAGGCTGGCGGACTTGGGAAGTTTGGAGTCGGTATTAGGTCACAGTGTCTTATCCTCTATGATGTAATAGGGGGGTAGGGACTCGATGGTCTTGATTGATTGTAATTAAACTTATTGCAACTCAGTGTCCGTCTCCTGTTTTCTCTTGCTATGTCTCATTGGTTAAAGGAAGGCGAGGGAGGGACGGGAGGTAATGCATCCATTACTTACGATAATGGCATTACTCCTAGTCCTTCTCCCTCGCCTTCCTTTCCGTTCCCTCCCGCCCCCCCGGTATTGACCGCCTGAGTTGCTGCTTGGGCTTGTTTTTGTACAGGAGGTGGTGGGGGTGGGGTTTAAAAGGGGAAGGGAGGGTCTATTGGGAGGCAGGAAGCCCTATTGGTTAAAGGAAGGCGAGGGAGTAGGACTAGGAGTAATGCCATTATCGTAAGTAATGGATGCATTCCACATCTCTGGCTGTCGGCATTCACGAAACTCATGAAACAGTTAGTAGAGCATTTGAGGGAGATGGGCGTTCACATGATTGTTTGTCTAGATGACATGATTCTCATGGTGCAGAACAGAGTACAACTCCTGATTCAACTATCTTGGACTGTGTCCGTGTTGCAAGAATTGGGATTCGTAATCAATCCCAAAAAATCCATGATGATTCCTTCCCAACAGATAGAGTTTTTGGGGTTTCAGATGGATTCCATAAAGACCCAACTTCTTCTTCCTCCTCAAAAAGTCAAATCTATCAAATGAGAATTTAATTTGACTCTGTCCAGTCAGGATATTCTTAATTGTCCATAAAACAAATTTCAGCCAAGTTGGCCATGCTGTGTATTTGGTTTCATGTCAAAGGGTTTCAGATGTCAGAGCCCTTGACTTAGCAGGTAGGATATTTTCCGCTGAAGGTGTTTCTTTTGTTATTTCAAAAAGAACAAAGACTATGTCACAATCTATTGACTATCTGGCTTTTCCTCATAATGCTAAATTATGTGTAGTCAAATGTTTGAAAGCATATTAAGAATGTACATTGAACTGTAGAGCTGATCCTTTGGGCCCTCTTTTGTTAGCACTTCAGAAGCCCTTCAAACCAGTATCTGCAGCAACTTTGGCCGTTGGGTTCATTAAGTCATGGCAGAAGTGAGCATTGATGTGTCTGTGTAGGGGGCTCATTCAACCGGGGGACTATCGTTTCAAAAGCAAATGTACTGGGTTTCAGATTGGAAGACATTTGATGTGCCGTTGATTAGTCATCTGATTCTGTGTTTAAGACTTTTTATTACAAACCTACTTTGCATGCTTCTTCTGTTGTGGTGTGGCAGCTTTAAACCAGCATAATCGGAGCCTCCGGTCCTGCCATAGAATAAATAATTTTTTTGCATTTGCAACAAGAATTATAGATTCTATTAAGGTCACGGAGGCGAGGATTATCCCACCCATTGAGTCAGGTAAGGCATTGTGACAACGTAAATTGGATAGGCTATGTGAATCATGAAAGTGTCTGTTCTCTTGTACCCACCCTGGTGATATTTTCGGAGTTTTGGTTTTGGGTTCATATCTTCCCTTTTATTTTCAGGCTTTGATTAGAAGCAAGGCTGAAGTGTCGATGAGGAACAGTTTTCTTCGGATGTCAGTTCTCGTCTGGAGCTTTATGATTCTTTGTTACAGACTTTCTTGGTCCTGTGATTCCTTCCTGTCATGGGCTTGGGTTGATTAAGTTGAACTGTTCTTAAAGCAAAGAAAAAGGCAGTCAAGATGGTGCTTCAATGTTTTGTAGGTTATATCTACATACTATTTATTGGTGGACTGTGATAGAGGCATGGTTCAAATCCTCATGGGATATATAGTGTATGTTTACATGTTTTACTGTTTTAGATTGGCTGCTGTTTTTTGGAGTAGTTGAAATAGAGAATGTATAATCCTTACTTCTGTGTCCTTAATAGAATCTAAAATGCTTGTTGCAAATGCTAGAACAATTTCTCCTCCTCTCTATATGTATGCCTTGGGCATCAGTGGGGCTGAGGGATATCTTGACCTCTGTACAAGTCCATCGGAGGCCGGAAGCACAATGAGGTAGATCTGACAGCCTTTGTACAACCCATCTATGAGATCCCTGATTATAGCTATGTGTGATTTCACCTCTCTAGGCAAGTCTGCCAGAAGCACAAGAGCTGGGATTGAGGACACTTTCACCCCTCGTACAACAAGTATATGAGACTGAGGGAGATCTCAGTGTTCTGTACAGGTCTATCCAAAGTGCAGGAGCTGGTCTGAGTGAGAGCTGAGCCCATGTGCAAATCAGTGAGATTTCACAGACAGCCTAGTTACAGAACTCACTGCCAGAAAAGATGTCACCTACTGTCCCATAGACATTTAGGATTCAGGTGGACATTCACCAAAGAGATGACTTGATCATAGACAGACCAGATAAGAAAATCATGGTATGTATCAGGGAGGGCCCCGCCACGAGATCGGAGGAGCGTCACCCAGCTAAAAGAAATGCCCCCAGAATTGAAAAATAAAATGGTAATAAACTTTCTTTATTACCATTTTATTTTTCAGAACCTCGTCTGGAACCGATTGTTAGGACAGGGCGGGGGAGTTGCTGCCGAGTGGCAGCAGGGAGCTGTGCACTTGTTTAAAGTGTGCATGTCCCTTTGGTCGGCCGTCAGCTGGGTTAGAGAAAGCACAGGCCTCCAACGCTCTTGTGAGTACTGAGAGAGGCTGTTTCCACCAATCCTGGCGCTGCGTTCATGTTGGTTGCCAGCCTGAAAGCAGCACCAGAAATGGCTTTTGCAGTTTCCTGGGTCCCGTTGCACGTTGGAACCAGGAGAGGAGAGACGATGAGAGGAGAGGAGGACGTCTCAAGGTAAGTGCCTTTTTTAAATTGTACTTTTATTGTAACCCTCCTCCTCCCCCCCACCCCCATTGTATATACGAGCTAGCGCCACTTAAGCTATACTCTATCTTACACTTTTCTGCTACACTTTTCTGCTTGATGCAGACACAGAGCTCTGATTCTCTACATCTCTGCTCCTCTCCCCATTTTAGGCACAGTCACTACTTCACCACAAAGTAGGAGCGCCCTTCCCAGTATCACGCACAACACTCCACTCTTCCCACAAAGGCCACTCCATGAACTCACACTCTACATACCATACTTAACACGAGGAATATCCATGGAAGCTGAATCACTTCAGAGTGTCACACCACCCCCACCCTAAGGGAACTTCGTTGGCTTCACTTGACAGTGCACATCATCATTAAAACCTGCTACATAATCTCCAAAGTCCTCACGACCAACAGACCCCCTTATCTTGCAGACATGCTCACCATCTCTGGTGGTTCTCGGTACACCCACAACCATGACAACATTAGTCTGCAGACTAAGAAGTGCGAAAATGAAGAAACGAGGCAGCAGGCCTTTTCTGTCTGTGCACCCAGGATCTGAAAATCCCCGTATCCATTCAGGGCCATTCAACGCTGCTCCAATTTAAAAGAAGAGTTGAAGACTCACCTCTTTAAAGAATACTACATCACAGTGCACTAACAGTCCATAAACCAGCTAACTCTTCTATCACTCGTTGACTTTATGTTCGTCTTTGACTCTTCACAGCGATACACTGCCTACAAAGAGCTACATAGGTTCGCATTATAGAAATACTGCATACATACTTAAATTGGGGAAACGGTGTTATATGAACCCTGTTATACAGTATGATGCTTAAGTAGTGTTTGAAGGGTCATACCCCTTATTTGACAGCTTATTGTCAGCATGTCAGAGGTTTAACACCTTATTTCATGTGTGACATGTGGGATGCATCCATATCCTAGCTGTTCTGCGGAATGGAACCATCTGTCACGATGTTACATGTTCCCATCACACAGGGTTGCTGTTACAGCTTCCACTGATGTATAGATGAGGGACCAAGGCTCAAAATGGAGGAAGTGACTGCATGTGTCGAGGGAACTTTGGGCAAACGGCAGTGTGTTTTCAGACCTGCAGACTCACACGGCCCCACCGTTTGTCACACAGTTTCGACTCCCTTCACACGGTTACCCGGTGAGGATCCCAAATCACATGGTGGCAGGAAAGACAGCTGGAAAGCACTGCGCAGAGCAGCTTTCCCGATCTGGTTTTAGAGGCTATAAGCAGCCGATGCCCATTAAGCCAATTAAGTGTGAAAACACCCCAGGACATCGGCAACAGCCTCAGCGGCCCGTTTTTTTGGTTGAAGATGGGGCGTGGGTGGATTTGTGGATGGCACAGTGCTTCTCGGGAAGCTCTAGCCACAAGGCCCCACCCCTCCAAAGCTCCACCACCTTCTAATACGGTGAGTATTTTGTAGGTTGGCAGGTCTCTGAATTGTGGTTTCAATAGCTAGTCTTTCCTCCTGGGATGGTAGCCAAGCCACAGACCACGCTGGGGGAAGTGGTTTAGTGCAGTGGTTCGCAACCTGTGGTCCAGGGACCCCTTAGGGATCCCCGAAGCCTCCTCAGGAGGTCCGCAACTGCTTAGAAAATGAAATAATATTAACCAATTAGGTCCCCAGCTTCCAGTAATGTCTCATTGGGAGGTCCCTGGATTCCAATAATGATTCAGTGGGGGTCCCCGAGTTCCAGTAATGATAACGTGGTGGTGCACAGAAGTCAAAAGGTTGGGAACCATTGGTCTAGTGTGCCTGGATTTCCTCCCGGGCTAGCAACCAAGCAGCAGGCCTCTCTGAGGGAAGTGATCTTGTGGTCTTTGGTGTGACGAGGCCTCCTCGGCTGTCAAGTAGAGCAACACAGAGCACTTCCTGTTCTGCAGGACCCACTATAAACCAACCAGCTGGTGCAGCGCTCCGTTGGATGTAACATGTATGCTTTTAAGGAGAACTGTCATACATACATACATACATACATACATACATACATACATACATACATACATACATACATACATACGAAGAAGAGTGGGCTGGGCACCTGTCTTATGCCTGTGATGAAGCAGGGACTCACTCTGCCAGCACCTGCTGTAACTCATTGCACCAGTTTGTGTCTTTGACATCACAAGCAGGTGCTTTTTCTATCTATGAAATGGAAAACTGTGACCATTTTTGTCAGTGAAATCGCAAGATGGTGTGATATTTTTTCGATCTGTGAACTGCACTTATTCTGCGTGTAGCTCCTGTGTTGCAGGGTGGTAACGCTTGCACTAAGGGCCTGTTCAAATATTCACTGGCGCTACTAATCATAGGCTGCTCATTGTGCCAGTTTGTCCGGGTGCAGCTCAAGTATTAGTCTGCCAGCCTGTTCTGGTGCAGCTCAAGCATCTAGCCTGTCATGGTGCAGCTCGTGTATCAGTCTGCCAGCCTGTCCGGATGCAGCTCAAGTATCAGTCTGCCAGCCTGTCCGGGTTGCAGCTCCAGTGTCAGTCTGCCAGCCTGTCCGGGTTGCAGCTCCAGTGTCAGTCTGCCAGCCTGTCCGGGTTGCAGCTCCAGTGTCAGTCTGCCAGCCTGTCCGGGTTGCAGCTCAAGTATCAGTCTGCCAGCCTGTCCGGGTTGCAGCTCAAGTATTAGTCTACCCGCCTGCCCTGGTTGTAGCTCAAGTATCCGTCTGCCAGCCTGTCCGGGGGCAGCTCAAGTATCCGTCTGCCAGCCTGTCCGGGGGCAGCTCAAGTATCCGTCTGCCAGCCTGTCCGGGGGCAGCTCAAGTATCCGTCTGCCAGCCTGTCCTGGTTGCAGCTCAAGTATCCGTCTGCCAGCCTATCCAGGTTGCAGCTCAAGTATCCGTCTGCCAGCCTATCCAGGTTGCAGCTCAAGTATTAGTCTGCCAGCCTGTCCGGGTGTGCCGCAAGTATCATTCTGCCAGGGGTAATCGCTGAGGCTCCGATTGTTCACAATGTTCATTGTGCCGGGGATAGCTCATTGAGTCAGGGGCGGTCTTAGTGTGCTGAAGAGGTAGGGAACTAGGATGTCCCTCAGAGTGCTAGGACAGGCACAAGGTTACGTTTTGGAATTCGGAGTGCTCATTGAAACCATAAATCTTCTCAGTTGTAATTTCGGCACCAAATTCAACTCTCTTTCACTCAAACTAAACACCCCTCTCCTCAATAGTCCAAA
The DNA here is from genome assembly GCF_031143425.1 of Pleurodeles waltl. Classification (NCBI taxonomy): domain Eukaryota; kingdom Metazoa; phylum Chordata; class Amphibia; order Caudata; family Salamandridae; genus Pleurodeles; species Pleurodeles waltl. The sequence continues at coordinate 40,194,620 of NC_090445.1, forward strand.
GTGACCGCCCGGCAGAGCTCCCAAGAGCCCTCTCCTGGCATGTCTTGCCCACTACAAAGTCACCCAAAGGGCATCCAAAGAAACTCATAAGCAGGTTTCAAAGGCCAGAATGTGCCTGAACCAGCCTGAGCACATAAAGTGAACCCTAAAAGTGTTTCATTGGCTGCTGATGGGCCCAAGGTCAAGGCCCTCTGTATTGTACCCCAGCCCCTTTTACTCACCAACCAGAAACCAGCATTCTGTGACTGTGCCGTCATCAACCAATGAACTTTCGAAGGACTGAAACCCGCAGACAGTTCCTTGGGCCTGCTGAAGACCAGGTTGTGGGATGTTCTGGATCCAAGGCTAAACGGCGTAGTTTTTTTTCCTTTTTTTCCAGGGTCGGATTGGGACTCAAAATTGGCCCAGGCACCCAAAAGAACGTTTTTTTCCTTTGGTCCTTTTTAGGGTTGAGCGCGCAAGCGCTCTGGTTCCTGTTGTAATATCTCTGTGGGCGTTTAATCACGCCCATGTCACATCCATCAGTGTGGTTGGTTCCTGGGCTTCCCTTTTAAAATTTGCTTGATTTCATTAGTGAAAGGCATGCATACGTCATGCCTTTTCTGGTGTTTAGCCCTTCTCGACAGCACTGGTAAACTACTGAAAACATACGAGGCTCCATGTTTTCCGCATGGCTTCTGGATTACTTTTTATTTTTATTTTCCACGCAGTGTGATCTCGCTTGGCAGTAGTCGAGCACTTTACCTAACATCAACCCTATTACATGGATAAGTGCATAACTGCTGATACATTTGACTGTGAGCAAACTTCTGTTTCCTTTTGTGTGCTCCTTCATGCTCATGCTCATGGCGTGTCAATTTATGGGGCAAGAAAAGTCAGGTTAGGACTTTACAACACTAATAACTCTAAGTTGTACAAATGCGAGACCCATTGCATTGCAAATGCTTATTTTTGTTGCCCATGCTTGCAATAAAAATAAAACAAAATTAACAATTACACTAGCTTGCCAAGGCCAGACGTACTGGTTTTAACAGTGCTTGTTATTTATTTGTTTCAACTAACAATTATCCAGCAGTAGATGAAAAGATAGAGCCACTGTACATGCCGTGATAAGGTCCAGCTTGGATTTTTTAAATGCCTTGGTTATTAGCGCGCCCAAAAAGATCCTGAACCACATGCACAGAGTCGGAAATTATGGAGCAAGACTGGTAGCAGATGTTGGTAGAGGTGGATACGCCACTGAAGGATTGAGCCTGGTTTACGCCAGATGCCTGGCTCTGACTCAGCTTAATGTGCTTTTGGAACCTTGAGCCTGAAACAAGCCTAGTACTCAGGTGGTTTTTGCCTGTCACCCATTCTCTGATCATGCGCCAACAATTTAAAACAAAGCATTAACCTTTGATGTAGAACAGGAGAAAGAGACACCCATCTTGTAGTGGAACTGCACAACTGAAAGTGGGTAAACTGAGCTCACTTCTGGCTTCCCCACTTGACTCAATTGTCAAATCCTAGCCAAGTATTTTATTTCACTGTGCCTCCTTTTTTTTAAATTATTTCATATGAGAACACCTTGAAATGTGTGAGTTTGGGACAGTGGTGGCTGCCACTGAACGTGGGTTCGCAGGATGGGCGGTATAGTTTAAAAAAAAAAAAAAAAACTTACCTGCTCTGTCAGGAGACAGGTTCGTCTCCTCCCGCCTCGTTCTGAGCAGCCTTGTCCTTTTCCCGGAAGCACACAGGCTCTCACACTCCCTTCAGCCAATCACGACGCTGGTGTCACCAGCATGACAGCAGCATCATGATTGGTGTGAGCGGCCTGGTTCGGCGCTCACACAAGGAGTAGGACCCTGTACACTTTCTCCTCCCCGGTGTGCAATACAGCCGGGTGGAGAAATGCTAAGTGCGTATGTCTGTTTGGTCGGGCCCAACACAGCCGGCCAAACAGACATGCGCACTTATGGTGCAAATACCACTCCTCCTCCAGCCCCCTCCAACCCCACCCTTATCTGGCTCCAGATCAAAATAAAATGATAATAACAGTCTGTTATCATCATTTTATTTTTCCTTCTCATGAAAGCAGTGGGGGTGACGCTCCTCTGCCTTAGCGGAGGAGCCACTGCTAGTTCGGGATGGTTTAAGTACCAAAACCTCTTCTGTGTGATTTAATAGACTACAATGTTGCTCTGTGTTTTTTTTTTTTTTAAGAATCTAGCCCACATATAAGGTGCACATGACATCTGACCTGCTTCGTAGCCCACTAATGATATTGTCATCAGGGCGCATGAGAAGGGGCATGAATGTTTCCAAGTTCATGTTTAAAAAATAAATGCTTCTCAATTCAGTGAAATAATCTAATGTACTACAATGAAATAATCCTGCAGTTTAAAAAAAACACTTTTTGTTTTTTGAAGAGACTGTCATATTTTTAAATGTTTGTTGAGCTATTTATATGATTGACCTTTTTAGTGCGGGCGTCGGCCACTGGCCGACGCCCACACTCCCTCCCTGGTGCGGGTCACGAACAGTGGCCGACACCAGGAAGGGTATTAATAAATCCTCGGGTGCATTGCACCCGAGGATTATTATTTTTTTTTTCATTCCCCGGGAGACACGGAAGCTTCCGTGTCTCCCCCCCGCACCTTTGTGACGTCGGCGCGCTGACGTTACAAAGGTGTTTTCCCCATCAAAGCAGGAAGCAGCCTTGCGGCCGCTTCCTGCTTCAATGGGAAAAACGGCCTTCCCCACGTTCGGGAAGGCCTCGTAAGAAAGGGGAGAGTCTCCCCTTTCTTACGAGGCCTTCCTGAAAGTGTTTCCTGGCCCCCGGTCGCAACACAGCTGCGGAGGTTCACTGTTCGAAAAGCCAGGTTTTGAGGCCCTTCCTGAAAAGAAATAGGTTTTGGGTCTTGCGAAGGTGGGTTGGGAGAACGTTCCAGGTTTTGGGTGCAAGGTAGGAGAAGGATCTGCCCCCGGTGGTGGTGTGTTTGATGCGGGGGACAGAGGCGAGAGAGAGGTCAGCTGAGCGGAGGTTTCGTGTAGGGGTGTGGAAGGTGACTCTCGTTGAGGTAGGCAGGGCCTGTGTTGTGGAGTGATTTGTGCGCGAGGATGAGGATCTTGAAGGTGATCCTTTTGTCAATGGGGAGCCAGTGGAGGGATTTGAGGTGTGGAGAGATGTGTTCGTGTCCGGGGAGGTCGAGGATGAGTCGTGCTGCTGAGTTCTGGATGCGTGTCTTTGCGCTTGAGTTTTAGAGTTGTGCCGGCGTAGAGGGCGTTTCCGTAATCAAGTCTGCTGCTGATGAGTGCGTGAGTGACAGTTTTTCTGGTCTCTGTGGGGATCCATTTGAATGTTTTTTTCAGTATACGGAGTGTGTTGAAGCATGAGGAGGTGAGAGCGTTGATTTGTTGGGTCATCGAGAGGGAGGAGTCTAGGATGATGCTGAGGTTGCGTGCGTGGTTGGCGGGGGTGGGTGCAGGGCCTAGCGTGGTGGGCCACCATGAGGGGTCCCAGGTGTTTTTGTGTGGGCCAAAGAGGATTATTTCGGTTTTGCTTGAGTTGAGTTTCAGGTGGTTGGCTGTCATATATATATATATATCACTTTTGTCAATATGTGTGTGGCTTCCCTGGGGGGGGGAAAGGGTCAGACTTGTCTAGTGGCAGTTTTAGTGCCATAAAGAAGCGCAGAAGGTTTATATGCCTACTGCAAAGAGCAAATCTGTAATTTATGTAAATAGCTGAGTACATTAGTAAAGTCAGCCATTACCTGCGCTATAATACCAATGAAATGTATGTGCGGGGTGGAGGGCGGCTATGGAGAGATGAAGGGCACTTTTGCTGGGTGGTAATGAGGGAATCCTAGGAGGAGGGAGTGGGAGCACCAATAATGATTGTTGGACTGGGCGCAGGAGGTGCTAAAGACTGTGACGAATGGTATGTGACAAGGTGTTTTTTGAGTGTCTTGAAAGAACGTGCTGATTAAGGGAAGAAGCGCAGGTAAGGTGGCCTCTACTGTTGCACGTATCTCACACACACCATCAATTTTGTGACTGTCTACGTAGGCTAGTGTTTTAGAGCAACAGTTTAGCCAATATTAGAGATGGCATCTTGATGGATGACTGCTGCCTGCACTCTGGTTATAGAGGACCGCTCTGACATAGGATCAGAGACTGAGACATCCGATACTGAGACCGCATCTGAGCGATAGGACAATGGTGCAGACTCTGGGAGTGATTTTTCAGTCAGAGGAGTCCCATTCGATAACTCCTCTTCCAGTACATTATGAGGGAGGTGATGAGGACAGTCCTGCTGTCCCTTCGCAAGCTGTTTGTGCAACTGGGTAATAGTGGGTTAGCCCAACCCAGAGAGCAGGTGAATGCGGCGGCAAGCAGAGAGAGTGCTCTCTTGGGAGCTCCCCAATTTAGTTCAGCCCCAAATTCCACCACCCAAATCGTATTGTGGAGACATCAAAATTATCTATGGCAAAACAAACTGGTTTTGTAAGGCAGGCACCTGTGTTGTTGGTCCTGGATTCGGCGGCCATATAGAGAAACACACTAAACCCAAACATTTCTGGAAACTAGACATTCGGGGGAGTCCACAGAGGTGTGACTTGTGTGGATTCCCCAAAGTTTTCTTACCCAGAATACCCTGCAAAGCTGAAATGTTGAATAAAAACTCTATTTTTCTCGCATTTCTGTCACACAAACTACAGGAATATGCTGGGATCCACAAAATTCCTACCACCCAGTGACTCCTCACCTGTCCTGATAAAAGCACTACCCCACTTGAGTGCCTACACCTAGTGCCTGCGTCAGGAATGGATCACCCCAGGGTCAACAGCTGCCTCACGTAAGGACCAACATTGACCGTTGTGTGATCTATTCCTGTCGCCGGCACCAGGCCTACCCACACAAGTGAGGTATCATATTTATCGGGAGACTTGGGGGAACGCTGGGTGGAAGGAAACTTGTGGCTCCTCTCAGATTCCAGAACTTTCTGTCACCGAAATGTGAGGAAAACGTGTTATTTTAGCCACATTTTGAGGTTTGCAAAGGATTCTGGGTAACAGAACCTGGTCAGAGCCCCACAAGTCACCTCATCTTGGATTCCCGTGGGTTTCTAGTTTTCAAAAATGCGCTGGTTTGCTAGGTTTCTCCAGGTGCCGGCTGAGCTAGAGGCCAAAATCCACAGGTAGGCACTGTTTTCTATGAAAAAATTTGATGTGTCCACGTTGTGTTTTGGGGCATTTCCTGTTGCGGGCGCTAGGCCTACCCACACAAGTGAGGTATCATTTTTATCAGGAGACTTGGGGGAACTCTGGGTGGAAGGAAATTTGTGGCTCCTCTCAGATTCCAGAACTTTCTGTCACCATAATGTGAGGAAAACTTGTGTTCGGTGGCATGTGTAGCTGCAGATACACATGTTGTGCATAGTCCGCCGTCTGGTGTTGGGTCGGAGTGTTACAAGTTGTTTTTCTTCGAAGAAGTCTTTTCGAGTCACGAGACCGAGGGACTCCTCCTCCTTTGTTCCATTGCGCATGGGCGTCGACTCCATGTTAGATTGTTTTTTTTCCGCCATCGGGTTCGGACGTGTTCCTTTTCGCTCCGGGTTTCGGGACGGAAAGATAGTCATAACTTCGGAAAACTACGTCGGTATTGTTTCGTTCGGTATCGGGTTAGAATAGAATCGACACCGAATCGTGAAGAGCTCCGGTAGCCCTTCGGGGTAATTTCGATCCCCCGTCGGGGCCTGGTCGGCCCGACCGCGTGTAAGATCGACACTGATGGAACGGACCCCGTTCCGATTCTGTCCTAAATGCCACAATAAATTTCCATATACAGACCAACATTTGGTCTGTAACTTGTGCCTGTCGCCCGAGCACAAGGAAGAGACGTGTGAGGCCTGTCGTGCGTTTCGGTCCCGAAAAACGCTCCGTGACCGGCGAGCCAGAAGATTACAGATGGCGGCCACGCCGACAGGACAACGAGGGTTCGAGGAACAAGGAGAAGAAGAGGAAGCCTTCTCCATTCATGAATCGGACTCGGACGAATTCGACGTCGAAGAAACCGTGAGTAAGACGTCGAAGCAAGCACCACACAAGAAAACAAACAAGGCCCAGGGGATGCCACTGCCAACAGGCCATGGCTCAACCCATAAAGTAGGTGACCGACCATCGGCACCGAAAAAGGCCGAACCGGTGCCGAGATCATCCGACTCGGGTCGAGACACAGGCACGCAGCAATCTCGGGACGAGACACTGCTGCCGAAAAAGATCGACGCCGAGACAGCGGAACCGAAGCTGCTTGACGCAGAGACAGCGGCACCGAGGAGGATCGACGCCGAGAAGGCTCGACTCCGAAAAAGAGGAAATTCTCCTCGGAGCCGAAAACAAGCAAAGACACAGTTTCGGTGCCAAAACGACCGGCAACCGAACCGACTGCCAGCTCGTATTCAGAGGAACAATCACTGTCCTATCAAATGCGCAAGCACAGATTTGAGGAAGAGTTGCAGACTACTGACGTGGACCACACACAAAAGCGGATCTTCATACAAAGTGGGACAGGGAAAATCAGCACCCTTCCCCCAATCAGGAGAAAAAGGAGACTCGAGTTCCAAACACAGGAACAAACACCACAAACAAGAGTGGTTAAAAAGGTAACCCCGCCACCCTCTCCTCCACCTGTAACTCATGTATCACCGGCACAGACTCCGTCACATTCACCGGCTCATACCACCATGAGCCAAGATGACCAAGACGCTTGGGACCTATACGACGCCCCAGTATCAGACAATAGTCCTGAGTCGTACCCTACCAAGCCCTCACCACCTGAGGACAGCACAGCGTATGCACAGGTGGTAGCTAGGGCAGCAGAGTTCCATAACGTGTCGTTACACGCAGAACCTGTCGAGGATGACTTCCTTTTCAACACCCTCTCTTCCACCCATAGCATCTACCAAAGCCTGCCTATGCTTCCAGGAATGCTAAGGCACGCAAAGCAGATCTTCAAAGAACCTGTCAAGAGTAGAGCGATAACTGCAAGGGTGGAGAAAAAATATAAAGCACCGCCCACGGACCCTACTTTTATCACCTCACAGCTGCCACCAGATTCAGTCGTGGTAGGGGCAGCTCGCAAGAGAGCCAACTTGCACACATCAGGCGAGGCACCACCTCCGGATAAGGAGAGCCGCAAGTTCGACGCGGCTAGGAAAAGGGTCGCAGTACAAGCTGCAAACCAGTGGCGCATCGCCAACTCTCAGGCGCTCCTAGCGCGATATGATAGAGCCCATTGGGACGAGATGCAGCATCTCATCGAGCATCTACCCAAGGAATTTCAGAAACGGGCAAAACAAGTGGTTGAGGAGGGACAAAACATCTCCAATAACCAAATACGCTCCTCTATGGACGCAGCGGACACAGCTGCAAGAACAATAAATACCGCAGTAACCATAAGAAGGCACGCATGGTTGCGCACATCTGGCTTTAAACCGGAAATACAGCAAGCGGTGCTCAATATGCCGTTCAATGAACAACAATTGTTTGGACCCGAAGTCGACACGGCAATTGAGAAATTGAAAAAGGACACTGACACAGCCAAGGCCATGGGCGCACTCTATTCCCCGCAGGGCAGAGGCACTTTCGGCACCTTCCGCAAAACAACCTTCAGAGGGGGGTTTCGGGGTCAAGCCACACAAGCCAGCACCTCACAAGCAACACCGGCTACATACCAGGGACAGTACCAAAGGGGAGGCTTTCGGGGCCAGTACAGAGGAGGACAATTCCCTAGAAACCGGGGAAAATTTCAAAGTCCAAAAACCCCTCCAACCAAACAGTGACTCACAAGTCACTCAACCCCTTCACACAACACCAGTGGGGGGAAGACTAAGTCAGTTTTACAAATCTTGGGAGGAGATAACAACAGACACTTGGGTCTTAGCAATTATCCGACATGGTTATTGCATAGAATTTCTCCAACTCCCTCCAGATGTCCCACCAAAAACACGGAATATGTGAAAACAACATCTAGACCTTCTAGAACTAGAAGTTCAAGCATTACTGCAAAAGGACGCAATAGAATTGGTACCATGTACACAAAAAAATCACGGGAGTTTACTCACTGTACTTTCTAATACCAAAAAAGGACGAAACACTGAGACCAATCCTAGATCTCAGAACACTAAACACCTACATCAAATCAGACCACTTTCACATGGTCAAGCTACAAGACGTGCTACCACTGCTAAAGCAACAAGACTACATGACAACCTTAGATCTAAAGGACGTGTATTTCCACATACCGATACATCCCTCGCACAGGAAATACCTAAGGTTCGTATTCAAAGGAATACATTACCAATTCAAAGTGTTGCCGTTCGGTATAACAACCGCACCAAGAGTATTTACAAAATGCCTGGCAGTAGTAGCTGCACACATCAGAAGACAACAAATACACGTATTCCCGTACCTAGACGATTGGCTAATCAAAACCAACTCCCTAACAAAGTGTTCACACCACACGGATTATGTCATACAAACCCTCTACAAACTCGGTTTCTCCATCAACTATACAAAATCTCACATTCTGCCGTGCAAAACACAGCAATACTTAGGAGCAATAATCAACACAATGAAGGGAATAGCCACTCCAAGTCCACAAAGGGTTCAAAATTTGAACAAGGTTATACAAGCCATGTATCCAACACAAAAAATACAGGCAAAGATGGTATTAAAACTCCTAGGCATGATGTCCTCATGCATAGCCATTGTCCCAAACGCAAGACTGCACATGAGGCCCTTACAACAGTGCCTAGCATCACAATGGTCAATGCACAGGGTCACCTTCTAGATCTGGTGTTGATAGACCGCCAAACATACATCTCGCTTCTATGGTGGAACAGTATAAATTTAAACAAAGGGCGGCCTTTCCAAGACCCAGTGCCACAATACGTGATAACAACAGATGCTTCCATGACAGGGTGGGGAGCACACCTCAGTCAACACACCATCCAAGGACAAGGGACGTACATCAAACAAAGCTGCCTATAAATCACCTCGAATTGTTAGCAGTATTTCTAGCGTTGAAAGCATTTCAACCCATCATAACCCACAAATACATTCTTGTCAAAACAGACAACATGGCAACAATGTATTATCTAAACAAACAAGGGGGAACACACTCGACACAGCTGTGCCTCCTGGCACAAAAGATATGGCAATGGGCAATTCACAACCACATTCGCCTAATAGCACAAATTTATCCCAGGGATCCAAAATCAACTAGCAGACAATCTCTCTCGGGATCACCAACAGGTCCACGAATGGGAGATTCACCCCCACATTCTAAACACTTACTTCAAGATTTGGGGAACACCTCAAATAGACCTATTTGCAACAAAAGAGAACGCAAAATGCCAAAACTTCGCATCCAGGTACCCACACAGGCAGTCTCAAGGCAATGCTCTATGGATGAACTGGTCAGGGATATTTGCGTACGCTTTTCCCCCTCTCCCTCTCCTTCCATATCTAGTAAACAAATTGAGTCAAAACAAACTCAAACTCCTACTAGTAGCACCAACATGGGCAAGACAACCTTGGTACACAACACTACTAGACCTGTCAGTAGTACCCCATGTCAAGTTACCCAACAGGCCAGATCTGTTAACACAACACAAACAACAGATCAGGCATCCAAACCCAGCATCGCTGAATCTAGCAATCTGGCTCCTGAGATCCTAAAATTCGAACATTTAAACCTCACCCAAGAATGTATGGAAGTCATAAAACAAGCTAGAAGACCATCCACTAGACACTGCTACGCAAGCAAATGGAAAAGATTTGTTTGCTACTGCCATAATAAGCAAGTTCACCCATTACATGCATCTCCAAAGGATATAGTGGGATACTTACTACATTTACAGAAATCAAATCTAGCCTTCTCTTCCATAAAAATACACCTCGCAGCAATATCTGCATACCTGCAGATTACCCATTCAACTTCACTATTTAGGATACCGGTCATTAAAGCGTTTATGGAAGGCCTAAAAAGAATTATACCACCAAGAACACCACCTGTTCCTTCATGGAACCTCAACATCGTCTTAACAAGACTCATGGGCCCACCTTTTGAACCCATGCACTCTTGCGAAATGCAATTCTTAACGTGTAAAGTTGCATTTCTCATTGCCATCACATCTCTAAGAAGAGTAAGTGAAATTCAGGCGTTTACTATACAAGAACCTTTTATTCAAATACACAAAAATAAGGTAGTCCTAAGAACCAATCCTAAATTTTTACCAAAAGTTATTTCACCGTTCCACTTAAATCAAACGGTAGAACTACCAGTGTTCTTCCCACAGCCAGACTCAGTAGCTGAAAGGGCACTACATACATTAGACATCAGAAGAGCCATAATGTACTACATTGACAGAACAAAAGAAATTAGGAAAACAAAACAACTGTTTATTGCATTTCAAAAACCTCATACAGGAAACCCAATATCAAAACAGGGTATAGCCAGATGGATAGTTAAGTGAATCCAAACCTGCTACCTCAAAGCAAAGAGAGAGCTGCCCATTACATCAAGGGCACATTCAACCAGAAAGAAAGGCGCTACCATGGCCTTCCTAGGAAACATTCCAATGAACGAGATATGTAAGGCAGCCACATGGTCTACGCCTCACACATTTACTAAGCACTACTGTGTAGACGTGCTATCCGCACAACAAGCCACACTAGGTCAAGCCGTACTAAGAACTTTATTTCAGACTACTTCCACTCCTACAGGCTGAGCCACCGCTTTTGGGGAGATAACTGCTTACTAGTCTATGCACAACATGTGTATCTGCAGCTACACATGCCACCGAACTGAAAATGTCACTTACCCAGTGTACATCTGTTCGTGGCATTAGTCGCTGCAGATTCACATGTGCCCACCCGCCTCCCCGGGAGCCTGTAGCCGTTTGGAAGTTATCTTCAACATTTGTATATTTGTAAATATATTACTTAAACCTTATTTGGTACATACTTATTCATTCCATTGCATGGGCACTATTACTAACATACACAACTCCTACCTCACCCTCTGCGGGGAAAACAATCTAACATGGAGTTGACGCCCATGCGCAGTGGAATAAAGGAGGAGGAGTCCCTCGGTCTCGTGACTCAAAAAGACTTCTTCGAAGAAAAACAACTTGTAACACTCCGACCCAACACCAGACGGCGGACTATGCACAACATGTGAATCTGCAGCGACTAATGCCACGAACAGATGTAAGTGACATTTTCATTTTTATTTAGCCACTTTTTGAGGTTTGTAAAGGATTCTGGGTAACAGAACCTGGTCAGAGCCCCACAAGTCACCCCATCTTGGATTCCCCTAGGTCTCTAGTTTTCAAAGATGCACGGGTTTTGTAGGTTTCCCTATGTGCTGGCTGAGCTAGAGGCCAAAATCTACAGGTAGGCACTTTGGAAAAAACAGCTCTGTATTCTGTCAAAAAAATGTATGTGTCCACGTTGTGTTTTGGGGCATTTCCTGTTGCGGGCGCTAGGCCTACCCACACAAGTGAGGTATCATTTTTATTGGGGGAACGCTGGGTGGAAGGAAATTTGTGGCTCCTCTCAGATTCTAGAACTTTCTGTCACCGAAATGAGAGGAAAACGTGTTTTTTTAGCCACGTTTTGAGGTTTGCAAAGGAATCTGGGTAACAGAACCTGGTCAGAGCACCACAAGTTACCCCATCTTGGATTCCCCTAGGTCTCTAGTTTTCAAAAATGCATAGGGTTGGTAGATTTCCCTAGGTGCCGGCTGAGCTAGAGGCCAAAATCTACAGGTAGGCACTTTGCAAAAAACACCTCTGTTTTCTGTCAAAAAAATGGGATGTGTCCACGTTGTGTTTTGGGGCATTTCCTGTTGAGGGCGCTAGGCCTACCCACACAAGTGAGGTATCATTTTTATCGGGAGACTTGGGGGAACATAGAATAGCAAAACAAGTGTTATTGCTCCTTATCTTTCTCTAAATTTTTTCCTTCCAAATATAAGAAAGTGTGTAAAAAAGACGTCTATTTGAGAAATGCCCTGCAATTCACATGCTAGTATGGGCACCCCGGAATTCAGAGATGTGCAAATAACTACTGCTCTTCAAAACCTTATCTTGAGCCCATTTTGGAAATGCAAAGGTTTTCTTGATACCTATTTTTCACTCTTCATATTTCAGCAAATGAATTGCTGTATACCCAGTATAGAATGAAAACCAACTGCAGGGTGCAGCTCATTTATTGGCTCTGGGTACCTAGGGTTCTTGATGAACCTACAAGCCCTTTATATCCCCACAACCAGAAGAGTCCAGCAGACAAAACGGTATATTGCTTTTGGAAATCTGACATCGCAGGAAAAAGTTACAGAGTAAAACATAAAGAAAAATGGCTGTTGTTTTCAGCTCAATTTCAATATTTTTTTATTTCAGCTGTTATTTTCTGTAGGAAAACCTTGTAGGATCTACACAAATGACCCCTTGCTGAATTCAGAATTTTGTCTAGTTTTCAGAAATGTTTAGCATTCCGGGATCCAGCATTGGTTTCACACCCATTCCGGTCACTAACTGGAAGGAGGCTGAAAGCACCAAAAATCGTAAAAATGGGGTATGTCCCAGTAAAATGCCAAATTTGTGTTGAAAAATGTGGTTTTCTGATTCAAGTCTGCCCGTTCCTGAAAGGTGGGAAGATAGTGATTTCAGCACCAGAACCCTTTGTTGATGGCATTTTCAGGGAAAAAACCACAAGCCTTCTTTGGCAGCCCTTTTTTCCCATTTTTTGGGAAAAAATGAAATTTTCACTGTATTTTGGCTATTTTCTTGGTCTCCTCCAGGGGAAACCACAAACTCTGGGTACCATTAGAATCCCTAGGATGTTGGGAAAAAAGGACGCAAATTTGGCGTGGTTAGCTTATGTGGACAAAAAGTTATGAAGGCCTAAGCGCGAACTACCCCAAATAGCCAAAAAAAGGCTCAGCACTGGGGGGGGAAAGGCCCAGCAGCTAAGGGGTTAACATTGTAATGGCTCGGCTCCTGCAGGGTCTCTTAGAGCCAAGCTAGACCTATGACTCGGTTCTAGTTCAGCTCGCCCTGTTCATATGTTGTTTTGCCCATCTTTACCTGCTATCTGATCTCCGGATTGGTGGGGCTGGCCAGTGCTAGATGTAGGTCCAGACCTTTAGCTTATGGGTAGGGTGACCAGGCAACCCACATTTGCTCGGAGAGTCCCAATTTTTCACCAGCTGACTTGGCATATTTCAACAAATTTGGCTTATGTCCCAGTTTTTAGAGAGGGTCGACTGAAAACAGTGGGAGGCACTTTTTAGGTGTTCCAAAGATGATCACGTTAGCAGCTGTTCTAAGAAAGAAATGTAATTAACACGTACGATACTGGGTTAAGGAACTGAATTTTATTTATTTTCGTAGTGCCGCTTCTGTGTTTCTATGTTGATTAGCACTGTCATTTTGTGCCGCTCAGTTGATGTAACATTGTAGTCCTTCTTCTATTTCAGTGAAATATCCTGCATTTTGGTTTTCAAAATCTGGTCACCCTATCTATGGGTTGTGTTTAATTTGAACAGGTGGGGGCCACTGCCACTAATTTCTGGTGACCAGCACTTTATTTCCACATCAAACATTTCTCAAGAGCAAGAGAGGGAAAAACACACAAAGGGGGAAGAAGGAGAAAGTAAAACATGGAAACCCGTCATAAAGGGAGAAAGCAGCAACCTGCAGGAGTGAGCTAAAGGGGCAGCAAGTGTCTTGTTGTGGATTACAGAGACATGAAGTGGATTCCAGACTATGCTGCCTTGGTGTTTGACGGGCGCTGACATTTAAAAGTGCAGGCCGCTGTCTTCTGAGCAGAGCTTCTGGCACCAGCATTCGGGGGTTAGTCAATAATGTTAGGTGGGTGTGAGTCTGAAAATTTCCAACAAGCAAAGTGGTTTACCAAACTAAAAAGAATGAGCTATTCTGCAATATAGCCAGGACTATGTGGTTCACTGTCTATACCCTTAAAAGGGGCTGCTTGGAAATTGAAAAGTCAGCTGCCATCCTGGGCGTAACAGTGAATTTCGGGCCTTCTAGGAGCTCTCTCTGTCAACGTAAGATTTCTGCTGGCACTCTGGTTCTTCTTTCAGGAAGACTGCGGGCGGGTGGTGGTCATGATTCTTCTGTGACTTGATACTTCTTGGCACTCAGCTTTGCCTAAGAAGTAGGGTAAATTTGTGTTTCAAGGGCCTCTTCAATTGCTGGATGCACAATTTAGCCCATGCTGCAGCAGCACTTTGGAATTTCCTGGACCCAACTTCCCGGAGCGGGGCAGGTCCTTCCTTTGTGCAGTTTGAAATCATAGACTTATTCTCCATAGACTCCTCACTGGCCCTTTCCTTCTAAGCAGCTTTTCCCTTGGGCAAGGGCACAGCTGTTGGTGGTAGTTACCCCAACTCTGCAGCACAGAGGTTCTCAATCACCACTGGGTGATTTGACCTCACAATCGGCAGATAAATCTTGGCACAGAGGCTGGAAGTGTCTGTCCCATCTTTATACCAACAGTAGTTGTGCATTCCAACAGTCGGGTCTGAGAAGGGTTCTGAACAGTAGCAGCCCTTTTGCTTTTTGAACTCAAATGGGTTGAGCCAAAGTCATTGTGGGAAGGTGCTCACTGAAGGATGGGGAAGAGATAGACAAACCCATACCAAGGGCACAGAAGATAGGGAGGCTGTTCCACTTAACCATATGTTACCTGTGTGGGGTATCCGTTCCAGAGAATATTGGGCCAGGAAAGGGCAGGGCAAACTCACTAAGCACAAAAGGAGTCAAAGTCTGACCCACTACGAAGGATCCCTTGAATGTACTGGAGAAGCCCACAATTCTTATCTACTGTTTTGGACTTTTTCCAACCCTCCGTCTTAGGGACCACTTGGATATAGGAAACACAAAATGGAGTCCTGTTTGGTTGTGTCATCAAGTATCTCACATGCTACACTCACACGTCCTTTAATATTCAGATCTTTAAAAGAGACATAGACAGTCACAGGATGCTCACAGTAAACGCCACTTGCTTTGAACCCAAAACTAGATGCACCCGTTGGGCACCAGTGGACAAGTAAATCACTATGTGTGTGATTGATGCTTCTGAGACATGAGAGCGATAGCTTCAGCACTATCTTTTCTTGCTTACAGTATAGGTGCCGAACACCAGTTGCAGTGCAAGCACTCTTCATACAATAGGTATAACCAAGTATTAATAGTGCAAATGTCCTTCCCACACAAACCATGTGCATGTACTGTTCAAGCATCCCATCTTCACAAAGCAAGTGCATCCCAGAAGCTGCAAGCATCACTCACCAACATATTAGGTATAGGAGTGCACGCATCCATCACAGAATAGATATAGCATCCAGTCAGCAGAGGAAGCATCTTATGCTCACAGTACAAGACAGCACAGCAGCTGCAGTGCAAGCTTACCTCTCTCACAAAGCAGGACCTACACACCAACAGCAGTGCATGCAATGCTCACAGAAGATGGCTGGCCATCAGAAGTGCAGGCTTCCATTGCCTACATAAGATAAATGTTCAGTAGCAGCAGTGCAAGCTTCTGTCACTCACAGAACAGGTACAGCTGGGCATCTGCGGGCCAAGATGCCATTCTTCCCATGGCAGGTACAACATAGGGAGCACCAGTGTGAGCATCACTTCTTTATGGAATAGGGACAGCATAGTAAGAGTAGTAAACCTCTCTCCCTGACCGAAACGTTACTGCTTACAGTAGCAGTACAAACGTCATGCCGCAGGTAAGGCTCAGGAAACATCAGTTGAAGTTTCTTCTCTCACATAACTGGTAAAGTTGAGTTTGCAGCAGCATTGCATGCTCCCTTGCTTAATTGACACATAGGTTTCTATAAGGCTGTGTGGACTGGTAAGTGCTTGGGCAGTTGAGCAAGTGTTGAATATGGATGAGTGAGTGGAGGGGTAAAAGACTCAATAGGTATGTGAGTTAGTGGATGGGCAGTGGGATATTGGTCTATTACCATTGGGCAGCAGCATAACTTGGACCCAGGCCAACCATGTAGCAGCATAGGGGGATATGATTATGCTTCCCCCGGACAGGCTGAAGCCTGCTCTAACCACCCCACCGCCCCATGTTCACGCCTCCAACTGACCGTCCTGCTGACACGCTCTGCCTGCTCTGATCAAGTGAAAAATGTCAGCAGTTTTCTCCGTAGGGTAAAAATGTATGTGAGTGGACCAAGAATTTTGGGGTCTGTGGAATTATTCCCCTATGAAGTGAGAAAAGTTGTGATTGTTGGAATTTGAGGTGGGGATAATCAGAGATTCCGGCTTCCCGGTATTCCTGCACAAAGTATTGTCAATCTTTTAATGAGAGCCTAAGTCTATGGTGTGTATGTGTTTGCACAGATGGATGCTATGTGGGTGGATGTCTGTAAGAAACATGCTGAGCTGTGAACAGGGGCCAGTGACCTTGCAGGTCACGTACACAATCACTGTAAATTACTGCTATAGGCAGCACTGTCCCTAAATGTAATCAAGAATGGTGATACCGCACAATGACTGAGGGTAAGTTTATGTGCTCTTAGGTGTCGTTCTCAGAGCACTGGAATTATACATCGTGGGAGAACCAAATTATGCGGCAGGGTGGGCTAAATTATGTAGCAAGAAAATACAAATTATGCGGCGAAGCGCAGCACATTTTGAAGTCGTTTTACTTCACTATTTGGTCATTTTTACAAATGTTAACACTATATGGGCAAAGGTTTCACCTCTTTAATATCGGTTTAACACCTAAATACAGCAATCTGCAACTGAAAGGTTGTCTGCCCCTGCATAAGTAAAGGCCTACCCCTGTGGGTAATATGTTTGATAGCATTTTTAATAACTTTTGATCTATTTGAACTAGAAATATTTCTTGTTAAAATCTGTATTTTACGCAGAAGGTGTTGAAGTATGTTGTAAATGCGTCAGATCCATAACTGTGCAGAAAGCGAAGCAAAACTGCAAAAATCCAGTAGCCTTAGTAATACCCCAGGATTTACAGACTAGTGAAAGATCTGAAAATGAGGTATAATATATCGTGGCCTT
The DNA here is from genome assembly GCF_031143425.1 of Pleurodeles waltl. NCBI lineage: Eukaryota > Metazoa > Chordata > Amphibia > Caudata > Salamandridae > Pleurodeles > Pleurodeles waltl. The sequence goes on from NC_090445.1 coordinate 40,211,742, forward strand.
GAAATTAAAAGGCCCTAACATAAACTTTCGACTTTTAGGATCACACATATAACTGTGACACCACCAAGTGATTTTGTCACACAACCCGAGTTACCAGGACATTCTTTACCATACCTGTCAACCTCTTCATTCAAAAATACGGGTGAATGAGCATGCATGCATTTTAAGAGCATGAGCACACTAAATAAATGGAGAATTAATATCTTTTTGGAGGGTAATATAGGTTAGAAAGTGAGTGGCCCCATTAAAGTCTAAGGAAGCAGTTTGTTTGTCAGGTGGGTGAATAGAACTAAAAAAAATGGTTAACAGATCTGATTTATCTATGATTTACAGGGTTTTAGAAAGACACTATAAAAAATGAAGCACTATATAAAATACTAATTTGTGTAATAAAGAGTGAGTAAAGTGTACCTGTTTGTGCTGTGATTCTCAGATTTGGAACATCAGACACAGGCCCTCAGGGCGCTGTCACACTGCAGAGATGGACTGGTGAGCCTTAGGAGAGCAGGTGATGGAGTGCTGCCAAGACCTGAGCTTGGTGAAAGTGAAGGAAGCTGGGGCATGAGAATGCCAGATAAACTCCCTGACATTCAGATCCTAATTTCAGTGCCTGCAGACCTGATTTCAGCTTTTGGAGCACTTAGTCCCTGGTGCCTGAGCCCACACTTGAATCCTGAAAAGGGCGCAGGCTTTTAATTTGGAAATGCCCTCTGAAGCCTTGCATCGCACCCCCTCGCATCCAGGGCCCAGTCAGCAGAAACAGTAACTTGCTGTTATAAGCAAGATGACTGCAGTAGGGCCTGACTGCACTGACATTCCATGACCTGACAGCAGAAGTGTTAAGGACGGAGGGAGTGATCAACCCCATACACCCCCCCGTAAAGCTATTCCCCTTCCGGCACTAATTCATTTACAAATTAAGCACGAACGTGTGTCCCTATGTGACAGATACATGCAATCTTTCAGACAACTTGAGCAAGCACATGAAGAACAGAGCACCCTCCGAGACTGCTCAGTGGGTTCAAGCCCTCCATCGCACCTGCCCTTTTTCAGGGCCAGGAGTTACCGTAGGTTGCAGTGTCGACTGCCAAGTTTGGAAACAAGGACTTTGCTATTGGCAGTCCTGAAAAATAGGATGCATAGCTGCCAAGGTTTCACATTGCTGTGTGTGACATTTTCATAATTTCAGTGTAATTATGAGTGACATTTCAATGACTAAGAGTGACACTTTCTCCTAACAAAATCAAGCAGTAGTAAAGATGAGGGAAACATATACATATCAAAAACCTATTTGAGCAACGAGAAACTCTAAGAAGATCTTAAAACTGCTGAAAAGCACAAGAAATGGAAGGGCACTATCCTAGTTGCCTTGTAACCTGATGGTACAGTTAAACAAATGTGTACCCATGATATTAAACAAGTCTTTCCCAGGCAGTATTTTAGCATAGCTGCCAAGTTTCCACATTGATTATGTGTGACATTTTGATGATTTTGGTGTACTCATGAGTGACATTCAACTGGCAAATATGTGACAGAGGGACACTTTTGCACATGTAAAAACAAGCAATGAGGCACACAAAAAGATATAAATAGCAGAAATTACACCATTTTGAGCACTAAGAAGTTGTAAAGAGCTCTTGAAACTGTTATAGAACCCTTTAAATGGAAGGGTTGTAATGTAACAGTTGTATATTCACAGTGCTTTAATTGTAAGTTGGCTCCTTTAAACACTATGAATACATTAGACAGTATTCCTCAGGGCACCAATGAGGACTCTGTGCTGTTTCTCTCTAGCCATATATACTCATTCTCATTCTCTCTCTTTGATTGCATTAACCAATTGGGTTTTCATGAGTGAACATAATAGAAAAACAAATAATGCATTTTCCGATCAATTTAACTTGACTGCCAGAGAGCCACGCTCTTCATGTTTTCTTTGAGAGAGATATTGTAGGTAAATAAACAAACAGCCTTTCTCCCTCCGCTGTTAATGTGATTTAAACACCTCCATTAACAATCATTTCAAAATTTTGCAAAGGAAAGATGCTTTAATATCAGAGTTCCCTGTTGGTCACTTCCGGCACAGGATTTGCATGGACCACACAAGTGACTTCACTTCCAATATTAATAAACCAATTGTTTTACACAAAACTGAACATTACACACACGGAGTTTGCACCAATCTTTTTTTTACAAGCTGACAGAAGATGAGCTTTTAAAAGACAAACTGTTATGTGAATCTGATGTCTATGGCTTATATACTTTAAGTTGTTAATGGGTACATTACATTAATACAGTATTTTCTATATAGAGTCTTTAATATAAAGTTGTAGTTTCTTTGAGCTGATTCATTTTTTTCTATCTTCTGGAAACAATTTAAGAAAGCTTGATTGTAAATTTATTTCAAGATCAAATCAATATTATTTTGATCCGTTGCCACGGGCCCTAAAATAGGGGTGGGGGAGGGCGGAGGGAGAGAGAGATTGATTTGTTATTTTAGGGAGCAGGCAGCAGACCGGCAGAAAACAATAAATTACTTCATTTGAGACTCCAGAAGTAATGTGAAAGGACAGCATAATTTTCACTTTTGATTACAGTTGACCTGACCTTTGTCCCAAAAACCGAGACATTTTTTTTAAATGATCAAAAGCGTCTGGCACCGGGACAGTCCTCTGAAACTATGCGGGGAAATCCTGGACGTCTGGTCACCCCAGGTACAAGGGGCGGTGCCCTCTGTGCCTGTGCGGTAATCCGGGCCGCAGCGCACTCAGATCGCTCTCTACCGCTGCCTGTGAGCTCAGCAGAAACGTCAGCGGGTGAGCGTTGCTAGGCTACTCAGTGACAGCTTTGACAACATTCGTTTGTCGTCGCTGGCCCGGCTTCTTCCGGCCACGTGGGCCTGACGTCGCAGTGCGTCAGCGAAGGCAATATTAAACGTGTCCGCCGTGCGTCATGACGCCGAGTGTTTGCCCGGGCGGCGGAGTGTTATGTTACCTGCCCCGTGCGCGGTGCCCAGACGGGTGGCGCCGAGGAGCCCCACGCCTTGTGTGGGACTGGCCTGCTGATGGCCGTGCGGCACGCTGGGCTGTGGGACAAAGATCTGTTCTTGCCGATACTATCACCGTGCAGGGATCGGTTCCTGGAGGCACCTCGGCCCGCAGGCATTCCGTATCCGGTGGCCCCGGTGCAAAGATTCTTGCAGCGCTCTGCTGTCTCCGCCCGTCCGGGCAGCCGTGCCAGGTTAATGTAGGTGAGGCTGGCAGCAGAGCAGTGTGAGCACAGTGCGTGCCCGGCAGAGTGTGACCTGCGGGCAGGGCGCATTTAAAGAGGTGGCTTACGAGGTCCCAGTCATTCCGTCACTCTTTTTGTTGGTCTTTCCGATTTAAGCTGCATATAAAATTCCAGCGCGTGCACACTTAAAAATGGGTAATAAGTGCAAGTTAATAAATGGACATGCGTTCTTTTACATTACGAATCCTCAACCCTTTTCATATAAGCTATTGTTTTAGTTACATCCACCTTACTGCATAAAGGATTAGAAGCAAAGTAATGTCAGATTTCTATTTTGCACAAGATATGCAATGCTGTGTCGTTATAGATGTTGCGCAGTGTTACGTGATCTACAGTCAAGGGCTGTTAAAATGTATTGCACACTGCTCGTTACAACTGCAGCACGCTTTCAGACATTAGACTTGTACATTGATCTGCACACCGTTGTTTCATTTGCACTAAGCCTAAATGGAGCAAGTTTAGCCACGTTACTGGTGTGGTTGAGTTCCACGTGTAAAACCACTGCCCCAGCGCGAGGACACTGTTGCCCGATTTCCTCTCAGTACGATGGTTAATACATTCACTGCAAATGTCTATAGGCCTGATTTAGAGTTTGTTAGACGGGTTACTCTTGTCACAAATGTCACCAATATCCCGTCCACCGTATTATGATCTCCATAAGCTGTTATGGGATCGTAATACACCGGACGGGATATCCATCACGGTTGTGATGGTGTAACCCCCTCTGCCTAACTGTAAATCAGGCACTATGTGTGTTTAGCCAAAAAGAAACAGAATTCAATTGTGGTTGGGGCATGGCGAATACTGACACCTATCCAGGGCCGGGTTTAGTGCTGGTGGCGCCCTGTGCGACAATCATTTTTTGTGCCCCTCTCCTGACCTCCTCTGTTTCCCACACCACCACCGGGGCAAAGTTTCCCCTCTTCTCGCCATAGCCTCACACATACAATTTGTTTATTTTAAAGCACTGGCAAAGGCTTGCTTTACTAATGAGAATGTATACCTACCCAAACAAACCCTTTTGAGCAACATTAGGAATAGATAGTGAAAGACTGAAGGGAAAAACATTACGTCCTAACCCATTTTGATGATAGGAAAAGTCAATGTTCTATATTAGTGTTGTATCTTATGAATTGTGGTAACAAAAGGATCTTCATGACATTCCTCTCAGCTATCCACATAAAGTACAGATCTGTGACCTGCAGGGTACGCATTCTTTGTAGCGGGCATGTTAACCCACTGTGCTCAAAACTGCCATTAGACAAAACTCCAGATCTCTCCTATAGCAAGAACATTGATCACAAGAGTTACCTTAACAGTTTTATTGTTGCCTGAAATCTGGAGGCAGAAGGAACTCTACAACAGGGGTTTTTAAATAGTAAGTTATTTCTAAACACAGCACCCCTCTGACGTATGCACCACCCTCCCCAGATCAGCGCCCAGTGCGGTCGCAAAGAGACTTAGGTGGTCATTACAACCCTGGCGGTCGGCGTTAAAGCTGCAGAAATACCGCAAACAGGGCGGCAGACAAAAAAAGGGAATTATGACCCTGGCGGTAACCGCCAACAAAGACAGCCACTTTAACACACCACCCGCCGCAGCGGTACAGACAAACAGCGCAGCGGTCACCGCCAACAGACAGGCGGGAGACAATGTACCGTCCACACTATTACAACCCGCCAATCCGCCACCTTTTCCGGGATGGATTCACCGTGGATAAAAACACGGCGGAAACAGCTTTTGCTATGGGAAAATGCTCACCTCAACATACTCCACGAGGAAGGAGGACACCATGGAGGCCGAATTACAAATCCTACCTGCCCTTGTCTTTCTGCTCCTCTACGACCAACAGCTACGTAGGCGCCGAAGACCCCGGTGAGTACTGCATCTACAACACTGGGGCAGTGGGTGGGTTGCCCACTGTGCCATCCTGGGGAGTGCAAAGCCACAGTCTCTCAAGTAGATGCAGTTCTCTACTGGTACTGGGGGGGACTGGTGCCCAGACTGGATGAGTCTCCCCGTGAAAGTTCATGTCCTGTCACTGTCCCAGCTGCACATGGGAGAAGGATGCCTGATGTGGCGGCCTTTTCATTCCTACACGGTGCATGCCCTGTTCAGCGGTGCTTTGCCATGGCGGTCTTTGCCCTGTTCAGTGGTGCTTTGCCATGGCGGTCTTTGCCCTGTTCAGCGGTGCTTTGCCATGGCGGTCTATGGACTGTTCAGCGGTGCTTTGCCAAGGCGGTCTTTGCCCTGTTCAGCGGTGCTTTGACATGGCGGTTCTGGACTGTTCAGCGGTGCTTTGCCATGGCGGTCTATGGACTGTTCAGCTGTGCTTTGCCATGGCGGTTCTGGACTGTTCAGCGGTGCTTTGCCATGGCGGTCTATGGACTGTTCAGCAGTGCTTTGACATGGCGGTTCTGGACTGTTCAGCGGTACTTTGCCATGGCGGTCTATGGACTGTTCAGCGGTGCTTTGCCATGGCGGTCTATGGACTGTTCAGCGGTGCTTTGCCATGGCGGTTCTGGACTGTTCAGCGGTGCTTCGCAATGGCGGTCTTTTCCCTGTTCAGCGGTGCTTTGCCATGGCGGTTCTGGACTGTTCAGCGGTGCTTTGCCATGGCGGTCTATGGACTGTTCAGCGGTGCTTTGCCATGGCGGTTCTGATACGGACATTGGTGTGTGGCATGACGATCTCTACACTGGGCATTGGTGGGTGGCATGATGTTCTCTATAATGGGCATTGGTGGGTGGCATGACGTTCTCTACAATGAGCATTGGTGGGTGGCATGACGTTCCATCATTGCCCAGCGGGGCTGTGGCGTCCGGGCCCCTCCTGGGCTGTGACTCCGGCGGTGGTTTCTGGACCAGTGACGATACTTGGGCCCTCCTGGGCTGTGACTCCGGCGGTGGTCTCCTGACCAGTGACGATACTTGTGCCCTCCTTGGCTGTGACTCTGGCGGTGGTCTCCTGACCAGTGACGATACTTGGACCCTCCTGGGCTGTGACTCTGGCGATGGTCTCTGGACCAGTGACGATACTTGGGCCCTCCTGGGCTGTGACTCCGGCGGTGGTCTCTTGACCTGTGATGATACTTGGGCCCTCCTGGGCTGTGACTCCGGCGGTGGCGGTGGTCTCTGGACCAGTGACGACATTGCTGGCGGTTGTGTCTGGACCGCCGGAAATGATGGCGCACTTCTCCGCCGTGACACTCACAACAGGCTGGGCAGACTTCCTCTGGACCTTCCCCACCTTTGTTGGAGTTACAGCTGACTCACCAATCCCCTTCGAACCCATGTCACTTGTTGTCCCACCAGGAGTCTTAACACGGTCCCGTCGTCCACTCTCCAATTTTAGAGCCTTTACAGGGGGTGGGCTGCCAGTGCCTTGGCTCTGGGTCCCACTGCCTGCCCTGGTGGCCGGTGCACTCCACAAACCTTGAACAGGCACCACTGGTATTGGAGGCTTTTTGGCTGAGGCGCTACGACGGGACTGATGAATTGGAGGGGCGGGGTGGGGGCAAAAAGGTCAATTTGACATAGGGACAGTTTCTGACGGACACTGGGATGGGTAGCTGGAAGGGGCTTGGGAGTGGAGGAAGAGGAGGTGGTTGTAGGAGGTGTCACTTTAGGTGTTTTGGGTGCAGGCACTGGAGGCTGTTGTGAGGTGGATGGATGTTGGGTGAGTGATTGCCGGCGTTTGTGTACTTTGGGAGGGGGCGTCACAGACACACTGGGAGAGGACACAGGGGACGTGTAAATGGCAGTGGAGGTGGTGAGTGGCTTGTGGTGCTGGGTGTCCTGGTGCGAGTCCTAGTGCCTGTAGATGTGCATGCAGGTGTGTGTGTAGACGAGACTGGGAGGGAGGAGGGAGAAGAGGAGGAGGGGGAGACAGTGGATGTTGCTGTGTCTGTATGTGGGTGAGGCTTGCGTGAGTGCCTGTGGTGTGTGTGGTGCCTATGCTTGCTTGAGCTACTTGTGTGCATGCTGGTCTGTAGGTGTGCTTGGGATGGGCTGGGGTACAGGGGATTGGGTCTGGGTGGAGGAAGTTGGAGAGGGGAGGCTGGACACAGGGACAATGGCTGCCATCAGTGCTGAGGCCAGAGATTGCAGGGTTCGCTGAAGGACAGCCTGACCAGAATGAATGCCCTCCAGGAATGGATTACCGTGTTGCAACTCTCGTTCTACACCCTGGATGGCATTCACAATGGTAGACTGCCCAACAGTGAGTGACCTGAGGAGGTCAATGGCCTCCTCACTGAGGGCAGGAGGGGTGACTGGGGCAGGGCCTGAGGTGCCTGGGGCGAAGGTGATGCCCGCCCTCCTTGGTGAGCGGGCACGGGCGAACGCTGAGGGGCTGCTGGGAGGGCGGTGCTGGTAGGGGAGGTGGCGGCTGTACCTGTAGAAGTGGGGCGCACAGACGGTGCCGCCACCACAGGGGAGCTCCCATCGGCGAACGAGTCCGTGTCGCTGGTTGGTGATCCGGTGGCCGACGTGAAGCTCCTCTCGCCCTCCGTCCCACTGGTGCATTCAGAGTCTGTGGTGTGGCCCTCCATGGCCATGTGGGATGCAGCTCCCTCGTGCCCCGGTGCCACTGTACCTCCGCCTGATGATGCTGATGTACAAAAGGACAGGGAGAGCAGGAAAAGGGGGGGAGACAGAAGAAAGAGAGTTTTATTGCATGGCATTCCGCTACCGTTGGCGGACAAGACAGATGCAGCAGCCCCCTGCATTACGCCGTGCTCCTGCCCTCTGCACATGCAATTTCTGGGATATGGCCTACATGGCAATGGTGGACATCTGCACACATGGATGCCACAGGGGCAACTATACCTCAACTTGGCACTCTGGTGAAGTGGGGTAGAGTGCCACATGGCCTACATTACAGAGGGGCCTTGCCTACCGAATTCGCCCTGGCCTAGGGACACCCACAGCCCACCTCCCCCACCTAGACCCCTCCACTGCACCCAAAGTCCACAGAATGAGGTTGTATTCACCCCCTTGTGTCTGCTGTGATGTCCTCAAGCGCCCATCCAACTCCGGGTAGGCCACTGCCAGGATCCGGAACATCAGGCGGGTCATGGTGCGACGGGTACCCCTCCCACGTTGGGAGGCCATCCCCAGCTGAGCCTCCGCCGTCTTCTTGCTGCAGCGGCGAATGTCCTCTCATCTCTTCCGGCAGTGGGTGCCCCGTCTCTGGTGGGCCCCCAGGGTCCGGACCTCCTTGGCGATGGCACGCCAAATGTCCCTCTTCTGGTGGGCGCTGACCTACATGACATGCACAAGGGAAGAGTCATTACCAACTGCACCGTCAATGTGAGTGGCCCCCTCCCTACTCTGGCCATGTGGCCCATTCATTCCCATGCATAACTGTTCTATGTAGTCTACCCCCTTCCCTCTTCCACCCAGCCCTAGCCCATACAACGTGCTCCCTCTGTACTAACCTGTTGGTCTGGAGGACCGTAGAGTAGCATGTACTGGGGGAGGACCCCATCCACAAGTTTCTCTAACTCCTGTGCAGTGAAGGCAGGGGCCCTTTTCCCAGACGCAGCAGCCATCGTCGCTTCCAGACCGAGGTCACAGCAGCACTAGCAGTGTAGGTCCTCTCCTGTTGAAGGTCAGGTATCTAGTGATTGAACAGATAGAAAATGGCGGTGACGTCCGCGGCAGTGCGCATCATCACCGCCAGCGCACCTGTTCATTGGCTCCTGGGACCCATAGGGTCCAATGTTAACCAATGCAGCATTGCGCCGCTGTCTATGACCGGCTACCGCAACGGTGTGCAAGGCCAGCGCAGTTACCCCACAATCCCATTGTCCCAGTTTAGAGGTCAGACAGCCGCCATTTCAGGGGTCCACATGGCTTCATTTACTACTGCGTCACACATAGCTAGGCCTACACTCAACACACATACAGGAAGGGTTTTGTGTCTGGTGTAGTCTTGTGTGTAACAGTGGGTACATACCTGGAGGATTAATGACTGGTTCTTCGCTGTTGTCCTTCGTAGGCACCGTCAGCTGGGACATATGAGAAGATGGCGGAATCCTCCGGTGTACCGACCGCTGGTGGACCTGTTGACAATGGAAGAAAGACATGTCATCGTCACCTACAGGTTTGACCGTGCCACTATCCAGGAACTATGTACCCAGTTGGAGCCAGACCTGATGTCACCGATCCGCCATCCGACTGGAATCCCCCCTGACGTGCAGGTGCTGTCAATGCTCCATTTCCTTGCAAGTGGGTCATTTCAGACAACAGTGGCCATGCCATCAGGGATTTCCCAGCCTACGTTTTCCAACGTCCTGTCCAGAGTGTTGTCTGCCCTGCTGAAACACGTAAGGAGATACATCATATTCCCTCAGGTGGAGGATTTACCTACAGTGAAAGGTGACTTCTATGTCCTTAGACATATCACCAACGTCATAGGTGCCATTGATGGGACCCATGTAGCTCTGGTCCCCCCCGCAGGAGTGAACAGGTGTACAGGAACAGGAAGAGTTATCATTCTATGAATGTCCAGATGGTCTGTTTGGCAGACCAGTACATCTCGCAGGTAAATGCTATGTTCCCTGGCTCAGTGCATGACGCCTACATCCTGCGCAATAGCAGCATCCCTGATATGATGGGTCAACTCCAGAGGCACCGTGTATGGCTATTGGGGGACTGTGGTTACCCCAACCTTTCCTGGCTATTGACCCCAGTGAGGAATCCCAGGACCAGGACAGAGGAACGGTACAATAATGCCCATGGGCGGACTAGGAGGGTTATCGAACGCACCTTCGGCCTCCTTAAGGCCAGGTTCAGGTGCCTCCATATGACAGGTGGATCCCTATTCTACTCACCGAAGGTGTGCGACATCATCGTCGCCTGCTCCATGCTCCATAATTTGGCATTGCGACGCCAGGTGCCTTTTCTGCAGGAGGATGATCCAGATGACGGTGTTGTAGCAGCTGTGGAGCCTGTGGACAGTGATGAGGATGAAGCTGAGGAAGAAGAAAACGACAACAGGGATTCAGTCATACAGCAATATTTCCAGTGACACACAGGTGAGAACATTTTCTGGTTTAACATTACATTAACTTTCACACGTCTACCTCTATCCTGTACCTACATTTCACTCACTATTTGTTAATTGAGTTGTACCCTTCCATTTCAGTTTCACAAGTGTGGTAACCTACGTGTCAACTGCTTGCATCCTTCAAGGGCTTGTGATGTGTGACATAGGTATGTTAGCCTTACAATTAGTAACCCATTATGACACTGTGATTGATAATACAAAGTACCAAATCATAGACTGACTCCAGATTTATTGGTGTTTCAAGGGTGTTTATTGAAGTTCTAATTATTGGAGGGGGTGGTAAAATGGTGAGGGGTGATGGTGGAGGAATGTCCATGGCAGAGTCCAGTCTATTAGTCTCACAGGTGCACTGCCCATCTGGGCATAGGAAGTGGAGCTGGGGCAGTTCGAATATGGACAGGGTAACAAAGTGGGACAGTGGGAGGACAATCAGGGTGGTCTTATTTCCTGGGGGGGATCTTGCCATCTTGCTCTGTCCTGTTCCAGAATCTCAGGGACCGCTTGCGTGGTGGTTGTCCGTCTGCAGGGGGTGGGGTACTGGTGTGGTGGTCCTGTGGTGGGGCGTCCTGTCCACTAGCGCCGGCGGAGGTGGTGGGCAGTTCATCGTCGTGGCTAGTGTCAGGGGCCCCTTGAAGTGCCACGGTGTTCCTCGAGGTCTTTTGAATGTCCGTCAGCACCCCTACGATGGTGCCCAGGGCGGAGCGGATGGTCCTGAGCTCCTCCCTGAACCCCAAATACTGCTCCTCCTGCAGGCGCAGGGTCTCCTACAACTTGTCCAGGACCGTCACCATCGTCTCCTGGGAGTGGTGGTATGCTCCCATGATGGAGGAGAGGGCCTCGTGGAGAGTTGGTTCCCTTGGCCTGTCCTCCCTCTGTCGCACAGCAGCCCTCCCAGTTCCCCGGTGTTCCTGTGCCTCCGTCCCCTGGACCGTGTGCCCACTACCACTGCCCCCAGGTCCCTGTTGTTGGGGTGGTGGGTTAGCCTGGGTGCCCTGTAGTGGTGGACACACTGCTGATTGACCTGTCCTGGGTAGGGAGGTTTGGGCCCGCTGGGTGGGTGCTGTGCTGGTGTTACCAGAGAGTGGCAGCTCGGTGTTGGGCTGTGGCTGGGCAAGGGGAACCGACTGTCCTGAGGCCCACGATGGTCCGGGCTGGTCATCAAGATCCAGTGGGGCAGAACTGCTGTTGTCACTGTGGGCCTCTTCTGGGGGTGGAGTGGTGTTGTCTGGACCCTCTGGTGTGGTGACGGTCCTTCGGGTTCCTGCAGGGTTATGAGAGCATGATTATTGCATGTGTGTGTTTCATGGTGTGAAAAGGGTGGGTGTTTGTGTACCCCAGTGCAAGCATTCCTGTGTGGGGGCTTGTGTGATGATGGTTGGGGGGGTGTTCTGGGTATGTGCAGTGAGCATGCTTTAGTGAGGGGTGCCCATGCTTAGTTGTGTCATGCAGGGCTTGGTGTTGGGATGGGTGGTTTGTGTTATGGGTACATTACTGAGAATTTGGGTTGATAGGGGAGGGTGTGAGGGTGGGGGTGTGTGATAGCATGCAGGTAGGGTGGGGGATGTGATAGTTAAGATTTGACTTACCAGTGTCCCATCCTCCACCGACTCCTCCGAGGCCCTCCGGATGGAAGATGGTCAAGACTTGCTCCTCCCTTGTTGTTAGTTGTGGGGGAGGAGGTGGGGGTCCGCCGCCAGTCCGCTGCACCGCGATGTTGTGCCTGGATACCGTGGAACGCACCTTCCCCCGTAGGTCGTTCCACCTCTTCCTGATGTCCTCCCTGTTTCTTGGGTCCTGTCCCACGGCGTTGACCCTGTCCACTATTCTGCGCCATAACTCCATCTTCCTGGCTATTGATGTGTGCTGTACCTGTGAGCCAAATAGCTGTGGCTCCACCTGTACGATTTCCTCCACCATGACCCTGAGCTCCTCCTCGGAGAAGCGGGGGTGTCTTTGGCGTGACATGGGGTGGTGTGTGTGGGGTGGTGTATGTGGTGATGAGTGTGGTGAGTGTAGTGGTATGTGGTGTTTTGTGCGTGGATATTGTGTGAGTGATGGTGTTGTGTGCCTCTGTGTGATGGGGTTGTCAATAGCTGTGCTCTGTCTCTGGCCTTCTCTCAGAATTTCTGGTTGTAGGGGTTTGTGGGTGATGTGGGTGTGTGTTTTATATTGTGTTGGGTGTGTGGGAGTGGTGTTTGTATGTGTATCAGGTGTGTGTATTTGGAATTGTCCAATGTGGCGGTGTTTTGTAGATGTGTGTGTATTTCGAGCGCGGCGGTGAGTACCGCCAATGGAATACCGCGGTTGAAAGACCGCCGCGTGGATTTGTGGGTCGTAATAGCATGGGCGTGTTTCTGTTGGCGTGGAGGATTTGTTTCCGCATGTTTATCGCTGACCTTTGGTGTGGCGGGGTTGTGTGGGTGTATGAATTTCGGCGTATTCCGTGATGTGTGTCATAATAGCTGTGGCGGTCTACTGCTGCCGCGGCGGAGTATTGGCGGTCTTCTGCGCGGCGGTAAGCGCCTTTTACCGCCAATGTTGTTATGACCCCCTTACTCTTTAATATAAAACTTTCTACAACTACATAATACACAAAGGTAATAGCATATATAACAACACTGGAGGTAAATGTACTCTTTTATGTTATAAGACCTAAATTAGTCAATGTAATCACTGCATGGTTGTGTGTATGTGAATATGTGTGTGTGTGCAATCAAAGAGAAAACAAATTGAATCCCGGTTGGTGCAGTGGGGAATGCAACTTGTGCATTTATAGTGCTACGAGGTCCCAGCCTGCAACTGAAAGCACTGCGAGTATGCAAGTCATTATTTTTTTATACAGGACATGTAACTTAGTGACCTTGCATTTCAGGGGTTTTCCTGCAGTTTCAAGATGTTTTTAAAGCTACTCATTGCTTAAAAGGGTGTCCTTTTTCAAATTTATCTCTTTTCATGGGCATCATTGCTTAGATTTACTCACAAGAAAATGTCACTGTAAGTGTCGCACATCTGGCAGTTGAATGTCACTCATTGGTACATTTAAACCATGAAGATGTGTCAGATAAGCAATCTGAAAACTTGGTAGTTTTGTCCTGTCTTTCATTATGCTCCATGAGGCATTTAACAAGACAGATTCTGGGGTTTCACCATACTATATTTCTGTTGTGTGAAACCTAAACCACAAGTACTCTTCACCCCCCTTCCTCCCCTCTGAGGGCACCGGCCTCTCTGTGTATCACTCTGGTCACCACTGTTTTGTGTAAAGCCGTGGACTCTAGAAAAGTCTAGGGCTTTTGCGAAATCACGTATTTTTTTTCATTAAACTTCAGGAAAATACATGAAATGACTTGAAATGGTATGTGCTGAAATATCCAGTAAAATATTCATGTGAGATACTGGCAGGACTGCTTCGAGCACACAATGTCTGCTGAGCAAAACATGTTCAGCACAGTCTGTATCCTACAGCTAAACATTTTGCAAAATTACGCAATGCGAATTTTGGTACATTTGGCAAACTTCCTGTTACATAAAGTTTGGAAATTTTGCTAATTTCGCCATTGTAATTGTAACAGTGCTCCGACCTGGAACACACACTCTAAATGACCTGTAATCAGCGCATAAGATGCATATTTAAACAGTAGGTATTGAGAAGGGGCTGTGGGAAGGCCATGTGAACAAGGTAGATTAACTCACATACAAGTATTTGACACCTGCTGCGGAAGGGGTGTCTTCAATGAATAAACTGCCGCACTGGTTGATTGAAGAGGAGGTGGCCAAGTAGCCTTGAAAATTAAGGGTCAGATTATTATTTTTGGCACACGCAACGCAGCAACAAAAGTTGAGAGGGGGGGAGATAAGAGTGCCGTTGGCAAAGCCAATGGGCCTGGGGCTGGTTGCCATTCTTTTTTGCTTTGTCAGTGCTTAGTTTGACTCATGGACGTCTTTTAGTGGTCGCCAGGGGTTGCAGCTACGACCACTGGCTTGCCCCTTGCTACCCCTGGCACTGCCTTAGCGACCCCAAGCCACAGAAGTAGCAAAAAGAGTGCCTGGAACACAGCAGCAGCTCATCCTTATGGATTTCGGTTGGAGATCCCCTCTCTGTGTTTCCTGTCAATTTGTTAGTACACTAATAGTGAATAATACAGTACTGTTAGGGTAATAAATAGGCTTTAATTACAATTTATTAGCTGGAATATGACTGTTTCTGGAAGCTAAGGTAAGTATAAAAATACCTTTAAATGTAGGTGTGTACGTGCTTGGGGGTGAGAGTGTGTTTATATGAGAGAGAGAGAGAGAGATAGAGAGGGTGTTTATGTGTGAATGTGTGTGTATTTGTGAGCATGTGTGAGTGAAAGTGAAAGGTCAAAGGGCATGTGTTGTCACTTCCACTACCCCTGGCATTTTGGTGAATTGATGTCAATAGTTTGACTTGGTTTATGGGAAACTTTATTGTTGGGAGAACTGCCGGGCACTCGACAATATACAAAAAATGGCTAAGAGTAAAAATAAAGTTTTTGTTTGAAAAAGCACACATTGCTATAGTAGTCCTTGACCGTAAAGGGATTTATTTTTGTGTGCCAATGTGCTGCTTGTGAAAGATAAGACTGCTGTCACTCACAGCACAGTCACTCTACCTCATGCTGCAGGCTGTGGGGATGGAAGAAAATGTGAATGACAAAATGACTGTCCAATGGAAGAGAGCCGACAAAGGTCCTACAAGTAAGTATACTGTACATCGCATTTTACTAAAATCAAAAGTTTCTCCCTAAACCCAGGCCTAAATGTGGACCACTACTGCTGCTGTCACATCCGCAACGCAGTCTTGCACCAAGGTGCAGAGGAGAGTGTGCACTGTTTTACAAAGGAGTTGTACAGAAGGCGTTCCCGTCCAGTCAAATTAACATGTCTCTGAAGCATCCCACACATTGGATGCTTGATGTGCACTGCAGCACATATTTAAAATGTGTCTTGTTTTGTGAAATGAAAGCATTTCTCCTTGTTAGCATCTGCTTTTAAAGAGGCGTTAGTTTTTGATGTTAAGTCCAGCCTGCCTACCGTGAGAGTTCATGTTTTGCATCAAAAACTGGTGTTCAAACTGATTCACCCAAGATAATGTGACAAAAAAAAAAAAGGACAGCACAAAGCATAATTTGTACAGAAAAAAGAGCATATTTCCAGCACAAAATGCAATACTTTGCAAGGATTCGCACCACTTTGCTCCAGCACAAATCTTTAATAAATCTGAGGATAACGAGAATGGAGATTAAAAAACTGCAAATGAAGCATTGACCTGTGCTGCTGTACTGTAAATCAAACGTATTTCAATTTAACATAACTTTACCCACCTTATAAGGATAGAAGGCAGCGTTGGCCTTGTTAAGGTTGGACAGCTCACGCCCCATTCCAGGGCTCAACTGCCTTTATGGATTTTAGCGCTGTAGAGACCCACGAAATTGAACTGAACTGAAGGTCAGCACAGACATCTGAAGAAAAGCAATCTCAGTTCCAAGTGTTGCCCTTCTGGATCGTTTATTAGTAATATTTTGGACCCAGTCTCATTTCTCTGACCTGGCCGTCTGCAGTCTAATTGTGAGTTATATTGATTTATCTTTGGCTTTATGCACTTTACAAATTAGTTTATTGTCATTTCCCCAAATCTGTTTCCATGATCACTCTATATAAAAACGAGAACAGTAGTATTATTAATATGAAAAATACTACCAATAAAATACTACATTTCATTAAAAAAGTTAGTGTTCCATTAAGAAAGTTAAAGTTCTTGTCATCAGTGGCTTTTGAAAAAACTTTCAAAACCTGAAATATTGTTTTCGGCAAATATTCATTATGTGCTGTGCAACAGCCTTGCACAATGGACTTTCATCGATGCATAAGAGCTTCAATTTAAATTCTGATTCAGATAACACATTCGGGTCTACAAAAACAAGAAGGTCCACATCATTGTAAATCAGTGTAAAAGTGAAACCGGGCACAATAAGGTGTTTAATCTGCACACTTTTGAATCCCAGTTCCCCCTAACAGTGTGATCCTTGCCATGCCATTTTATGCCTCATTTTCTCTAAAAGTATTTGGTTCACAGAGCGTGCCCTGGAAACAAAAGCCTCACTCATGTATGTTTACAGGTTCAGGTCATATAGGTCTATATATACTGTAGTGCTGGGACACCATTGGTTAATTTGTAAAAGAATAAGTGCCGGGGACCAAGTTTCTGAGAGAAGCTCATTGCTGCTGTTGTTGAATGTTCGGATTGCTGAATAGCAAGGCTGTCTAGTCTTGAATTCAAGTCATACCTCTTTCCACCAAACATTATCTCGCACTTGCAGGTTCTTTATCATCCCTACTTTCTCGCTTTGTCACTGTTTTTCTCGCTTTCTCTTCCTCCTTCTTTCCTTCTTTTCTGATTTTCTCTTTTGAGTCTGATTATGAAAAATAAGTGTCGGTCCCCAAAACTGAGGACCCCACCTGCGACCACTGGCTCACATTAAGTAGAGGTTGTAAGTGAAGTCCCCACCACCTTGATGTATTGGGCACTGCTCAACGCAGATGAAGTATTTCCCTTGCAAAAAACTGCCTTAAAACATTTGGCTAATAGAGCATATGACAAATATATAGCGAATTCACTAAATTCTCAAAGCCCTGTTAATTAATGTAATTAGCCTACATTTTATTAACCTAAATGGGATGATGAGCTCAGTGACCCTAGCTAGATTTTTTTTAAAACTGTTTTTATTGCTTTTAAAAAAGAAAACGTGAATACATAAACCACCGTAGGCATAGCAGTCACATGTTTGGAACACCAACATCTTATATCTCAAGTTCCGGAACCACAAGCGTATTGACATGAGTGTAGTAGGATGAAGCAAGACATTACACAATAGGCACCACCATGTTCACGGACATTGCATTCAGCTATCAAGTTCCCCCAAAAGAGGCGACTGAACCCTCCACCTGGAATCCAATCCATGGTGCCTCCTCCACCATCCCCATATTTTCTCGAATTTTCGGGGGCAACCCCTGCAGTGGTACGTTACTTTTTCAGCTGCCTTGGATAAATCCATTCCCCTTTTCCATTCCTCTATTGTGGGGGGGGTTGGGATGCACCCCAGTGTCCAGTCACATCCCTTTTAGCTACCACCAGGCCCAACGCACAGAAGGTAAGTTTGAATCTGGGAAGGTCTGCGCCGTTGAGGATCCCCAACAGCACAAAAAGTGGCTTAGGCTGGAGTGATAACTCCAGTATAGCTGAAAGTTCCCCAATAATCTCAGACCAGTATGCCTGAATTCTTCGGCATTCCAATAGTGTATGGATGAAGGACCCCGATCTGCCGCGCAAGTGAGTCAGGTGGCATAGGATGCTCTTCCCATTCGGTCCAGTATTATGAATTGTATTAAGCGCAGATGCATCTTGATAGCTACTTCTCGGTGTGCATTTATGCCGCCTCCCAGTCTACATCTTCTAGGTCACCCACGTCTCTTTGCCATCTTTCCTGGAGTGGGCCCAGCATATCAGGCATATTATCATTTATAGTTTTGTAGGTAGCGGAGAGGGCACCCCTTTCCAGGTCCATCATAAGAACCCATCCCTCTGTTGGGGCATATTCTGGCATGTCTCCCCCTCTCCCCCAAACCCCTCGGCTCCCCATGCATGCCTGAGCCAGGGTTAGTGGAGGCACTGGGATATATTTAGCTGGTATTCTGCCTGCAACTGGGAGGACATGATATCTCCATCCTTAATGATGTCCCCTAACTTGGAAATACCAATGGTATCCCACGCTCCAAATCCCTTTAGTTTGGCAAATTCTCAGAGCCATTTCTCCTTCCACAAAGTCATTTCTTTGGTTATTCTATGGGCCTACCCCAGTGTTTTGGTTGCTTTTCCCCAGGCTTTTAGGGTTATCTGTGTTGCAGGTGGAAGCCTCATGGTCGCCCCCCACAAAGGTAGTGTGTAGGTTCTGTATGCTAACAAGGTTCTCTCAAGCCTGAATGTAGGGTGATCGTATGGTGCATGCATCCAATTATTTATATTATTTAGATGTGTTGCCCAGTAGTATCCTTCCACTACTCTTGGGGCCAGGCCACCATTGTATTGGTTCCTCTGTAATGTTTTAAGTGAAATACATGGGTGCCTCTCATCCCACAGTAAGACTGTTAATTATTTGCTGATCTTGGTAAATGTCGACATTGGGACCGGGTAGCATGTGTTTTGAAGAACGTATAGTAGCTTGGGTACCGTGATCATTTTGAATAAGGCTGCTCTCCCCGCCATTGACAGAGAAAGTCCAGGTGTTCGTCTTAGAAGTTCTGGTATCTTTTGGAGTGTGTATATAACAGGCTTATGCCATTTTTATCTTATAGCCCGCATGAGAGCCATATGCATCTAGAATCTAGAAGGGCGTCGGGATGGTGGTTCTTAGTTTGGTGATGTATTAAAAAATATCGTCTGCGTGGAGGGATATTTTCTGTCAATTTGTCCTCGTCCGCAGCCCTGAATCCCTCGACCCCTTGGTGATGACGTATCTTGCATGCCAGGGATCCCACTGTTAAAGCAAACAGAAGTGGGGATAAAGGGCAGCCCTGCCTAGAGCCCCTACTAATCTTAAATTCGGCGGATCGCTTCCCATTAACCCTGACAGAGGCTACTGGGTTGTGGTATAAGATCGCTACCCATTTCTGGAATTTAGGGCCAAAACCGAATCTTATTAATGTTTGTTCAAGGAAGGGCCAATGCACTGCATTAAATACTTTCTCAGAATCTAGGAAAAGAAAAATGTGTGGCGCTTGTGACATCTGTGCCATATTAAGGCAATAATATGTGCACCATAAATTAAAACGTGTTGCTCTCCCAGGCTTAAAGCCTGACTGGTCTTGGTGGATCAATGGAACAGTGACTTGTAGTAGGCGAGTGGCGGCCAGTATTTTGGTTTCTACATTGATCAAGGAAATCGGGTGATATGAATCACATCCATCCCTTGGTTTCCCTTCCTTGGGGAGGACAACCGTCGTGGACTTTCGGAGATCAGGGTGGAGTAGCCCCACTTCATGATACATATTTAATAAGTGCGGGCTAAGAAGCTTACTATATTTTTTGTAGAGTTCAGATGGGACACCATTTGGTCTGGGGGACTTCCCAGTGCAGTTTCGCAATGGCAGCCTGTACCTCCGTTAGTGTTAAGTCTTCTTCAAGGAGTTCCCTGGCCTCTCAATCAAGTGTTGGGTTAGGGATGTCTGCCAGGTATTGTTCTATGGCCTCTGTGGTCTGAATCTGTCTGTCTTTATAAAACTCCCCTAGATATCGGGCAAATTCACTAATTATATGGTTGTCTGCATTGTAGATTTCCCCTTTTGGACCCATAATGCTATGTATCCCTCGGGCGTCCTGTTCCCTCTTACTCAGCCATGCCAGCAATCGTCCGACTCTGTCGTCTGTCTCATATAGACCGTGGAGAGTAGTTTTTTGGCTCCGTCCTGTGATAGGTCTTTATATTCGGCCTGTAGGAATGCAATCTGTCTAAGGACTATAGGGTTGATCTGGGTGTTACCGGCTCCTCCAGTTCAAGGTTTTGCGTTTCTAGGTTTTCTAGGTCTTTAGACTTGCGACAATTTTTCTGCACTACCCGGTTTTGGGCCCGGTCCCATAATACTGTTTTGAAGGCTTCCCATAACGTAATTTTGGACCCAACTGAGTCCTTGTTCTCTGCAAAGTAAAACTTTATATCTGCCTGGAGCCCTTTAGCAACCTCCCAGTCCTTCAGGCCCCTCGGGGTCAGTTTCCATCCCCGTTCCCTTCCCAGTCTCAGTCGTCCTGTCTGGACTATAAGTGGGGAATGATCCGACAGTCCTCGTGCCATGTATTCTACGTGTTGTACCTCTCCCGCCTCGTCCTGGGGTATCAGGACGTAGTCGCGTCTTGAGTACACCTTATGTGCCCCTGAGAAATATGAGTATTTTCGCATGTCGGCGTGTGTATAGCGGCAGAGATCGGTTAGGCCCATCCCATCTGCGAATTGTGACAGTGCTGTTGACTGGGCCACCACGGAGGATGTTCCGGAACGCTCGATACTCCTGTCCATTACGTCGTTGAAGTCTCCCACCACTGTGTGGAACGTTGAGGTGGAGTCTAATCACTAGCTAGAATCTTAACCTGTAATTTACAGGTTTCAAGCAGCTCTGTTTACTCACTATCATAATTTAAAGACTGGATACATAGTAAGCACGGCTTCTCCATAAACACCTGGAGAATCTTCGTAGTCGATTTTTATAATGGACGCTGTGTCATTGATGTATAAAACCAGCACACCTTTTATACTCCAAAATTGCAGCCATTTACGAAACACAGTAGAGAAAATATGAAAAAGCTGCCATGGCTAAAATCTGCATATAGACCACCATTCTTTTTGCTGTCTGATCTATCCAGCGGGAAGGAGCTTTTAGCAATAATGCCGGATAAATCTCATTGAATAACTGGACTAATCATTGCAGAGCAGGCAGCAGTAGCAAATAAATTCATTATTAGGCCACATTGTGTAGAAGAATCGAGAAGGCTATGTACCAGGATAGATAGTGGGAAGGGCTGGGCAGATGGCTGATTGCAAAGAGATTGTGGTAGAGGACTATGAAGATTAGTTTGTTGGGAAAGGCTCTGTAGAAGCATTGATTCCGGGAGAGGGCTGTGGATATGGATAGATTGTGGAACAGTTGTGTAATTGTATTTATATAGCACTTTCTACCCCCGAAGAAGCACTGAAGCACCTTTTGGCGAGTAGCATACTACTCCAAAACCCAAGGTGGATCAGTGGTGGGTTACTGAATAAGCTGTTAATTTGAGCAGTGGACATGTGAGTCTGTTAAGATAAGTACAAGCTTTCCAAAGTCGAATCACAATGTGGCTCTGTTGTAAATCTTCCATCAAAAGGATCTTTATTTTCATAGAGCTAAATTCTCATACAGCGCCTCAGGAGTTTCTTTATTTGGCAAATTTCTTAATCTGCAATCCCAGAAAGCATTACAGGAGCTCTTCCTTGCCAACACGTGTTTCGTCTGTGCTAACTGTATGTCAGCAGACTTCCTCAGGGCTATAATGTCAAATTTACACATTTTAGCCTCCTTTCCTTAACTAAATTAATGCTAAACCATCACCAAACGGTCAGCAATTGAACCACCTCTTATTAGAATTACTACATCCTCGTGCATTTCAATAGCAAAACCATTATTGTCCATTTCTAGCTTATTGTTTTCCAAACACCATTACCATCACCCAGTGGGAAAAGGCAGGACAAAGAGGCCCTCATAATAACATTAGCAGTAAATACCGCCTACCTCCGCAGTGACTGCCGCCAACATAACGTCGGTTACCATCCGTCCGCCATATTATGAGCACTGCCTGACTTCTGCCAAAATAAGGGCAGAAATCCGGCAGTGTTCATAGCGGTGTTCTGCTGGCGGGATGCTGCTGGCGATAGCAGTGCCTCTTCCTGTTCCCTGCTGGATGACCTCCTCGCCAGAAAATGTAAGTCGGTCGTCTGACAGGGGAGGGGGTGGGAGGTTGGGGGTGTTGTGTGTGCGTGTCTGAGTGTGGGTATGAATTTGTGAGTGCATGTGTGAATGCGTCTGTGTGTTGTGTTGTTTGTGTGGTTGTATGCATGTGAGTGAATGCGTGTAAGAATGGTGAAGTGAGTGTGTATCTGCATGTCTGATTGTAAGAATGTGTGTGTATGTCTGGAAGTATGCGTGTATGAATGCGTGTATGACTGTATGAATGTGTGTATGGCAGTGTAAGTGAATGGGTGTATGTGTGGTGGGTGTGGGTGTCTGTGTGCCTTTATGCAGGGAGGGGGTGTGTGGGGTGAGGGGCGCTGTAACTGTAGTAGGTGAAGGGGGTTATGTGTCAGGTGAGTGTTGCTGGTGGGGTGGAGGAGCCGCATACAGGTGACCGGGAAGGAATTCCCTGTCACTGGTAGGGCCTACCGCCATGGTTTTCCTGGCGTTGCTAACGTCATGAAAACCATGCCGGTAGGCTGGCTCATAATGCCAAGGCCTGTACTTTGTCAGCCGCTGGGTTGGAGATAGACATCTCTGGCCTGGTGGCTCATACAGCCATGGCGGTATGAGTGGAGAAGTGGCGGGTTGGCTGCAGCCAACCCGCCAAACTCATAAAATGAGGTATGTACCGCCAGCCTGTTGGCGGTACTACTGCCGCATGAACCCTGGCGGTCAGAAGACCACCAGGTTCATAATGAGGGCTAAAGTGTCTAAGATAGTGTGCAACCATAGAAAAAAAGGAGAAGAACACCAGTATCACCAAATTATAGAGATTAAAGCTCACCTTGAACTCAATGCTCAAGCTAACCACCTCTCAAGGGCATCAGTGGCAAAGTAAGCCCAAACCTAAAATACGTAAAGGCCAGTGTTACATCATATATAGACCTATATCCTAATAAGTTATTCAAAATTGTCAAACTTATTTCATATGCTCATCTGAAGTCCCATAGAAAATATGAATGAATTCCCACACTCAGGACACATTTAACTCAGCCTCTGCAAAACATATTATATAATAATTGCATGCTAACAGTCATAAAATCATAATAAACTAAAAATGCAGAAGCTCATATCAATGTGGAAACCATAGTAGCATTTGTTGCATAGTGCTGAAATCATGCAAAGATTGTTCAAAAGCATATACCACAGTACCGTAATGGGTCACATCAAATAATTGCATAAAGAGTTGTAACGCATTACACATCATAGTTAAACATTACTACAACATAAGGCATAAGTACCCAGATAGTGTACGTTGACCTGTTCGAAATACAATTAATGCATACCATAAATGGCAATGACTATACGTTCAATAACTCGCATACATTATACGACATGGTGGCCATACTTACCAAGTAGGCCAGTAGTGATCGAATTATCCATAACCTTAACAAACCCACTCCAAACACTCATTTGTCAGGGTCGGGAACCAATCTTATTGGTGGAGAGTGCTCCAGTACTGTGGAAATGACGGATTGTGGTATAGGGCTGTTCACAAAACGATTTGGGAGATGGCTGGTTACAAAGATAACTTGTGCGGATCGTCTGTATAGACGGACTGACTGAGAGAGGGATGTTCTGAAAGATTGTGGAAAAGAGATGCTCACGAAGGTGGATTGTAGTAGAGGTTTGTGCGGTGTGAGATATTGCGACAAAGGGTTATGGAGATGGATATATTGTGGGAGAATGTTGTGTGGTAGGCGACGTTGTTGCAAAGCAGTGTGCGCAAAAATAGATTGTGATAGAAGGCTACACAAAAGGATATATTGTGGAAGAAGGCTGTCTAAAAGTATTGGAAGAGAGGACTCTGAAAAAGGATAGACTGAAAAAGATGTGTACAAGTAGAGATTGTGGGAGAGGGCTTTGTAGAAGGCTAGATTGTGGAAAAGAGCTGTGTAGATGGATAGATTTTGGGAGATGGAGGTGTAGAAGGGCAGATTGTGAGGCAGGGCTGTGTAGAAGGAAATGTTGTGAGAGCGCTGTGTATAAGGAGTGGCTGTGGAAGAGAGATCTATGGATTGCAATCTGTATCCCAAAGGTGAGAAAGCAAAGCTACCCAGCTTGTCCTTTTTATTTACCGACCTCAAATATTAGTTGAAAATTATCTCACGTATAGGAAAGCATTGGCAAAGTCAATATGGTTGGTTTTAATGTGCTAACGCACACATACTGTCTAATCTGTCTCTGTGCGCCCTGCCTTTTCTGCTTCTCCTTCAGGGCTCATGCTAGTCATAGGCAGTGTGGGCAGCTGCCCAGGGCCCTGCACTTATCCCACCAACTTGGGACCACCCATAGTGCGACCCAGCCAGGTCCTGGCGGCACACTGGCCCTCTTGTGCCTCTTGCCTTTCCAATTGAAAGAAAGGTGTCTGTGCAATTGGACCCCTCCCCTGGGTCTCACTGCTATGGTGTAGAGAGGCGATTTCGATGACATGCCCATACTTTTATGATTTATGAAACACCGTTCCCCTACTTTTTGTAAAAAGGCAACCGTCCCAGGACGGTTAATTCAGTCCGTTTCAGTGCCTCAGTTGAAGTTTCCTTCGGTGATCTCCTGTGCAGTGAAACCGAAGCTGGGCAGGCAGCTGAACAGGTCTTCCTGCCAGGGCACGTGCTTGCCTGAAAGAAATGCAAATGCGTGCTACGCATTAATCTGCAAACGTAAAGGATGCTTTGGAGCAGGTACTGGCTTTAATTAACCTAATCGCTTGACGCTGTGTGATGACTAAGATTTATTCTTTTTGAAAAGTAGTGCAAAGAGTTAACTGGGCTGTGAAGAGCGTGCTTGTGATTGTATTGTTGAAGGGACAGTAATGTAAAAAAATTGCATTACGTACACTCTGAGTATCACTAAACTATATTTTGGAAGCAACATTTTATCTTAAACATTTCGCGCATTTTGTAGCAGTGTGTCTCATACTGTGTGAAATACAAGTTTAAAATAATGAATTACATACTCAGTGCTTTCTGTCACAGACTCTGACCTCATAGCACTAAAAATATATGTCACTTTTCTCCACTGCACCAACCAAGACTTCATTCTGTGGCTATCTGGTTACCCACAGACCTCTGCATTAACTTTATTTTTCATTTAAGCTACATGTTATTCTATATGTAGCTACCTGACGTGAACGACCCAAAAAAGTATAGAATATATGATTTTTGTAGCCACACCTTTGACTCCGCCTCCACTATCACTGACCCCGCCCCCACTGCATGTAGCAGCACAGTTCCCAAACTTTTTTAATGCCACTTCGACCGCTGCTGGAGAGGAAGGGCTGCATCCTAGGAGGGGTCTGTGGTAAGCAGCTTGAGGAGCAGGGACACCTATTGAGATGCTAACAGTCCTGCACGCGTCACGTTGTATGCAAATTAAATGGGATTCGCACATTCCATTTCTGCCCAGGGCCCCAAACATAGGTCCCTGGCCTCCTTAGTCTGCGCTGTGACACGGCAGCTCCACTGAAAGCTTGGGAAATAATAAAGAACAGAAGTGCAGGATTAGGGAACAGAAAACAGGCCAATTACGTTGGAAGCGGAGAATGAGGCAGGTTTCACAATCAACCACACATACAAAATTGCCGACCAACCAATGCACTTTCGCCGGACCTGCCGCCTACTCAAAATAGCTCGTTTTTGCACTGACGTTTCTTTCCTTGCAGTTCCCCTTTTGTCCAGTCGATGGCAGTAGAGCACCTTGTTACGTTTTGAGACTGGCACTGCTTCAGAACCATGAAACTTGAAATTCGTTATGAAATATAGTTATTTGTTTACATCTTTTAAGGACTAGGGAGGGAAGTGTGCCTCACACAGGAGGGACAGAGCAGTGATTTACCTCCATCAGCTGCATAGTTCCTGAAAACCACACCTTCCCCTGATTGGCAGATAGCTTTTCTCGTTGCCTTGCTATCCCTCATTGGCCAGAGCAATCGTGCGCTGGGCAAAGCGTCTATCACTGGCCTGTGTCCCACAGGCTCTCCTCCAGCACAGCTGGTGTTGGACATGCGCTGGTAGAGTCGTTCCAGCCCCAGGGCAGAGGTGCCAGCTCCAGCTTGAAGTGTCACCATACTTTGCTTTCTTTGTTTTTCTGCATTTCTTTTAATGATCTCCTGTGTTTCACCCTCTTCTCGTTGGTCTCTTATAGTTATACTAGGAGATGAGTCAGAGGACCTTTAAGAATTATGTGTAGACAAAAGGTTACTTTAGGGAACGTGTGATTGGGCCCAGAGATGTTTTCCCCAATTACAACAGATGGAACGTTTTGGCCCAAATCCTTAGGCAATGCGTCTTGTTCCATCGAAAAGAAAGATGTAAGAAGTTAGCTGTCAACCTGATCAACATTAATTTACAGTGTAACCAATTTGGACACACAATAAGGACCAAAATCGGAAAAAAGTTGAGGTATTTATTACAATTTAACAGTCAGATTAATAGAAACAAATCTCAAAAACGTACTGTAGAGATACAGAATAACTGCAGGATAACCAACTCTCCTAAAGACGTTTAGGCAAGTTAGCATAAGATGATATGTTGTGTAGCCATTTTAGTTATAGCTCCATGCACGTTATTTTAACACACAAGGCCGCTGTGCACTTTAATCTAGATATGTTTTATTCAGCTTCTTATTACTATTATTAAATAACCATTTTTACGGTCTTGTTTTATTTTCGTCTATCTAACTGTTTTTGCCTAGGCCAGCACTCTGTTCTCAAACAAGACATTCTTGATCACTCTGTGCTTCATTCAAGGCTTCAGTTCGGTACATTGCCGGTGAACGTGGTAGAATTTTAGTCTCCAACATTCACAGAAAATACACATCCTTGCGTAGGGACATTTTCTCAGAACATCAGCTGTGTTATTATATAAACACTTCCTTGTCCCTTACACGTTAGAGGGAGATTCCAGCCAGGGAACCACGACTGTATGCTGATTGCTGAATGCTTCGTTACAGATGTTAATGCAGACCGCAGGCCTTTGCTCAGGTATGGGGGTCGATGTCTTCCAAGGGGAACCTGAAAGGCAGAATTAGCGTTTAACATGCTGTGCTCAAATTATAACCTAGATTAAAAATAGTCCATTGATCAAAGTGAAAATATGATAGCGTTGTTTTTGTGCTTCACTCTTCTTGTCACAATTTGAATACTGTCATGTTGTGTCATCCTGGTTATTGCAACTCATGGTTTGCTATCTAAGATGCAGTCATTTTATTAAACTCATCATTGAAACATATAATGCTACTGTTTGTCATTTATATATGAGACTAAGTTGTAAATGAGAGAACCGGATGCGACCTGAGTGACCAAGACTTCCCTGAGAAGCCTAGTATGTCATGCGCTCGGCTGCCTAATCATCACTATCCGTTGGTAGAGATGAGGCACTGCTAGGTAGCCGGAGCAAAACCTTGATTAGAGCGACAGGTGTCACCCGCAGTGGGTTAGACTCAGTCTCCCACACCATGGACGATTCTGCTGCTCAAAATCCAGTAGTCTCATTAGAATGAGAGCCTATGGGACAAGTACATCTATTTCCAAACTAACATTTCATGTGACTGCACCAGCAAGGAAAAGACACGCAAGCAGAAATGGAAAGCAGTTTCTCACGTTTGAAGAAATACAGACCTACTCATGTCAACTTAAAATATTATTCATTAAATGCACATTTAATTTCATGTTATTATGTACACTTTAATTTCAAATAATTGTAAATGTCAGTTGCACGATCCCAAAACAAGCTTCATGTTACAGTTAAAATAAATGCAATACATCTTTTGGATACATGTGCAACTAAGAACTACATTTTACCATTGAACTGTAAAACGTTACTGCACATATCACATAAATTGCTCTAGTTTCTAATGAAAATGCATTTCATTAACGTAAGAAAGGTTTCTAATTTATTTCAAATGATTACATTTCATTTAAGGCACACCGTATATGATTCCCTAGTTCTACAGTGAATGCACTTCATTACTGAGTTCAAGTGCAACACTTTAAAGTAATAACATTATAACACGTTATATGAAATGTTCCGTATACATATAAATTGACGTGGTGTCATCAGGGGAAGAGCTAAAATTTACACTGCACCACAAGTATGGCGGAGGCATTCTACGCAACCTGAAGACAGAAGGCAAGGTACCCTGGCAGGCTGATATAGATGGAGTTTAAATACTGAAGTAAGTTGTTTATAATATTTGTTCACTACTACTAATTTTCTTTTTGATAAGGTATCATGTCCGGTGTTTGCTAGATGATGGAAGTGGCGACGAGTACTCACTGATGATATTGACAGAGTCTTGGATGAATTGACACTACAACTAGGTCTCTGCCTTTTAGTTTTAGTGCCTGATTTAGACTTTGGCAGACAGGATTTACTCCATCAGAGCAACAGAGTAAAGAACTCTGTTGCCCTTAGGGAGCACAGGTCTGCCATATTTAAAGGAGCCCACCGGCCGAGTGGACATCTCTATCATTAGCAGGAACCACCATCACGGAGGTGCATGCTAAGTTTGACGGACTGCTCTGTCAACACGGCGGAGATGTTTGGCAGACTGTCAATGCTTTTCTTATTTTCAAAAACAAAATCCCAAAGCATGATTTCGTTCCTGAAAATAAAAAAAGCAGTGACTCCCACTAGCTGTGGGAGGCTTCTCTTGTGGCGTGGCGGTCATTTTGCAGTTTTTACCACCCCCTGTTTGTCAGGTTTTACTTAGTGGTGACAGATTGAAATCTTGCCATTTGTTTGCCCACTCTAAATGGGGCAGGTGGACAGATGGCACATTTTTTGGCGACCCTTACTCCGTCGAGCCATTGGAGGTCTATATAGGCATTGTAGATATAGTGGTTTCCGCCATCGCCATAGTGGCAGACCTTCAGTTTGGTGTAGATGGTATTCCATCACTGTTGCAACAGAGTACCCTATCCCCCAAACTCTTACTCAGACCCTTAGGTGGTCATTCTAACCCTAGCGGTAAAAACCGCCAGGGCGAATGACCGCGGTAGCACCGCCAACAGGCTGGCGGTGCACCGCTGGGCATTCTGACCGCGGCGGTTCAGCCGCGGCCAGAAACGGAAAGTCGGCGGTGTACCGCCGACTTTCCGCTGCCCTTGAGAATCGCGCTCCGCCGCCATGGGGATTCTGACACCCCTACCGCCATCCTGTTCCTGGCGGGTCTCCCGCCAGGAACAGGATGGCGGTAGGGGGTGTCAGCACAGCGGGAAAGCCAGAATGGCCGCCGCGGTCTTGTGACCGCGGTGCGGTCATTTGGCGGTAACCGCATGGCGGCAATCACCGCCTTAGTGTCAGATGATGAAGTTTTTCAGGCTCCAGGATCACATTCTTGAAGTGAGATGCCAGTGCATTTGAGGCTATGGGGGTCTTAGTGTCAGGGTCTCAGGACCTTGAAGATCTGAGGAAACGAGACGTAAAGTGATCTACCTAGTAATACAGTTTGGGCCAGTTGAAAAAGAAACAGCTTTACTAACTTGTGATTCACTTTACCTAGGCCTAACCTCGTCAGTCTACAATAGCCACCAGCATGCCCTGAATATAGGTTTCTGCCTTTAGGTACAGCCCTATCCACCTCAGAGTTTGATGCGCTAACGACAAACAAAACCCCCGACGGTTCAGGGCACAGGTTAGTCAAACGTCTTTTATTTGATGTGGGTCATTAAAAAAAAAAAAAAGAATATCCATGTTCACTGGAAACCCATTTTGCTTTCTTTTATCTCATTCATGTTTTATGATTTAAACATTTGAAATTGATGCATGAACACATTGACTTTATTTTCCTAATTAAATGAGAGCTTTGGTGAATCTTTCGACCCTCCTGACCAACTCCGTTACATCACAGATATTCGGTAAAACCTAAACAATGTACTATTTCTGTTCAAATTTCTGTACATGAATGAATGAACAACATCATTCTGCAAGTGAATGCACACTCTATAAGAACTTAGACAAATGTTAACTGCCATGTACCAATTTGCATGTAGAAATATTTCAAAAGAAAGTGTTAACTTAGAGACAATAAACACTTTAACCTACCAGGTTCACTCCCCAACAGTGATTTATTAGAAAAGATGTGAAAAGGCAGAGGCAAAGTTTGGAATTTCTGCAGATGAGCTAATATTGTCAGATAGTATCCACCGATTTGTATTAAGGACAACTGCATTTTTTGGATGTAGTTTTTTAAATCTATTTAAACGTTATAGGTGTGATTTGTTGCAGAACACGTGATTTACTATGTTTTCGAAATAATTCATCATTTTAAATATAAAGATGTAAAAATGTTGTATTATATTGCTACATTTTGTTTGCACGTTTACTCCAAAAGTGTGTTGCTCATAAATAATTTTAGTTATTCATCTGTCCTAAGGTGATTGTATAGAATTGGATGTACATTCAAATATCCAGAGTTTTTTTCTTTTAAAAGTCTCCTATCTACAACCAGAATGCAAAATATTACTTTCGACCATTACATTCCACAAAACCTTTTTCTAATGGAAGGTGCAGTTAATGTTCATAGTATCTGC
This sequence comes from Pleurodeles waltl, assembly GCF_031143425.1. Lineage (NCBI taxonomy): Eukaryota > Metazoa > Chordata > Amphibia > Caudata > Salamandridae > Pleurodeles > Pleurodeles waltl. The sequence goes on from NC_090445.1 coordinate 40,242,196, forward strand.
TCCAAAGAGTAATGGAATCTAAAAGAAGCAGAACATAAGATATATTTGCACATGTGGTTGGTGTGTGTTTTTCCTAACAACACTCTGCTTTCTCATTTATTCTAGTGCCATCAGCCAGAGTGGCTGAACGACAATCCATTCGGACCAAACAACTCACTGACAACAAGACTCCGAGGCCTTCAGTGTTAAAAGCTCTTCTGCTGGTGTGGAACATCAGGAGGAGCCGGCAGGCCCATCAGGCTAATGCACCCAGGTCATAAGGCCAAACCTCACTCAGCTGTTATCTACAACAGTGGTTCTTAAGCTTTTGACTTCTGTAGACCCCTACTTAATCATTACTGGATCCCGGAGACCACTCACTCAATCATTATTGGAATCCAGTGACCCCCCACTGAGCCATTACTGGGAGCCGAACAACCTAGCCTGAGCATTTCCAATTGTTTGAACCGCAAAACAATACACATACTACAAAAACAAGCATTCATCAAACAAATAAGTAATGGAAAATTGTATTTATTTCACAAATATATATATTTTTAAATGTTAATAGGAAGGTTGAAGCTTTTCTACATTCAATTGAGGACACTCATTGTCCACACTATCTTCTGTTTGGTGCTTCCACTCCTTCCAGGGACCAAACTGACATTAGTAATTTAATTTTTAGCCTACAATTTCAGATGTCTTCACATTTACAAATAAATTACATTTTTCACAGTTTTACATTCTCCTCCATTTCAATCAATTCCCCCCTCCCCCCCCCCCCATTCACACACAGACTGAGCCCTTTTTTGCCTATTTGGAGTAGCTCATGCATAAGCCTCTATACCGTTTGGGCCACATAAGTTATCCACACAAAATGTGAGTCCTTTTTTTCTAAAATCCTGGGAATTCTAAAGGTATTCAAGGTTTGTAGATTCCCCTGGAGGCACTGAGAAAATAGCCAAAGTCTAGCTACATTTTGAGGTTTATGGGAAAAACAAGAAAAAAGTGCTCTGGAGAAAAAAATGTCAGACTTTTGTCATAAAAATGGCATCAACAATTTGGTGTGCTAAGGTCACCAGCTTTCAGAAACATGCAGAGCTGAATCAAAAAACTCATTCTTTAACACAGTTTTCTCATTTTTCAGAGGTTTTTCAGTTTTTTTTGTGTGCTTTCACTCTACTTCCAGTTTGTGGTAGAAACAAGTGTGAAAACCCATGGATGATCCAAATCCAGCAAGGGGTCGTATGTGTAGATCCCTCAAGGATTTCCCCCCCCCAAAAAAGGGCCTGATTTAGATCTTGACGGTATTACCATCAATCTGCCCTAGCTCTATCGAGATGTCACAGTCCTGAAGGCGGTGTACTGGCGGCAGATTGCTGATGCGGGACCCAATGCACTTTGTACAATGCCATTGGCTATGGAAGAGTGGTAAGTCACACACACACACTATACCTTAGACATATGTGTCCCCCTCCACTACGCAACACTCCACACACAGACTCATCTACACAAATACACTCACACACAACAGCTGCACATATCACGACAGTGACCACCACACACACAACACTCGCCGAATGTTACACATAGCAGCACCACACACAATCAGACATACACAACAACATCACACCTATATGCAAGTGGCACACAATCTTCTCCATGGTGCAGCGACGGAAGGTCTTGTCCGATCGAAAACAGAAGTGGAATCAGGAAATAAGGTAGGTTTTTACCTCATCCCTCCCCCCCCCCCCCCCCCCCCCCCCCAAAATCCGCCACCTCAGGTGTGAAGGTGGCACTGCCACAGCTGGCTTGGCAGTAAGACACATCCAAATCAGCTCGGCAGGAAGAGTGGCTGGAGTCCCTCCATCATTTGCTTTCTCTTATGACACTGGCAGAGCGGCGGGACTCAGGTGGGTTAACATCTAAATCGGGAGGGCAGACCACCTCGTGAGCAGATGGGTTTTCCATTGAAAAATCGACAACGCAACTTTTACCGCCAAGATCTAAATCAGGCCCTAAGTGGTGAAATGAAGAAACATTGAAAGCGAGTAGGAGAACACAGCCATTTATGACAATGTTTTCATCCGTAACTTTTTGTCACAATGGCTGATTTAAAAAGGCGGTGTACCATTACATTACATTCATTAGACAACTTTGGTTGTGGGTATATATAAGGTCTGTCAGTTCGAGTAACTCAGCCAACAACTGAGCAGCACCTTACAATGGTTTTTCACTGTGTACTAGGTATAGACAAATTTGTATGTTTAAATATGTAGAGTGAAACGTAGGTATCATGGTAATCTATGTATTTCTGAAATGGGCACAAGATATGGAATTTAGGAGCAGTGGTTATTTGTACATCTCTGAATTTGTAGGTGCCCATAGGAGCATATGATTTAGAGCAGTGTTCCCCAACCCCCGGGCCGTGGACCAGTGCCGGTCCGTGGATCAATCGGCACCGGGCCGCCCCACTGTGGCGGGCGGTAAATGTTTGATAATTTTTCCGTGGCCCGCTTGTCACACAATGGGACAAGCGGGCCACGGAAAAATTATCAAACATTTACCGGTCCGCGGCGATAAAAAGGTTGGACAACACTGATTTAGAGGGTATTTTTCAAAACGTCTTCTTACACCCTGGCCTATAGTTTGAAGGCACAAATGCAGCAAAATCCAATTAGTAATAATAAATATCCTACTATTCTATGCTCCTACATGTCTTTTCATAAAAATTGTACCTCACTTGTGCGGGTAGGCCTAGCGCCTACAACAGGAAATGGCCCGAAACGCAACATGAATTCATCAAATTTTCTGTTCATACTGACCAGTTTTTTTGCAAAGTAGGTAGCTGTGAATTTTGGACTGTACCTCAAAACCTAGCAAACCTGTACATTTTTGAAAACTAAACATCTAGGGGAATCCATTATGGGGTGACTTACGTGTCTCTCAACAGGTTGTTTTACCCAAAATCCCTCGCAAACCTCAAACTTTCACTAAAAAGCATATTGTCCTCACATTTCTGTGAGGGAAAGTTCTGGAATCATTTGAAAAACCTAGACACCTAGAAGAATCCAGGATGAGGTGACTTGCTTGGATCCAATGAGGTTTGTCTACACCCACAATTCACTACAAACCTCAAACTTTGCCTGAAATTGCACATTTTCCTTACATTTCTGTGATAGAAGCTTCGGGAACCTGCAGGAATCCACAAAATTCCTATCACCCAGCATTACCCCACTTGTGCTGATAAAAATGCTGCCCCATTTGTGTGACTGAATCCAGTGCTTGTGACAGGAATGGATCAAACCAAGGTCAGTGGGTGCTACCCTTGAACTCGGTTTGATCCGTTTTTGAGGTAGATGCTAAGCCCAAACACACAAGTGGCACAGTGTTTTTATCGGCACATGTGGGACAATGATGGGTCATAGGAATTTAATGGATTCCTGCAGATTCTGCAAGTTTCCTCCACAGAAATGTAAGTAAAATGTGTGATTTCAGGCAAAGTTTGAGGTTTTCAGAGCATTGGGGTTAAGAAAACCCTGTGGGATTCACACAAGACACATCACCATGGAATCCCCTGGTTATCCACTTTTTAAGAAATGTCTGTGATTGGTAGGTTTCTTTGGGTGACTGCCAAGCATGGCCTCAATTCCTGCAGCTACACCTATTGCTGATCTCTCCACCTAGCACTGTATGGCCTTTTGTGTCAAGGTCTCTTGGCCCATCCACACAGGTGAGGTACCATTTTGCTTTAGGCCACAGGGGAGCAGAAAGACTGTTGAGGTTTTAGGGATGGGGCTTGATGTTAGGATGGGAAAGACCCACCCCATTGTTTTATTAAAAATATATATTGCTGCCAGACAGTGGGCTTTCTGCCCCCCAGGAGCAGATGAGGTATTTACCACTGACAGAAAGACTGTTGCCTAATTTACTTGGGAGTGCATTTGCCATGCCCATACAGGGCAGCTCCCACTCCTATATTAAAAATAGGGCAGTGTTGTGCAGCATACAACATACCACAATTTGATACACCTTCTCAGAGGAGTAGAGGAGGACTCCTCCAGACCTATCCAGGCAAAGGAAACATGCTTGTAGGAGTCCAAAAGTCCTCTCCAAGCGTCACCTGGTCCTGACATGTGCTTCATTCAATCGGACTTCCCAGGCATTTTGGGGTTTTGCCATGGGGGTAAGAGACATCACCTACTTGGGTATGCTGAATCACCTAAATGTTTTAAAAAGAAACAAAAAGGATCTTGTGAGCATACTCATGATTAAAATAAATTAAATGTCTGTTTTGAAGGTAGGAGGACTTACCAACAAGCAAGGTCCTCGGAGTAGCAAGGTGTGCAGTCTGTCATTTAATACTGCTGTTGCTTAGCACTAGCAATTAATGGGTGGATCTGCCGAATCTTGCACCTTCACTGATGATGATCAGATCCAGAATGCGGACCACATGTACATTGAGGGAGTGGAAGTTCTTTCTATTGTGGTACACTTGCTCGCAGTCATGGAGTTGCACCAAAGCAATGTGAGTTCCGTCTATGGTACTAACAACATGCAGAATGCCTCCCAAACTGTACATTTCGGCCTTGACATTGTTCAGGGTTTCTACATCAGTAAGAAACTGAATGTTGTAATTTTTGTGCCTAAGCATCACTCATATATTTTGCTGGAGTACACCTTAAAATGTTGACTGAGACATCCCATTTGCATCACCAACAGTATATTGGTATGAGCCCATAGCACAACAATGAAGCCAAGAGCTTCACAATAGGTGTAAAAGCTGTTGGGTTTTGAATGGCAGACAGACCTTTTACATAAAATTGTTGTGCTAAGTCCAAAAATGTTTGTCTGTTCGGTCTGTATTTCTTTATAATGCTCTTTCCTGCATGTTAGCCAGATTTGGAAGTGTACAGTACACTCTAGGCTGACATTGCCTTCGTCTTGCTGGTGGTCTCAGTGGTGGTTGTGTTACCACCATGAAAAGGCTGGCGGAGAACAAGGTCATAATCCGTAGGGCAGGGCTGCTTGCAGGATCTCCACCACCTCCAGACTGCCCAGACCCAAGATCCTGGCGGAGCTGGTTGTTACCTGGTGGTCCGACCACCAGGGTTGTACTGTGGCGGTCCAGACCGCCACCCCAAGTGCCTATAGACCGCCACACTCATAATGACCCCCACAGTCTTAAACTACTGATTTGTTTTGTAACTAGAACTATGGGGAACACCACTCAGAAGAATCAATAGCTTCAATCACACCTCCATCTTTCAATTGCTGAAGCAATAAGTTATGCTCTTCCCTGGTGCTAAGTGGCACATTTCTAAGCTTCTGTCTAACAGGGTGCACCCCAGCTTTAAGTTCACTCTTGTGAGAAAAACCTTTGACAACACCCACTTCTTTACGGAAAACATCCTTATCCTGGGAAATAACGCCTTCAGTACCTTGATGTATAGCTGAACAATAAACAGGAAGATCACACAATGGATCCAAGATGAGTCCCAAGTCAAACATTCACCCCCCCAGTTACAGATCTTGGTTAACTCTGGACCAGATGTCTGGTGATATGCTGCACTGGGGAGACTGCAGGCAGCATAAAATACATTTCCGTGCTGGCTATTTGCCACCCCTAAAACCACTCCAAGCTTCATCTCACACCTAGAATTGGGTATGGGGTTCCGCGGAGGACCAAGTAATAACAGCTTCTTTATTACTGTGGCTAAAACTATGGGGGCACTCCTGAGACTGGTTTTTCTAGGAGGGTGTTAGAGGGTTGTTTAAACCTAAATAATATGACTGCCATTCCTTGATTTGCATATGTTAAAAATACATTTAATTACTTGGGTCTGAGTCTTTTCTTTGAATGTCGAGAATGTATTAGCCCCCAAACCATGGACCTGGTCAAGCAAAGAGTCTTATCTTACAGAGAGGAGGCCAGAATAGAGAAGTTACTTAACATGGCCTCCGTTCTAAAAATATATGCTAATCTTCAACACTTCAGGGAGGTAATCCTACCTGATATGGGTCACGAATCCTGAATATAGACTTTATTTAACCAGGCTCAGATTAAACATGGTCCACTTCCTAATTGCATTTCCCTTGAAAGACACTCTGTTCACCTCCCTACCATGTTGTCCATGTGATGCTGCTTTATCACATATGCACTTTACTTCTCATCAAGGAGGTCTGTCCTTTACAATGTCTAGCCTGCCCCACAACTTGTTTTGCTATGCTCAACTATATCTCTACCGCTATAAAAAAAAGGAAGCATGCTATATAGTGAAAATTGCCTGCTTTTACATATCTAGGACAAGATTGCCTGATGTTTTTAAATCACTATTTATTCCATCCCGACTGTATATAATGTACTACTGACTTTGTTTATGATTGTTAGAAAAATGTATTTTTACTTTGTGCTTTTATGTCATGCTTTCGACCGAATAAAGAGATAGTGTCATTACTGAGCCCCAAGTTTCCCTAGTACCTCTGCCCTAATAGATGTTGACCACTATTTGTAACGTACATCTTTTCAAAAATAATGTGAGAAGAAAATGGGATAGAAGCCACAAAATAACCCAAAAAAAAAATATATATATATATATATATAAATATATATAATGCAAAAACTAGTTTCCGAAAGCAGGTCAAAACATGGATCTTCGAGATCCCGGACACAGCTTGTTATTCCCTTTTTGTCTGGATTTCTCCACCCAAGCAGATAATTTTCTTACACCCTCGATCCGCACGAGCGCCAGGATGCTCCCTTGGCAGTGACCACTGCGCTTAATAAATGAGCAATAGAAATAGAATATTAATGACTGCTTTCCCATAACCATAGGCCTTGAAACCATTCTCGTTTTACATTCTGCCTTTTCATTGTTTCTTTAAAGATTAAAGAGAATGATAGTTCAGCATCCACCAACATTGCAGTTTTGATTCAATCAATGATGACACAATTAGGGGGTTTACAAGGATCAGTGTCAACAGCAAATAATGGCCCTAATCCTGCAAAGTAAAGGGAGGCCCATTAAAAGTAATGGATGTGTCATTTTCAGGCATTAAAAATGGCGCTAAAAATACCGCAGTGAAATGTACATTTTGCTGCGCTGTTTTTACGGGCCTCCCACCGCCGTAACACCTCCATGCATACATTGTGCCTGGCGCAGGAATAATGTGGCGCAAGGGGGGTGCAAAGTGGCGCAATGCAATCATTGCACCCCTTTCTAAATATGGCGAAGGGAAATGACCTCAAAGCCACATTTGGGTAGAAAAATGACACTAGTGAGGCGCTAAGAGGCGCTAGGGCCTTGTAAATCTGGCCCCTGGTTTTGTGCACACTAAATCTGAAGCACATTCTGTGTTTTATTACACGCCGGAAGAGATATTTGTCTGACTAGTTGAACAGTTTGGTAACAGTGCTCCAAGTGTCTTCAGGTCACCTGCTGATGAGAACATTGGGCCTGGTGTTCTCTGCCAGATGGACTATCAGTCTGGCCCTGGGTGAGTCTGCAAATACAGCAGGTGAACTGTTGTCCTCAGGAGGTTTGTTCAGTAGGTCATGGCATCTATTGGCATGCAGTTGACGAACCAAGAGATAACATTGCTGATGAAGGTGTGAGCTAAACCCCCTGACTGACCAGCTGCAGGGGGATGGGGAGGGCAGCTTAGCTCTTGCCACATTGGTAGCTCACTGATGTGCTGTCTTCCCCCTTTGTCTGATCTACTTCCGTCGGACAAATTCACAAAGAGAAATACCTTCACAGGAACTGTACCCCAAAAATAAAAGTATGGAATGTGACTCATAAAATAGTCACAGGTCCTGCCTTTCAATATAAGGCACTTCTTGAACTGGACTAGCAAAGGTGTCCTTGTATATCGTATAGCCCATGCCTGACCCCTGTGTTATTTCTCAGTGGCCTGCCACCCCAAGCTATAGACTGTACAGAACATTAGAGCTTTTTACCTCTGTAACATCATGCGATTGAGATGGAGTCGACTAACCATGAGTTTCGTCTGTCTCTGTAACATCATGTGCTGGGAAAAGAATAGAGCAGTCATGAGTTTGTTCTATGTTACACATGGATTAGCAACAGACTTGACGGACCGGGAATCCCTACAATTTGTTACACCAAGAGCTGGAATCAGATTTGATGGACAGGGAGTCTCCTGAGTTACACCTGGAGTTAGGGACAGACTCAATGGACCATGCAATGGGTCAGATTTGATAGAATACGAGACCCTCTCTTGGTGCAACACCATGCCATGGGGACAGACATCATGGACCTTCAGTTGCAGCTGTCTGTTGACATACTCATTGGACTAGAGTTTAGTCTGTCTGTGTAACCCCATACCACGAGGATAGACTATGAGTTCCCTCAATCTGTGTAACTCGGTGCCATGGGGACAGGCTTGAAGGACTATGAGTCCCCTCTGTGTAACACCATGTGATGAAGACATCCTTGATGGACCATGAGGCACCCCCGTCTGTGTAACATCATATGATGAAGACCGTCTCGACGGACCAGTACTCCTCTTTATCTGTAGAATACCATGAGATGGAGACAGACTTGAAGGACCATGAGACCTGCCTGTGAAACACCATAGAATGGGGACATACATGATGGACCATGAGTCACCTATGCCTGTGTAACTCCATCTGATGGAGAAAGACTCGAAGGACCATGGGTCACTCCAGTATGTGGAATCCCATGCAAGACCCTCTCTGGGTGCAACACCATGACATGGGGACGACATTGTGGACCTTAGGTTGCAGCTGTCTGTTGACATACTCAGTGGACTGGAGTCTCATCTGCCTGTGGAACCCCATGCCATGGGGATAGATATGATGGACCATGAATCCCCTCTGTCTGCGATGCAGGCAGACTCAAAGGACCATGACTCCCCTCTATAATACAATGTGACGGAAACAGTCTGAAGGACAATGAGTCCCTTTGCATAGGAGCCAGACTTGAAGGACCATGAATCCCCTCTATAACACCCTTCTGTACCATGCGATGGACACAAACTTGAAGGACCACGAGTCCCCTCTATAATACCATGCGATGGAGACAGGCTTGAAGGAGCATGAGTCCCCTCTATAATACCATGTGATGGAGACAGAGTAGAAGGACCATAAATCCCCTTTATAACACCATGTGGTAGAGACAGACCTTTAATGGGCCATGAGTCTCTTCTATAATATCATGCAATGGATACAGACTTGAAGGACCATGAATCCCCTTTGTCTGCAACGGAGACAGACTCAAGGACCATGAGTCCCCTCTGTCTGCAACGGAGACAGATTCGAAGGCCCCCTTTGTCAGTGTAACACCAAGAGATGGAGACAGACTCGAAGGACCATGAGACCTCTCTGTGTAACACCATGCGACGGAGGCAGACTCGAAGGACCATGAGTTCCCTCTATATTACCATGTGATGGAGACAGACTTGAAGGACCATGAGTCCCCTCTATATTACCATGTGATGGAGACAGACTCAAAAGGACCATGAGTCCCCATTGTCTGCAATGGAGACAGACTTGTAGGACCATGAGTCCTCTCTGTCTGCAATGGAGACAGACTCGAAGGGCCTCTCTGTCAGTGTAACACCATGTGATGGGGACAGGCTCGAAGGATCATGAGAACTCTCTGTGTAACACCATGCGAAGGAGGAAGACTCAAAGGAATTTGAGACCCCTCTATGTGACACCATGGGATGGAGACAGACTAGACGGAACATGAGATCCTTTTGTTTGCGTAACACAGTGTGAAGAACCATGAGTCACCTCTGTCTCTTACACTAAGTTTGCGTACAGGCTGGTTGATGCTTTAGACGCATGTCACTCTCCTTTTGTTAAAAGTAAAACCTTATAAAGTCGGTCTTGTGTTCAAATATTCCTAATTAATGGTGTTTATGGTTAGAGGTCCTACCAAACCCTCTCGCATTTTACTTGGAACCTGTTGGCACTGTGGGGGTTATTACAACTTTGGAGGAGGTGTTAATCCGTCCCAAAAGTGACGGTAAAGTGACGGATATACCACCAGCCGTATTACGAGTCCATTATATCCTATGGAACTCGTAATACGGCTGGTGGTATATCCGTCACATTTGGGACAGATTAACACCTCCTCCAAAGTTGTAATAACCCCCTGTATGTGGCACCCGAACTAAAGGGGATGAGTGTTTAGGATCACTGGGGCGCAAGCAGGGGATGCGCAGCTTTAAACTTTCGCCCTTGTAATTTCTCCAGCCCGGGCAAAGCTGCTCCTAGAAGCTCACCTGGAGGAATTCAAGCGCCTCGCCAACTTTATGAAGAACAAGCACATCAACCTGCAGCCCAACAGAATTGATGAAGGGACAACACACTGCTGTATTTTTATATCCCAAGCACCGCATCCCGCTGTTCCCCAACCCGATAACAGGTGCATTCTTACTGGGAACAAGATGTCCTTTCCTGCACCTGAATAAGTGTTTGCTGTTGTTTGCTTTTTTCCCTTTCTAGAGGTGACACCAATGTAATGGGCTCCATGATTTAGAACCAGAGGCCTGGTCAGAGTTTGTTTGCGCTCCACATGTTTGCTGCTGCTGCTGCCTCTGCTGGGAGTGAACTGAGAGCCTGCCTGCCTCTCAGTTCGAGGCCCACCTCCATCCGCAGGTTCCCGCCTGCGCTTCATCCCTCGTGGCCTAGTGGCCATCTGCATGAAAGTATCTTGCTGTCTCTCTTTACTCCTGCTTTTTACTTCTGCTTATTTTTCAGTCATTTTAATTTCATTTTCTCTTTTCTCCTTCTTGTCTGTTTGTCTCTCTTTTCACTCTCCCAGGATTTCCCGCAACAATACTGCCCCTGCAGTCCTACCCCCTCCCTGCGAAGCACTTTCCCCGCACTCCCGGCTCCCAGCTGACAGGACTCCCCGCCTCCCTCCCCTTCCTAATGGCAGCCGCACGCAGCTGGTGCACCGCTGGCGTGCCAAAGGTGCGCCAAAGGCAAGCCAGTCTGTGCCTAGACAGAGCCCAGGGCCTCGATCCCTGGCCCTACGACCTTCCATCTCTAAAACGCAGAGACCCTCCAAGCGCTGAACACAGGACGATCCGCCGCCAGCCATCTTGCATCACCTAGAGACACCCAGGGACTGTTCTGCCTCCACTCCCACCGCACCCTCCACCAAACACCGGATCCTCCCACTGCAAATACAATGAACACCAACCCGGAGCATCTCAATTGTATCCTCCTCAATATTGGCTCCCTCCACAAACATGCTGTAGATCTCTGGGACCGACTGGACACCACCCGCCCAAACATCCCTTCCTCACTGAAACTTGGACAAACCCAGTATCTGCACTGGACATTGCCATCCCCATAGACTACAAACTGCTAGGCAAAGACCGGCCTTCTTGCCCAGGCAGTGGCCTGGCCATTGTACACAAATCCTCCCTCCACTTGACAACCAACACAGAAGAACACTCCCCCCTCACAGAGCACCTCCACTTCCAGATACACGCCACACCAAAGTCAACCTTCCGCGGCACCTTCACCTACAGGCCACTCGCACCCCGACCAGCCTTTAGCAACTCCATCGTCGTCATAACTTCTCCTCACGCTTTCACCTCCTTGACCTACTTCCTCCTCAGCGACCTCTACTATCACATTGACAGCAGCGATGACACCAACACTGCTTCCCTGCTCGACAACCTCGCCACGATAGAACTAAAGCAACTGGTCACCTCGTCAACACACATCGCAGGACACACAGTCAACGCCATTTTTACCACCAGCCAAAACATCACCGTTGACAACACCTCCACACTTCACTGGACTGACCACTACTGCATCCATTTCACCATCACCTCACTGACCATCCACCTCCACACACTCTGAGCCCCAAGCAGAAAATGGAACCGAATCACAGAGGAATAGCTCTCCAACAACCTCAGCGTCTCCCCCGCCCCTCACCATAGACGCTAACATTTCAGCACGGAAGTTTCACCAATGGATCTCCGATTGCGCCAACACCCTAGCACCTCTCCTGAGACCTCAGCCAAACCCAACAGCAAGAAGGCCAGCTGGTTCTCCCCCGCACTTCAGGACTCCAGGTGCACCTGCAGACGGCTAGAGAAAAGATGGAGGAACAGCACGTCCCTAGAAGACTTCAAGGCTTTCAAAGGACACCAAATCCCACCACCACCTCATAAGAGTCATCAGGAAAGCCGCCTTGCAAGACCGAATCAGCGCCACCGCTCACAACCCCAAAGAGCTCCTGCCATGGTCAAAGAGTTTGCCAACCCCCAACCATAAACAGCAAGCATCCCTCCATCTCAAGACCTTTGTGACAAGCTAGCCAACTTCTTCCACAGGAAAATCAAAGACATATACCACAGCTTCAGATCCCACGACCCTTCGAGCCCTCCAACAACCCCCCTGATCCATCCCATTGAACCACCGCAGACCCTACACCACTGGACCACCCTCACCACAGACGAGACCCGCACCATCATGGGCAGCATCCACTCCGGAGCCCCTATGGACCCCTGTCCTCACCACATATTCAACAAGGCCAACACATCCATCGCACCGAGATCTGACACACCCTCAACTGTTCCATAGAGACAGCCACTTTCCCAGAGGCCTGAAAGCACAGGGAGTTCCGCCCACTCTTGAAGAAACCCACGGCTGACCCCTTGGAACTCAAGAATTACCGCCCCATCTCAATACTGCCTTTCCCAGCCAAGGTCATTGATAAGGCCATCAACGCTCAACTCTGTAAGCACATCGAGTACAACATCCTGGACACCTCCCAATCAGGCTTCAGGAGCAGTCACAGCACAGACTGCCCTCCTCGCTGCCACAGATGACGTCCACTTGCTCCTCGATCATGGCCATACAGCAACCCTCTTCCTACCGGACCTATCAGCCGCTTTAGACAAGGTATCACACCTCACCCTCTGCTCCAGGCTCCACACAACTGGCATCCATGTAAATGCCCTACAATGGATATGCTTCTTCCTGTCTGGCCAAACACAGAGTGTCAGACTCCCACCTTACCTGTCAAAATGTATGGAGATCAGCTGCAGAGTTCCACAGGGCTCCTCACCGAGCCCCACACTCTTTAATGTCTATATGACCCCCCTCGCATCCATCATCAGGAACCAAGGACTGAACATCATCTCCTATGCCAACGATAACCAGCTGATCATCTCACTGACCGAAAACCCCACTACTGCCTAAAGGAATTTCCACAATGGGATGGAAGCCGTCACTGCCTGGATGAAGGACAGCTGCCTCAAGCTCAACTCTGACAAGACTGAGATGCTCATCCTGGGACCATCCACATCAGCCTGGGACGACCCCTGGTGGCCATTGACAATCGGCACTCCCTCACCCCAAAAAAACATGCACACAACCTCGGCGTCATCCTGGACTCATCACTCACCATGACCCGCCAAGTCAACTCAGTCACATCCTCCTGCTTTCACACACTCCAACTTCCCTGGAAAATCTACAAATGGATCCCAAAGGACTGCTGCAAAACTGTAACCCATGCCCTGGTTACCAGCAGACTCGACTATGGCAACACCCTCTATGCCGGTACCACTCCGAAATTACAGCACATCCAAAACCCCTCCTCCAGACTTATCCTGGACATTCCCCGCCACAAATATATCTCCAGTCACCTAAGAGACTTCCACTGGCTACCTATCGAGAAGAGAATTAACTTCAAGCTCCTCATCCACGCTTACAAGGCCCTCCACGACCTAGGACCCGCCTACCTCAACCACGGCATCACTTTCCACTCCCCCTCCAGACCTCTCCGCTCCACTAAACAAGCACTCGCCACCGTACCCTGCATATGGAAGACCTCGGCTGGTGGGAGATCCTTTGCCTACCTCGCAGCAAAGAGCTAGAACACCCTGCCCCTGCACCTCAGGCAGTCACCATTGCTACCCCGATTCAGGAAGGACCTTAAAACCTAGCTCTTTGACTGAAGCTCAGAGGACAAACCCCCTAAGCGCCTTGAGACCCTTACGGGTGAGTAGTTGCACTTTATAAACCTTGATTTGATTTGACTTGATTTCAACCACTACTGTGACCAAAGAACTACAAAGAAACTTTAAAAAGAGTTTAACACAAGGATTGTGGAAACTCCACAGTGCCCCACTATGTAAAAAATATAAGAGCATATAGTTTGTGAGTGGGGGCATAGCTCCAGGGGGAGGGGGTGTGGGGTGTTCACCCCCCTATTAAATGAAATTTATGATAAATAGTTGGGTACAGATGCTTTCAGTCGGGTATGGTGAGATGTCTTCTGGATTTCACCAGAAATATTTACATAAATTCAGACAGAAACACACACATGCGCTCTCCCTCTCAGTTTTTAAAGTCATAAAAAATATTGGTAATTTTTCAGAATGTTGTTTTTTCCCTCAGTAAGTACCCCTACCAATTTGCATTCCTTTCTCTTTCTACTGTCCCTTAGGCCACTTCCATGCACCTTGCTTTGTCGTATAATGTATTTAAATATTATGGCCCTCATTACAACCCTTGCGGTCGGTGATAAAGCGGCGGTAATACTGCCAACAGGCCAGCAGTTAAAAAAATGGAATTATGACCACGGCGGAAACCACTCAGACAGACAGCCACTTTAACACACCGACCGCCACGGCGGAATCAGCAAGCACCACAGCAGTAACCACCAACAGCCTGGCGGAAGACGATGTACCGCCTGTGAGAAGGTAGCCTCTTTCTAGCCTTGTTACCCCCACTTTTGGCCTGTTTGTGAGTGTATGTCAGGGTGTTTGTCACTGTTTTCACTGTCTCACTGGGATCCTGATAGCCAGGCCTCAGTGCTCATAGTGATAACACCATGTTTTCAGTATGGTTGTTATGTGTCACTGGGATCCTGCTGGTCAGGACCCCAGTGCTCATAGGTTTGTGGCCTATATGTATGTGTCACTGGGACCCTGTCACACAGGGCCCCAGTGCTCATAGGTGTGCATGTGAATGTTCCCTGTGTGGTGCCTAACTGTCTCACTGAGGCTCTGCTAACCAGAACCTCAGTGGTTATGCTCTCTCATTACTTTCAAATTGTCACTAACAGGCTAGTGACCAATTTTACCAATTTACATTGGCTTACTGGAACACCCTTATAATTCCCTAGTATACGGTACTGAGGTACCCAGGGTATTGGGGTTCCAGGAGATCCCTATGGGCTGCAGCATTTCTTTTGCCACCCATAGGGAGCTCTGACAATTCTTACACAGGCCTGCCACTGCAGCCTGAGTGAAATAACGTCCACGTTATTTCACAGCCATTTTACACTGCACTTAAGTAACTTATAAGTCACCTATATGTCTAACCTTTACCTGGTAAAGGTTAGGTGCAAAGTTACTTAGTGTGAGGGCACCCTGGCACTAGCCAAGGTGCCCCCACATTGTTCAGAGCCAATTCCCTGAACTTTGTGAGTGCGGGGACACGATTACACGCGTGCACTACATATAGGTCACTACCTATATGTAGCTTCACAATGGTAACTCCGAATATGGCCATGTAACATGTCTATGATCATGGAATTGCCCCCTCTATGCCATCCTGGCATAGTTGGCACAATCCCATGACCCCAGTGGTCTGTAGCACAGACCCTGGTACTGCCAAACTGCCCTTCCTGGGGTTTCACTGCAGCTGCTGCTGCTGCCAACCCCTCAGACAGGCAGCTGCCCTCCTGGGGTCCAGCCAGGCCTGGCCCAGGATGGCAGAACAAAGAACTTCCTCTGAGAGAGGGTGTGACACCCTCTCCCTTTGGAAAATGGTGTGAAGGCAGGGGAGGAGTAGCCTCCCCCAGCCTCTGGAAATGCTTTGTTGGGCACAGAGGTGCCCAATTCTGCATAAGCCAGTCTACACCGGTTCAGGGACCCCTTAGCCCCTGCTCTGGCGCGAAACTGGACAAAGGAAAGGGGAGTGACCACTCCCCTGACCTGCACCTCCCCTGGGAGGTGTCCAGAGCTCCTCCAGTGTGCTCCAGACCTCTGCCATCTTGGAAACAGAGGTGCTGCTGGCACACTGGACTGCTCTGAGTGGCCAGTGTCACCAGGTGACGTCAGAGACTCCTGCTGATAGGCTCCTTCAGGTGTTAGTAGCCTTTCCTCTCTCCTAGGTAGCCAAACCCTCTTTTCTGGCTATTTAGGGTCTCTGTCTCTGGGGAAATTTTAGATAACGAATGCATGAGCTCAGCCGAGTTCCTCTGCATCTCTCTCTTCACCTTCTGATAAGGAAACGACCGCTGACCGCGCTGGAAGCCTGCAAACCTGCAACATAGTAGCAAAGACGACTACTGCAACTCTGTAACGCTGATCCTGCCGCCTTCTCGACTGTTTTCCTGCTTGTGCATGCTGTGGGGGTAACCTGCCTCCTCTCTGCACCAGAAGCTCCGAAGAAATCTCCCGTGGGTCGACGGAATCTTCCCCCTGCAACCGCAGGCACCAAAAAGCTGCATTACCGGTCCCTTGGGTCTCCTCTCAGCACGACAAGCGAGGTCCCTCGAATCCAGCGACTCTGTCCAAGTGACCCCCACAGTCCAGTGACTCTTCAGTCCAAGTTTGGTGGAGGTAAGTCCTTGCCTCACCTCGCTGGGCTGCATTGCTGGGAACCGCGACTTTGCAGCTACTCCGGCCCCTGTGCACTTCCGGCGGAAATCCTTTGTGCACAGCCAAGCCTGGGTCCACGGCACTCTAACCTGCATTGCACGACTTTCTAAGTTGGTCTCCGGCGACGTGGGACTCCTTTGTGCAACTTCGGTGAGCACCGTTTCACGCATCCTCGTAGTGCCTGTTTCTGGCACTTCTCCGGGTGCTACCTGCTTCAGTGAGGGCTCTTTGTCTTGCTCGACGTCCCCTCTCTCTGCAGGTCCAATTTGCGACCTCCTGGTCCCTCCTGGGCCCCAGCAGCGTCCAAAAACGCCAAACACACGATTTGCGTGTAGCAAGGCTTGTTGGCGTCCTTCCGGCGGGAAAACACTTCTGCACGACTCTCCAAGGCGAGAGGGATCCGTCCACCAAAGGGGAAGTCTCTAGCCCTTTTCGTTCCTGCAGAAACCTCAGCTTCTTCTGTCCAGTCGAAGCTTCTTTGCACCCGCAGCTGGCATTTCCTGGGCATCTGCCCATCTCCGACTTGCTTGTGACTTTTGGACTTGGTCCCCTTGTTCCACAGGTACCCTAGATTGGAAATCCACAGTTGTTGCATTGCTGGTTTGTGTCTTTCCTGCATTATTCCTCTAACACGACTACTTTGTCCTTAGGGGAACTTTAGTGCACTTTGCACTCACTTTTCAGGGTCTTGGGGAGGGTTATTTTGCTAACTCTCACTATTTTCTAATAGTCCCAGCGACCCTCTACAAGGTCACATAGGTTTGGGGTCCATTCGTGGTTCGCATTCCACTTTTGGAGTATATGGTTTGTGTTGCCCCTATCCCTATGTTCCCCCATTGCATCCTATTGTAACTATACATTGTTTGCACTGTTTTCTAAGACTATACTGCATATTTTTTGCTATTGTGTATATATATCTTGTGTATATTTCCTATCCTCTCACTGAGGGTACACTCTGAGATACTTTGGCATATTGTCATAAAAATAAAGTACCTTTATTTTTAGTATAACTGTGTATTGTGTTTTCTTATGATATTGTGCATATGACACTAAGTGGTACTGTAGTAGCTTCACACGTCTCCTAGTTCAGCCTAAGCTGCTCTGCTAAGCTACCATTATCTATCAGCCTAAGCTGCTAGACACCCTATACACTAATAAGGGATAACTGGGCCTGGTGCAAGGTGCAAGTACCCCTTGGTACTCACTACAAGCCAGTCCAGCCTCCTACATTGGTTGTGCAGTGGTGGGATAAGTGCTTGAGACTACTTACCACTCTTGTCATTGTACTTTTCATAAGAGAAAAATATACAAAACAAGGTCAGTGTATATACACATAGCCAAAAAGTTTTGCATTTCCTCTTTTCACTCTTTTCTAAGTGCTGAAAAGTACTCCTAAACTTTCAAAAAGTTCTTAAAAGTTTAAAAAGTTTTTTTCTGTCTTTCCAAAAAGTTCTGAAAACTTTGTCTCTTTCTCTATCACTTTAACTCTCTCTAAAAAATGTCTGGCACAGGCCAAAGTGTTGGTCTGTCCAAACTTGCATATGACAACCTTAGCTGGAAAAGAGCAAGGAGTCTCTGTATAGAGAGAGGTTTGAGTGTAGGGAAGAATCCTGCCTTAGAACTATTAATTAACATGCTTAGAGAACAGGATAAGGCCATAGGTGCCCCATCTGTTGAAAAAGCACCTAATAGTTCCCAATCAGATTCAGGGACTCCCCCAGGAAAAGATTCAGGAAAGAAACTTCCTAGCCTGCCCATTACTAGACAATCTAGCATAGATGGTAATGATGATGAGCCACACCATAGAAATAGTGTTGTCTCACATCATAGCAAAAGCATTTATTCTCACCATACTGGTAGTAATGTTTCTGTAAACCAAGCTGTTAAGTTGGCTTCTGTAAGGGACAGGTCTCCTTCTGTTCATTCCCATCATAGCTCTGTTTCTAGAAATGTCCCTCCCACCAACCCTGATGACAGAATGTTAGAGAGGGAACTCAATAAGTTGAGGGTGGAACAAACCAGACTGAAGCTTAAAAAGCAACAGCTGGATTTGGATAGACAGTCTTTTGAATTAGAGAAGGAAAGACAGAAGTTGGGTTTAGATACCCATGGTGGCAGCAGCAGTATTCCCCATAGTCATCCTGCAAAAGAGCATGATTCCAGGAATCTGCACAAGATAGTTCCCCCTTATAAGGAGGGGGATGACATTAACAAGTGGTTTGCTGCACTTGAGAGGGCCTGTGTTGTACAGGATGTCCCTCAAAGGCAGTGGGCTGCTATCCTATGGCTATCATTTAGTGGAAAAGGTAGGGATAGGCTCCTTACTGTGAAAGAAAATGATGCCAATAATTTTACAGTTCTTAAGAATGCACTCCTGGATGGTTATGGCTTAACCACTGAACAGTACAGGATAAAGTTCAGAGAGACCAAAAAGGAGTCTTCACAAGACTGGGTTGATTTCATTGACCATTCAGTGAAGGCCTTGGAGGGGTGGTTACATGGCAGTAAAGTTACTGATTATGAAAGCCTGTATAACACAATCCTGAGAGAGCATATACTTAATAATTGTGTGTCTGATTTGTTGCACCAGTACCTGGTAGACTCTGATCTGACCTCTCCCCAAGAATTGGGAAAGAAGGCAGACAAATGGGTCAGAACAAGGGTGAACAGAAAAGTTCATACAGGGGGTGACAAAGATGGCAATAAGAAGAAAGATGGTGAAAAATCTCAAGATAAGCATGGGGATAAGGGTAAAACCAAAGATCCCACTTCAAATCTTAAACACTCTTCAGAGGGTGGGGATAAAACAAATTCTTCCTCTTCTTCCCAACCTGCACACATTAAAAAGCCTTGGTGCTTTGTGTGTAAAAACAGAGGCCATAGGCCAGGGGATAAGTCCTGTCCAGGTAAACCCCCTGAGCCTACCACCACTAATACATCAAGCTCTAGTGCCCCTAGCAGTAGTGGTACTAGTGGTGGGACTGCTGGCAACAGTCAAGCAAAGGGTGTAGTTGGGTTCACTTATGGGTCCATAGTGGAAACTGATGTAATCAGTCCCAAGACAGTTTCTGTCACACCTAGTGGCATTGGCCTTGCCACACTGGCTGCTTGTCCCCTTACAATGGATAAGTACAAGCAGACAGTTTCAATAAATGGTGTTGAGGCCTTGGCCTACAGGGACACAGGTGCCAGTTTCACTTTGGTGACTGAAAACCTAGTGCCTCCTGAACAACACATCATTGGACAACAGTATAAGATTATTGATGTCCATAACTCTACTAAGTTTCTTCCCTTAGCTATAATTCAGTTTAGTTGGGGTGGAGTTACTGGCCCTAAGCAGATGGTGGTATCACCTAGCTTACCTGTAGACTGTCTCTTAGGTAATGACCTAGAGACCTCAGGTTGGGCTGATGTAGAGTTTTATGCCCATGCAGCCATGCTGGGCATCCCTGAGGAATTGTTCCCTCTCATTTCAAGTGAAATGAAAAAGCAAAGGAGAGAAGGCCTGAAAACTCAGGATCCCTCTCCATCAACAGGTAAAAAGGGTATCACAGAATCCCCTAACCACCCTACCATTCAGGATACCATTCCTGTGGTGGGAGAAACCTCTCCTGGGGTGGCACCTGTTCCATGGGAATCATCAGCTGGCATAGCTGGACTCCCTGAGGTAGAAGTACCTCTCTGTGGGATAACTAACATTGGTGACAAAAAGAGCACCATTTTAGTTAACATGGAGCATCCCTCCAACCCTCCCAGAGAAACTTTAGTGCAGAAACCCTGCACTACCTCACAACACTTAGGACAGCATCCCTGCCCTGCTCCAACTCAAGAGAAACAGCATCCCTGTTCTCTCTTCCAGCCAGATGGACAAAGTTTTTGCCCAGCTATGGCTTTTCTGAGACAGCATCCCTGTCTGGCATTTCCATCACTACAAATAGGTTCAGTGGACAATTCCCACTGCTCTAAACTAAAACTTACTGATAGAAACTCTGAAAATACATCTTCACATTGTTGCTTAGCTAAAAAACTTCAAACAGGGTGGTTTACATCCCCACAGGGAAGTAACCATATAGTGGATGATAAAGGGAGTAACCAGTCTATTGCAGAGCTACTCTCTACTTATCACCACTTAGACAATAAAGTCTCAACTGGCCAAGGTTAGCCTTATTGTCCTTCGTTTGGGGGGGGGTTGTGTGAGAAGGTAGCCTCTTTCTAGCCTTGTTACCCCCACTTTTGGCCTGTTTGTGAGTGTATGTCAGGGTGTTTGTCACTGTTTTCACTGTCTCACTGGGATCCTGATAGCCAGGCCTCAGTGCTCATAGTGAAAACACCATGTTTTCAGTATGGTTGTTATGTGTCACTGGGATCCTGCTGGTCAGGACCCCAGTGCTCATAGGTTTGTGGCCTATATGTATGTGTCACTGGGACCCTGTCACACAGGGCCCCAGTGCTCATAGGTGTGCATGTGAATGTTCCCTGTGTGGTGCCTAACTGTCTCACTGAGGCTCTGCTAACCAGAACCTCAGTGGTTATGCTCTCTCATTACTTTCAAATTGTCACTAACAGGCTAGTGACCAATTTTACCAATTTACATTGGCTTACTGCAACACCCTTATAATTCCCTAGTATATGGTACTGAGGTACCCAGGGTATTGGGGTTCCAGGAGATCCCTATGGGCTGCAGCATTTCTTTTGCCACCCATAGGGAGCTCTGACAATTCTTACACAGGCCTGCCACTGCAGCCTGAGTGAAATAACGTCCACGTTATTTCACAGCCATTTTACACTGCACTTAAGTAACTTATAAGTCACCTATATGTCTAACCTTTACCTGGTAAAGGTTAGGTGCAAAGTTACTTAGTGTGAGGGCACCCTGGCACTAGCCAAGGTGCCCCCACATTGTTCAGAGCCAATTCCCTGAACTTTGTGAGTGCGGGGACACGATTACACGCGTGCACTACATATAGGTCACTACCTATATGTAGCTTCACAATGGTAACTCCGAATATGGCCATGTAACATGTCTATGATCATGGAAGTGCCCCCTCTATGCCATCCTGGCATAGTTGGCACAATCCCATGACCCCAGTGGTCTGTAGCACAGACCCTGGTACTGCCAAACTGCCCTTCCTGGGGTTTCACTGCAGCTGCTGCTGCTGCCAACCCCTCAGACAGGCAGCTGCCCTCCTGGGGTCCAGCCAGGCCTGGCCCAGGATGGCAGAACAAAGAACTTCCTCTGAGAGAGGGTGTGACACCCTCTCCCTTTGGAAAATGGTGTGAAGGCAGGGGAGGAGTAGCCTCCCCCAGCCTCTGGAAATGCTTTGTTGGGCACAGAGGTGCCCAATTCTGCATAAGCCAGTCTACACCGGTTCAGGGACCCCTTAGCCCCTGCTCTGGCGCGAAACTGGACAAAGGAAAGGGGAGTGACCACTCCCCTGACCTGCACCTCCCCTGGGAGGTGTCCAGAGCTCCTCCAGTGTGCTCCAGACCTCTGCCATCTTGGAAACAGAGGTGCTGCTGGCACACTGGACTGCTCTGAGTGGCCAGTGCCACCAGGTGACGTCAGAGACTCCTGCTGATAGGCTCCTTCAGGTGTTAGTAGCCTTTCCTCTCTCCTAGGTAGCCAAACCCTCTTTTCTGGCTATTTAGGGTCTCTGTCTCTGGGGAAATTTTAGATAACGAATGCATGAGCTCAGCCGAGTTCCTCTGCATCTCTCTCTTCACCTTCTGATAAGGAAACGACCGCTGACCGCGCTGGAAGCCTGCAAACCTGCAACATAGTAGCAAAGATGACTACTGCAACTCTGTAACGCTGATCCTGCCGCCTTCTCGACTGTTTTCCTGCTTGTGCATGCTGTGGGGGTAACCTGCCTCCTCTCTGCACCAGAAGCTCCGAAGAAATCTCCCGTGGGTCGACGGAATCTTCCCCCTGCAACCGCAGGCACCAAAAAGCTGCATTACCGGTCCCTTGGGTCTCCTCTCAGCACGACGAGCGAGGTCCCTCGAATCCAGCGACTCTGTCCAAGTGACCCCCACAGTCCAGTGACTCTTCAGTCCAAGTTTGGTGGAGGTAAGTCCTTGCCTCACCTCGCTGGGCTGCATTGCTGGGAACCGCGACTTTGCAGCTACTCCGGCCCCTGTGCACTTCCGGCGGAAATCCTTCGTGCACAGCCAAGCCTGGGTCCACGGCACTCTAACCTGCATTGCACGACTTTCTAAGTTGGTCTCCGGCGACGTGGGACTCCTTTGTGCAACTTCGGTGAGCACCGTTTCACGCATCCTCGTAGTGCCTGTTTCTGGCACTTCTCCGGGTGCTACCTGCTTCAGTGAGGGCTCTTTGTCTTGCTCGACGTACCCTCTCTCTGCAGGTCCAATTTGCGACCTCCTGGTCCCTCCTGGGCCCCAGCAGCGTCCAAAAACGCCAAACGCACGATTTGCGTGTAGCAAGGCTTGTTGGCGTCCTTCCGGCGGGAAAACACTTCTGCACGACTCTCCAAGGCGAGAGGGATCCGTCCACCAAAGGGGAAGTCTCTAGCCCTTTTCGTTCCTGCAGAAACCTCAGCTTCTTCTGTCCAGTCGAAGCTTCTTTGCACCCGCAGCTGGCATTTCCTGGGCATCTGCCCATCTCCGACTTGCTTGTGACTTTTGGACTTGGTCCCCTTGTTCCACAGGTACCTTAGATTGGAAATCCACAGTTGTTGCATTGCTGGTTTGTGTCTTTCCTGCATTATTCCTCTAACACGACTACTTTGTCCTTAGGGGAACTTTAGTGCACTTTGCACTCACTTTTCAGGGTCTTGGGGAGGGTTATTTTGCTAACTCTCACTATTTTCTAATAGTCCCAGCGACCCTCTACAAGGTCACATAGGTTTGGGGTCCATTCGTGGTTCGCATTCCACTTTTGGAGTATATGGTTTGTGTTGCCCCTATCCCTATGTTCCCCCATTGCATCCTATTGTAACTATACATTGTTTGCACTGTTTTCTAAGACTATACTGCATATTTTTTGCTATTGTGTATATATATCTTGTGTATATTTCCTATCCTCTCACTGAGGGTACACTCTAAGATACTTTGGCATATTGTCATAAAAATAAAGTACCTTTATTTTTAGTATAACTGTGTATTGTGTTTTCTTATGATATTGTGCATATGACACTAAGTGGTACTGTAGTAGCTTCACACGTCTCCTAGTTCAGCCTAAGCTGCTCTGCTAAGCTACCATTATCTATCAGCCTAAGCTGCTAGACACCCTATACACTAATAAGGGATAACTGGGCCTGGTGCAAGGTGCAAGTACCCCTTGGTACTCACTACAAGCCAGTCCAGCCTCCTACACCGCCCACACTATTACGACCGGCCTATCCGCAACCTTTTACGGGGCGGTACCAACGACATCAAAAGCATGGCAGAAACAGTGCACAGAAGTCAAAGGAACAACCACAACACCATGGATCCTGAGCTGCACATATTTCCGATGCTCGTCTACCTTTTTCTGCATTATGAACATCAACGCCGGCGAAGGCAACCACGGTGAGTACTTCCGCCTAGCACACAAGGGAGGGGGGAGGAATAAGAGAGTGACACACACACGCAACACCCCCCCATACCACTTCCACCCCCAACACCATACACACAACCAGATGCACAAACATTACATATTCACCCCGTACCCCTCAAGAATAATGAAAGGACAAAATGATTTGAAGAAAGTGAGTGTAATACGATAAAATAACATTAATAAGTGCATCAAAATCAAAACAAATATACATATTTACAAATGTAGGGACACTGCCCAGTCCTCAAGGTCCGTAAGCCATAGGGCCACAACACATAAGCCAAGGCCACACCTCACTCCTCAGCAACACGGAGAGAACACTGCCGGGGCAACAGGTCGAAAATACACAGGCACCTAAGGGGTATGGGGAATGGGGGGGCACCTCAGCCGGAAGATGGTACAACACCACTGGTCCTGGAGGGGCTACATGCCCTGTGCGATGTCCTGGGGAGTGCAAGGCCACAGTCTCTCAAGTGGGTGGGTTGCCCACTGCTTGGTCCTGGGGATGCAAGGCCACAGTCTCTCAAGTGGGTGGGTTGCCCACTGCTTGGTCCTGGGGAGTGCAAAGCCACAGTCCCTCAAGTGGGTGGGTTGCCCACAGCTTGGTCCTGGGGAGTGCAAGGCCACAGTCTCTCAAGTGGGTGGGTTGCCCACTGCTTGGTCCTGGGGAGTGCAAAGCCACAGTCCCTCAAGTGGGTGGGTTGCCCACAGCTTGGTCCTGGGGAGTGCAAGGCCACAGTCTCTCAAGTGAGTGGCAATTCCACTGGTTCTGGAGGGGGCCTTGTGCCCAATGTGCTTCATCCTGAGAAGGATGAGGTGAGTGGATGGCTTCTACACTGGTTCTGTAGGGGTCCTTGTGCCCAGTGTGGTTCATCCTGGGAAGAATGGGGTGAGTGGATGGCTTCTCCACTGGTTCTGGAGGGGGCCTTGTGCCCTGTGATGCAGATCTTGGGGGGTGCAAGGTCACAGTCTCTCACCTGGGTGTCAGACCCACAGGATTTGCAGGGGCCAGGACGTACAACACCCGATGGAGGCAGGACTACATACTGTCCACCTGCGGTGATGGATGCTCAGTGGTGGCAGTGGCGGGGCTGGTGTCGGTGCTGGCAGTGATAGGGGGAGGCTCCAGCCCATCCCCTGCAGCCTCGGATGGCTGCCCACTGGGGCTGCTGCTGCTGGCAGTGGTGGGGGGAGGCTTGTAGGAAGGTAGCCTCTTTCTAGCCTTGTTACCCCCACTTTTGGCCTGTTTGTGAGTATATGTCAGGGTGCTTTTACTGTCTCACTGGGATCCTGCTAGCCAGGGCCCAGTGCTCATAGTGAAAGCCCTATGTTGTCAGTGTGTTTGATATGTGTCACTGGGATCCTGCTATCCAGGACCCCATTGCTCATAAGTTTGTGGCCTGTATGTGTTCCCTGTGTGGTGCCTAACTGTATCACTGAGGCTCTGCTAACCAGAACCTCAGTGTTTATGCTCTCTCTGCTTTTAAAATTGTCACTGCAGGTCAGTGACTAATTTTACCAATTATGATTGGCACACTGGAACACCCTTATAATTCCCTAGTATATGGTACCTAGGTACCCAGGGTATTGGGGTTCCAGGAGATCCCTATGGGCTGCAGCATTTCTTTTGCCACCCATAGGGAGCTCAGACAATTCTTACACAGGACTGCCACTGCAGCCTGAGTGAAACAACTTCCACGTTATTTCACAGCCATTTTACACTGCACGTAAGTAACTTATAAGTCACCTATGTGTCTAACCCTCACTTAGTGAAGGTGAGGTGCAAAGTTACTTAGTGTGTGGGCACCCTGGCACTAGCCAAGGTGCCCCCACATTGTTCAGGGCAATTTCCCTAGACTTTGTGAGTGCGGGACACCATAACACGCGTGCACTACATATAGGTCAATACCAATATGTAGCGCCACAATGGTAACTCCGAACATGGCAATGTAACATGTCTAGGATCATGGAATTGTCCCCCCAATACCATTCTGGTGTTGGGGGGACAATTACATGCATCCCCGGGGTTCCAGCATAGAGTCCGGGTACTGCCAAACTAACTTTCTGGGGTTTTCTCTGCAGCTACCGCTGCTGCCAACCCTCAGACAGGTTTCTGCCCCCCTGGGGCCTGGGCAGCCCAGTCCCAGGAAGGCAGAACAAAGGATTTCCTCTGAGAAAGGGTGTTACACCCTCTCCCTTTGGAAATAGGTGTTAAGGGCATGAGAGGAGTAGCCTCTCCTGGCCTCTGGAAATGCTTTGAAGGGCACAGATGGTGCCCTCCTTGCATAAGCCAGTCTACACCGGTTCAGGGATCCCCCCAGCCCTATTCTGGTGCGAAACTGGACAAAGGAAAGGGGAGTGACCACTCCCCTGACCAGCACCTCCCAAGGGGAGGTGCCCAGAGCTCCTCCAGTGTGTCCCAGACCTCTGCCATCTTGGATGCAGAGGTGTGAGGGCACAATGGACACCTCTGAGTGGCCAGTGCCAGCAGGTGACGTCAGAGACCCCTCCTGATAGGTGCTTACCTTTCTCTGTAGCCAATCCGACGCTGAGGGCTATTTAGGGTCTCTCCTGTGGGTTTCTCTTCAGATAACGAATGCAAGAGCTCACCAGAGTTCCTCTGCACTTCCCTCTTCGACTTCTGCCAAGGATCGACCGCTGCCTGCTCCAGGACGCCTGCAAAACCGCAACAAAGTAGCAAGAAGACTACCAGCAACATCGTAGCGCCTCATCCTGCCGGCTTTCTTGACTGTTTCCTGGTGGTGCATGCTCTGAGGGCTGTCTGCCTTCACCCTGCACTGGAAGCCAAGAAGAAATTTCCCGTGGGTCGACGGAATCTTCCCCCTGCCAACGCAGGCACTAAACTTCTGCATCACTGGTCCTCTAGGTCCCCTCTCATCTTGACGAGCGTGGTCCCTGGAACACAGGAGCTGCATCCAAGTGTCCCCGACAGTCCAGTGGCCCGTCTGTCCAAATTTGGTGGAGGTAAGTCCTTGTCTTCCCACGCCAGACAGTAATCCTGTGTACTGCGTGAACTGCAGCTGCTAGGGCTAGGCTGTGCACTTTTGCAAGACTTCCTTCGTGCACAGCCTAGCCCAGGTCCCCAGCACTCCGTCCTGCATTGCCCAACTCGCTGAGTTGGACTCCGACTTCGTGGGTCTCCCTTTTGTTGTGCTGATATGACCGCCATGCTCAGATCTTCTGAACACCTGTTCATATGCTTCTGCGGGTGCTGCCTGCTTCTGCATGGGCTCTCTGTATTGCTGAGTGCCCCCTCTGTCTCCTCCTCCAAGGGGCGACCTCCTAGTCTTTCCTGGGTCCTGGCAGCACCCAAAACCTTCAAACGCGACTCTTGTGGCTAGCATGGCTTGTTTGTGGTCTTTCTGGATGGAAACAATTCTGCATCCTCCAGCACGCCGTGGGACATCTTCTGACCAAAGGAGAAGTTCCTGGCACCTTCCGTTGTTGCAGAACCTTCAGCTTCTTCCACCCGGAGGCAACCCTTTTGCACCTTCATCCGTGGTTTAGTGGGCTCCTGCCCCTCCCTGGACACTTGCGTGACTCTTGGACTTGGTCCCCTTCCTTTGAAGGTCCTCAGGTCCAGGAATCTGTCTTCAGTGCTTTGCAGTCAGTTGTTTTTCTTGCAGAATTCCTTATCTCGACTTTACTGTCTTTCTGGGGTAGTAGGGTAACTTCACTCCTACTTTTCAGGGTCTTGGGGTGGGGTATCTTGGACACCCTTAGTGTTTTCTTACACTCCCAGTGACCTGCTACACACTACACTAGGCCTGGGGTCCATTCGTGGTTCGCATTCCCCTTTTGGAGTATATGGTTTATGTTGCCCCTAGGCCTATTGTCTCCTATTGCATTCTATTGTGTTCTACAGTGTTTGCACTACTTTTCTAACTGTTTACTTACCTGATTTTGGTTTGTGTGTATTTTGTGTATATTACTTACCTCCTAAGGGAGTATATCATCTGAGATACTTTTGGCATATTGTCACTAAAATAAAGTACCTTTATTTTTAGTAACTCTGGGTATTGTGTTTCTTATGATATAGTGCTATATGATATAAGTGGTATAGTAGGAGCTTTGCATGTCTCCTAGTTCAGACTAAGCTGCTCTGCTATAGCTACCTCTATCAGCCTAAGCTGCTAGAACACTTCTAATCTACTAATAAGGGATAAACGGGACCTGGCACAAGGTGTAAGTACCACTAGGTACCCACTATAAGCCAGGCCAGCCTCCTACATTGGTGGTGCAGCAGTGGGATAAGTACTTGTAACTGCTTTACCACTTTGTCATTGGTGCTTTTCATAAGAAAAACATATACCAAATACTTCAGAATATACACAGTAACCTAAACAGTTTAACTTTCCTTCTTTGAAACTTTCTAAAAAGTTCTGAAAACTTTAAAAAGTTTTCAAAAGTTTGAAAACGTTTTTTCTCTGTTCTTTTAAAAGTTCTAAAAACTTTTTTCTCTCTCTGTCCTAAACCTTTTCTGTCATGTCTGCAGTAGAGCTTACTCCCACAGTTGTCCAGGCAACATATGGGAAACTAAACTTTAAAAGTTTGATGGGTCTCTGCATTGAAAGAGGTTTAGCAGTTGGAAAGAATCCTACAAAAGATCTCCTCAGCCTTCTCCTAGAAAGTGACCAGAACCAGTCTGGCCCATCCCAGGATCAGGAGGTAGAGGAGGGGGGACCCAGTCAGACTCAGAGGAGTCCCCAGAGGTTGCTGGGAAGGGTTCTTGCAAGGACCTGCCAGCTAACAGGCCACCTAGTGACACTGGTAGTGGGGGGGGGGGTCACACACTAGTAGGGCACCTTTCACTCCTAAAGGCCAGGTTACTAGGGTCCAGCCAGTTAGGGACAGGTCCAACTCTGCCAATTCCCACATTTCTTCTGTGTCTCACAATTCCCAAGCCTCCCACCCTGAGGATAACTTAATGGAAAGGGAAGTCAGAAAGCTGAGGTTGGAAGAGGCCAGGCTGAAGCTTAAACAGTAGCAGCTGTACTCAGACAGGGAATCTCTGGATGTGGAAAGGGAAAGGCAGAGGTTGGGGTTAGTTCTCCATGGTGGCAGCAGCAATGTTTTTGATAATAATCCTGTTAGAGAGCAAGATTCCAGAAACCTGCATAAGATAGTCCCCCCTTACAAGGAGGAGGATGACATTAACAAGTGGTTTGCTGCACTTGAGAGGGCCTGTATGGTACAGTTGGTCCCTCAAAGGCAGTGGGCTGCTATCCTGTGGCTATCTTTCACTGGTAAGGGTAGGGATAGGCTCCTTGCTGTCAGAGAAAGTGATGCTAATAACTACAAAGTTTTGAAGGATGCACTCTTGGATGGATTTGGCTTAACCACTGAACAATACACGATGACGTTCAGAGACACCAGAAAAGAGTCCCCTCAAGACTGGACAGACTTTGTAGACTGTTCAGTGAAGGCCTTGGAGGGTTGGTTACATGGCAGTAAGGTGACTGACTATGAAAGCCTGTATAATCTAATCCTGAGAGAGCATATTTTGAACAATTGTGTGTCTGATTTGTTGCACCAGTACTTGGTAGACTCAGATCTGATCTCTCCCCAAGAATTGGGAAAGAAGGCAGACAAATGGGTCAGAACAAGAGTGAACAGAAAAGTTCATACAGGAGGTGACAAGGATGGCAAGAAGAAAGATGGTGAGAAATCTCCGGATGAGCATGGGGATAAGGGTAAAACTAAAGATCCTTCTTCAAATCCTAAACACTCTTCAGGGGGTGGGATAAATCAACTTCTTCCTCTTCTTCACAATCCACACACATTAAAAAGCCTTGGTGCTATGTGTGTAAAAATAAAGGCCATAGGCCAGGGGATAAGTCCTGCCCAGGTAAACCCCCTGAGGCTACCACCACTAATACATCAAACTCTAGTGTCCCTAGCAGTAGTGGTAATAGTGGTGGGACTGCTGGCAACAGTCAGAATAAGGGTGTAGTTGGGTTCACTTTTGGGTCCATCATACAAACTGGGGTATTCAGCCCCAAGACAGTTTCTGTCACACCTGGTGGCATTGGCCTTGCCACACTGGCTGCTTGTCCCCTTACAATGGATAAGTACAGGCAGACAGTTTCAATAAATGGTGTTGAGGCTCAGGCCTACAGGGACACAGGTGCCAGTATCACTTTGGTGACTGAAAACCTAGTGTCTCCTGCACAACACAACATTGGACAACAATACAAGATTATTGATGTCCATAACTCCACTAATTTCATTCCCTTAGCTATAATTCAGTTTAGTTGGGGTGGAGTTACTGGCCCTAAGCAGGTGGAAGTATCGCCTAGCTTACCTGTAGACTGTCTCTTAGGTAATGACCTAGAGGCCTCAGGTTGGGCTGTGGTAGAGTTTAATAACCATACAGCCATGCTGGGTATCCCTGCGGAATTGCTTCCTCTCATTTCAGCTGAAATGAAAAAGCAAAGGAGAGAAAAAGGCCTGAAAACTCAGGATCCTTCTCCTACAACAGGTGACAAGGGCATCAAAGTGTCCCCTACCCACCCTGCCATTCAGGACACCATTCCTGTGGTCGGAGAAACCTCTCCTGGGGTGGCACCTGTACCAAGGGAACCATCAGCTGGCACAGCTGTACTCCCTGAGGTGGAAGTACCTCTCTGTGGGATAACTAATATTGGTGAGAAAAAGTGCACCATTTTAGTTAACATGGAGTATCCATCCAACCCTCCCAGAGAAACTTTAGTGCAGCAACCCTGCACTGCCTCACAACACTTATGACAGCAGCCCTGCCCTAGCGTGGAGCTCATAAGACAGCATCCCTGCCCTGCTCAAACTCAAGAGAAACAGCAACCCTGTTCTCTCTTACAGCCATATGGACAACGTTTTTGCCCAGCTATGGCTTTATTGGGACAGCATCCCTGTCTGGCATTCTCATCACTTGATATAGGTCCAGTGGACAATTCCCACTGCTCTAAACTTAAGCATACTAATAGGAACTCTGAGAATATAACTTCACATTGCTGGCTAGCTAAAAAACTTCAAACAGGGTGGTTCACATCCTCCAGAGGGAAGTAACCATATAGTGGATGATAAAGGGAGTAACCAATCTATTACAGAGCTACTCTCCACTTATCACCACTTAGACAATAAAGACTCAACTGACCAAGGTTAGTCTTATTGTCCTTCGTTTGGGGGGTGGGGGGGGGTTGTATAGGAAGGTAGCCTCTTTCTAGCCTTGTTACCCCCACTTTTGGCCTGTTTGTGAGTATATGTCAGGGTGTTTTTACTGTCTCACTGGGATCCTGCTAGCCAGGGCCCAGTGCTCATAGTGAAAACCCCATGTTGTCAGTGTGTTTGATATGTGTCACTGGGATCCTGCTACCCAGGACCCCAGTGCTCATAAGTTTGTGGCCTGTATGTGTTCCCTGTGTGGTGCCTAACTGTATCACTGAGGCTCTGCTAACCAGAACCTCAGTGTTTATGCTCTCTCTGCTTTTAAAATTGTCACTGCAGGCTAGTGACTAATTTTAATAATTCTGATTGGCACACTGGAATACCCTTATAATTCCCTAGTATATGGTACCTAGGTACCCAGGGTATTGGGGTTCCAGGAGATCTCTATGGGCTGCAGGATTTCTTTTGCCACCCATAGGGAGCTCAGACAATTCTTACACAGGACTGCCACTGCAGCCTGAGTGAAATAACGTCCACGTTATTTCACAGCCATTTTACACTGCACTTAAGTAACTTATAAGTCACCCATATGTCTAACCCTCACTTAGTGAAGGTTAGGTACAAAGTTACTTAGTGTGTGGGCACCCTGGCACTAGCCAAGGTGCCCCCACATTGTTTAGGGCAATTCCCCCAGACTTTGTGAGTGCGGGGACACCATTACACGTGTGCACTACATATAGGTCAATACCTGTATGTAGCGTCACAATGGTAACTCCGAACATGGCCATGTAACTTCTCAAGGATCTTTGAATTGTCACCCCAATACCATTCTGGTATTGGGCGGACAATTCCATGCATCCCCGGGTCTCCAGCATAGAGCCCGTGTACTGCCAAACAAACTTTCCGGGGTTTTCTCTGCAGCTACCGCTGCTGCCAACCCTCAGACAGGTTTCTGCCCCCCTGTAGCCTGGGCAGCCCAGTCCCAGGAAGGCAGAACAAAGGATTTCCTCTGAGAAAGGGTGTTACACCCTCTCCCTTTGGAAATAGGTGTTAAGGGCCTGAGAGGAGTAGCCTATCCTGGCCTCTGGAAATGCTTTGAAGGGCACAGATGGTGCCCTCCTTGCTTAAGCCAGTCTACACCGGTTCAGGGATCCCCCCAGCCCTGCTCTGGTGCGAAACTGGACAAAGGAAAGGGGAGTGACCACTCCCCTGACCAGCACCTCCCAAGAGGAGGTGCCCAGAGCTCCTCCCGTGTGTCCCAGACCTCTGCCATCTTGGATGCAGAGGTGTGAGGGCACAATGGACACCTCGGAGTGGCCAGTGCCAGCAGGTTACGTCAGAGAGACCCCTCCTGATAGGTGCTTACCTTTCTCTGTAGCCAATCCTCCTCTGAGGGCTATTTAGGGTCTCTCCTGTGGGTTTCTCTTCAGATAACGAATGCAAGAGCTCACCAGAGTTCCTCTGCACTTCCCTTTTCGACTTCTGCCAAAGATCGACCGCTGACTGCTCCAGGACGCCTGCAAAACCGCAACAAAGTAGCAAGAAGACTACCAGCAACACTGTAGCACCTCATCCTGCCGGCTTTCTCGACTGTTTCCTGGTGGTGCATGCTCTGAGGGCTGTCTGCCTTCACCCTGCACTGGAAGCCAAGAAGAAATCTCCAGTGGGTCGACAGAATCTTCCCCCTGCCAACGCAGGCACTAAACTTCTGCATCACCGATCCTCTGGGTCCCCTCTCATCTTGACGAGCGTGGTCCCTGGAACACAGGAGCTGGATCCAAGTGTCCCCGACAGTCCAGTGGCCCTTCTATCCAAACTTGGTGGAGGTAGGTCCTTGCCTCCCCACGCCAGACAGTAATCCTGTGTACTGCATTAACTGCAGCTGCTAGGGCTTCTGTGCACTTTTGCAAGACTTCCGTCCTGCACAGCCTAGCCCAGGTCCCCAGCACTAATTTCTGCATTGCCCAACTCACTGAGTTGGACTCCGACTTCGTGGGACTCCCTTTTGTTGTGCTGAGAAGACTGCCATGCTCAGATCTTCTGAACACCTGTTCTGGTGCTTCTGCGGGTGCTGCCTGCTTCTGTGTGAGCTCTCTGTGTTGCTGAGTGACCCCTCTGTCGCCTCCTCAAAGGGGCGACCTCCTGGTCCTTCCTGGGCCCTAGCAGCACCCAAAACCTTCATCCATAACTCTCCCAGCTAGCAAGGCTTGTTTGCAGTCTTTCTGCGTGGAAACAATTCTGTATCCTCCAGCACCCCGTGGGACATCTTCTGACCAAAGGAGAAGTTCCTGGCACCTTCCTTTGTTGCAGAATCTTTGGCTTCTTCCACCTGGAGGCAGCCCTTTTGCACCTTCATCCGGGGTTTAGTGGGCTCCTGCCCCCCCCCCACCCCCCCGGACACTTGCGTGACTCTTGGACTTGGTCCCCTTCCTTTGCAGGTCCTCAGGTCCAGGAATCTCTCTTCAGTGCTTTGCAGTCAGCTGTTGTCCTTGCAGAATCCCTTATCTTGGCTTTACTGTCTTTCTGGGGTAGTAGGGTAACTTTACTCCTACTTTTCAGGGTCTTGGGGTGGGGTATCTTGACCACCCTTAGTGTTTTCTTACACTCCCAGCGACCCTCTACACACTACACTAGGCCTGGGGTCCATTTGTGGTTCGTATTCCACTTTTGGAGTATATGGTTTATGTTGCACCTAGGCCTATTGTCTCCTATTACATGCTATTGTGTTCTGCAGTGTTTGCACTACTTTTCTAACTGTTTACCTACCTGATTTGGGTTTGTGTGCATATTTTGTGTATATTACTTACCTCCTAAGGGAGTATATCCTCTGAAATACTTTTGGCATATTGTCACTAAAATAAAGTACCTTTATTTTTTAGTAATTCTGAGTATTGTGTTTCTTATGATATAGTGCTAAGTGATATAAGTGGTATAGTATGAGCTTGCATGCCTCCTAGTTCAGCCTAAACTGCTCTGCTATAGCTTCCTCTATCAGCCTAAGCTGCTAGAACACTTCTAATCTACTAATAAGGGATAACTGGACCTGGCACAAGGTGTAAGTACCACTAGGTACCCACTATAAGCCATGCCAGCCTCCTACAAGGCTCCAACCCATCCCCTGCAGCCTCGTACGGCTGCCTACTGGGGCTGCTGCTGCTGGCAGTGGTGCTGGTGGCAGTGTTGGGGGGGAGGCTCCAGCCCATTTCCTGCAGCCTCAGACGGCTGCCCACTGGGGCTGCTGCTGCTGGTGGCGGTGCTGGCAGTGGTGGGGGGCGGCTCCAGCCCATCCCCTGCAGCCTCGGATGGCAGAACCACCATGGTTGGTGGTGGCGGCTCCGAATGAGTCCCAGCACCAGGCCTCTTGTCCTTCCTGCCTGCTGGTGCAGGCACCTTGCCCTTCCTGTCAGCAGCCGGGAATTGCCCCTTGCCCTTCATTCCTGCAGATGGTAGTGACTCCTTGCCCTTTCCTCCTGCTTCTGGTGGTGCCTCCTTGCCCTTCCTAGATGCTTGTGGTGGTTCCTCCTTGCCCTTCCTTGATGCACCTGGTGCAGGCACCCTTTCAGTTGTGCTGCCTGGTGCCCGGGATCCTCTCCCACCTGCAGTAGCTGTTGACACTACTGTGCCCCTGGACTGGGTGGCAGAGGTGCTTGCCTGGGTTTTCTTCACCCTGGTCTGATGTGAAGGATGGGGGGAGGAGGAGTAGGGAAGAGGTCAAAGGTGGAGAGGAAAAGCTTTTTAGGGACATTGTGGCGGGAAGAGGATGAAGGTTTGGGAGTGGAGAAAGATTAAGTGGTTGTAGGAGGTTGGATGCTGTTGTGAGGTGGATGGCTGTTGGGTGTCTGAGTGCTTGCGTTTGTGTACTTTGGGAGGAGGGGGCACAGACACAGTGGGAGAGGACACAGGGGACATGTGCATGGATGTGGAGGTGGTGACTGCCAGTGAAGGGCGTGTAGTGATAGGCAAGATGGTGATGGTAGTAGTGGATGAGGATGTAGTGCATGCAGGTGTGAGTGTAGACGCTGGGAGGGAGGTGGACAAAGAGGAGGAGGAGGGGGACACAGTGGAGGCAGTGGATGTTGATATGTATGCATCTGGATGGTGTTTGGGTGAGTGCCTGTGGGATGATGTGTAGTGCTTGTGTTTGCCTGAACCATTCCTGTGTGTTGTCCTGGGTGCATGCTGGTCTGCCTTTGTGCTTGGGATAGGTTGGTGTTGAGGGGAATAGGATTGGGTAGAGGAAGTTGGAGGCTAGAAACAGAGACAATGGCTGCCATCAGGGAGGAGGCCAGAGCCTAAATTGATCTCTGTTGGGCCGCCATGCCAGAGTGAATGCCCTCCAGGAATGCATGTGTTTGTAGCAAATGGGCTGCCAGCCCCTGGATGGCATTCACAATGGTTGACTGCCCAGCAGAGATGGATAGCAGGAGGTCAATAGCCTCCTCACTCAGGGCAGCAGGGCTAACTGGGGCAGGGCTTGAAGTGCCTGGGGCGAATGAGATGCCCACCCTCCTGGGTGAGCGGGCATGGGAAACACGCTGAGGGGTTGCTGGGAGGGCAGTGTTGGTATGGGGGTGGCGGCGGTACCTGTAGTTGGGGTGGGCACAGAGGTTTCTACCACACCAGGGAGCTTACATCGGAGGAGGTATCACTGTCAGAACTGTCAGAACTGTCTCGGCCGTGGTGCTCCCTTCGCTGGTGCCCTCACCGTCGGGGGATTCAGTATCCTGGGTCCTGGGGGATGCAGCTCTCCCCATCGGTGGTGCCTCTGCTCCGCCGCCAGATGATGCTAATGCACAGAAGGACAGGGTGACAAAACAAGAAGGGGGGAAGAGACAAAGGATACTCTTGGTCATTGACGGCAACAACACCACTGTTGGCGTACACGACACACACACAGGGAACAGCCTTACGCACTAAGCAATGCACTAACAGTCACAATGCTAGTCACCAGCCCATGGACAAGGATACCTAACGCCAATTGCAGCATACCTGAGACCCACAGACCCCTGCCCAGTAGTGGATGCCTAGTAGCTTGGTTGGAGGAGATTTACATCAGACCCTGCCCAACATGGGCCCTATCCTGCAGTGTCTGGCCTGGCCTAGGGGCACCCACAGGCCCACATCCCCCACCCGGATGCCACCCCACTACGCGCAAGTAGTATATTGGGGTGCTGTACTCACCCCCTTGTGGTTGCTGTGATTCCCCCAAGCGCCCATCCAGCTCCGAATAGGCCACCGCCAGTATGTGCCACTGCCAGTATGCAGGCCATCAGGGGGGTCAAGGTTCGACGGGCACCCCTTCCTCGTTGGGAGGCCATCCTCAGCTGGGCCTCTGCCGTCTTCCGTGCCCAGCGTCTCATGTCCTCCCACCGTTTGTGACAGTGGGTGCTCTGCCTGCCGTAGACCTCCAGGGTCCTCACATCCTTTGCAATGGCACACCATACACCCTTTTTAGGTTGAGCGTTAGCGTTCGGCCTGCTGTATACTAAAGTATACAATAGAGAGAGTTCCAGCATTTTGATTTGTTAGTTGCAGTGCCCTTCAAAAATCCTTGCTTGCTAGTGGTCAGTTCTGCTTTTTGTCCTGCCTTTTTTCACTTTGGGAGCAGCACAAAGTACTGTGTAATTACGCTATGTCCTGTTTATCTCTTCTGTAAGGGACTTTTTTTTGGCATTTGCCTGTTTCACCTCAACAGTGTGGGTGCTTGTTCAGTCCCTCCTCCCCACCAGCTCCCTCTGTAAACAAACAACAGCAGAGGGGGGCTTTTCCAGGGCCAGCTCGCCCTCGCTCTCTTTATTTTCAGTCTTGGTGGCAAGAAAAGTCCACTCAGTAATTTACAATGTTAGGAGCTCTAACTCGAGCAAACATGAGAGCATTGCATTCCCCCACCCCACCACCAGCTTTGTAAACTCCTAACCAGACTTTTCTTGTCACACAAATGAAAAAAAAAACGCAGAGCGGACGCACTGCGTTTTATTTTATTTTCATTTGTGTGGCAAGAAAAGTCTGGTTAGGAGTTTACAACGGTAATAGCTCTAACTCGAGCAAATGCGTGACCTGTTGTATTGAAAATGCTTGTTAAATGCTCTGGGTTACGTCCGATTCTCTCATCTTCACAGGCTGCAGCAGCCCCTCCCCACCCTAGCACGACTATCAGACACCCCCTTTCACACACTCAATTACAATGGACAACCCTGACCTGACACATCTGCTGCGCCTCCTTGGACCCCTCCTTAGGGCATGACAAGGAGGAGTCACCAGGGGAGACGCTGCTTCTGAACAGCAGTGTTCATTCTCCCCTCCCAAGGACGATTAGTTGCTGCCATGCAGGAGTTCTCTCTTCATTATCCCACTGAGTGGCAACACCTCCATTTACTCTGGCCCGGGAGAAATATCTCTTCTACACTGCCTTAACAAATCCAGAAATAAACAGGAAGGCAAGCCCTCTTCTTGCACTTTTTTCACTTAATTGAGAGGCTCTGTCACTCTGTAAGTGCCCTCTGCAACATATTCGCCATGCCTTACAGGCAGAGGGTGGACAGTCTTTTCTTTTCTTTTGTCAAACCAGGGTCCCACAGAAAGTATTTAGGAATTGTTGGAAAAATCAGATCTTTCATCATGGAATCCTTTCTCAAACAACATGCAAAATAATGCCCCTTCTTACAATACAAGTGAAACTGAAAGAGACAGAGGTCTGTAGTTTAATGCTTAGGATGCCACAGTGAATAATGTGCTCTCTGCTGGGATGTTTTCCTATGTTGAACAGGTTTTATTCTGCACACGCCCTGCTCACCCATTCTTTCTGTGGTCGATAAATGGATCGTTAAGTTAATGACACCTCTTACAGCACCATGAAATGCCGGAAAATGCTTTGGAATGCTTTTACAACTCAAATTGTTCGCACCTTTCCTCTTTTTATTCCATGTGTCTGGAATGCTCTGCTTTTGGACTCTGTTACACTAGTGTCTGCAACTCATTTCATTCTTCCACACCTAATACATCATCGTTCTTTTATCACATTTCCGACACGCTGTGCTGATTTTTTCCATTTGGTTGCCAATAGTGGGCTCAAGCACTATTTCTTGGGGGCTAAGGCTTATTCATGGCACAAGTCTTAAAGAAAATAAGTGGGGGGACTGACCAAGTTAGACACTATGCAAGGGACATCACGGCACATGACACCACGGCGTGTGAAATTGCACCTGGAATCACAGGTAGAGGCATCACAACCCATGACCTGACAGGAAATGACATCACTAGAAGTGAGATCTGGTCTTAAGACCTCACGCATATGCTTACCGCAAGAAAGCAAAGCCTTAGCTAGGGATCCCTTTGTCCGTCATGGAGCAAACGTTTTCTTCAGCTTGGGCCGAGTGTAAAGTGCAGAATAATTGCAAGTTTTCATTTGGAAAGTGTGTATTTTATTGTTATTGCTGTTCTTTTTTATTTCTCTTTTTAAGAAAGGAAAAAAAGAGTGCAGGAAATAAAAAGTGGAAAATTAAATTAGCGAGGAAGCTGTGTAACTGAGCTAAGACATGCTGCACCTAGTGTCTGCGAAAGGCAAGATGCCTACAGCACCTGGTATTCCCAGGCGGTCTCCCATCCAAGTACTAACCAGGCCTGACCCTGCTTAGTTTCCGAGATCGGGTGCATTAAGGGTGGTATGACCGTAGGCAGGAAAAGCTGCAGTTTCAGCCCTCTTCTGCTCACCAAGCCCACCGCCCGGAGCCTGCTGCTCTTAATCGCACCTGCACAGGCTCCCCTTGGGAAGTCGGACATGCGCTCACTGCCGGAGGCCCAATGCCCCAACCCACATAGAACACAATTTTTAGGGTCGAGCCTGCGTTGCATGCACTTGTGCATGCGTTTCGCTTGCGAGACGCATTAGTAGTTAGAAAAGGGCTCGGAGCCCCGCCCATGTCTCGTCAGTATCTTTCATTGGTTCGTGGGCTTGCCTTTCAAAATCTGCTTGCTTTCATTAGTGGTAGGCATGCATACGTCATGCTTTTTCCGGTGGTTAGCCCTCATCAAGCGCAGCAACCAAGTACTGAAAACATGCGAGGCTCACTGTTTTCCGTCCGATTTGTGAACTACTTTTTATCTTTTTTCGCAGTGCGATCTCGCTTGGCAGAAGTCGAGCGCTTTGCATGACATCGACCCTGTTACATAGTTAATTGCACTTTTGCCGATAGGTTTAATGTGACAAGAAAAGTCCGGTTGGGAGTTTACAACTGCTAATAGCTCTAACTTGGAAAAATGCGAGACCTGTTGCATTGCAAATTCTTATTTTGATGGGCGCTGACCTGCAGAGAAATACACATAGGAAAAGGTATTAGTCAGACCGTCCTGCCTGTTACACCCATGGCCCACCATAGCCCCCACATCCCCTTTTGCACAGACATTGCCCACCATACATGCAGCACGCTGCCCAGGGCCCTTCCACCAGGCCCCCCCCACACGAGGCCCTCACACACAGCACTCCATGCATTCATGCTCCTTGCATTGTGCTCACAGTGTACTCACCTGTTGGTCTGGAGGCCCATACAGCATTCGGTACTTGGGTAGGACCCCATCCACCAGTCTCTCCAACTCTGCAGCGGTGAAGGCAGGGGCCCTGACCCCAGTAACACGAGCCATGGTTGGTTCCAGGCACAGGTCACAGCAGCACTTGCAGTGTAGGTCCTCTCCAGTTGAAGGTCAGGTAGCAAGTGAGTGAACAGATAGGAAATGGCGGTCACATCTGCAGCGGGATGTACCGTCACCCCTGGCGTACATCACCATTGGCCACTATAACCCATAGGGCCCAATGGTATCCAATGAGGAGTTGCACAGTGGTTCTTGACCGCCTCCCGCAACGGCGCACAACGTCAGCGGAATTACCTCATTTCCACATGTCCCTCCATACAGGACAGGCGGACGCCATTTCAGGGTGGGGGGGCAGGCTATGGCACCTAACTGCGTCACAGTACACATAGGCACCATTTGGGCCTATCCCACAATTTACTGTTACAGTCACAACATGCAATGCAGTTTAGTATTTGGAAATATGGAATACTGACCAGCTGCTCACCGTTTGCCCCCTAGATTGCAACCTCTGAGGATGAATAGGAGATGGCGACATCCCCCTGTGTACAGACCCCTGGTGGACTTAGCAACAATGGAGGACAGGCACATTATCCTCACCTATAGACTGGACAGGGCCACAATCACAGAGCTGTGTGCCCAATTGAACCTGACCTGATATCTACTATCCGTCAGCCCACCGGGATCCCCCCTTTTGTGCAAGTCCTATCTGTGCTCCATTTCCTGGCAACTGGCTCCTTCCAGGTGACAGTGGGCTTAGCAGCAGGAATGTCACAGCCAATGTTCTCAATAGTGCTGACCAGAGTGTTGTCTGCCCTGATTAAACACATGCACAGCTATATCGTTTTCCCCCAAGTGGAGGATTTGGCCACAGTGAAAGCAGATTTCTATGCAATGGGACATATCACCAACATTATTGGGGCTGTTGATGGTACACATATTGCATTTGTCCCCCCCCCTCCCGGTGAAATGAACAGGTGTTCGTAAATCGAAAGAGCTTTCACTCCATTAATGTGCAGATAGTGTGCCTGGCGGGACAGTACATCTCCCATGTCAATGCAAAGTATACTCAGTCTGTGCATGATACCTTTATCCTGAGGAATAGCAGCATCCCATATGAGATGGCTCAACTCGAGAGGCACTGGGTGTGACTAATAGGTGAGCCCTGGTTCCCACCCAGTAGGTGTTGGTGTATGGGTATGGTGTGGGCCCTAAGGGTTAGTGTGTGTCTAACAGTTGTCCCTCGATATTTGTAGGTGACTCTGGTTACCCCAACCTCTCATGGCCACTGACCCTTGTGAGGAATCCCAGGACAAGGGCAGAGGAACGTTACAAAGAGGCACATGGGCGAACAAGGAGAATCATTGAAAAAACATTTGGCCTCCTGAAGGCCAGGTTTCGTTGCCTCCATCTAACAGGTGGATCCCTGTACTACTCACCCAAGGAGGTCTGCCAGATCATCGTGGCATGCTGTATGTTGCACAACCTTGCCTTACGTTGCCAGGTGCCTTTTCTGCAGGGGGATGAGGCTGGAGATGGGCATGTGGCAGCAGTGGACCCTGTGGACAGTGAAGATGAGAAGTGCAATAATACAACAACACTTCCAATGACACACAGGTAAGACACTGTAAATACAGTTTACATTGACAGCTTTGTGTTTGACATTGTCACTGGAAGGCTGGTTTCCCACTTCTATGGCCACTTACTGTACCCTTTGGCATCTCTATTTTCAGATATTTGTGCCCCACAATCGCTCCTGGTGTGTTGACTGCAGCCAACTACAAGTCATTCCTATATATACATTACTGTACAGTTGTATTGCTGTGTTTAATGCTTGTTAAACGATTACATAGTTCAATCATTTGACAGACTCCATACGTATTTATTCAAATGGTGTTTATTTAAGTGCTAATAAGTAGAGGTGGATGTGCAATGGCCTGAGGTGATGGTGAAGTAATGTCCAGGATAGAGTCCAGTCTATTTGTATCACAGGTGCTTTGTCTAAGGGGGCATAGGAAGGGGAGCAATGGCAATTCAAGGTGGACAGGATGACAGAGTGGGACACAAGGGTGACAATCAGGAGAGTCTTATTTCCTGGCGGGGGCTTGGCAAAAGTCTCTGGCTTCTGGCTGGGTCGCAGGGACCATTTGCTGGGTGGTTCTCCTTCTGCAGGGGGTGGGGTGCTGGTGGCCTGTTGGTCCTGTGGTGGGGCCTCCTGTCCACTAGCGGCAGCGGAAGTGGAGGGCTGTTCATCGGTTTGGCTAGCAGTAGGGGCTCGGTGGTGTGCCACTGCCTCCCTCATGGTGTTGGTCATGTCTGCCAGCACCCCTGCAATGGTGACCAGGGTGGTGTTGACGTCCTTCAAGTCCTCCCTGATCCCCAGGTACTGTTCCTCCTGCAGCCGCTGGGTCTCCTGCAACTTGGCCAGTATCTGGCCCATCGTCTCCTGGGAATGGTGGTATGCTCCCAGATTGTTGGTGAGTGCCTCCTGGAGAGTCGGTTCCCTGGGCCTGTCCTCCCCCTGTCACACAGCAGTCCTCCTAGCTTCCCTGTTGTCCTGTGCCTCTGTCTCCTGAACTGTGTGCCCACTGCCACTGACCCCAGGTCCCTGATCGTCCTGTGTTTGTGGGGTTGCCTGGGGTCCCTGTAGTGGTGGACACACTGCTGATTGATGTGTCCTGGAGACAGAGGTATGGGCCTGCTGGGTGGGTACTGTGGTATTGTTTCCTGAGGGCGGAGGCTCTGTGGTGGTATGGGACTGTGGCTGGGTAACCGACTGTCTGGAGATCCCTGATGGGCCAGGTTGGTCAACCAGATCCAGGCGTCCAGAGCTGCTGTCATCACTGTGGGCCTCTTCTTGGGGGGGACTGGATGTTGCTGGCACCTCCTCTCTGGTGACGTTGGGTGGGGGACCTGTGGGGATGTAAATGCAGTGTTATTGTTTCTGCGTGTGACATCTTGTGCATGGGTGTGTTGCCCTCTATGGTTGTTGTTGTCCTGGCTGCTTTGCCTTGTGTGAGTAGTTATTTTGTGGGCTAGGTGATTCTCTCTAGTGTTCATGCTTTAGTGATGGGTGTCCATGAAGGTCTGTGATAGGGGTCCGTGCATTGGTGTTACATGCAGGGCTTGGTATTGGGAGGGGTGGGTTGTGATGGTGGGGTGTGTGTGTGAGGTGGTGGAGTAATGGGGGTGAGGGTGAGGGTATCTGATGGCATGCAGGATAGGGGTTGATAGTAGTAAAGAGTTGACTTACCAGAGTCCAGTCCTCCTCCTACTCCTGCCAGGCCCTCAGGATGCATGATTGTCAAGACTTGTTCCTCCCATGTTGTTAGTTGTGGGGGAGAAGGTGGGGGTCCACCGCCAGTCCTCTTTACAGCTATTTGGTGTCTTGCGGCCACGGAACGCACCTTCCCCCGTAGGTCGTTCCATCTCTTCCTGATGTCGTCCCTTGTTCTGGGGTGCTGTCCCAAGGTGTTGAACCTGTCCACGGTTCTCCGCCATAGCTCCATCTTCCTTGCAATGGATGTCTGCTGCACCTGTGATCCGAATAGCTGTGGCTCTAACCGGATGATTTGCTTCACCATGACCCTTAGCTCCTCCTCTGAGAACCTGGGATGTCTTTGTGGTGCCATGGGTGTAGTGTGAGTGGTGTGGGTGAGGGTGTGTGGGGTGATGTGTTGGGGTGTGTGATGTAAGGTGCATGGATGGTGTATAGGTGATGGTGGTGTGTAGCTGTGGTCTTGTCTGTGGTCTTGCTATCTCTCTTGTGGCACTTGTTTGTATTGATAAAGGGTTGTGGGTAGTGTGGGTGTGTGTTTTATAGTTGTGTGGGTGTGGTGTGTGTATGAGTGTCAGGTGTGTGTAGTTTGAATTGTCCAATGTGGTGGTGTTTTGTTTGTGT
This sequence comes from Pleurodeles waltl, assembly GCF_031143425.1. NCBI lineage: Eukaryota > Metazoa > Chordata > Amphibia > Caudata > Salamandridae > Pleurodeles > Pleurodeles waltl. The sequence continues at coordinate 40,286,013 of NC_090445.1, forward strand.
GTGTGTGTATTTTGAGCGCAGCGGTATGTACCACCAATGGTTTAGCGCCATTGAATGTCCGCTGCGGTGATTCATGGGTGATAATGCTGTGGGCGTAGTTCTGTTGACGTAACTGTGTGGGTTTTGGTACCGCCAGTTTATCACTGACCTTTGGGCTGGCGGACTTGTGTGTGTGGTTGTATAGTGACGGATTGCTATGTGTGTGTCATAATATGGGTAGCGGTAATCCGCTATGGCGGCGGTATTATGGCGGCAGTCAGCATGGCGGTAAGCGGGACTTACCGCCAATGTTATAATGAGGGCCTATATGCCAGCCTGATTGTCAGAAAATATGAAACTCACTCCCCCCCAGTCTTACTGACCAAGCTACGCCTCTGTTTGTGAGATGCAAACAAAAGTGAGCATTTTGATGGACTCCTTTATAGCATGTGAGTACAGGGGTCTTTAGTGATCAGCCCAGGTACATTGTCAAAAGCTTTAATTTAAACATATTCTAGGTGTTCAGAGGAAGCTCCTCCAGGCCTTTGTGTCATCATTGACATTCAGTGATGTTCTTGAGTAAGACTTGGATAAAGACTCTTTAAATAGTTCTTAAACTGGGTATGGCAAAGCATCAAATTTTGAAAGTACATTTTTTCCAATATCCACTCTACTATTAATTTGGACATAAAAGGATACAAAACACTTCAGTTGTGTATGTTTTTGTGAATTTGTTTTGCCTGACTACTTTTCAGTTTTTGGCAGGAAAGTCTGAGTATATAGCAGATGAATTTCTGACCCATCTAATCTGTTGCCTCCACTTCCACCATCCCGCCAGACTCCTACGCTTTATTTCACTCTCACTCGCAAACACCCCTCGTATCCGCAGAAGCAGAACAGGAGGCCTAGCCTTCTCCTACATTGCACCCAAAACTTGGAACGACCTCCCTCTACACATAAGGGCCTCCCCCTCGCTTCAAGAATTCTACAAAAAGCTACCTGGCTGTTCAACTAACACCCAGAAGATGACCTCCACACCTGCTCTAGCACCTGAATACCCTTCAGGTGATAAGCTGTGCTTTACAAATAGGGTCAGACTAGCCTGTAGGGCAATCAGGCAGTGCCAATGGGCTGATCTGAAAGATCAGTGTGTGTGGCTGTTTTTTGCCAGTTTTGGGCTGGTTTTATGGCCAGGTGGGCCAGTGTTTATTGTTGATTTCCCTGATAGCGCCACTTTTTTTTAACTATATGCTTTGCTAATCTGGGCTACTTTGATTTTGGTGCCTGGGCCTGTTTTTTAAACTAGTCCGACCCTGTTTACAAATCCAAATAACAAAACATAACATATGGCAGAAAGCAATCCATAAGCCATTGAAACAGATATTTTGGGTTATTTTATTTTTAAATTCAAGCGACATCAGAAAAGCATCAGAAATCTTTCCCTGATTAATCATTAATGTGAGTCTCACTTTGTGGACCTCCTTCAAGAGAGCAGTTGAGTAACAGAGTTTACAAAAAGGAATTGTGCCCTAGCATTTGCAGGCATTCTCCTATTGTAATTGCGAATGCTTACTTTGGAAAACTATAGGCACCAGGGTCCTCTTCTGGAAGCCATTGCAGCATCCCCCACCCATTGCCCCTGCCAGTCCTGCCAATGACAGTACAAACACACCTACTAACCATCACACTCTTCCTACAAGTGTGACAACTCAGACTATTCCAGGCCCCTAAAGCTATAGGAATGGCATAGGAGGCAGGTATTATTAATTTTTCATATAAATTGTATCATTAAACAAATGTTGGTATGCTTCTCTCTAGGTTAGACAGAGAGTGGCACCATGTAGCAGACTGTCATATGTGCCGCCGTTGACAATTAAGTGTGGGTGCCGAGCACCAGAAGCCAACGGCTCAAATTAAGCACTAGGGCCTGGCTAAGACGCAACTAATAAAATACTGCTAGTTTGGATCAAGGCATTTTCTGCAGGTGTTCGCATTTATCCAGCAATTACTGTAGTTGACACCACATAAATGTGCATTTTCTCTGGATCTAAGACACTGCAAATAATCTTTGACAATTGTCTCGGGCACCCCACCATGTACCGTACAGCCCATATTTACAAACATATCATGTGCTCTGCGTTGCATGGCAGGAACAGAGCAGGATAGCCCCATATCTGCAGAGACATGGCACTACTCTGCTCTCGCCCTTGCGCTGGCGCACAATCAGGCTGCCTAGCACCACGCAGAGACCCTTGCACCATAGTGCCAGGGAGTGTGTGTGTGAGTCTAGCATATATTTTGTACCGGAACGATGCCCTTTCAGCACACAATACTATGCCTAGATAAAATGTTAAATATTTCCTACTTCGTATGTGTGCTGTACAGTGCTGCACACCTGCAAAATGGGAAAAGATAGGAGAAATTAAGGTATTTCTCCTTTTAGCGCTTGCTTCAAAGTGGCCTTATTTTTTGGTGCAAAAGCCTGTCTACTATTGTTAGTGGTAAGGGGTTTAAAAACATAGGTGGTTGTATGGGAACACCCAAGCACCACCCACGGAGCGCACCCTTGATGCTGAGTAACGCAAAGCAATGCTTTGTGCTGCTTTTTGTTACTTTTAGCCAACTAAAAAAAAAAACATTTTGCGCTGGTTTATGTCACTTTTGTGATGATAACCCAGCACAAAATGTGTGTAAATCTGGGCCTACATCTTCAAGTTGCTTATACACCAATATGGCTACTCCCCGCCCAAAGCATTGCAGAGATGAGTGAACATGAATCTTTCAGTATGATTAATACAAATAATTAATAGTTGAGTTCAATCTACAGCGTGTGACAGTGGGAATTCGAAGAACTGGTGGATCACTATAGCAGCAAATCATGGTATGGCAGAAAACCTGTCTGAGAGGAGTTGTTGAAGCAGACCTTGAGACCAGAGGTGTACATGATGGCCAAGCTGAAGGGTCCTGGCCTGAGGGTCATTAACATATACACAGGTGAATCCTCAAGGTGCATTGAGTAGGACAGGTGACCTAATAACTATACTGATGGTTAGGCAGGAGATTGACCTAGGTTTAAGATTTAACTGTAGACAATGGACAGGTGTTTATTACATTAATCAGCCACCTCCACGCCCCCACCTCCCCCCACTCGCTCCATTTTAAATCATGATTGAGTGGAGGACAAGTAAGGTTTTTTTAGGAATCAGGGAAGGGTAGCATTAAAGGGTGAAAAAGGGGTTGGTAGGATTCAGGGACTGGTAGCGGTAAGGGGTAGTTAGGGATTTATAGGGTGCAGGGAAGGGTGGCATTAGAGGGTGGTTTAGGGGGTCATAGGGCTCAGGGGTTGGTGGCATAAAAGGGTATTAAGGAGTTTTTACGGTTCTGGAAAAGTAGCTGTTAGACCTGTCGGCCCTAGGGTGGTCTTTCCCAAACCTTCTGCCTCACACCTCCAGTTTTTTGCTGAATTTATTTTCATTGTCCTTAGGACTCTGCGCACGTTTCCACTGCTAACCAGTGCAAAAGTGCTTGTGCTTTCTCTAAATATGGTGAAATTGGCTTACACTCCATTGGCACATTTAATTTACTTATAAGTCACTAGTAAAGAGGTATTACATGTACCCAGGGCTTGTAAATTAAATGGTACTAGTGGACCTGCAGCACTGATTGTGCCACCCAGTTCAGTAGCCCTTCAAACATGTCTCAGGTTCACCATGGCAGCCTATGTGTGCAATTTTAAACTGCAATTTTGACATGGAAAAGTAATTATTTTACCAGGTCTAAACCTTCCCTTTTATAACATGTAACTCACCCCTAGGTTGTGCCCTAAACAGCCCCTGGGGCAGGGTTCAGTGCAATTAAAAAGTTGAGCATGTACTTTTTAGCTTTTACATATCCTGGTAGTGAAAACTCCTAAATGTGTTTTTCAGTACTGCAAGGTCTACCTCTCTCACAGGATAACACTGGGAGTCATTTAATAAGTTATAGTTTTTGATTGGGAGCAGGTAAGATAGTCATGTTTGTTGTCTGGGGAATTGTAATTCAAACCTCCTTTAACTCTCTTTAATGATAAAGTCTGATTTTAAGTCACATTTCTGGAAATGCCACTTTTAGAAAGGTGACATTTCCTTGTCCTAACTATTTGGTGCCTGCAGTCGGTTCCTGGGTCACATGCCTAGATGTAGTTGCCAGTTGGCCTTTGTGTATTCCTCCCAGACAGCATCACAATAGAAGATCTTGGTGTTGGCAGGATGGGCCACTTCTGACAGGATGAAGTGGCGGGGCCGTCACCTACTACACTTACACCACGAAGGGACTACTCCAGCATACTCACAAAGGAATTCACACTAGTCTATTGCAACCTCAAACAATCTGAGATCAGGTGCGGGAGGAAATTCCAGACACCTCTGTAAGGGAAGAACTCTAGAAGTTTCTCCCACTTCAAAGGGGCAACAGGTATAGGTAGTGGAACCTGACACCCATCTCTTCAGATCACTTCTGGACCTGTGGACTCTGCCAGGAAGAAGGACTACCCAACTGTGAACTCTGCCCTGCTGCCCAAGCTCTGCTGATCAAGGACTACTTTGCTGCTCAAGACCTGCTGTTGCTGCACTAGGACTCTTCTGTTGTGAGTTGCCCTTCTGAGCCCAGCCTGCCTCTGTGGACCCAGGACTCCCGCCAATCTCCAAGGATCAGACGGGTAGCCCTTGTTCAAAGCCACAGGGACATAACAGGCTTCTTCGACACAACTCCACACATCTTGACGCAGCACAATGCCGTGCACCACTGAAAGCGGTCCAGCGCAATGCATCTCGTTCTCAGCACCAACGCATTGCAAGTCCTCTTCTTGACGACGATGCAGGGCCTTGAATCACAAGCTCCGGTTGACTGCTTTATGGACTCCACCTCTGCACAACACAGTTTGATGCTAGACCTCACCTCATAGCTGCTCATCGATGACTCATAGATGCTGACCTGTACAGTTTGACACAAGGACCCTGCACCTTGATGTCCAAGCCACAAGGTACTTTGCTAACGGACTGAGCTCAGTCCTTGATCTGGCCTGCACTCCATCTTGGTTGCCTGAACTTGTGATTTGGACCCGATCTACGGTGGCCACATAACTGCAGTTAGCACTTTTTACTTCTTAGTACCTGATTTCTTCAAAATCTGTAAAATTGAATATCTACCATTCTACTGTTTGGATTGTTGTTGTTTTGGTATGAAATAATTTATAAAAGTCTATCTTTCTAAATTGGTGTGGGATTTTTCCTGTGTTGTGTTTTCACTTTAATCAGTGTTTGTGTGCTGCATAAATACTTTAATCATTGCCTCTCTGTTAAGACTGACTTTTTGTGCCAAGTTACCAGAGGATTAAGCACAGGTTAATTTACTGAATTTTTGTGGTTCACTATGACAAAGATTGTGGCTGGTGCTTGAGTAGGGTTTCACCCCCCTCAAACAAGAACCTAATTTCTCACAGTAGCGTTAAGGGGAGTAAGGGATTTTTAGGGTTCACGGAAGGGTGGCACCAATGTTCCCTCTAATTTCTTTCCACTGTGTGCGGCAGTGTAAGGTCTCTGTGCGGTGCAGCGAAGGATACGTGCGCCAAGAAATTGACCATTCACGCGAGCGCAGCGCATAACTACCAAGATCTTTGGCATTTGCCTCTCCATAGCTTTGTTTTACCACTAAAGCAAAAAAGGGATATTTGTATAAACATTGCTCCATGTAATAGGGCATTAAGGCAGTCTTGTGACCTGGTGGCACACCCCAAGGACATGACCTGTTGAGTGCCACCTACACCCCAGCTAGAGAAAACAGAAATCAGGAGGTTGAACTATTATGAAACTTTAATGAATACTCTCAGTGTGCTACAGAGGGCCATGCACATCAAACAGAGCAAGTTGTACAATTAGTTAACATTTACAATTTGATGAACACACTACTGATAAATACCATGAGGCTCCTGCCAAGAGACAGGCTGAGAAATGTTCTTACCCAAGCCACACATGGACTGTAGGAGGAGCCGCATCAGAGTTTAGACAAGTCAGGTGCCAAAATTAGATGTGTGACATGTTTGTTTCTCTCGCCGGTCCTTGCCATTCTTCCAGTGCTGATAAACTCGGTGTAAGTCAACCTTTCCTTTTGAGAGGTAAGCCTTTGTCCTCATCAGCATATCTAGGTGACTCTCCTCGAGTCGGTTTCTTAATTTGGACTTGATTGCATTCATGAGGCTGAATCCTAGTTCACAGTCTGCACTTGAAGCCTGGAAAGTTGCACAGACATCAACAAGCCGAGATACAACACTATACTGTGCAGCATTCCGCAGAGTGAAATTCACCTTATCTTGAAAGATCCTAAACAATCCGCTTTTTATATGTTCTGCCACCACAAATTTATAATCTCTGTATTGCTGAACAACATCATCAGGGGTTTCACCATCACCCAGGACCAAGACCTTCTTATACTTTTCAACAAGTCTTTGTACATTCTCAATCCCAAAACCAAACTGTGATTGTGTTGTTACTGCATGTAAATCAAAGCTTGTCCATTCCGTCAATTCATCTTCTGGGAACCTTCTTTCCATGTGCTCACAAAGAAGTTTAATGAAAGATAACATCGGCTCATTATCATACTCTCGGTCCTCTCTGTACAAAGCCATCAGATCTCTAACTCTGTTGCTCCAAAAGACTGTGTCGCCCAAGTGTTGTTCTTTATTTGGCCAATTTTTGCTCTTGCATTTTGTACAGCTTCAACAGTGGGCAAAGAGCTTTTCTGAAACAACTTGCACAAAGATGCAAGTTCACCCAGAATGTCATTCAGTGCTGCAAAGGAAATATGGTAGTTGGCGTCAGATAGTTTTTTGTAGCAATATTTAGCAATTGGGTCAATCTCCTCAACTCTTTCATGATCAAAGTATTTGAGAGCAACCTCATAATTACACAAGAGTGCACCAACAGCAAAATGACTTGAAAGCCACCACACTTCATTGAGTGGCAGAAAGGAGACTGCTTCACATTCAGTGACCAAAGTAATTTTGTTCAGTTTGGACTTCCTTACGGGTGAGCGGGAGAACACAGTGTAGACAGTACTTAGTAATGTTTCCATTTCCCTGATCATCAGCACTTTTTTCCAGGCATCATCAACTCCCAAATCTTCTCTGTGCGTAACACGGTGCTGCTCAAGTAGATGGGGAATGGATTGTTTGAGGCGGGTAGCAACACCATTGTTCTTTCCCAGCATCACTGATGCACCATCTGATGTAAACATGACCATTTTCATATGGTCCAGCTTATTGGCAGTGTAGAAGTCTTTTACAGCTATAGTGATAGCCTCCGCATTGCATGTACTCAGAGTTACAATTTACTGCTCTGTTGAGTAGAGGATGAGCAATTTTGTAACTGAAATATCTGTGCTCTCAATTATCAATGTGTGATACCGAGCACTGCGAAGTTCTGCCATGAAGTCAGAGCGTATCATGCTGTTGATGGCCTCCAAAAACTCAAAGGCATAGTTCTTGCTCCTTCAGCTGTCTGGTATCTTAACATACAATATGACGTGGTCATGGATGTCTTGAACAGATAACATTGAAGTGTTCATTTTGACTGCTAGCAACACATTGTTGATGAGAATCTTTATCTCCTCAAGCAGAGATCTTTGCCATTCAACCACTTCAACCACTTCTAGGCTGTTTGCTCTATCACCGGCAGTTTCCGTCAGCAAGGGTCACCAAAGCAGGTTAATGACCTTTGCTACATATATGGTGTATCAAGTAGTCCAGCTTCCAGCCATCACTCCATTTCTTCCCACTAGAAAAGTCCCCTGCGATTTTTGCTTCTGCACATACTTTGCAAATCAGGCCTACTTCTGGATTGTATAGAAATAGCTCTCCCAGTTGTACGTGAACCTTGCTTCATGACTTCTGTGTCTGTCTCCACAATTTCTTTCAGCCATTCTTCTTTGAACACAAGACAGCATTTCGTCCTTTGTGGTGAAGCACTGCCCTCTGCAGAAGTCACAGCTTTGCGCTTGAACATTTTGGTGGCAATCAGTCTGAGCATACTATGCCACAAAGCCTGCAAAAAAAAGAGGAACATTTTTTAAAGTGAGGAACATTATTTAAAGTTGGTTCTTATGCTATTGAATGCAGTCTACCAGACAAGTCTGAGATATCTCTTGGAAAATGTAGCAAGTAATTACCTCGGCCTTTCTGTTTGTTCTTACGCCTGCCTGTAGATGTAACACTGTCTCAGATGTCTCCAATAGAAGAAAAAAATGGTTACAGCGCATGCCTATGTTCCAATGTTTCAGATGTACTACAAGGAAAAGCTACTAAATAAGCACCTGGTCTTTCTGCTTGTAGTCACTTCTGCCTTTTCTAATCTATGATTTGCACTGTCTAAGAAGCCAGCAAAAGAACAAAAAAAAGGGTTGAAGAATGTTGTTATATTACAATGTACTAGGTACATCACAAGTGAAATCTACCAAATAATTACCTTGTCTTTCTGCTTCTACTCACATGTGCCTTTTGTAATCTATGAGTAGTGCTGTCAGAGATGCCTGCAACAGAAGAAAAGGTGATTAAAGTAGGTTGTCATATTCCATTGCACTAGGTGCACGACAATGAACATCTGCTAAATTATTACCTTGTCTTTCTGCTTCTACTCATGTGTGCCTGTTGAAAGTTATGAGTAGCAGGATCTAAGATGCCTGTAAAAGAGGAAAAAAATGATTAAAGCACCTGATTGTTTCAATGTCTCAGATACACCATAAGAAAAAACTAGCAAATAATAACCTGCTCTTTCTGCTGCTACTCCGGTCTGCCCGTCCTCATCTATGACCAGTGCTGTATGAGATGCCTGCAACAAAAGAAAAGATGGTTAACAGTTGGTTACAGCATGTTGTCCCATTATAATGTGCCAGGTGACCCAGATGGGGGACCTACCAAATAATTACCTGGTCCTTATGCTTCTACACATGTCGGCCCATTCAAATCTGAAACTTGCTCGGTCCGGCAAACCTGTAATAGAAGCAAAGGTGTGGATCATGAACGTGAATTATCTAGAGACCCTTAATCCCACCTGCAACGTCTACAGAATTACCTGGTCTTCCTTGGTACTCACTCTTGCCCGTTCAAATCCAAATGTTGACTGTCTGTAATTGGAAAGAAGATATTTAGCATAGGTTATAGGAGTTATATATATGTTGACGGTAATCCTGCAAAGAACCCAGAGGCCCATCGAAACCAACGAGAGACTCCTTTTAATGCCTTCTCTGAGCAGGCATTAAAACTCCTGGAAAAAAATGACGCAAAGAAATCTGTTAGGTTTCTTTGCGCCATTTTTACGCCCCCCCTAACAGGGGAACGCTCCCTTTGCATACATTATGCCTGGCGCAGGCATAATGTAGCGCAAACGGTTACAAAGTGGAGGACGATTGAAAAAGGAGAAGAGTAGGAAGAAATGGGACACCACATGGAGGGAAAAGGAGCGCGAGGTGGCAGGAGACGTCGGTAAGGTAAGCTTATTCCTTTTGTTTTTTAAATGTCCCGCCTCCATCTCCAGCCCCTCCCTTTGACATTTGTGGTGGCCGCTGCTGCTCAGCACAGTACACTGAGCATGGGCGGCAGGCCCCTGTCTTGAGAACCCAAGGCATTCTCTTTTATCATGTAAATGCCGCGAAAGGCCTGGATGAAGTCCGGCAGGGAAAACAGTTTCATTGTAAAAAGAAATGCGCAGAGATGAACGTAGAGACTGGTGTTTGTATCTGTGTGTGCATGCGCACACGTGTGTGCTGTATGTGTGCACGCACTCACATGCTTGCACAGGTATTTTGGAATAGCAGACGATTAGAGTAAATCCCTTTTTGAGCTTGGATAAAACGAAATCGAGCAATATGTCGTTGCCTGGCTTTTAATGTCTTTCAGCAGTTCCAGCACCATTGCTTTCACCTATCTTTGATACACAAAGCAATTTAGTAACATACATTTCAGGCATCATGGCATGTGTCATGTTGGGAAGAGATGTATTTCAAGTTGTGTCTGCACAAATATCCCATCACTGTCCCCTGGTGTTTCGCCTTACAAAGTTAGGGTTTCCTTGTCTAGAACTGGGAAAGCTCAATGTTTATGCAAGGTCACTGGAAGGGAAGTGGGCCATAGTATGGCCAGCTGTGCTTGGAGTTGCAGGAGGAAAAACAATCCATGCACTCATATGCCTCCATAAAAGAAGTTATCTGCAAACCAACGCTGGTGAACTTGCTACATTACCACCTGAAAATGTATGGCAGATGATTTTCTATCTGCCAGACCCAGCTATCATTGCAAGCCATGGAGAGCATAGATCAGTGCAGCAGAGGTGCAGGCAATCCTGCCCATTAGGGTACTGTCCTGAGATGAAAAGTAAATAAGTGGACAGCACAAGCAGACACCTCATCTGAGGAGTCCTCTCTTAATTACAGATAGAAGAGAATAAAGAAAACTCAGGAAAAAGTTTGATTTTATTAGTAGAGGGATACGAGCGAACTACAAATGTAAAGGGACAGTGGGCCTGCTGGAGGGCCGGGAATCGACCTGTTGAGGAGTGAAGAGTATGGGCTGCTGGGATTTTTAATACTAAATGACAAGGACCTCGTCCCTTCCAATCAATTACCATTCAGTATCTCACAGGGTACGAATATGGAGCATGCACGGTTAGGAGCTAAAAAATGATTATTAAACTGTATTGCACAATGTATTCACGGCTATCAATAGGCACGTTGTGGTGTCTTGCCGTAGTTCCAGGCATGTTCATGGAACTTAGGCAGGGTTAGAATGGAGTTCCAGGTATGTTATGAGGTGAAAGGAGAGATGACGGCTAAGGAGGATAGAACGAGCTGGATGACGTCATTTCCTTGGACGTGAAATAAACCATCTCCTGAGGTATTTACTGGCCGCCGGTGTCACTTTTATACACATTGACAACAAGCAGAAACAACCTACGAAGGAGTCACCTCAACAGTGTCATAATTGATGTGCAAACTCCGCTTGCTTCTCTTTAATATTGCCTTAATCGGTGTGCCATTATTTACCAGTGCGCACCGGACCCCTGTGCTCGCGCTCTGCCTGCACTTCCGCTTGCGAACTGCCTGTTGTTCAGTGGGTTTACGTGCCAGCTGCGGGGAGACGAGTGTAATTGATGACGCAGAAAAAGAAGGACTAACATATATTCATATATCATGTAACCAAGATCGTATAATGTAGTGTGATTTTAGTAAAGGAAATAATGAACGAGGGAAATTGTGCCCTCGGGGTAGTTCGCCGTTATTATAAACAAGCTTAATTAATCATGAAGAATTGAAAATTGTAGTAATCCATCATAATGTGTTTTATGATTTTCTTGATTGAAACTGTTTTATGCTTAGCTTAAATTTAGTAGAGGCTTTGGCCTAGTCGCCTGGTCTCAAATTCAACTGCATGGTTTTACTTTTAAAAGAACATTATTCTGTATTTTTCCAATAGAGATGACTAATACACTTATCTCCAAGGTTTCGTGCTAGGCCGGTTGCATCCCTTTTAATGCAAGGTCAGTCTCTGCAGGTGTGGACAATAAAAGTACTGATATCGAAATATTTGGCAAACTTTGTTGCAACTTGTGTTCCAAGGCTCCAAGGACAATGTATGCATAAATGAGTACTAGGAGAAAGACACTATTCATTGGTCAAATTGAAGCCACCCTATGAACCTTCCAATGGAAGACCCTGAAGTTTTTGGAATGTTTCTTACTTAAACCCACTGGACAAAGAAAAGTCAGCCATTTTCCTTGATGCCATCTTTGAAGCCAAATGCCAGACGTCATCTTGGACAACATCTTGATGCCCTTTTCTCTATTCCAGAGAAAGAGACTTTAAGAATTCTCACCCTAGAGACTTTAACTTTAATTTGCCCCGTATTGCCCATGCAGTAACTCTTGCCCCATTCTCCTTGCTGCTGCAAGGAAACTTGCCCTTAACTCTGCCCCTTTGAAATCTGCCCCATGCTGATCGAACCGGTACCTGAAGGACGAAGACTTTCTTGAATGCTGATTGTATTTGGTAATTATGAAAGGATAATTGTATTATGCATTGTGTTTTTCCTTTTAGGTACCAACTGCTATTTTGATAGGGCCCAAGCTAGAAGTTTTCCAAATTTGTGTTGACTAAATTCATTTTGCATGAAGCCCCACATGCCAATGCTAATGAGAGGCTAGTTGAGGTAGTCATCTGATGCACCATGCTAAATTGAAATCTTGTTATGCTGACCGATGTATGCAATTAGTCAAACTCAATTACTCACATTAGAGATTTGCATTGCTATAACCGAGTGTATTATAATTCAGATTTTGCGCAGATTGCATTTCTTCCGCCGTTATGGACAGCTAGTAATGTTCGTATACATATATCATTTGATTTTGAGACTCATATATATCGTTTTAGCTTTGTTAATATAGGGAAATAAACTCATTAAATTTTAATAAACTGGTGTGGTTATTCATGACTGAAAGGTCATGTTGCGTCAAAATATCGACTGTTATTGATTCCTAATGTGTTGTTTGATCTAGTAAATTGAGCATTGGATATTGATTAGAACGGTTATTGATTATTGATTCAAGTGATCCGACTATTCCTGGATGAGGAGAACCCAACTCGGTTAAAAGGTTTACCGACCTCCAGCGTGTCCAAGTACAGGTAATTTTTAAGGACTGGACGCGCTATCAGTAGATGGTAGCAGAGATTGATGGTTACGCCCTTTGGGACCCCATCCGAACAATAGACGGAGTCAAGTTAGAATTTTCTTTGATAAAACAAGTTGGAGAGATGATGATGCCCTAAATCCCCAATGACTTTCCCGGAATCTCGGAGCTTGCGAATGGAGGAAATGGAGGTGTGAGAATGTTTCTGGCGTTTCTAGTGACGGTATGAGAGAAGTTAGGGTTTTGCGCTTGCACAGCTTATTGCCGCAGATTAATTGAGAAGATTGTGAGGATTTTAGGGGGTTACGAACTCCAGTTAAGAGATTTTAGAGGAGTATTACTCCAAAGTGTGAGAGTAGGGAAGTCGTCGAGCTTCACATGTGTGTAGCGCTTTGTGCAGGAAAATTGTCCACGTGGTTGTTGATGTTGAGACAGGCCCTGCGAGGTCAAGAGACTCCGGAGTATGTTGAAAAGTGTATGAGACACTTGATTGATGTTGTAATTTGTTCGGTTTAATAGGTTGATCGGGCGTGGTCAACGAGTCAGTATGAATATTGAGGAATGAAAGAAAATTTTCGACTTTGAGATTTGACAAATTCTAAGGTGCACTAGAATAGTTCATTGATCAGTTGAGAGTAAAATTTGCGGGTCAAATTTTGCTTGCGAAAGTGGGAAACTGAGAAAGATGGAATAACTGCCGAGGCTAGTGAAAAATCCCTAAGGTTTCTGAAGCGATTGTATTACCCTTCCTGTAGTAAACCAACAGATTTGTTTTCTTCTTTTTGGTTAGTGCTCGCGATATATAGCGGAAATTAGTTTTGAGTGAAGTTGGACGAAAGAGGACAAGCCGCAGGACTTTGTCAGCCACAGTGTGTGAGTGTGACGTCACTAGGAGCCGCGCTGGGATAGGTTGGTTGGTGAGAAGGGTCGCGCACGGATTGGACGCAGTCCGTGAAGCGCAATTGGTGGGGAAAGGCAAGCGAAGAGTATTCCGGGAATTAAAGTCACTTACTGATTACATATCTTAGAAAAATAAAAGACGGAAGGATGACATTTTTCAAAGCATTCAAGAGTGCCTTGAGGGGAGATGTATATATTAAAGCAAATGTAGGAGAAGAAACACCGCCTGAGGGTACACCAGCTTACATTGTGATTGAAGAAAAGGGTGTCACACCATGTCTTTGGCTAAAGCAATGGTGCAAATTAACAGAAAAACATGGAAGTGTAGCGTTCCCTATCATGGGTCGTTTAATCTAAGAGTTTTGGAGAATCTAAGATTCGCGCAATACGACATGAAAGTACCTCCAAGACCAGCACAGTTTGAGGCATTGGCAATTTGGGAGCTAATAGCTAGAAACCAACAACAAAAGAAATTCAAGACAAGAATAAGAAAAGTAGAAAAGACACTAGCGGATGCTAGATGGGATACTACTCAAAAGGTTTGGAGATCAGACGTATTGCAGGGAATTAAATTGTTTCCAGCAATTACTGACGAAGCAGAGACGGAAGGAAGGAAAGCTACCTATAAAACAAACAGGAGTCAGTCTAGAGATAGAGAAAACAACAGGAATTCAAAAAGATCAGACGAGTCAGACGATGAGGAGTTCATTATACAATTGCTAAATGATCGCCCGCCACCATATGTAGAAAGCGAAAAAGGCTCAAGCATTAGTACTGCCCCTCCAGAACCAATATAAGGTAATGTGACACCGAATATGAGAATATCACAGAGGCAGAGCAGTTCCGATATGCCCTTTGCACCACAAATACCACAAATTCAGGTGATATATCCTGATGTGCCTAAATTGAATCCTGTCGATAATTATCAGCCACAGGTTCAAAGTCGCTGCTGTGATGAGCATAATCTGGGAATGACTTCTGATTTAATGGCGCAGGGAGGACAGAATTATCAAAGATCGACATTGATTCAAGCCGAATCAACACAAATTTTGATGCCTCAAAAGCAGGTACAAGAAGTGCAGAGGTACACTCGAGTAACAGAGAGCCAGTTAGGTATGCCAGCAATGATGAACCATAACGTGGGGATTAACATGCCACAGAATTCGGGGAACAGACAGAATCCAGGTGCAATATCTATGCCTATCACTGTAGGTCCGCCAGTACCATTGTATATACAGGCAAACCCAAACGTATGCGATCAAGGGGTAATGACACAGAATGAGACAGGGAGAAGATGCATAGAAAACACTCCAGAAACGACTCCGGTAGGAACACTGCCAGATGGATCTGGGTCTTTGTCGTAATTTAGCCCAATTCCAATTTGTGCTCCGTCAACTGTGGTAAGGTCAAATCCACCACTAATAATACCGTTAACTTCAAAAACTGAAACGTTACAGAAACCATCAGTAGCAGTCGATGTAAGTGCTACATTGATGGGATTGAACGCACAACAGCTAACACAATGGTTCAACAGTTTGAACTCCCCACAGAGTACATCCAGCGGGAAGGGAGAAGAATACCTGAATAAAATAAGACTGAGCATGGAAGCAGATGAACTAGTGGAGGGAACGATGGGTCTGAACAGGTTAGAATCATACACAGAAGAAGAGCTGAGATACATGTGCCCTAGGATTACAAGAGAAGTGAATAATATACATAAGAAGTTACAAGAAATTGCAGACAGAAACAAGATCGATATAGGGAAGACTAAACATTTGAGCAAAAGTTACAGGCTAGACTTTGAGACAAAAGACTTTGAACACATGAGATCTGTAGGGATGAAAACACACCTTAAGGAGATACTGCAGAGCGCGCAGATGCTTAGACAAGTGGGAAAGTAGATGGGTTAAGGAAAAGGACAAAAAGAAAGAAAGTACCCCAGATCGGAATGAAAAAGCACAACAGAATGACGACCTGATAACCATGTTGCCAATGAGAGAAACAGCAGGGGGAAAACTTGTACATGTACCGTGGCACAGGTGTGATATTCAATCCTTTACGGACGATTTTCCTAAATTAAGAGAGAAACCGACTGAATGGTATCAACAAACAGATAGATTTGTGAAACTCGCAAAATGTCTTTGGGAAGACCTGAACACCTTATTCGAAATTGTGGTTCTGGCAGATTTGTGGGAAGATTGTAAGAGGGCTGTAGGTTGGCCGACAAGTGAACCAGAAAGAGATAGGGACACAGGTGCACCATCCCCTACGGTAATGAGTTTATACCATAAGGTGATTGAGCACTTGAAAACAAAGGTTGCGTCGAAAAATGTGGATTGGCAGAGGATTGACAGAACAGCACAAGAGGTTAAAGAGTCGATACATGCATACTATGAGAGATTGTTGAAAGCGTTTAAAAATTACAGTGGCACGGAAACGATTGAGGCAAAGGACATGCTCCATTTTGTGTTCAGATTTGTGGAAGGATTGAGACCCGAGATTAGTCAGATGATTAAAATGCATTTGATTTGTTGGCAGTCAAAATCGATCGACGAAGTGTTGAACTACGCAAAATATTGCAGTGATGAGATTGAGACGAAGCAGAAAAGGTTGAAAGAAAAGGTGATGGTGATGCAGCTTAGAGCAGCTCAGAGAGGTTTGCAAGGTTTTTTTCAACAACAGTTGCCGCAGCAGCAACAGCAGGGAAATGCTATGTTTCAGCCACAAATGAGAGGCAGAGGCCGAGGAGGTTTTGTGAATAATGGTCCTGATTTAAATACTGTCATGATTCCAAATGGTATACAGGCAATGAAGAAGGTGATGCCATGTCACACGTGCGGAATCGTCGGGCATTGGAAACAGGAGTGCCCAATGATGGTGCAGGAAGGTGTAGGTCAGCAAAACAATGATGTCAATACATTTCAGAATATGAGAGGACCGAAATTGAGAGGTCCAAATCCAAATTTTCAAAATAATATAAATCAGATGCAGGGTTTACAACCCATACAACCGCAGCAGGTGCAAATGCCCCGTGCACAAATGGCACAGTTGCAGCCAATGCAACAGCAGTTTCCTATGGTACCCAATCAGCAAATGCAAATACCCTTAGCACCAATGAATCAGCAACAAGTGATGCTTCCTCAACAGGTCGCGGGTCAAGGAATGAACCAAAATGACACAGTACACCAATTCTTGTTACACAGTGAGAATGGAATAAACGATGTATGGGAAAGTGAAAGTTCAGATGAGGAGGGAAATTGTATGCTTGGAGCATCCTTGGAAGTTGATCAAAAGGGTCCGTATGTGGAAGGAAGGGTTATGGGTCACGGTTTTTCGTTCTTGGTTGACACCGGAGCTACACGCTCTACAGTTAGAAGCATCGAAGTACCAAATTTGCCACTTTGAGGGAGAACAGTCCAAGTAGTGGGAGTAGCAAATAGGTACCTGACAAACCCAATCACAAATCCAGTGCAAGTCAGAATTGGTAACTATCAAGGGTCACATAAATTTGTGGTGTGTGACTCAAGCCCGATATCACTATTAGGGAGAGATTTATTGTGTAAATTGGTATGCTCGATTATGTGTTCAAATGATGGAATTAAAATTCAGACAAACAGTGATGAGGAAGAATAGGACTGTTTAGGGGGAGACGAAGTGGAAACTGTCGATGAAGAGTATCCCCTGATTACTCTTTATCCAATGCTCACTGAAGCAGATATTCCTGCTGAGTTACAGGAGACAGTTGGAAAGGAAGTGTGGGATATGACAGGAAAAGAAGTAGGATTGGTCAAAGGAGTAGAGCCAGTGAAAGTGACAGTAAAACCCAATGTAAATTTTCCCCAGACCCCACAATACCATATGGCACAAGACACCCTCATGAAAGTCGCCCAACTCATTGATGAGTTTGTGAAACAGGGAGTACTAAAAGAAGTGTTAAGTAGTCCACGTAATTCACCAATCATGGGACTAATAAAACCGATTGGAAAGGTCCGGATTGTTCAGGATTTGAGGAAAATAAATGACATAATAGTCAAATGTTGTCCCCTAGTACCAAATCCAGCTGTGATAATGTTTCAAGTTCCCTGTGATGCTGAGTGGTTCTCAGTCATCGACTTGTCACAAGCATTCTTTTCTGTGCCTCTTCATGAGGACAGCCAATTTCTCTTTTGTTTCAACTTTTTGGACAGTTGGTGTCGAATTCCGCAAGGGTTTTCAGAGTCACCATCAATTTTCAATCAGATTCTAAAGAAAGATTTGGAATCATTGGAATTACCCTTTGAGTCAGCCTTGGTGCAGTATATTGACGATTTGCTGATCGCGTCCAAGACAGAAAGTGACTGTACATCTGACACCATTGCCCTATTGAATCATTTGGGAAGGAACGGACACAAAGTGTCCCCTTCAAAATTACAGTTCTGTCAGAAGAAAGTGAAATATTTGGGTCACCAGATAGAGAAAGGGTCGAGAAGAATCATAAAAGAAAGAATAACAATTGTACTTCAAATGAGTCCACCCAAAACGAAGAGGGACATGAGAAAGTTTTTGGGAATGGTGAGCTACTGTCGCCAATGGATTCCCAATTTCTCAACTCTAGCCAAACCTTTACTGAAACTGACCCAGAAAGATGCGCTAGATGAAATAGTGCTGAAAAGAGATGAGATGGATGCTTTATTGAATTAAAGGAATGCATGTGCAGGGCTCCAGCTTTAGGTATGCCTGATTACACAAAGCCTTTTACATTGTTTTGTCATGTTCCTTGTCTGTCTTGACCCAAGCCCATGGTGGTGTAAACAGACCAGTAGCATATTTTTCAGCTACTTTGGATCCGGTCGCAGCAGCACTGCCAGGGTGCTTGCGTGCCGTAGCAGCAGTTGGTATCAGCCTAAACCAGAGTGAAGGAATAGTGATGGGACATCCTTTGACAGTCAGGGTCCCTCACTCAGTCGAGATACTTTTGACACGTTCCCGAACACAGCACATGACCGGTGCTAGGCTTACAAGGTACGAGACAATAATTATGGGTTCACCTAACGTGCAGCTGAAAAGGTGCACTACGTTGAATCCAGCAACCTTGTTTCCCACTGAAAATGTCGAAATTGAGAACGCTGAAGACATCGAGCATGACTGCCTTCAGGTGACTGAATTTTGTACAAAACCAAGATCTGATATCAAAGACACCCGATTGGAAGAAAATGATCAAATTATTTTTGTTGATGGTTCATGTTTAAGAGATGCACTAGGAATATTAAAAGCAGGATATGCTGTATGTACAATAACAGGTGTTCTGTAAGCATCTTGGCTTCAGGGAGTTTACTCCGCACAGATAGCGGAACTAGTCGCCCTTACTAGAGCTTGCCAACTATCCGCATTAATGAAAGTCACCATTTACACTGACAGTCAGTACGGATTTGGAATAGTACATGACTTTGGACAGTTGTGGTCACAAAGAGGCTTCATGACCTCTTCCGAATCACCAGTGAAAAATGGTGAAAGAATAAGAGAATTGTTACATGCCATCCAGTTACCAGGAGAAGTAGCAGTGGTAAAATGCAGTGCACACTCAAAATCACAAGACTATGGGGGTCATTACAACATTGGCGGTAAAAGCCACTTACCGCCGTGCAGAAGACCGCCAATACGCGGCCGCGGAATTCCGCCACAGCTATTATGACACACATCTCGGAATCCGCCGAAACTCAGACACCCACACAACTCCGCCACACCAAAGGTCAGTGTTAAACTGGCGAAAACAAAACCTCCACCTCCACGCCAACAGAAACACGCCCATGCTATTACGACCCACGAATCCACGCGGCGGTCTTTCAACCGCGGTATTCCATTTGCGGTACACACCGCTGCGCTCAAAATACACACACATCTCCAAAACACCGCCACATTGGACAATTCAAAATACGCACACCTGACACACATACACACACCCAACACAATATAAAATACACACCCACATCCCCCACAAACACCTACGACCAAAAATACAGAAAGAAGGCCAGAGAGAGAGCACAGAATAGACAATACCACCACACAGAGGCACACAACACCATCACCCACACAACATCCACGCACAAAACACCACACACCACTACACATCACTACACTCATCACCACATACACCACCTCACACATCACACACACCACCCCATGGCATGCCAAAGACACCCCCGGTTTTCTGACGAGGAGCTCAGGGTCATGGTGGAGGAAATCCTATGGGTAGAGCCACAGCTATTTGGCTCACAGGTGCAGCACACCTCCATAGCCAGGAAGATGGAGCTATGGCGCAGAATAGTCGACAGGGTCAATGCAGTGGGACAACACCCAAGAAATCGGGAGGACATCAGGAAGAGGTGGAACGACCTACGGGGGAAGGTGCGTTCAGCGGTCTCCAGGCACAACATCGCGGTACAGCGGACTGGCGGCGGACCCCCACCTATTCCCCCACAACTAACAACATGGGAGGAGCAAGTCTTGACCATCATGCATCCAGAGGGCCTCGGAGGAGTCGGTGGAGGAATGGACACTGGTAAGTCAAATCTTAACTATCAGATCCCCCACCCTACCTGCATGCTATCACACACCCCCACCCTCACACCGTCCCCTATCACACCAACTCCACACTAATGTACTAAGAACACAAACCACACATCCCAACAACAAGCCCTGCATGACACAACTAAGCATGGTCACCCCTCACCAAAGCATGCTCACTGCACATACCCAGAACAACCCCCTAACCATCATTACACAAGCCACCACACAGGAATGCTAGCACTGGGGTACACACTTACCCACCCATTGCACACCATGACACACACACATGCAATAATCATGTTCTTATGCCCCTGCAGGATCACGAAGGACCGTCACCAAACCGGAGGGTCCAGACATCTCCACTCCACCCACAGAAGAGGCCCACAGTGACGATAGCAACTCTGCCCTACTGGAGCCTGATGACCAGCCCGGACCATCGTGGGCCTCAGGACAGTCGGTTCCCCTTGCACAGGCACAGCCCAACACTGACCTTCCACCCTCTGGTAACACCAGCACAGCACCCACCCAGCGGGCCCAAACCTCCGTACCCAGGACAGGTCAATCAGCTGTGTGTCCACCACTACAGGGAACCCAGGATAACCCACCACCCCAACAACAGGGACCTGGGGGCAGTGGTAGTGGGCACACGGTCCAGGGGACGGAGTCACAGGAACACAGAGGAACTGGGAGGGCTGCCGTGCGACAGGGGGCGGACAGTCCCAGGGAACCCACTCTCCACGAGGCCCTCTCCTCCATCATGGGATCATACCACCACTCCCAGGAGACGATGGCGACGGTCCTGGTCAAGTTTCATGAGACCCAGCGCCTGCAGGAGCAACAGTATTTGGGCTTCAGGGAGGAGCTCAGGACCATCTGCTCCGCCTTGGGCACCATCGTAGGGGTGCTGAAGGACATACAGCAGACCTTGAGGGACACCGTGGCACTCCAAGGGGCCCCTGACACTAGCCAGGACAATGAACTGCCTACCACCTCCGCCGGCGCTAGTGGACAGGACGCCCCGCCACAGGACCACCACACCAGCACCCCACCCCCAGCAGACGGACAACCACCACGCAAGCGGTCCCTAAGATCCAGGAACAGGACAGAGCAAGATGGCAAGACACCCGCCAGCAAATGAGACCACCCTGATTGTCCCCCCACCGACCCACTTTGTTACCCTGTCCATACTTAAACTGCCCCAGCTCCACTTCCTATGCCCAGATGGTCAGTGCACCTGTGAGACTAATAGAC
This sequence comes from Pleurodeles waltl, assembly GCF_031143425.1. Classification (NCBI taxonomy): domain Eukaryota; kingdom Metazoa; phylum Chordata; class Amphibia; order Caudata; family Salamandridae; genus Pleurodeles; species Pleurodeles waltl. The sequence continues at coordinate 40,307,396 of NC_090445.1, forward strand.
TGGACTCTGCCATGGACATTCCTCCACCATCACCCATCACCATTTTACAACCCCCCTCCATTTTTGAGCACTTAAATAAACACCCTTGAACCACAAAACATTCTGGAGTCAGTCTATGATTTTGTAAAATGCATGATCAATGACAGTGTCAAAATGCTTTTTTAGTTGTTAAGGCAACATACCAATGTCACACATCACAAGTCCTTGAAGGATGCATGCAGATGACACACGTTGGTAACCACACCTGTGAAACCGTAATGGAAAGGAATAACTCAGTTACCAAATAATCCCATTAAATTACACACTGGAAAGAGTAAGATGTGTGACAGTGAATGTAATGTTAAAAATGAAAATGTTCTCACCTGTGTGTCACTGGAAATATTGCTGTATGACTGACTCCCTGTTGTCGCTGTCTTCTTTCTCAGCTTCCTCCTCATCACTGTCCACAGGCTCCACAGCTGCCACAACACCGTCATCTGGACCATCCTCCTGCAGAAAAGGCACCTGGCGTCGCAAAGCAAGATTGTGAAGCATCGAGCAGGCGATGATGATCTGGCACACCTTCTTCGGTGAGTAGAATAGGGAACCACCTGTCATATGGAGGCACCTGAACCTGGCCTTCAGGAGGCCAAAGGTGCGTTCGATCACCCTCCTAGCCCGCCCATGGGCCTCATTGTAGCGTTCCTCTGCCCTGGTCCTGGGATTCCTCACTGGGGTCAATAGCCAGGAAAGGTTGGGGTAACCAGAGTCCCCTAATAGCCACACACGGTGCCTCTGGAGTTGACCCATCACATCAGAGATGCTGCTATTCCGCAGGATGTATGCGTCATGCACTGAGCCAGGGAACATAGCATTTACCTGCGAGATGTACTGGTCTGCCAAACAGACCATCTGTACATTCATGGAATGATAACTCTTCCGGTTCCTGTACACCTGTTCACTCCTGTGGGGGGGGGACCAAAGCCACATGGGTCCCATCAATAGCACCTATGACGTTGGGGATAAGTCCAAGGGCATAGAAGTCACCTTTCACTGTAGCCAAATCTTCCACCTCAGGGAATATGATGTATCTCCTTACATGTTTCAGCAGGGCAGACAACACTCTGGACAGCACGTTGGAAAACATAGGCTAGGACATCCCTGATGCCATGGCCACTGTTGTCTGAAAAGACCCACTTGCAAGGAAATGGAGCACTGACAGCACCTGCACATCAGGGGGGATTCCAGTGGGATGGCGGATTGGTGACATCAGGTCTGGCTCCAACTGGGTACATAGTTCCTGGATAGTGGCACGGTCAAACCTGTAGGTGACGATTAAATGTCGCTCCTCCATTGTCAACAGGTCCACCAGCGGTCGGTACACCGGAGGATTCCGCCATCTTCTCAATTGTCCCAGCTGACGACGCCTAGGAAGGACAACAGCGAGGATCGAGTCAACTTTTTACCAGGTATGTACCCACAGTTACACAGAACACAACACCAAACACAAAACCCTTCTTGTATGTGTGTTGAGTGTAGGCCTAGCTATGTGTGACGCAGAATAAATGGAGCCATGTGGGCCCCTGAAATGGCGGCTGCCTGACCTCTAAACAGGGACAATGGGATTGTGGGGTAACTGCGTTGGCGTTGCACACCGTCGCGGTAGGCGGTCGTAGACCGCGGCGCAATGCTGCATTGGTTAACATTGGACCCTATGGGTCCCAGGAGCCAATGAGGAAGTGCGCCGGCGGTGATGATACGCACCGCCGCGGACGTCACCGCCATTTTCTATCTGTTCAATCACTAGATACCTGATCTTCGACAGGAGAGGACCTACACTGCAAGTGCTGCTGTGACCTCGGTCTGGAAGCGACGATGGCTGCTGCGTCTGGGGAAAGGGCCCCTGCCTTCACTGCTCAGGAGTTGGAGAAACTGGTAGACGGGGTCCTCCCCAGTACACGCTACTCTACGGTCCTCCAGACCAACAGGTAAGTACACTGGGAGCACGTTGTATGGACCAGGCCTCGGTGGGGAGGGCTGGTTGGAAGAGGGAAGGGGGCAGAGTTCAGGGAACATTAATGCATGTGAATGAATGTGCCACATGGCTAGGGTAGGGAGGGGGGCCACTCACATTGACGGTGCGGTTGTTAATGACTTCTCTTCTTCCCTTGTGCATGTCATGTAGGTCAGCGCCCACCGGGAGAAGGACATTTGGCGTGCCATCGCCAAGGACGTCCGGACCCTGGGGGTCCACGAGAGACGGGGCACCCACTGCCGTAAACGATGGGAGGACATTCGCCGCTGAAGCAAGAAGACGGCGGAGGCTCAGCTGGGGATGGCCTCCCAACGTGGGAGGGGTGCCCGTCGCCCCATGACCCCCCTGATGTTCCGGATCCTGGCGGTGGCCTACCCTGAGTTGGATGGGCGCTTGAGGGCATCACAGCAGACACAAGGGGGTGAGTACAACATCATTCTGCGGACTTTGCGAGCAGTGGAGGGGTCTGGGTGGGGGAGGAGTCCTGTGGGTGTACCTAGGTCAGGCAGACATAGGTAGACTACGCCCCTCCGTAATGCAGGCCATGTGGCTCCCTACCCCGCCGCAGTAGAGTGCCAAGTACAGGTATAGATGCCCCTGTGGCATCCATGTGTGCAGAGGTCCACCATAGCCATGTAGGGCAGATCCCAGGAATTGCATCTGTAGAGGCCAGGAGCACGGCATAGTGCAGGGGGCTGCTGTGTCTGTAGTGTCCGCCAACGGTCGCGGTATGCCATGCACTCAATCTGTCTTTCTTCTGTCTTACCCCCCCCCCTTTTTGTGCTGTCCATGTTCTTTTGTGCATCAGCATCATCAGGCGGAGGTACAGTGGCACCGGAGCACGAGGGAGCTGCATCCCACATGGCCTTGGAGGGCCACACCACGGACTCTGAATGCACCAGTGGGACAGAGGGCGAGGGGAGCTTTACGTCGGCCACCGGATCACCAACCAGCGACACGGACTCGTCCTCCGATGGGAGCTCCTTGTGGTGGTGGCACCATCTGTGCGCCCCACTTCTACAGGTACAGCCGCCACCTCCCCTACCAGCACCGCCCTCCCAGCAGCCCCTCAGCGTTCGCCCCGTGCCCGCTCACCCAGGAGGGTGGGCATCACCTTCGCCCCAGGCACCTCATGCCCTGCCCCAGTCACCCCTGCTGCCCTCAGTGAGGAGGCCATTGACCTCCTCAGGTCCCTCACTGTTTGGCAGTCTACCATTGTGAATGCCATCCAGGGTGTAGAAAGGGAGTTGCAACACGGTAATGCATTCCTGGAATACATTCATTCTGGTCAGGCTGCCCTTCAGCGAACCCTGCAATCTCTGGCCTCAGCACTGATGGCAGCCATTGTCCCTGTGTCTAGCCTGCCCCCTCCAACCTCCTCCACCCAGACCCAATCCCCTGTACCCCAGCCTATCCCAAGCACACCATCAGACCAGCATGCACACACCTCTACACACAAAAGTAGCTCAGGCAAACATAGGCACCACACAACCCACAGGCACACACGCAAGCATCACCCACATGCAGACACAGCAACATCCACTGCCTCCACTGTGTCCCCCTCCTTGTCGTCTCCCTCCTCCCTCCCAGTCTCATCTACACTCACACCTGCATGCACTACATCTACAGGCACCAGGACTCGCACCACAACACCCAGCACCACACCCCGCTCACCTGCACTCACCACCTCCACTCCCATTTACACATCCCCTGTGTCCTCTCCCAGTGTGTCTGTGACGCCCCCTCCCAAAGTACACAAACGCGGTGTAAGGAAATGCCTCCTTGGCATGGTTGCCCCCTGACTTTTTTGCCTTTGCTGATGCTATGTTTACAATTGAAAGTGTGCTGAGGCCTGCTAACCAGGCCCCAGCACCAGTGTTCTTTCCCTAACCTGTACTTTTGTATCCACAATTGGCAGACCCTGGCATCCAGATAAGTCCCTTGTAACTGGTACTTCTAGTACCAAGGGCCCTGATGCCAAGGAAGGTCTCTAAGGGCTGCAGCATGTCTTATGCCACCCTGGAGACCTCTCACTCAGCACAGACACACTGCTTGCCAGCTTGTGTGTGCTAGCGAGGACAAAACGAGTAAGTCGACATGGCACTCCCCTCAGGGTGCCATGCCAGCCTCTCACTGCCTATGCAGTATAGGTAAGACACCCCTCTAGCAGGCCTTACAGCCCTAAGGCAGGGTGCACTATACCATAGGTGAGGGTACCAGTGCATGAGCATGGTACCCCTACAGTGTCTAAACAAAACCTTAGACATTGTAAGTGCAGGGTAGCCATAAGAGTATATGGTCTGGGAGTTTGTCAAACACGAACTCCACAGCACCATAATGGCTACACTGAAAACTGGGAAGTTTGGTATCAAACTTCTCAGCACAATAAATGCACACTGATGCCAGTGTACATTTTATTGTAAAATACACCACAGAGGGCACCTTAGAGGTGCCCCCTGAAACTTAACCGACTATCTGTGTAGGCTGACTAGTTTTAGCAGCCTGCCACAAACCGAGACATGTTGCTGGCCCCATGGGGAGAGTGCCTTTGTCACTCTGAGGCCAGTAACAAAGCCTGCACTGGGTGGAGATGCTAACACCTCCCCCAGGCAGGAATTGTCACACCTGGCGGTGAGCCTCAAAGGCTCACCTCCTTTGTGCCAACCCAGCAGGACACTCCAGCTAGTGGAGTTGCCCGCCCCCTCCGGCCAGGCCCCACTTTTGGCGGCAAGGCCGGAGAAAATAATGAGAATAACAAGGAGGAGTCACTGGCCAGTCAGGACAGCCCCTAAGGTGTCCTGAGCTGAGGTGACTCTAACTTTTAGAAATCCTCCATCTTGCAGATGGAGGATTCCCCCAATAGGGTTAGGATTGTGACCCCCTCCCCTTGGGAGGAGGCACAAAGAGGGTGTACCCACCCTCAGGGCTAGTAGCCATTGGCTACTAACCCCCCAGACCTAAACACGCCCTTAAATTTAGTATTTAAGGGCTACCCTGAACCCTAGAAAATTAGATTCCTGCAACTACAAGAAGAAGGACTGCCCAGCTGAAAACCCCTGCAGCGGAAGACCAGAAGACGACAACTGCCTTGGCTCCAGAAACTCACCGGCCTGTCTCCTGCCTTCCAAAGATCCTGCTCCAGCGACGCCTTCCAAAGGGACCAGCGACCTCGACATCCTCTGAGGACTGCCCCTGCTTCGAAAAGACAAGAAACTCCCGAGGACAGCGGACCTGCTCCAAGAAAAGCTGCAACTTTGTTTCCAGCAGCTTTAAAGAACCCTGCAAGCTCCCCGCAAGAAGCGTGAGACTTGCAACACTGCACCCGGCGACCCCGACTCGGCTGGTGGCGATCCAACACCTCAGGAGGGACCCCAGGACTACTCTGATACTGTGAGTACCAAAACCTGTCCCCCCTGAGCCCCCACAGCGCCGCCTGCAGAGGGAATCCCGAGGCTTCCCCTGACCGCGACTCTTTGAACCTAAAGTCCCGACGCCTGGGAGAGACCCTGCACCCGCAGCCCCCAGGACCTGAAGGACCGGACTTTCACTGGAGAAGTGACCCCCAGGAGTCCCTCTCCCTTGCCCAAGTGGAGGTTTCCCCGAGGAACCCCCCCCTTGCCTGCCTGCAGCGCTGAAGAGATCCCGAGATCTCTCATAGACTAACATTGCGAACCCGACGCTTGTTTCTACACTGCACTCGGCCGCCCCTGCGCCGCTGAGGGTGAAATTTCTGTGTGGACTTGTGTCCCCCCCGGTGCCCTACAAAACCCCCCTGGTCTGCCCTCCGAAGACGCGGGTACTTACCTGCAAGCAGACCGGAACCGGGGCACCCCCTTCTCTCCATTCTAGCCTATGCGTTTTGGGCACCACTTTGAACTCTGCACCTGACCGGCCCTGAGCTGCTGGTGTGGTGACTTTGGGGTTGCTCTGAACCCCCAACGGTGGGCTACCTTGGACCAAGAACTGAACCCTGTAAGTGACTTACTTACCTGGTAAAACTAACAAAAACTTACCTCCCCCAGGAACTGTGAAAATTGCACTGTGTCCACTTTTAAAACAGCTATTTGTCAATAACTTGAAAAGTATACATGCAATTTTGATGATTTGAAGTTCCTAAAGTACTTACCTGCAATACCTTTCGAATGAGATATTACATGTAGAATTTGAACCTGTGGTTCTTAAAATAAACTAAGAAAAGATATTTTTCTATACAAAAACCTATTGGCTGGATTTGTCTCTGAGTGTGTGTACCTCATTTATTGTCTATGTGTATGTACAACAAATGCTTAACACTACTCCTTGGATAAGCCTACTGCTCGACCACACTACCACAAAATAGAGCATTAGTATTATCTATTTTTTACCACTATTTTACCTCTAAGGGGAACCCTTGGACTCTGTGCATGCTATTCCTTACTTTGAAATAGCACATACAGAGCCAACTTCCTACATTGGTGGATCAGCGGTGGGGTACAAGACTTTGCATTTGCTGGACTACTCAGCCAATACCTGATCACACGACAAATTCCAAAATTGTCATTAGAAATTGATTTTTGCAATTTGAAAAGTTTTCTAAATTCTTAAAAGACCTGCTAGGGCCTTGTGTTAGATCCTGTTTAGCATTTCTTTTAGAGTTTAAAAGTTTGTAAAAGTTTGAATTAGATTCTAGAACCAGTTGTAGATTCTTAAAAAGTATTCCAACTTTTAGAAGCAAAATGTCTAGCACAGATGTGACTGTGGTGGAACTCGACACCACACCTTACCTCCATCTTAAGATGAGGGAGCTAAGGTCACTCTGTAAAATAAAGAAAATAACAATGGGCCCCAAACCTACCAAAATACAGCTCCAGGAGCTTTTGGCAGAGTTTGAAAAGGCCAACCCCTCTGAGGGTGGCAACTCAGAGGAAGAGGATAGTGACTTGGAGGAAAATTCCCCCCTACCAGTCCTATCTAGGGAGGACAGGGTCCCTCAAACCCTGACTCCTAAAATAATAGTCAGAGATGCTGGTTCCCTCACAGGAGAGACCAACACCTCTGAAATCACTGAGGATAGCCCCAGTGAAGAGGACATCCAGTTAGCCAGGATGGCCAAAAGATTGGCTTTGGAAAGACAGATCCTAGCCATAGAGAGGGAAAGACAAGAGATGGGCCTAGGACCCATCAATGGTGGCAGCAACATAAATAGGGTCAGAGATTCTCCTGACATGTTGAAAATCCCTAAAGGGATTGTAACTAAATATGAAGATGGTGATGACATCACCAAATGGTTCACAGCTTTTGAGAGGGCTTGTGTAACCAGAAAAGTGAACAGATCTCACTGGGGTGCTCTCCTTTGGGAAATGTTCACAGGAAAGTGTAGGGATAGACTCCTCACACTCTCTGGACAAGATGCAGAATCTTATGACCTCATGAAGGGTACCCTGATTGAGGGCTTTGGATTCTCCACTGAGGAGTATAGGATTAGATTCAGGGGGGCTCAAAAATCCTCGAGCCAGACCTGGGTTGACTTTGTAGACTACTCAGTGAAAACACTAGATGGTTGGATTCAAGGCAGTGGTGTAAGTAATTATGATGGGCTGTACAATTTATTTGTGAAAGAACACCTGTTAAGTAATTGTTTCAATGATAAACTGCATCAGCATCTGGTAGACCTAGGACCAATTTCTCCCCAAGAATTGGGAAAGAAGGCGGACCATTGGGTCAAGACAAGGGTGTCCAAGACTTCAACAGGGGGTGACCAAAAGAAAGGGGTCACAAAGACTCCCCAGGGGAAGGGTGATGAGACAACCAAAACTAAAAATAGTAAAGAGTCTTCTACAGGCCCCCAAAAACCTGCACAGGAGGGTGGGCCCAGAGCCTCTTCACAAAACAATGGGTACAAGGGTAAAAACTTTGATCCCAAAAAGGCCTGGTGTCATAGCTGTAAACAGCATGGACACCAAACTGGAGACAAGGCCTGTCCCAAGAAAGGTTCCACTCCAAACTCCCATCCAGGTAACACTGGTATGGCTAGTCTCCAAGTGGGATCAACAGTGTGCCCAGAGCAAATCAGGGTCCACACTGAAGCTACTCTAGTTTCTGAGGGTGGGGTGGATTTAGCCACACTAGCTGTCTGGCCGCCTAACATGCAAAAATACAGACAGCAACTCTTAATTAATGGGACTAGAATAGAGGGCCTGAGGGATACAGGTGCCAGTGTCACCATGGTGACAGAGAAACTGGTTTCCCCTGGCCAATACCTGACTGGAAAAACTTACACAGTCACCAACGCTGACAATCAGAGAAAAGTACATCCCATGGCAATGGTTACTTTAGAATGGGGAGGGGTCAATGGCCTGAAACAGGTGGTGGTCTCCTCAAATATCCCAGTGGACTGTCTGCTTGGAAATGACCTGGAGTCCTCAGCATGGGCTGAGGTAGAACTAAAAACCCATGCAGCAATGCTGGGTATCCCTGAACTGGTGTGTGTGAAAACAAGAGCACAGTGCAAGGCACAGGGTGAACAAGTAGAGCTGGAGTCTGGAAGAATGGCCCAGCCTACCAAGAGAACAGGAAAGTCAGTTGGGAAACCAACTGCAACACAGCAAAAGAAAGGGAACCTCTCTTCTCAGGAAGAAGTTCTGCCCTCTGAGGGAACTGAGCCTTTGGAGCTTGAACCTTATCAGGTTGAGCTCTTAGGCCCAGGGGGACCCTCAAGGGAGGAGCTGTGTAAGGGACAAGAAACCTGTCCCTCTCTTGAAGGCCTTAGGCAGCAAGCTGCTGAAGAGTCCAAAGGCAAGAAAAATGGAACACATAGGGTCTATTGGGAAGATGGACTCCTGTACACTGAGGCCAGAGACCCCAAACCTGGTGCCACTAGGAGAGTGGTAGTGCCTCAGCTGTTCAGGAAGTTCATCCTAACATTGGCCCATGACATTCCCCTTGCTGGACATTTGGGACAAACCAAGACGTGGGAGAGGTTAGTCAACCACTTCTACTGGCCCAATATGTCCAACATGGTTAAGGAGTTTTGCCTCTCCTGCCCCACCTGTCAAGCCAGTGGTAAGACAGGTGGGCACCCAAAGGCCCCCCTCATTCCACTTCCAGTGGTGGGGGTTCCCTTTGAAAGAGTGGGTGTGGACATAGTTGGTCCACTGGAACCTCCCACAGCCTCAGGAAATATGTATATCCTGGTAGTAGTGGATCATGCTACCAGGTATCCTGAAGCTATTCCCCTTAGGTCGACTACTGCCCCTGCAGTAGCCAAGGCCCTCATTGGTATCTTTACCAGAGTGGGTTTCCCTAAGGAGGTGGTGTCTGACAGAGGTACCAACTTCATGTCAGCATACCTAAAGCACATGTGGAATGAGTGTGGAGTGACTTATAAATTCACTACACCATACCATCCACAAACTAATGGCTTGGTTGAGAGATTCAACAAGACATTAAAAGGCATGATCATGGGGCTCCCAGAAAAGCTCAAAAGGAGATGGGATGTCCTCTTGCCATGTCTGCTTTTCGCTTACAGAGAGGTGCCACAGAAGGGAGTAGGATTCTCACCCTTTGAACTTCTGTTTGGTCATCCTGTAAGGGGACCACTTGCCCTTGTTAAAGAAGGCTGGGAGAGACCTCTCCATGAGCCTAAACAGGACATAGTGGACTATGTACTTGGCCTTCGCTCTAGAATGGCAGAGTACATGGAAAAGGCAACCAAAAACCTTGAGGCCAGCCAACAGCTCCAGAAGTTTTGGTATGACCAAAAGGCTGCACTGGTTGAGTTCCAACCAGGGCAGAAAGTCTGGGTTCTGGAGCCTGTGGCTCCCAGGGCACTCCAGGACAAATGGAGTGGCCCTTACCCGGTACTAGAAAGGAAGAGTCAGGTCACCTACCTGGTGGACCTGGGCACAAGCAGGAGCCCCAAGAGGGTGATCCATGTGAACCGCCTTAAGCTCTTCCATGACAGGGCTGATGTCAATCTGTTGATGGTAACAGATGAGGATCAGGAGGCAGAGAGTGAACCTCTCCCTGATCTTCTGTCATCAGACCCAAAAGATGGCACAGTAGATGGAGTGATCTACTCAGACACCCTCTCTGACCAACAGCAAGCTGATTGTAGGAGAGTCCTACAACAGTTTCCTGAACTCTTCTCCTTAACCCCTGGTCAGACACACCTGTGTACCCATGATGTGGACACAGGAGACAGCATGCCTGTCAAGAACAAAATCTTTAGACAGTCTGACCATGTTAAGGAAAGCATCAAGGTGGAAGTCCACAAGATGCTGGAATTGGGAGTAATTGAGCGCTCTGACAGCCCCTGGGCTAGCCCAGTGGTCTTAGTCCCCAAACCTCACACCAAAGATGGAAAGAAAGAGATGAGGTTTTGTGTGGACTACAGAGGGCTCAATTCTGTCACCAAGACAGATGCCCATCCAATTCCAAGAGCTGATGAGCTCATTGATAAATTAGGTGCTGCCAAATTTCTAAGTACCTTTGACTTGACAGCAGGGTACTGGCAAATAAAAATGGCACCTGGAGCAAAAGAAAAGACAGCATTCTCCACACCTGATGGGCATTATCAGTTTACTGTTATGCCCTTTGGTTTAAAGAATGCCCCTGCCACCTTCCAAAGGTTGGTGAATCAAGTCCTTGCTGGCTTGGAGTCCTTTAGCACAGCTTATCTTGATGATATTGCTGTCTTTAGCTCCACCTGGCAGGATCACCTGGTCCACCTGAGGAAGGTTTTGAAGGCTCTGCAATCTGCAGGCCTCTCTATCAAGGCATCCAAATGCCAGATAGGGCAGGGAACTGTGGTTTACTTGGGCCACCTTGTAGGTGGAGGCCAAGTTCAGCCACTCCAACCCAAGATCCAGACTATTCTGGACTGGGTAGCTCCAAAAACCCAGACTCAAGTCAGGGCATTCCTTGGCTTGACTGGGTATTACAGGAGGTTTGTGAAGGGATATGGATCCATTGTGACAGCCCTCACTGAACTCACCTCCAAGAAAATGCCCAAGAAAGTGAACTGGACTGCGGAATGCCAACAGGCCTTTGACACCCTGAAACAAGCAATGTGCTCAGCACCAGTTCTAAAAGCTCCAGATTATTCTAAGCAGTTCATTGTGCAGACTGATGCCTCTGAACATGGGATAGGGGCAGTTTTGTCCCAAACAAATGATGATGGCCTTGACCAGCCTGTTGCTTTCATTAGCAGGAGGTTACTCCCCAGGGAGCAGCGTTGGAGTGCCATTGAGAGGGAGGCCTTTGCTGTGGTTTGGTCCCTGAAGAAGCTGAGACCATACCTCTTTGGGACTCACTTCCTAGTTCAAACTGACCACAGACCTCTCAAATGGCTGATGCAAATGAAAGGTGAAAATCCTAAACTGTTGAGGTGGTCCATCTCCCTACAGGGAATGGACTTTATAGTGGAACACAGACCTGGGACTGCCCATGCCAATGCAGATGGCCTTTCCAGGTTCTTCCACTTAGAAAATGAAGACTCTCTTGGGAAAGGTTAGTCTCATCCTCTTTCGTTTGGGGGGGGGTTGTGTAAGGAAATGCCTCCTTGGCATGGTTGCCCCCTGACTTTTTTGCCTTTGCTGATGCTATGTTTACAATTGAAAGTGTGCTGAGGCCTGCTAACCAGGCCCCAGCACCAGTGTTCTTTCCCTAACCTGTACTTTTGTATCCACAATTGGCAGACCCTGGCATCCAGATAAGTCCCTTGTAACTGGTACTTCTAGTACCAAGGGCCCTGATGCCAAGGAAGGTCTCTAAGGGCTGCAGCATGTCTTATGCCACCCTGGAGACCTCTCACTCAGCACAGACACACTGCTTGCCAGCTTGTGTGTGCTAGTGAGGACAAAACGAGTAAGTCGACATGGCACTCCCCTCAGGGTGCCATGCCAGCCTCTCACTGCCTATGCAGTATAGGTAAGACACCCCTCTAGCAGGCCTTACAGCCCTAAGGCAGGGTGCACTATACCATAGGTGAGGGTACCAGTGCATGAGCATGGTACCCCTACAGTGTCTAAACAAAACCTTAGACATTGTAAGTGCAGGGTAGCCATAAGAGTATATGGTCTGGGAGTTTGTCAAACACGAACTCCACAGCACCATAATGGCTACACTGAAAACTGGGAAGTTTGGTATCAAACTTCTCAGCACAATAAATGCACACTGATGCCAGTGTACATTTTATTGTAAAATACACCACAGAGGGCACCTTAGAGGTGCCCCCTGAAACTTAACCGACTATCTGTGTAGGCTGACTAGTTTTAGCAGCCTGCCACAAACCGAGACATGTTGCTGGCCCCATGGGGAGAGTGCCTTTGTCACTCTGAGGCCAGTAACAAAGCCTGCACTGGGTGGAGATGCTAACACCTCCCCCAGGCAGGAATTGTCACACCTGGCGGTGAGCCTCAAAGGCTCACCTCCTTTGTGCCAACCCAGCAGGACACTCCAGCTAGTGGAGTTGCCCGCCCCCTCCGGCCAGGCCCCACTTTTGGCGGCAAGGCCGGAGAAAATAATGAGAATAACAAGGAGGAGTCACTGGCCAGTCAGGACAGCCCCTAAGGTGTCCTGAGCTGAGGTGACTCTAACTTTTAGAAATCCTCCATCTTGCAGATGGAGGATTCCCCCAATAGGGTTAGGATTGTGACCCCCTCCCCTTGGGAGGAGGCACAAAGAGGGTGTACCCACCCTCAGGGCTAGTAGCCATTGGCTACTAACCCCCCAGACCTAAACACGCCCTTAAATTTAGTATTTAAGGGCTACCCTGAACCCTAGAAAATTAGATTCCTGCAACTACAAGAAGAAGGACTGCCCAGCTGAAAACCCCTGCAGCGGAAGACCAGAAGACGACAACTGCCTTGGCTCCAGAAACTCACCGGCCTGTCTCCTGCCTTCCAAAGATCCTGCTCCAGCGACGCCTTCCAAAGGGACCAGCGACCTCGACATCCTCTGAGGACTGCCCCTGCTTCGAAAAGACAAGAAACTCCCGAGGACAGCGGACCTGCTCCAAGAAAAGCTGCAACTTTGTTTCCAGCAGCTTTAAAGAACCCTGCAAGCTCCCCGCAAGAAGCGTGAGACTTGCAACACTGCACCCGGCGACCCCGACTCGGCTGGTGGCGATCCAACACCTCAGGAGGGACCCCAGGACTACTCTGATACTGTGAGTACCAAAACCTGTCCCCCCTGAGCCCCCACAGCGCCGCCTGCAGAGGGAATCCCGAGGCTTCCCCTGACCGCGACTCTTTGAACCTAAAGTCCCGACGCCTGGGAGAGACCCTGCACCCGCAGCCCCCAGGACCTGAAGGACCGGACTTTCACTGGAGAAGTGACCCCCAGGAGTCCCTCTCCCTTGCCCAAGTGGAGGTTTCCCCGAGGAACCCCCCCCTTGCCTGCCTGCAGCGCTGAAGAGATCCCGAGATCTCTCATAGACTAACATTGCGAACCCGACGCTTGTTTCTACACTGCACTCGGCCGCCCCTGCGCCGCTGAGGGTGAAATTTCTGTGTGGACTTGTGTCCCCCCCGGTGCCCTACAAAACCCCCCTTGTCTGCCCTCCGAAGACGCGGGTACTTACCTGCAAGCAGACCGGAACCGGGGCACCCCCTTCTCTCCATTCTAGCCTATGCGTTTTGGGCACCACTTTGAACTCTGCACCTGACCGGCCCTGAGCTGCTGGTGTGGTGACTTTGGGGTTTCTCTGAACCCCCAACGGTGGGCTACCTTGGACCAAGAACTGAACCCTGTAAGTGACTTACTTACCTGGTAAAACTAACAAAAACTTACCTCCCCCAGGAACTGTGAAAATTGCACTGTGTCCACTTTTAAAACAGCTATTTGTCAATAACTTGAAAAGTATACATGCAATTTTGATGATTTGAAGTTCCTAAAGTACTTACCTGCAATACCTTTCGAATGAGATATTACATGTAGAATTTGAACCTGTGGTTCTTAAAATAAACTAAGAAAAGATATTTTTCTATACAAAAACCTATTGGCTGGATTTGTCTCTGAGTGTGTGTACCTCATTTATTGTCTATGTGTATGTACAACAAATGCTTAACACTACTCCTTGGATAAGCCTACTGCTCGACCACACTACCACGAAATAGAGCATTAGTATTATCTATTTTTTACCACTATTTTACCTCTAAGGGGAACCCTTGGACTCTGTGCATGCTATTCCTTACTTTGAAATAGCACATACAGAGCCAACTTCCTACACGCGGGCACCCACACACCCAACATCCATCCACCTCACGACAGCCTCCAGTACCTGCACCTGCACCCAAAACACCTAAAGTGACACCTCCTACAACCACCTCCTCTTCCTCCACTCCCAGACCCCCTCCAACTACCCATCCCAGTGTTCGTCAGAAACTGTCCCAGTGTAAAGTTGACCTTTTTGCCCCCCCCCTCCAATTCATCAGTCCCGTCGTAGCGCCTCAGCCAAAAAGCATCCAATACCAGTGGTGCCTGTTCAAGGTGTGTGGAGTGCACCGGCCACCAGGACTGGCAGTGTGACCCGGAGCCAAGGCACTGGCAGCCCACCCCCTATAAAGGCTCTGAAATTGGAAAGTGGCCGACGGGACCCTGTGAAGACTCCTGGTGGCAAAAACTGTAAACTTCGTACTTGTATAGCGCACTACTCACCCGTTAGGGTCTCAAGGCGCTGTACTCATACCACTGTGGAACCCCTCCTGGCTTTTCCCTGTGAGGTGCCCACTCCTGGGCAACCTCCAAGGTGAAGCCAGGCATCCAAGCGCTGTTGGGGCCGTTGTGGAGATTAAGCAAGCTATTGCCCAGAGTTACAGAGTGGGACCCATGAATTAGATTAGGCACCGATGCGAGAATTATCAGGTCAGAGGAAATGGAAATTGAGCCCAAGAGCCGCCAAGGCGGGAATTGAACCCTGGTCCCGGGCCAGATTTCTGCATCAGGGTCTGCCGCTCTAACCATCACAGGGTTTCCAGGGGGATTGCAGAGTCAGCTGTGACTCCTCCAAAGGTGGGGAAGGGCCAGAGGAAGTCTGCACAGCCTAGTGTGAGCAGCACGGCGGAGAAGGGCGGCATCCTTCCCGGCGGTCGGGACGCCACCGCCAGCACCGTCGTCACTGGTCAGGAGACCACCGCAAGAGTCAGTGCCCAGGAGGGCCCAAGTATCGTCACTGGTCAGGAGACCACCGCCAGAGTCAGTGCCCAGGAGGGCCCAAGTATCGTCACTGGTCAGGAGACCACCGCCACTGCCAGAGTCAGTGCCCAGGAGGGCCCAAGTATCGTCACTGGTCAGGAGACCACCGCCAGAGTCAGTGCCCAGGAGGGCCCAACTATTTTCACTGGTCAGGAGACCACCGCCAGAGTCAGTGCCCAGGAGGGCCCAAGTATCGTCACTGGTCAGGAGGCCACCGCCGGAGTCAGTGCCCAGGAGGGCCCAAGTATCGTCACTGGTCAGGAGACCACCGCCACCGCCGGAGTCAGTGCCCAGGAGGGCCCCGGCTGCCACAGCCCCGCTGGGCAATGAGGGAACGTCATGCCACACACCAATGCCCAGTCCAGAGAACATCATGCCACACACCAATGCCCAGTCCAGAACCGGCATGTTAAAGCACCGCTGAACAGTCCAGACACCGCCATGGGAAAGAACCTCTGAACAGGGCATGCACCGCCATGGCAAAGCACCACTGAAGAGTCCAGAGACCGCCATGGCAAAGCACCGCTGAACAGTCCAGACACCGCCATGGCAAAGCACCGCTGAAGAGTCCAGAGACCGCCATGGCAAAGCACCTCTGAACAGTCCAGACACGGCCATGGCAAAGCACCGCTGAAGAGTCCAGAGACCGCCATGGCAAAGCACCGCTGAACAGTCCAGAGACCGCCATGGCAAAGCACCGCTGAACAGTCCTGACACCGCCATGGCAAAGCACCGCTGAAGAGTCCAGAGATCGCCATGGCAAAGCACCGCTGAACAGTCCAGAGACCGCCATGGCAAAGCACCGCTGAACAGGGCATGCACCGGGGAAGAATGAAATGTCTGCCACATCAAGCATCGTTATCCCATGTGCGGGTGGGACAGGGACGGTACAGGAACTTCCACAGGGAGACTAATCCAGTCTGGGCACCAGTCCCCCTCCAGAACCAGTGGAGGCTGTTATCTACTTTGGAAACTGTGGCTTTGCACTCCCCAGGATGGAATAGTGGGCAACCCACCCACTGCAGAGACTTGAGAGACTGTGGCTTTGCACTCCCCAGGATGGTACAGTGGACAACCCACCCACTGTAGAGACTTGAGAGACTGTGGCTTTGCACTCCCCAGGATGGTTCAGTGGGCAACCCACCCACTGTAGAGACTTGAGAGACTGTGGCTTTGCACTCCCCAGGATGGAACAGTGGGCATGGAGCCCCGTCGTGGATCTGGCTTTGCACTCCTCCGGCTGAGGTGCCCCCCCTTCCCTTCCCCCTGAGGTGCCTGTAGTATTTCTATCTGATGCCCCGGCAGTGTTCTCTCCGTGTGTGGACAGGTATCTTTTGTGGGCCTCGCCCATGCATTTTTGGACTAGTGGTGCACAGACATTTATATGTGCATATCTGCACTACTTCTCGGAATGTATATACTTTTGTATGGTTTGCTAATATATCTGTATATTTTTGAGACATGTATATTGATACATTACAATGTTTGGACTGATTTTGTTTTGTCTTGGCTTTCTTCCGGGGGGGTTGGGGGTTGTTGATGTGATTTTTGTGAATGCTTTGGTGTGTGTGTTGTAATATGCGAGGGTGGGGTGGGGGTGGGGGTGTTGCGTGTGTGTCCCCCTAACTTTTGCCTCCCCCCTCCCCTATGTCATAGGTGCAGTACTCACCGTTGTCGTCGCCGGCGCTGGCGTTGGTCTTCGTAGATGAGTAGGAATACAAGTGCCGCTAGGATTTGGAGTTCCGGCTCCATGGAGTCCTCCTTCCTCGTGGGATGTGTTCAGGTGAGCGTTTTCCCATTGCAGAAACTGTTTCCGCCGTGATTTTATCCACGGAGAATCTGCCCCGGAAAAGGTGGCGGATTGGCGGGTTGTGATACTATGGGCGGTACATTGTCTTCCGCCTGTCTGTTGGCGGTGACCGCCGCGCTGCTTGTCTGTACCGCCGTGGCGGTCGGAGTGTTAAAGTGGCTGTCTTTGTTGGCGGTTTCCGCCACGGTCATAATTCCAAAATTTTTACCGCCGGCCTGTTTGCGGTCTTACCGCCGCTTTAACACCGTCCGCCAGGGTTGTAATGACCACCTATGTTTCTTTGGGAAATGGGTATGCAGATCAAGTCGCAAGGTTTTGCGCATTGAACTGTATATTGCTCAGAGACGAATGGAACTTGATAAATGAGCCAGAACTTGAACCAAGTGAGGCTTTTGCTCTAAAAGTTGTAGATACGATCGATGAATTGAAATCCTTACAGAACGATGTTGGTGAAGATGAGAAACTCTCATGGAGCAAATTACAATGTGTAAAGAAACCAGATGATTTGTGGGTTTCAAGTGAAGGGAGATTGGTTCTGCCAAACAGTCTTTTGACACAGTTGGCCAGATTCTACCATGGACAAGCCCATCTTGGAAGGGATGCCATGGTTAGACTATTCAAAATTGATTGGTTTAATCCCAAGTTCCGTCAAGTTGCTGAGGCATCTGCCATCGTTGCGTCATTTGCCAGCAAATGAACGCAGGGAAGGGACCAGTAGTAAATTTGAGCCACATTGGAAGAGCAGGAGGTCCATTCAGCAGGATGCAAATGGATTTTATTGAGATGCCTGTGCATGGAGGCTTGAAGTATGTGTTGGTGATTGTGTGCATTTTTAGTCACTGGATTGAAGCATACCCCACACGTAGAAATGACAGCCTTACAGTTGCAAAACTACTCTTGAGAGAACTAATACCACGTTTTGGATTCCCGATCTCCTTGGAATCAGATAGGGGAAGTCACTTCAATAACGAAGTAATAAAATTACTTTGTGCAGCACTGAACATTGAGCAAAAATTGCATTGTAGCTACCGCCCTGAAGCATCAGGATTAGTGGAGCAAATGAATGGCACATTGAAATCGAGGATGGCGAAAATATGTGCATCAACAAACTTGAAATGGCCTGACACATTGCCCTTGGTGTTAATGTCAATGAGAAACACCCCTGATAGAAAGACTGGACTGTCCCCGCATGAGATCCTCATGGGCAGAGCCATGAGGCTTCCCGGAGTTCCTGCAAATGCTCTTTTGAATATTACAGATGAAATGGTGTTGGACTACTGCAAAGGTCTAGCTGATGTGGTGCGCTCTTTCTCTCACCAGGTGGAGGCAACCACCTTGCCACCGATCCAAGGTCCAGGACACGCCCTGAAAGCAGGTGACTGGGTCGTGATAAAGAAGCACGTGAGGAAGTCGTGTTTGGAACCCCGTTGGAAAGGACCTTTCCAGGTGATTCTGACAACTACCACCGCTGTGAAGTGTGCGGGGGTTCCCAACTGGATTCACGCCAGTCACACGAAGAGGGTGACGTGCCCCACAGAAGAGGAAGTTGAAGCACTGAAATCACCAGTGACTGACAAAAGAGTACCAGACACCGAGACAGAACAAAGAGAACCTGGAGGTGAACAAGCAGAAATAGAAGAAGGAGAAATATTTTCGGAAGAAGAAGCAGCTGACCCATTTGGGGAGGTCGGAGGAGAAACATCAGAAAGTGACAAAGATCTTGAAGGTGACCAAGAGCCTGCGATAGGTGAAGGAGCAGGAGAGCCTGATCAGAGGAGGGCTTTCCCAGAAGCAAATGATACAGGCAAAGAAAAGGAAAACCTGATTGACCTCCCAGTGGAAGAAAAGGAGGCGGGACAGGGTGAAATAGTCCAACCCCTTCCAGAACCGGTTGCAGGTCCGTCAGGTGAAAGCAGTGCGAAACGGAGACAAAGCATATCGCCAGTGAAATTAAGAACTAGGGAAATAGTAAACGAAAGTGACGGGCCAAAGTTGAAAGAGAAAAGAAAAGAAGTGTCTGTCGCAATAACAACACCAAGTGAAGAGAAAGACCCGGCCAAGGAAGAAAGTACCAGCGAGAGAGAATCAAAAGGAGAGGCAAAATTGAAAAGGAAAAGAATACCGAGCAGAAGATATTCTGGTCCGCAGTGGGCGTACATAGCCACTAACGATTGGTCAGACGAATTCCTATCTCTCAGTCTTGAGAACGAAGAAGCAGAACTTCACTTCGGCACTTGAAAGTGAAATTCCATGAACATTACCAAATAAGACATTAACAACCTGATTGACTTTTGAACCGGCTAAGACATTGCTAACATGATTGACTTTGAAACCGATTTTGAGACAAAGCTGCTAAACCGATAAGAGACTAATGCTGCTAAAGAGAATCGTGTGAACATTGAACTCGTTCAGCTATATATATATATATCTGCAAATCTGATTTGATAAAGTGTCTTCAACTTTCTGATTCTATATAGATCATGACAGGCTACACGACACAGGGAAATGAGATGAAGTGTTGTAAATACGTGTGTATAGGTCTAATAACTGCATGTGTACTAATCATTGTAGCGATAGTTCTTGGAATGCATGGAAAGAATGAAAGAGAAACGAATGATGCTTCTACTTCTAAACCTCTTACTGAACTAACTCCTTTGAAGAAACTCGAACTAGACGAAAGACATTTGCATGATAAGAAGGAACTTTCGTCCAACGTTTTCTATCGCTTGCTGAGTGAGTATGTTGAGACAATGGATGCAAAAGATTGTTATGTATGCACACAAATACCTACCTCAGTAGTGGAAGGGGTGACACATCATAGCATGCCTCTTACGTATGGAATTACATGTAGTTTGATAATGACCAGATTTTATGGTCAGGAATATATTCACTATTTTTATTCTAATCAGGATGTTACATTTGCATATATCCCCATAATAGAGTATTTGAGTAAGGTGGCAAGAGATTATTATATAAAATTAATGAGGGGTTTGTTTGAGCCATTGTCACCTTTCCACACAGCTCACGCCCACAGAGAAAACCTTAATGCTTGCTTTCACCAATGGAGATAAGCTTCTTAGATCGCACTGACGACAGGAGGAAAGCGGTGAAGTAGAAATTAGAAAGGGAATTACACAAGAGGACATCTGTAGATAATTATACTTTTGCCGCGATAAAGACATAAGGGAAAATAGCTTTAGATACATTACACGTAGGGAGATTTTGTGTACATAGACATAAATCATATTATGACACAGTCTTTGTGGGAACGAGTGAATGTAAACATATGTTTTTGTTTCAACCTAAATGGACGTTCATGCTGAATGGACAAGACCCAGTTATTCCAGGGGTATATTATATCTGTGGACTTAATGCCTATTATCGTCTTCCTAAAGGATGGTATGGGAGATGTTATTTGGGAATAGTGTTCCCAAAGGTTTATCAACTGGACGACTTAAAGAAATTTCCAAAGCTGTCTGAATCACATCATGTTCAGAAAAGGGAGACAGCTTCTGGTGTGGTAGGAGATATATTTGGAGCAATGATTCCTTCAGTGGGAGTCATATTGAATTCAATTAAAATACGAAAGTTGTCTACTATTGTGGATAACATGCTGACAAAATTCTCAGGAGCTATAATCCTGATGGATGCTGAACTTGCTGCAGAAAGAGCTATGACTCTTCAAAATCGGCTTGCCTTAGACATTCTTTTAGCAAAGGATGGCGGCGTTTGCAAAATGCTTGGTACACGTCACTGTTGTACTTATATTCCGGACAACAGTGGGCAAATTAGAAAAATGCTTAAAAATGTAACTAACGAAAGTACAGATTTGAAAGAATTGAAAGAACCAGGAGTATGGGAGAAGGTTAGAAAAGGATTTGCTTACGTGGGAAATTGGCTCAGCAACATTTGGAATGGATTATTATTGAAAATAGTAAAAGGAATATTAATAGTATTAATTTGTTTATTCAGTATCTGGGGAATATGGAAAGCTATTAAAATATTGAAAATAAGAAACAAAAGAAGAAGAGAAGATAAAATAGAAAACAAAATGATAGAAATAAACAGAGAAAAAGCAAAGGGAACAAAAAGAAAAGGGAATTGACTGAAGTGCCGAATTACTAAAACAGAATTTTAATGGAATAACATTTGTGGGTAGATTTCATGTGATGACATAATTAGTCATCAAAGGAGGGATTGATGACGCAGAAAAAGAAGGACTAACATATATTCATATATCATGTAACCAAGATCGTATAATGTAGTGTGATTTTAGTAGAGGAAATAATGAACGAGGGAAATTGTGCCCTCGGGGTAGTTCGCCATTATTATAGACAAGCTTAATTAATCATGAAGAATTGAAAATTGTAGTAATCCATCATAATTGCAAATGTGTTTTATGATTTTCTTGATTGAAACTGTTTTATGCTTAGCTTAAATTTAGTAGAGGCTTTGGCCTTTTCGCCTGGTCTCAAATTCAACTGCGTGGTTTTACTTTTAAAAGAACATTATTCTGTATTTTTCCATTAGAGATGACTAATACACTTATCTCCAAGGTTTCGTGCTAGGCCGGTTGCATCCCTTTTGATGCAAGGTCAGTCTCTGCAGGTGCGGACAATAAAAGTACTGATATCGAAATATTTGGCAAACTTTGTTGCAACTTGTGTTCCAAGGCTCCAAGGACAATGTATGCATAAATGAGTACTAGGAGAAAGACACTATTCATTGGTCAAATTGCAGCCACCCTATGAAACCTCCAATGGAAGACCCTGAAGTTTTTGGAATGTTTCTTACTTAAACCCACTGGACAAAGAAAAGTCAGCCATTTTCCTTGATGCTATCTTTGAAGCCGAATGCCAGACGCCATCTTAGACGACATCCTGATGACCTTTTCTCTATTCCAGAGAAAGAGACTTTGAGAATTCTCACCCTAGAGACTTTAACTTCAAATTGCCCCATCTTGCCCATACAGTAACTTTGCCCATTCTCCTTGCTGCTGCAAGGAAACTTGCCCTTAATTCTGCCCCTTTGAGATCTGCCCCATGCTGACCGAACCGGTACCTGAAGGACGAAGATTTTCCTTGATGCCATCTTTGAAGCCAAATGCCAGACGTCATCTTGGACGACATCTTGATGCCCTTTTCTCTATTCCAGAGAAAGAGACTTTAAGAATTCTCACCCTAGAGACTTTAACTTTAATTTGCCCCGTATTGCCCATGCAGTAACTCTTGCCCCATTCTCCTTGCTGCTGCAAGGAAACTTGCCCTTCACTCTGCCCCTTTGAAATCTTCCCCATGCTGATCGAACCGGTACCTGAAGGACGAAGACTTTCTTGAATGCTGATTGTATTTGGTAATTATGAAAGGATAATTGTATTATGCATTGTGTTTTTCCTTTTAGGTACCAACTGCTATTTTGATAGGGCCCAAGCTAGAAGTTTTCCAAATTTGTGTTGACTAAATTCATTTTGCATGAAGCCCCACATGCCAATGCTAATGAGAGGCTAGTCGAGGTATTCATCTGATGCACCATGCTAAATTGAAATCTTGTTATGCTGACCGATGTATGCAATTAGTCAAACTCAATTACTCACATTAGTGATTTGCATTGCTATAACCGAGTGTATTATAATTCAGATTTTGCGTAGATTGCTTTTCTTCCGCCGTTATGGACAGCTAGTAATGTTCGTATACATATATCATTTGATTTTGAGACTCATATCTATCGTTTTAGCTTTGTTAATATAGGGAAATAAACTCATTAACTTTTAATAAACTGGTGTGGTTATTCATGATTGAAAGGTCATGTTGCGTCAAAATATCGACTGTTATTGATTCCTAATGTGTTGTTTGATCTAGTAAATTGAGCATTGGATATTGATTAGAACGGTTATTGATTATTGATTCAAGTGTTCCGACTATTCCTGGATGAGGAGAACCCAACTCGGTTAAAAGGTTCACCGACCTCCAGCGTGTCCAAGTACAGGTAATTTTTAAGGACTGGACGCGCTATCATAATCTCAACATCACAGGTTTAAACCCCTGTGGCACCAGCTCACAGAGGTGATTACAAGTCCAATTAAGTACATTAACACCCATTGATACCATAACACAACCAACTTGTTTACGGTAGAAAATAGTGGGTGTTGTCAATTATAAAAGTCTGGATCTTCTCAGGACCCACATAATCTGGGACTGGGAATAAGGTCACCAATTTACCAGTACCGTTCTGGCTGGTATTTTCATGTCAAGTTAAAAAAAATAATCGGGAAATCATAAACTCCACCACTAATCATCCTTAAACTCTTATTGGAGTACCGGCAGCTGGCCTTCCAGAACCAACAAAACCCGCACAAGTGCCCGGTCGCTGTCTCTGAGGCAGGTGGCAACCCTGAGATACCAAATAAATACGGTATGCTGCTCAGCCTGGTCACCCAAAGAGCGAACATGTCTGCCGAGCACGCGTCTCTGCATGTACCACCAAGCAGCTCAAGGAATGCTCTATGAGCAGCTCATGGAACACTCGCTCCTGCCGCATATGATATCTGGTGAATCCTGAACAGCTACTCGGAGCTCTGATCTCAGAATTGCATTCTCACAGTGGCAGACATGTTCTGTGAGTTTGTAGAAACCAGGGATGACTAAAAGCAGTTTGGTAGGCAAGGCCAGTACAGCCATCTGAAGAAAAATGTAAGGAGAGCAGTAAAGATGCCCTCTAAGCACACTTACCTGCTTTCATTTGGTGCTCTCCTAGTGCAGGGGGTTCTCCTCGGGTCGTTGCACTGCCCTTTCTTGTCCTGCTCTGCCGCGAAGAGAGTGAACATGTTTTCCCGCTGTTTCTTTTTTTAAACGTAGCACTGACGTACGGTTTCACTCTCTCGTGTGATGCAGGCAGTGACGTGTGATGCAGGCAGCGACGTGAAGAACAACGTGCGCACTTGGCAGAGAGGCCTGCGCGTTTGGGGAAGGAATGGTGTGCGCGCGCCTGCGTGCGCACTTTACAGAGAACATTGGGTGGCACTAAGGGTTGGTTAGCGGTTTTTAGAGTTCAGGAATAGGTAGTGTAAAAGGGTAGTGTTAGAAATGGGGTCTTTGGTTGGCAGTCAGAATACCCCCTGTCCAAGCAAGGACCCTCACTCTAGTCAGAGTAAATGTGAATCACCCTCAGCTAACCCCTGCTTACCTCCTTGGTAGCTTGGCACGAGCAGTAGGCTTAACTTCAGAGTGCTAAGTGTAAAGTATTTGTACCAACACACACAGTAACTTTATGAATACACTACAAAATGACACAACATAGGTTTAGAGAAATAGGAAATATTTATCTAAACAAACCAAGAGCAAAACGACAAAAATCCACCATACACAAGTCAAATTATCAATTAAAATGCAAAAAGAGTCTTCATGTCCTTTTAAACACAACGCTAACACTGTTAGCGTGAAAATGTACCTGGGTCACACCCAAATAACCTGCACGGGTGAGTGTGCCTGGAAAAAGGTAAGCAGTGCATCGATTTCTCACCCACAAGTGAGGTCGTGCGTCGCTTCTCCTTCTCCGGTCTGATCAGCGTGCATCGTTTCTTTTTCCGAAGGAGAGCGATGCGTTGATCAGAACAAAAAACCTCGGGTCCAGGCAGGTTTGCATTGTTTTTCCACGCCCAGCGATGTTGCGTCGTTATAGCCTCTGTCAGCGATGCAACGCGTCGTTGCTCAGCCACGTGCTCCAATTTCCAGCCGCGCTCCAAGCGCTGCGCCAATTTTCAGCTGCGAAGCCGGCGGTGTGCCGTTTTTCAGCCGCGCTCTGGAGGTTGCGTTGGAAATTTCCAGCACGCCGATCTGTGCGTGGATTTCCAACCTTGGTCCACAAGCTTCACCTTCCAAGGCCCCAGGAACTGAATAGGGCACCACTTGGCAGGGCAGGAGTCTTGCAGAGAGTCCAGATGCTGGCAGAGAGAATTCTTTGCTGTCCTGAGAATTCAACAACAGGAGGCAAGCTCTAAATCAAGCCCTTGGAGAGTTCTTCACAAGATGGAAGGCACAGAAAGTCCACTCTTTTTCCTCTTGCACAGGTAGAAGCAGCAACTGCTGGACAGGTCCACAAAGCACAGTCACAGGCAGGGTAGCTCTTCTTCCTCATCTCTTCAGCTCTTCTCCAGGAAGAGGTTCCTCTTGGTTTCCAGATGTGTTCCAAAGTCTGTGGTTTGGGGTGCCCTTCTTATACCCATTTTGCTCTTTGAAGTAGGCTTACTTCAAAGCAAAGTCTCTCTTGTTTGTGACATCCTCCCTTGTCCAGGCCAGGCCCCAGACACACACCAGGGGGTTGGAGACTGCATTGTGTGAGGGCAGGCACAGCCATTTAAGGTGGGAGTGACCCCTCCTCCCCTCTCAGTTAAAACTGCACACACAGACACTGCAGTGGCAGGTCTGAGACATGAGCTACTTATGTGGGTGGCACAATCAGTGCTGCAGGCCCACTAGTAGCATTTGATTTACAGGCCCTGGGCACCTCTAGTGCACTTTACTAGTAAATCAAATATGCCAATCATGGATAAGCCAATTACAATACAATTTACACAGAGAGCATATGCACTTTAGCACTGGTTAGCAGTGGTAAAGTGCTCAGAGTTCAAAAGCCAACAGCAACAGGTCAGAAACAATAGGAGGCAGGAGGCAAAAAGATTGGGGATGACCCTGCATAAGCAAAAAAGTCCAACAGGTAGTAAACGCTTTTTATGGTTCAGGGACGGGCAGGGCAGGGTTAAAGGGTAGTAAGGGTTTTAGTGTTCAGGGAATGGTAGCAATAAGGTACGATATGGAGTTTTAAGGTTCAGGGAAGAGTTGCATTAAAGCCTATTTTGTTTTTTTTAGGGTTCATGGATGGTAGCATAAAAGGGTAGTAAGTGGTTTTTAGGGTTCAGAGAACAGTAGCATTAAGAAGTAGTAAGGGTTTTTTAGGGTTCAGGTTTGCCTTAAAGGGTAGTGAGTTTTTTTTTTAGAGTTTGGGGAAGGTGTGTCAAAGGGTTGTGGAGGCCTTTAGGGTTCACAGTAGTGTAGCATTAAGGGCTAGTAAGGAGCAAATAGGGTTAAGGGATTGGTAGCGCTAAAGGCTACTTGGGGGCTTCCATGGTTTAGGGAAGGTTAGAAAGTGTTTTTGCCAATAAGACTGGCATAGCCAGCTGTTCTTGGCACAAGCTGGTCTCTTCATCAGTGCCAAGGAGTTCACATTTGAACACTTGTGAGAGGCTGCTCTCCCTGCCAGCTTCTCAAGTTGAATTCTGCACTGAGCAGTGAAAGCCTTGCCCCTTTCCACCAAACTGTAGTATGGTTCATGTAAAACTAGTCCGTGTGTTGAGAAGAGCACTGCCCTCCCCATAGAATCTCCACACCAGATCTGTCCCTGCGTGGCACTAGAAGGGCGTTTTCAGAATATCTTCTGACACAAGTATCATCTCCTAAATGTCGTCCGCAAAAATATCGCCCTACTGGAGAAAAGATGCTTCCGATTTTTGTACACAGCATTTATGTCGGGTGATATTTCTGTCTACAATACTCGGGCAAACTACTTTACAGTCCTCACTGTGGCTCTGCCCCACTCTCTTACTCCAGCTCTAACCCTCAATGATATCCCTCTCCCAGTGCTTAATTTGTAAATAAAAACGCATTGGTGCACAAAGCCCTCCTCTAAAACACGGGGCTGCTGCAATTAAATGTGCGATCGCGTAATACTGAGGCAGCGTAATCCTGAAGCCATCTCGGGCCAATTTAATCCATTTACAGCCACTCCCTGCCCCTCAGCTCTCTGTTCCAGCTTTCTCCCTTTGTGACGCTTTTTCGTTTTTCTCTTTCCCATGTGTCTTTTGATCACAGGAAATGCTGGAGGAAGATCAATAAGCGCCGGCCCTCAAAAATAAGTGCCAGTGCCCAGCACCGGAAACCTCTTGCTCAAATTAAGCACTGTTTTACCTGGCAAAATGTGGGCAAACAGCGCAGTTTCTAGTTTTCTGCTCCTCAGAACGAGTGACAATATGCATCATTAGTCCGTTATTCCTATATCTTTATGTTTTTTAAACAGATGTGATCTTGCATCAATTCTGGTTGTTCCTTTGTTCATTTGACATGATTTCTGTTTTTTCTGCACTTAATTTTTTTGTGTAGTTTTAACTCTTGAGATACTTTGAGCAGAAATTCTCTTGTGGGAATTATGTAACCGTATTTGTGAAGAGGCCTCATAGGCTACGCTAGCAACATACAAGGATGACTTTAGAGACTTTATGGAAAATTCACAGAGCTGGTGTCTCATGGCCTGTTTGTGTGGGAGGGACTGCCTCACCTGCAATGTACACACAGACGACTGCCAAAATGGAATTGCATAATACGTATAATTCTCATTCGCAGCAGCCTGTGTCCTTAAAAAGCCACTGTTGATCTTGCGAAAGTTCTGTCCTCCAGAGATAAACATGAGTGGGAGGGGTTCAAGTACTACTGAGTACCACGCATCAGAGGTTAGACTAACTCATTTTAGTTATTTTGTCTAGAGCACCACACTAAATCGCTAAGCGCCTCTTTGCTCAACAAGGCACTAGAGGCAGTGCTGTGTGGCATAGAAGGTACACAAAATTGTGTCCCCCATACTTCCTTTGGAACCCCGCTTTTTCCTATAATAGTGTATTTGACAGTGTCGTGATTGTATAAGAGGAAAATTTGATGTTTTTCTCTAAGAGGCATTGTTAGTGTGCTATCAGTATTAAAAAAAGGTGACTTATTGGCTTTGTCAATGCTATCTTTACAAACAGACATATCTCCTGTATTTCATACGTTAAATTGTTTGTTCTTCATTTTTTTGGTGCTTTAAAAAAATAATTGTATGGTATTTCATGGTTCTATGTGTGTGGTTATGGCCTTCTTGGTTAAAATTTTGACACTTTCACTTAATGCAGGTCTGTCCTGCATGCCCCCTAGATCTCATTGTTCAGCCGGCTACTATCTTTGTACCGTAGGAGACCGACAGATGAAGGTCTTGGGTTCCCTCCCTTGTAACTCTTTCCCCAGTCTCATCCACTATAAAACCCTCATGTTAAAAAACAAACCCTAATAAACCCATTAATAAATGATCACAAGTGTTCTCATAGTCTCCCTCAACAACTCACTCCAGCCAATGACAGTGGTGCCCAACTTCTGACGACCCCCACTTTATCATACCTGGAACCCGTGGACCTCCACTGAAGCATTATTGGAATCCGGGGACCCCTACTGAGTCATTACTGGAAGCCAGCAACACAGGTCTAAACACTGTTGATGATTTGAACCGCAAAACAATACACAAAAAATACAGAAACAAGCATTCATCAAACACATACACAAATGATAACATATTTTGTTTAATTTGCAAACAAATAAAATAAAAAAAATAAAAAATAAAAATTTAATAGGAAGGTTTGAGCTTTTCTACATTCAATTGAAATCACACATCGTCCATACTTTATTCTGTTTGACGCACCTGCGCTGCTCCCACGAATCAATCTGAGGATCCTAATTTAACTTTTAGCCTCCAATTTCAGATTCCTTGATGTTTACAATATGGTTTAAACTTTTCAGTTGTACAGTTAGCCACTTTATTTATATATGCTTAATTAATCTGTTAATATTAGTTAATATACTAAGCAGTCACGGACCCCATGAGGAGGCTTCGCTGACCCCCAGGGGTGCCCGGACCCCTGTCTTATGATATAGACTCCTCCACAACCCATTAACAAATGATCATTTACCTCTTTGCATTTGTAAACCACACCATCATATGCCGCATGTCCCCTATTTCATTGTCAGTCAACCTTCTTTACTTTTGCCAGATTCACGTAAAATCTACAGTCCGGCACTGCCAGATGGGCCAGCATGAAAGAGCCACTCTGCACCCTTGTCCTTTCAGACTGCCACATCTGGTGCCAGGCTGCATGAAATGTTCCAGCCAACACATGCAGGGAAGTTTTGGAAGATTACTTCTATGTCAGTCCGCCTGCGTACAGTAAACATGTATGCTCCATGTGCAATTTGTGTGAGCTACTGGTGTGGTGCTGTACCCCAGCGTAAAGGGGGCACATGCATCACCATGAAGGTGCATGTAGTATGACTACCTCACTCCAGGCCACTACAGACACTGTTTCCACTTCTGAACTTTTCTTTCACCTAAAAATCAGTACTTTGAGGTGTGTTAGACCAATTAGTTCAATGGAAGCAAAACAACACCACAACCCTCAGAATACATTAGGCTATCCTATAAAAGTCCATGACTGGAAACAGTGTCAGTAATGACATGGAAGGAGGTGGTCATCCTAGGTGCATGTTTGCAGTGGCATGCATTGACCCTCAACAGTGGAGGGTCGTCGAACTGAGTGCCAAACCCAGTGGCAGGCACTGTAATAAATCACGGTGTCTTTAGGCTCACATTCCAAAGCTCTCAATCATGGCTCGGTAACAGATTTTATAATGGGCCGTGACTGAGAGCTCTGGAATTAAGGCTGAAAGCAATGCGTGTTTCTCACAGTGCCTGTCAGTAGGCCATAACAATAACAAATAATGAGTAAAACGTACTTACCCATGCTTCCTCACCTTGAGTGCAGTCAGCTCGAATCCTACTAAAGCCTCAGCCAACCCTGTCCAAATCCCGATGCTCTTTCATGCTGCAGATGAGCAGCATGAGAGCAGCGCCAGGATTGGCTTGAGAAGGCTGCCTCGATGCTCCAGCAGACACAGGGGACATGTGCCGTCTCTCCACCCAGCTGTCTAAGACAGCTGGATGGAGAGGTTTACACTGCGCATGTCAGACCGCCGCCCAAACTGACATGCGCAGTGTAAACTGGGGGAATGAGCGCCACTCCCCGTTGCTTGTCGGCAGCAATGCACCACCCCCAAACACTGCTGAGGCTGGGAACAGTGAAAAATCAAATCAAAATTCATTTTAGTACCATTTTATTTTTCACTTTTGCTGCACTGGCAGCGGGGGAGGCGATGCTCCTCTGCCTTAATGGGGGTGCTGCCACTGCATGCTTGGCAGTTGCCTGCATGATCTTGCGGAGCTAACAGCTCCCCAATGCTCTGCATGTCACAGACTAAAGGTTTATCACCTTGAAGCTTACTCCGCAGATGAACTTTGATGTTTACTCGTCTTCACCTCTGCATTTACTCAAGGTCTGTCTGTTACCCTTACAGTTGTTACACAGGTACAACAGAGCTGCAGAATGCAAGGAGAGTGTGAAGCAATGAGTCTTCTTCACAGATAGTCTCTCCTCAGCTCTGCCACTCTTACATTCTCAGATTGCTTCATATCAACAGGAGTGGGCACACTTGCTTGTTAGAGATGTCCCCCTTGCCAGCATGTGCATTTCTTCTCTTTGTTCAAGATGCTGCTGTGGCTAAGTTTTCATGCAGATGCTTCTCCTTCATCTTCAGCTTTCAAGCATTCATTCACGTGAATGGATTGCTGCATCAGGTACACAGTCCACCTTCAGGTACCACACATGATCTTCCTGGTCCCACTCTGACCTCCTTTGACACCCCCTTCCACTATGTACAGAAGCGCACTGTTCTTTGCAATAGTTAGTGTGGTACTAGTGTGGCAGCAGCATCATCATCTGACCGCCAAGTGTTCCTTAGATGTCCCTTCGGCCTCTCAAGAGATGGACGATTTATCCTTGAGACCTTCTGATGCAGAAGATGCTGATGGGGCACATCTGTTTGTATTCTGATATACTGTAAGGGCCGCTAATAGGCATTACTAGGTCCACTAGCTGATGCACTGTATGCAGCCACTGATGCTTGTTACCACATCCTTTGATGCTTGCTCTCTGTGGATTCACTGACATTCGTCACTAAGATCATTGATGCATGTGCTGAGAAGGGTTGATAACATTCCTTACAAGGTCCACTGATAATGTATTGTGTGGGACCACTGGCATTGTTACTAGGCCCATGGGCTCACATGATGTGGGACTATTGACGTGCAGTCCATTGAGACATGCACTGTGTGAGGTCCCAGATGTTGATCACTAGACCTACTGATGCATGCATTGCTTTGGACCACTCATACATATTTACAAAGACCTCACCACTGCACCCTCGCCTACCTGGCTGACAGGCTCACCATCTCTGGTGGCTCCCGGCACACCAACTTGCTTTCAGCCAGCTCTCTTCATCCATTGGTCTATTGTTGTGTCATTCACATTATTCTGCTGCCGTCTACAGCACACGGCATGGGGAAGAGGATCAGCCCACTTCAGCCACTGGCTGACTTCACTGTGAGTGACTGTGACAAGAACACACACACGCTTAGCCCCCTTCAGTGGATTGCTGGGATAATGTGGGGTGTTTAGCTTTAAAAAATACTTATTCCCCTTTTCTAATTTTTTTATTTTTTCACCCCAGTCGCCCTGCCGTCATGTCAAAAAGTGGTACAAGAACGCATTTTGTACAAAAAATAGCACCAAATGAAATTATGTTTTGCATAATTACATGTAATTTCGCAGAGGTTTTGCATAATTATGCAAAAGCAAATTGCACGAATGATGATAATGGTGGCTGCTGCAAGAGACAGGTAGGGAAAGCCGGTCTGTCTGCAGTGAAAAAATAACATACCCAAAATCCTCTTTTTTTTTTTGTGATGCTTGGGCATTAATCCCAGCACCCATCATATCACCGAAATAACTAAAAATAACAAAAAAGAGGGACTCCCTTCCATGGGCCTGGAGAGGAGTTACCAGTTCAGATGCTCTTGTAATGCCTGGCCTGCTCAGTTCTCGTTGCTAATCCTACACCTGAATGAGTCTGCCGGGAAAGTAACACAAAGTAGTTTAACAACAAATTATTTGCTAGGGGGTCCTAGGATCCCCCATAACCGATTGTGCAGTGTCCCACAACAACACACTACATTTAGGAAATCTAAGACAACAACATTATATAGGGATGTTCCACACAGTGAGCTCGGAGCAGTGCTTGTGAACCTGAGATCACAACAGAACAATGTACAACATATATTACACCAATAAGAGCTTGTGAACTATTATGTTCAAAGTTACTCAAAAGGGGGCAATTCTTTAGCTCCTTATTTTGCCCCATAACAGTCACTCTGCATCAAGGTTCTAATTTATTTCATTGTCGAAGGTTTGATCCTTCGAAGCTTTGGAAGCATGTCTTCCTCAGGCCAATAAGGAAGGGGTACACCCTCAAAAACCACTTAATGGTGTATGGGGGGGCTAGCATAGGTCATTTGTCTTGGGTGAGAAAATGGAGCACATATGTCACCAAAGGGACAGACTCAGATCTGCACAGAAAGCTTCTTCCTCCAGACCCCTCTTCTTTGGCTGTCACTGGTGTTCAGATTCCCATCTCTGCCACCTCTTTTCATTCTCAGAGCCCTTCTCGTTTCATTCCTACACAGAGCTCTTTTCACAAAAAGTTGCATCTTTGGTTATGGAAGCGACCAAGTGCTGCATGTCACAGTATAATGAAGTAGACTGCAAGGCACACGTATATAGCAGTCTCACATCCCTCAGAGTGGCTGTCTCTCACTACCAACATCACTCGTGCATCTCACAGGCCAGAAACTCCACAGAGACAGCAGCACTCTCAAATCATTTAAGGAGTAGGTCTTACACTTCACAAAGCACTCTCACACTACCGACTGCACTCTCACACCCTTCACGAACACACACTGATATCCATCAGAGTAGTGCTCTCACATTATTGACAGCACCTGCAACCCTCCCTGATGTCGCGGATCAACAGTCTCACGTTGCACACAGCACTCACACTCCTTGCAGAGCAGCAGTCACATTGTGTCCTTCACAGCACAGCAGTCTCACAATACCATGAGCACGCTCTTACACTCGCTGTCTCTCACTACAGGCTGCACTTTCAAACCCCCCAGACTGCCAGTCACGCAGCAGCAACAGCACTCTCAGTGTTTGTCACTCTGGTGTCAGCTCTCTCACATGCCAACAGTCAGACATTACTGAAAACACCCACAACCCTCTCAGAAATGAAGTTGTGCACTACTTACAGAAACCTCACACTACTTGGACACACTAGTGGCCGACGCATTTTAAGGATAGTGGGGCGGGTGGAGGAGGCTCGGGGAGAGTGTGCAGGGGGGAGGATTGATAATAATAATATCTCTGGCCGCCTCGTGCTCCTCTTCCTGGTCCCAGCAGCTTCAGACTCCCTGTGCAATCCCCGCGCTGCTCTCATGCTATTACCAAGCATGAGAGCAGCACGGGGATTGGCCTGAGCGGGCTGGTTTACAGCTCACTCAGGCACAGGGAGTCTGTGCTGTTTCTCCAAACCGGCTGTCAAACACATCCAGGTTGGAAAAACCTAACTGAGCAGGTCTGTTTGGCCTCCTAAACGGACGGCCAAACAGACATGCTCAGTTGAGTGCACTCCACTCTCCCCTACCCCCTTCCTATGGCCCTGCCCCACCCCTCCCTGCACAGGCTGGCTCAGCCAGCAGTTGAAAAATAAAACAATAGTGAGATATTGGTTTTTTTTGCAGCTGCTCAGAGAATCAATCACACTCTACCCTAAATAGACCAGGAGTCACACTAAAAGCACCTGCACTCCCCTCACAATCAAGCAGTCTCACTCTACTGACAGCACTCTAACACTTCACACACTAGCATAATACACAAACCTCACAGAATAAATGCCACATCACAGATGGCACTTTCACAGCCCTCAATATAGCACATTCACAATACCACCAACACCCCGCACCCCACCACAAACAAACAGTTTCATTCTTCTGGTCGACAGCGCTCTCATACCCCCCACAAAGTCACATTAGTCACAGTACCAACGGCACTCGCACACTCCAACCCTCATACTCTAGCGGACTGACAGTGACCCCACCACTCTTACATCCCTCACAGACCAGGAGCCACACAAACTGGAAGCCCTCTCACAGACCAGCAGCAGAACCAGTAGGACCTGCTTATATCTGAAAGTGCCCCCTCACTGATCGCTTAATTTCTATGTGTGGTAATGTCGATGAATAGATGTATGGATGCGAGAGTGAATGACTGTGTGCATGAATACTGAGTTGTTAATTATATGGATATTGTATGAGTGACTGCATACCTAGAAGCATTGCAGGACCTTCTGTTATAAGTCAGACCTATTGGCTTTGCCAAAGGCCCATCGGCTTCCCCAACAAAAATGTTCTGCAAAAACCATGACAAATTAAGACAAACAGCGACAAACCGAAACCGCTAGAGGCTAATAACAGACCTATTGACTTTGCCAATGCTTATTTTAAAGAAGAATGTGTGTTTAAGTGTTGCCACTTGTAGAAACACCTATGCCTGTAAGCCTAAACTGTACATCAAGCATGCATTAGTCTGTGTCTTGTCTCGGTATGTGCTTAGGTGCAGCCCGTGCACAGAGCTGGCTAGTGCAGCCTATCCGCTTTAAGCTCTCATTCAATGCACCACCAAACTCCTTTGACAGTGTCAGCTTCTACCACAGTCCAGATCAACATTGTCCAATGTAAGATCCATGCCAGCTTCTGATAATAACTTCCATGTAAATGATTTTCATTAAGTTTCTCTGTATGTGTTTTTAATGTGAGTAGCTGAAAAACCTGTCATGTATCCAGACCTCCTGAACCTACAAGAGACACACATAATCTAGCCGTCCCAAACTACCACTGTGTCTATCCAAACCTGGCGCTACATCTGTGCCGATGGAAATGTGTCAGTACCTGTTGTGGCTGACAAAAGGTACAAACCAGCATTATGCTGTTATCTCATACCCTTGTCTGTGTGTCTTTTCTTCCCAAAGTACTGATAGGATTATGGCCCTTATTATGAACATGGCGGGCTGGGCCGCCATGCGGGCGGTGGTGGTAATTACCGCCACCAGCATGGCAGTCCAGTCCGCCATATAATATACGTGGCAGAACTGCCACTGGAGTAACTCCACCGCCGCCTGGCTTCCGCCGCCAGGCAGCCTGGCGATGGCGGAGTTACATATCCGACAGGGCAGCGCTGCAAGCAGCCAGGGAAAGGCTGGCAGAATGGGTGCCTTGGGGCCCCCCTGGGGGCCCTTGCAGCGCCCATGCACTTGGCATGGGCTGTGCAGGGGTCCCCGTGCACAGCCCCGTCGCGCATGTCACTGCCCAATATACGGGCAGTGATATGCACGACGGATGCTGCTGCACCCGCCGCACTGCTACATTGCCGCCGGCTCCATGTGGAGCCGGCGTCAATGTACAGGCCCTGCATTTAGCTGGGCCGGCTGGCTGAAACACTGTTTCCACCCGCCGGCCTAGCTGAATGATCATAATGTGGCCGGTGGGGTCTTCTACCCGCTGGCGGTCTCTTGTTGACCCACCGAGTTCATAATGAGGACCTATATTCGGATTTCCTCTTTCACCGTAGGCCAACACTGACTCCGAAGGATGAACCAGCAGCAGCAATGTACAGTCATTCTCTTAATTCAGTAATTCAGTCAGCCAAACCAAGCTTTTAGGACCTAATTTCCCCAAAAGTGTTTGAGAGACTGTTTATAACCTTCGGGGTACACTTCAACTATAACATCATCAGGTGCTCCTCCTCCTCAAATATTATGTGACAATTTGAATTATTTCATGTTTAGAAAATCTCTGATATTTGTTTTCTTACTTGGAGCAAATCACAGTCTGATATAATTTGGGACAGTGCTTCAGTGCACTCAATGGAGGAAGCGGTGAATGTCTGGGGTCCAGACTATTTTACAGCGCTTGAGAACAGACCTAAACCTGTCCTAAATTTTTTGTAATGAGTATCTCTTGCTGAACCCATCAGGCTTCTGGTGGATATGACCTGTTTAGGCATTCTTAGAAATGGCGACAGGCACTCCACAACCCTCTTTGTATAAGTACTTGCCTAGTACATAGATCTAATGATCATATTCCATAGTTTGAAATTTCTGAGGGCTTACACAAGGATTCTGAAATGTTGGCCCTGAAGAAGCAATTTAAAGTACTGTGAAGTACGTATTGGCCTGAGACAATATTGTTTGTGAACAGTAAATAAGGATAAAACCCTGCAGTAATTATTATATAAATACATTTCGATAAATTGAAATTTACTTAATCATTGCTTAGATTCATAAAAATATGTTACGGAATTGTCGCTGCCCCTCAAAATATGAAGTATAAAAATCAAGCTCAGATATAGTCAGTGCAGCAGGTCAGCAGCGATTTAATTTATAATTGCACGTTCCATTTGCTCTTGAAAATTCTGTGGTCTTCTCCCCAAACCTTAGGAAAAATCTTTAAACCTGAAGGAGTTCAGTAATCCTTCTCTTATGTCTAATCCTTCTTACTGCCGCGAAGTAATTGAAAGTATTGTATCACCACAGTAAACGGAATAGGAGAGGCTGCTTTGGATTGAAATGTGATTTATTTTAGTCAGTCACATGCACGTGGTCTCTGTGATTCTGCAAAGGTCAGCCTGAGATGTCTCTTTAGAGTATGACTATCATCTTTGCACCTTTTAATATGTATACCAGTCTCGTAGCTCTAACTCTGTACAAGCGCCTTTTAAAACAGCCGGGCTGGTCATGCTGACCGTCAGCGAGGAACTATCTCTTCGTGTTGGAGTCCTGCACAGACTCCAAATTTTCATCAAGGCCCAATTCCAAGGCCTTTAGAACTTTGATGAAGTTTGTGAGTTGTTTCCATGTTGCAGGAGCACCTGCTCCATCCATTGGACTGTGTTGGCCTGCACTGACTGGCCTTGAGTCCATAGCAAGGCAAGTGGTGAAGCCCTACTGTCGACCCCCAGGGGACTCACGAGGATAGCTTCTGCCACCTCCTGGCAGTCTTGCCATGCACATCTTGTCAGCTCTGGCCATCATTTTATCTTGTGAAGAAGAAGTTTGCAACGCCTTAAATGATGGTAAGGTTAGAAACTGGGCATGACAGAAAGCCTGAGGTGAGTGGGTACAAACCTGGGTAGAACTCAGATTGGGAAAGCAGCCTCTTCTATTCAGGAGCCAGCTGTGCATTATTAACATGTATGCACAATCGTAATACAGTCATGAACTCTATTTCCAATCCACATACACAACCACAACTTCCCACACTGCCTTTGCAAGTGTAGGAAAGTACCATCTTGCCTGGCATGTTACCCCCATTTTTCACTGTATATATGTTGTTTTAGTCTATGTGTCACTGGGACCCTGCCAGGTAAGGCCCCAGTGCTCATAAGTATGTGCGCTGTATGTGTTCCCTGTGTGATGACTAACTGTCTCACTGAGGCTCTGCTAACCAGAACCTCAGTGGTTATGCTCTCTCTGCTTTCCAAATTTGTCACTAACAGGCTAGTGACTAAATTTACCAATTCACATTGGCATACTGGTACACCCATATAATTCCCTAGTATATGGTACTTAGTTACCCAGGGTATTGGGGTTCCAGGAGATCCCTATGGGCTGCAGCATTTCTTTTGCCACCCATAGGGAGCTCTGACAATTCTTACACAGGCCTGCCAGTGCAGCCTGCGTGAAATAACGTCCACGTTATTTCACAGCAATTTACCACTGCACTTAAGTAACTTATAAGTCATCTATATGTCTAACCTTCACCTGGTGAAGGTTGGGTGCAAAGTTACTTAGTGTGTGGGCACCCTGGCACTAGCCAAGGTGCCCCCACATCGTTCAGGGCAAATTCCCCGGACTTTGTGAGTGCGGGGATACCATTACACATGTGCACTATACATAGGTCACTACCTCTGTATAGCTCCACAATGGTAACTCCGAACATGGCCATGTAACATGTCTAAGATCATGGAATTGTCACCCCAATACCATTCCGGTATTGAGGGGACAATTCCATGATCCCCCGGGTCTCTAGCACAGTACCCGGGTACTGCCAAACTGCCTTTCCGGGGTCTCCACTGCAGCTGCTGCTGCTGCCAACCCCTCAGACAGGTTTCTGCCCTCCTGGGGTCCAGGCAGCCCTGGCCCAGGAAGGCGGAACAAAAGACTTCCTCTGAGAGAGGGTGTAACACCCTCTCCCTTTGGAAATAGGTGTGAGGGCTGGGGAGGAGTAGCCCCCCCCAGCCTCTGGAAATGCTTTGATGGGCACAGATGGTGCCCATCTCTACATAAGCCAGTCTACACCGGTTCAGGGATCCCCCAGCCCTGCTCTGGTGCAAAACTGGACAAAGGAAAGGGGAGTGACCACTCCCCTGACCTGCTCCTCCCAGGGGAGGTGCCCAGAGCTCCTCCAGTGTGTCCCAGACCTCTGCCATCTTGGAAACAAATGTGTTGGGGGCACACTGGACTGCTCTGAGTGGCCAGTGCCAGCAGGTGACGTCAAAGGCTCCTTCTGATAGGCTCTTACCTCTCTTGGTAGCCAATCCTCCTTCCTTGGTAGCCAAACCTCCTTTTCTAGCTATTTAGGGTCTCTGCTTTGGGGAATTCTTTAGATAACTAATGCAAGAGCTCATCAGAGTTCCTCTGCATCTCCCTCTTCACCTTCTACCAAAGGATCGACGGCTGACTGCTCAGAACACCTGCAAAACCACAACAAAGTAGCAAGACGACTACTAGCAACCTTGTATCGCCTCATCCTGCCGGCTTTCTCTACTGTTTCCAGGTGGTGCATGCTCTGGGGGTAGCCTGCCTTCACCCTGCACCAGAAGCTCCGAAGAAATCTCCTGTGGGTCGACGGAATCGTCCCCCTGCTAACGCAGGCACCAAAAGACTGCAACACTGGTCCTCTGGGTCCCCTCTCATCCTGATGAGCGTGGTCCCTGGAACTCAGCAACTCTGTCCAAGTGACTCCCACAGTCCAGTGACTCTTCAGTCCAGGTTTGGTGGAGGTAAGTCCTTGCCTCCCCACACTAGACTGCATTGCTGGGTACCGCATGATTTGCAGCTGCTCTGGCTCCTGTGCACTCTTCCAGGATTTCCTTCATGCACAGCCAAGCCTGGGTCCCGACACTCCTTCCTGCAGTGCACACCCTTCTGAGTTGTCATCCGGCGTTGTGGGACTCCCTTTTGTGACTTCGCGTGCACTCTGGTTCACTTTCCTTCCAAGTGCCTGTTCAGGTACTTCTGCGGGTGCTGCGTGCTTCTGTGAGGGCTCCCTGAGTTGCTGGGTGCCCCCTCTGTCTCCTCCTCCAAGTGGCGACATCCTGGTCCCTCCTGGGCCACAGCAGCACCCAAAAACCTCTACTGCAACCCTTGCAGCTAGCAAGGCTTGTTCGTGGTCTTTCTGCGTGGGAACACCTCTGAAAGCTTCATCGCGACGTGGGACATCCATCTTCCAAAGGAGAAGTCCCTAGCTCCCTTCTTTCTTGTAGAACTCCAAGCTTCTTCCATCCGGTGGCAGCTTCCTTGCACCCTCAGCTGGCATTTCCTGGGCTCCTGCCCACTCTCGACACTGTCGCGACTATTGGACTAGGTCCCCTTGTCTTACAGGTACTCAAGTCCGGAAATCCACTGTGGTTGCATTGCTGGTGTTTGTTCTTCCTGCAGAATCCCCCTATCACGACTTCTTTGCTCTCTGGGGGTAGTAGGTGCACTTTACACCTACTTTTCAGGGTCTTGGGGTGGGCTATTTTTCTAACCCTCACTGTTTTCTTAGAGTCCCAGCGACCCTCTACAAGCTCACATAGGTCTGGGGTCCATTTGTGGTTCGCA
Organism: Pleurodeles waltl; assembly: GCF_031143425.1. Taxonomy (NCBI): domain Eukaryota; kingdom Metazoa; phylum Chordata; class Amphibia; order Caudata; family Salamandridae; genus Pleurodeles; species Pleurodeles waltl. The sequence goes on from NC_090445.1 coordinate 40,347,072, forward strand.
TTCCACTTTTGGAGTATATGGTTTGTGTTGCCCCATACCTATGTGCTCCTATTGCAATCCACTGTAATTCTACACTGCTTGCATTACTTTTCTTGCTATTACTTACCTAATTTTGGTTTGTGTACATATATCTTGTGTATATAACTTATCCTCATACTGAGGGTACTCACTGATATACTTTTTGCATATTGTCATAAAAATAAAGTACTTTTATTTTTAGTAATTCTGTGTATTGTGTTTTCTTATGATATTGTGCATATGACACCAGTGGTATAGTAGGAGCTTTACATGTCTCCTAGTTCAGCTTAAGCTGCTTTGCCATAGCTACCTTCTATCAGCCTAAGCTGCTAGAAACACCTCTTCTACACTAATAAGGGATAACTGGACCTGGCACAAGGTGTAAGTACCTCTGGTACCCACTACAACCCAGGCCAGCCTCCTACAGCAGGTGATTGGCTACCTTCTCCCAAACAAATATAGACAATTAGCAGAAGGTTTCCTAGAAACCTGGTCTAACAAGGAGACCCCAGTGTCTGGCTGCACTAACTTGTATTGAAGAATCCAACTAGAGTGATTTTTGTTTCCCTCTCTCACTGAACCCCAGTTTCCATGTGATTAGAGAAATGAGGGCCAGTCCTAGAAGTGTGGAATTAGAAAGAAAATAGAGACATAGGATCTTACCTCCCTGTCTCGTCACTTCTGTTGCCACAGGAGGTGTGTAGGATGTACTGGATTCCAATAAGACAAAAAGATGGCTTAAGTAACTTGTCATTAACTGTGCTATGCTTAACTGTACTAGTAAATGGATAGAAATAAGTAATATCTTTGTAACCAACTGTAAGAAATTGGGTTATTAGTTGAGGGGTGTGGAAGTCCATTTCAGGACACAACCACAATCCATGTCAGTGTAAACCACATAAGTCACTAAATTAACCTGTGCTTAACCTGTGCTTAACCTGGTAGCTTGGCAAAAAGCAGTCAGGCTTACATTTAGAGGTAATTTGTCAAGTATTTTTACAGCACACAAACAGCAGTAAAGTGAAAACACAATACAATAAAAATCTCACACCAATTTGGAAAAATAGAGTATATTTCAATAAATAAAATGATACCAGAACGACAAACATCCAATCAATGAAATCTGAGCTATTAAATTCTAAGGCTTTTAGCAAAAATAGCACCTAAAAGCGCAAAGTGCCACTCATCGTTATCTAGTCATGCTACACCGGAGGATTTTCAGCCTGACCATGATCGAGCACAGTTAGGGTACAGGGACCAGGTTAGTCTGGCTAAAACATTACCTTCTATGTCCTGCGCAAAGAGATCAATTTGTGTTTGAGAAGGCTGTGAGGTGGAGACTGAGCATCAAAGACGATTATCGCTGTGGCTTGACATCACAGATGGTCATTGCTGTAGCTTCACACTGGCAGACTTCGCAGGCTATTGTAGCTGTAGCCAGAAGTGCAGGTCTTGCTTTGTTAGTTGCAGCAGACTTTCATCAGTTTAAGAAATCGCTATTTCTGATTCGCAAAATGGTATATCATATTTGCGTTTCGGTAATAGCGATTTCTAAAAATCGCAAGTGTATAACCGAATTGCAAATAGCGATTCTGATCCCATTCGCACCTATGGGCCTGTAGGCCCATATTTGCGAATTTTTTGCATTTCCCAAATTGCGAATTCCTGACTGGAATTCGCAATTTGGGAAATGCAAACCCCAGGCTGCTGGGGGCCTAAGGCCCCCTCTGCTGCATCCCCAAAAAATAATTTAGGACATGTAAGGCGCACACATGCCAAAGGGGCATGTGTGCGTTACATGTCAATTTTTAAAATGCATTTTTAATGCATTTTTAAATTTTGCACATGGTTATTGCGATTTCTTGGTGGTAATTGCGATTTCTTAATGCCCAATTCGCATTAAGGAAAAGCTTGATACATATGCTTAAGAAATCGCAAATAAGGATTCCTTATTTGCGATTTCTTATTTAGAGAATCACAATTTGCGATTCTCTGCACAGGCTTGCAGTTTTAAGGAATCACTATTTTAGTGATTCCTTCAAATTGCATAGTGAATGCCTTTCATACATACTGAAAGGCATTTTTGCATTCGCAAACGGCCATTCGCACCATTTGCGAATGTAAAAACGCTTGATACATCTGGCCCTAAACCTCCCCTTAAGCACAGACTGCCTGGGGTAGGACAAGGTTTCGGGCTGCTCAATGCCAGGTCAAGCCCCATCACCTCCTCATTATAGGAAGCAACTGAAGACATCCATCTTCAAGGACCATGTGGGTCACTTGTAATAATAACAAATGCATTCTCCTCACAGATGCCTTATGGACAACATCCACCCTTAAAAAGAGGCACGTCCGTACTTTTGTTAAAAGAAGTACATTATCCATCTCTCTTCTTCTGTAGGGTGCTCCAATGCTTTGCAGCGAGCTCAGAGTTTATAAATACTTGCAGGCATACACCCAGAGCTCTAATAAGTCAGTGACTATCAAACCACACAGAGTGGCACAAAATGTATGTGGCAGAAAGGAACTTCAAGAACATTTGGCGATTGGTTGCCTTAATAGTTATTACCATAAGTGGGAACTTACCTTATATCTGCTACATGTGGCAGAAAGTGACTTCCAGGAGTCTTTCTTGTCTTGAAGGAGCCTGCGATAGGTCACTTAGTGAAAAGGAGGCTATGCAAATATGATGCTGAGTTTTTGAGATATTGTACATAGGCATCCTAAACTTTTATAGATGTTCAAGATTAGTACATATGAAAGAGCTTTCTTGCTCACCCTACTTACCTTTTGCCACGTAGGAATGGAGCATTTTTGCCCTGATCTTTCCTGAATACACCCACAGTCCAGAATCTTAGTTTGTGGAACTGCACCAGATCTCTGATCTCCCTGAACACCCAGATCTCCTGTTCCTTTCCTGCCCAGTTTTGTGAGTTCTACTAAAACTGTCAGATTCTCGGCTTTGTACCCCTATGTCCAGGTAGCCAACAGCAGTCCCTCGTGTAACATAACACACATACCGCAAGGTTGCCCACCACCAACTCTTCAAACTTCACCAGGTAGCAACTTAGCTTCCCTGATCTAGGGACGATCTGGATCTTTCCAAACAACTCTCCATGAAGTTGAAGGTACTATAACCTGCTAGTGTAACCAATTGGCACAAACCAAGAGTTAGGGAGTAAAGTGGTGCGAGGCAAATTCATCCCATGTCTCAAATGGGATTTTTTAGGGACACCAGCCATACCATTGTTTGAGCTCAAGCCCAGAAAGTTATGAACATAATGTTTTTATTAATGCAAATTTTATATAGTAGGTTATGCCTTCCACCTTTGTCTCTCGGATAAGAATGCGCCCACAAGAAACGTGCATACTTTGACTTTTGTGTGTTTTGCTGTCTACGTATGACAAGGTACAGTCTTCCTGGTATCTCACTCAAGTACTGACTTCCAATTGTTTGGTATGTAACTTTTTGGTATTGAAGAAGCCTCCATAAAAATGGTGTGATTTCTAAAATAGTAGCCATCTAAGTTTAAAACTTTGTCTCCAAAAAATGTAGTTGAAGTTATGGTTGATCGCCCTAAAGGAGGCAAACACACATGATCATAACAGATCAAGTGGTAATGTTAGAGGGAAATAATGAATCTGCCTTCTACAAACCACCATAGGCAACCCCCTTACTCCACCTTTACCCCAAGCAAAGAACACTAACTCTCCTGTATAGCGTGTGGGTTGAGTTTAAAACACAATCCAGTGGATATTGCCAGCACCGGGCCAGGGTGAAGGGCAATGAAGAGAACATTGCGTGTTCTCCGGTTCAGTGACCTGGAGGCTGGCAAATAAAGTCCATCCCGCTGCCAGCATAGCTATTTCAAAAGGCTAGGTCTCCCTGGCGAGAGGAGTCAGGGAATTTTCCTAGGGACTCCTGAAATACTTGTAGATAAACCATTTTCTTTTTATTGGAGGTGTGCACTAGTGGCTCACTGTGTGAACAAAAGTGATTGGTGAAATGACTGAATTTATCTCAGTGACTGCGAATTCACTTTTTATTGTCAGGAAATGTTATTTTGAAGTGTAAGATTCAATACAAATTTGAAAAAAAATATGAACACCCAGTACATCTTCAATTCATTAAGCTAGAGAGAATAATACAATTGATTTGAACTTTATGGCATTTTAATTTTTGACACCGCGTAACATGGTTGCACATCGTTACTACATTTTTTTTAAAAGTACACCTTTAACATATAACAATGATCTATAATAACTAGATTTCGCCTATCATGACACAATTGTTGCCTCAAAAATTTTGGATAACTTGGTTTTAGCTTAAATCACATTGTCAAATAGACATACATTTTTAGGAATTCCTCTCATATTCAGTTGAAAATATCCCCTTGTTCTTTTAGTTCAAACAAAACCTTCTCCATCCATGCAAGATTACCCATGATCTATACCAGAGTATCGATTTGTAACTTGTGGGATGAATTTCAGTACATTGAAATAATCTTCTTTGCCATTATATGCCAATTGAATCCATGACTGATTTCCCTTTCTCTTTTTCGCTTTAGAAATGATCTACTTGGGTACCAGGGCTATATTTGTATTTAGAATTGTAATTATCCTGACACTGACATCTAAACACCATTCTGTTGCTATTGGACATTGAATGAACAAGTGTAAATACTCTGCTTGTATTTTCGCCTCCTTCAACATCTTCCCCTTTCTTACAAAACTACCTTTCTCATCTTATCATGTGTCCAATAATTTGTTTATGAAACTTTTTGGTTCACAAAAACTTTTGAGATCATTGCTTATTCTTGGTATGTTGCTTACATACCCTGGCCATTCAGAATCTGTGATTCATTAGTTGCGTTCAGATTCCAAATCCTTTATATGTTTTTGAAAGAGGTAAATTTTGTTTAGCAAATGTTTATACATTTTGGGCTTGAAGGCGAGTTCACATTTCTTGCAGGCTTCAAGGTTAGAGCTTGGATAACCCATTAGTGTGAACACTGCATCATATTTCTCTTACTCCCATGTCTTAAAGCTATTGTGTAGTTCCAGATACTTATATATGTCTTTCCTTTTTAATTTTCTTAAGGATAAAAGTATATTGTCTTTGTGCCCGATTTGCTGGAAGATATGAATTTCACTTTCTATCCACATTTTCCAATATATGGTTTTGTTTTGTGTAAGAACATTAGGCTTGTTCCAAAATTAGACCTCTGGAGTCTGAAGAATTTCCCCCTTGAAAGTGTCAAAACTCAAGTGGCACTGGAAAGCACTTGAAAGTTGCAAAGCCTCTTACTAAAAGTGTTTTGGGTGAAATCCTTGAACTCATTTATCCACTGTTAGTTACCTCGCGGTGTATGCCAACCCATTGTTTTTGGTTCACTGTGGTACTACAGACAGAGACCAGCTGTATTCCTGAACTGTCAGACCACGTCTCCCTAGAATGGGACAGAAGCAATGCAGACAGGTTTCGGCCTCATTGGGCTTCATCAGGGAGTTACAGCTCGAGTCCATTGCACAGCGAGTAAGGCACCCAGGCAACCTGGAAAGTGAAGGGTTCCAATTCCAGCTTTTAGTCTTGAGCACACTGGGTGGGTCACGTACCCACCCATGCCTGGGCAAGTTCTCCTCACACATCTATGCACCCTTGTGGGAAATGTGGATCTTAAAAAACAGTTATTTGGATCCTGTGGATACCAGGTTACTGGGCAGTATCTGTGTCAGAGGGTCACACTTTTTGTTGTACTCCAATTAGATAATTCATTTAAACCCTTAAGGTACTTGATATCGTGGGGTAGCAAAGTCAAGAAGCCAAAGCGTACTATAGGAGGCGACTGGAGTTACGGACTTCGATACAGTAAGAGACACTACCGAACAGTCACAATAAAACCAATATACAAGCAGCTTTACAACATCAAAGACAATTAAGACTTCATATTTCCCTTTAGGGCTAAGACACAAATGCAGGCCCAGTTAAGTGCTAGGAACTTTTGTTTTTTAAAAGATGGGCCCTAATTCCAATGTTTTTCTATGGGACAAAGAATTTACTGTATACTACATTGTATGACATTGAGTATTATCTAACGCTTTCCACTCCAGAATGCCTGAGTATCTCAAAACTATCCCAAAATAGTAAGCCCCAAAACCCCACGTCTTGCACAGGGTCCCATACAGGTTACTAGTTTCAGGCTGACGAAAATTTCACAGAGTAACTTTAGGGTCCAGTTAACTGGGGAAACTGTAATCCTGTAGCTGGAGTAATGGTGCACACAATATCACAGGAAGTAAAGCCCAGCAGGGGACCCAACTTACTCCCACTGTCAGAAAGAGGTCAGGGTGCAATAGTGAACTTGGCACCCACAAAGGTGTGACCCCTGTCCCGCCACTTTAAATAATTTTGCACTGCAACAGTTTTATGGCACCATCGCAGCGCAAGCAGGGTTGTTGCCATCAACAGTGTAGCAGCTGGAGTGGCGCCTTGGCCCAGGTATCTGAGGGACCCACTGCAATCCCACTTATAGATGCTTGTTTTTAACTATGAACCAGGGTTGCAGTGGTCATGTTCCCTACTTGCATTTGGGTCTATGGTACCCTTGATGTGCCACTGAGTGCAAAATGCCAGTTCCGACTGCAGTTTCAGAAAAGGGGCCCAAGGACAAAGGAAGTTGTCACAATGCCAGCATTATTGTCTGGCTCACATGCGGTGTCGTATATGAACACCCTTTACAACGTACACAGCTTTCTGGCCCCACCACACCCAAAACAATGACCACAGCACACAGCCCCGCATATACGCTGAGGAAGACAAAGATATTAGCTAATTGAGACCAAGTGTGTGTAAAAAAGTATGTGTTCCTGTACTGTCATCACGTAGTTTAATATTAGTGGCCATTAAACATCTACAACTATTTCTGGAGTTACAAAATTCGTGCAACCACAACTACTAGACAATAGGCTGTACTGCTGAATATCAAGGAAAACCTTGGCAGGGACCCTAAGCAAGAGAGAGGAACTATCAGACACATCTCTGGATCACAGCTGAAATATGGATGGACTCTCCTGATGCATCACTGTACTGTCACAAATATGTGGGGTGAGGGGGAATACCAGACACATCTCTATATCCCCCTTGGGTGTTTGGATCTCTTGAGACAATCACAAATTTTGGAGAAGATTGTCAAATACATCTCTGGAGAACATGTGACTAATCTGCAGGCCCACATAAAAAAAATGGTGGCACTCTATAGACGCATCTATGGACCACCATGAGAAATGTGGCGGGGTCACTAGGTTTATTGCTGAATCTCTGGACCCCTCTGAGAAATATGGAGCCCTTCACCAGAAACTTGTACTAGAACTCTGGACTCCACGAGAAGCGTGAAGAGACTCACCAGACACTTTCCTGAATCTCAGGTCTCCCTGAGAAATGTGGAGGGCCTCGCCAAATACATTGCTGGATCTCCGAGCTCCATATGAAATGTGAAGGGACTCACCAAAATACATTGCTGGTTCTCTGAGCTCTCCTGAGAACTGTGGAGTGACTCACCAAATACATTGCTGGATCTCCAGCCTCCATGAGAAATTTAGAAGGACTCGTCAAATACATTGCTGGATCTCTGGACTTTCGTGAGAAATTTAAAGGGCCTCGCCAAATAACCATGCTGGTTCTGTGGATTCTTGTGAGAAATTCTGAGGGATTCACCCAATACACTGCTGTATCCTTGGACTCTCCTGACAAATGTGGAGGGGCTCACCAAATAAATAGGTGGCTCTTTGGAATCTCCAGAGAAATTTCTGGGCAAGCCAGTCTAATGTGAGCAAAAAGTACATAAAATCAAATACTGCAAAAGCTCAAGAAAAGGAGTACATTTCAGAAAATGCATAATTCAGTGTCACTTTTCCAGATCTCTAGACGCCTCTGCGGGATGTAGAGGGTCTCACACTGGACCCATCTGAGATGGTCCATGTCAGACACATTTCTGGATCTCATTACTACAGCCATAGTTAGCTTCCCCATCAGGATTAATCGGGCATGCGTAATGAGGCCTTTAAGGATGATGCTGTTCAAAATAGGTCCTGTTGTGCACCCCATATATGTAGGGTGTCCGCTGAAATGTTGTGGGGGGGGGTGGTCTGCAGCGTTTTAGACTGTTTTTGGTGGGGGTCTCAGCCATACTAGTGAAGGCTGGGTAACACTATTGCAGCCGTAGTGTTACGCAGCACTGTGAGCCTGCACGCCAGGCTGTACCTGAATCGGGGGGGGGGAGGGAGGGCAAGCACCCACCCTTGACCCCACCCTCCCCCGCCTGCAGACACCCATGATTGTGGCCTCATTTATTTCAATATCTAGAAGTGGTCTCCAATGGACACCAGTGTAGTTAAATTTTTGGCCAATTTCAGTGCATAAAATGTCTCCTCCCTCTCTTCTAGTCCACCTCCAGCCACAGGTCACAATGCCTTGGGTCCATTTCAGTCCAGCCGTAGTGTCCGGCAGACTGCCTCTCAGTGCTAGGGTTTCTATGAAGTAGGAATCCAGAGTCAGAAACAGAGCATAAAGACATGAGTCTAATAATCATGTGGGTCTGTGGATCGTGCTAAACAATGTGCCTGCATTTCCTGCTATGTTTCCTAACATCCTTTGCAACTCCAAACATTGCACAACTTTGTTTCAATATTCACTTTGAGCCCTCCTCTGCTCTCATCCAAATTGTCCATTGCCACCGGTTAGATCCAATTTAATATTTAACACTGACCCCCATCTGAGCCCTCAGATAACTGTCTGTGCAAGCAGACACTCCCAAAGCCTGTCCTTCTGGGTTCAGAGAGTGTAGCTCGTCAGCATATTTAAGAGTGCTGTTGGGCACACTTTAACATATTCTGCCATCAGTGAGGGGAACATACAAGCTCCAAGATGATGCTCCTGTTCTGCGCGACTCTCTTCCTCGCGGCCTTCGCCCCCTTTGTCCACTTGCACCCACATTGTCCGAAAGAGAAGGTTCACCTGCTCCCCCTCAAACTCAGTGAGGTAAGTGACCGTGCCCCACCTGTACTGCCACCCCAGCTGTGGGGCATGCTGACTGGCTGAATCTAAATAATGCCAGTTGGATCAAATCAATAACAAAGCGCATTTCCACTCAACCCATGACAAATAATGATGTCTTGGTGCAAGATCACATAATCACATGTCACCATTTTGTACGTCCTGCATTTAGCGGTAGAGCTTACATCACGTTTATTGTCCACAAAAGATAAGAGAGTGGGGTGTGGGCCTCGAGAGCCAATGGCTGAAGAGGCTCCATTAGACTTCATGTGTTTTCATGGTTTACTTGGAGATGCTGCCTACCAAGGTCATGGCATTCTGTGGATGCTCACCCTCTGGTACCCATGCACTGCCCTTGCAACCCATCACTGGTGGTGCAACGAAAAGAGACAGACAGAGTAGCAGGGTACAGCAGGCACAGCCCGGCAGAAGCAAAACCAGCTTTTCACTTCCACAGAAAGCTGCCGCGGTGCAGCCTTCACTTCCATGCATACCAGAACAAGCATTGGTAAATGCAATAGGTTTTGCCTTTGTGATTAATAATAAGCTGTGTTTTGTTGCGAGTTGTAGCTTGGTGAGCAGTTGTGCAATATAAGTTACTGAAACTCCCTTAAAGTGTTGCGACTTGTTTTTTGAGGAGGGCAATATATTGTGCTGTTACTGATGCTATAAAGGGGTGAGTACCGACCTGTTCAAGTGATATTTCTACTAAACTCACAAGGTGCCAGGCGTTTTATATTTAAACCCTAAGAGTTACAGACATTTGTACAGATGTTTTACTGTCATTCCATTATTTAGCTACAAAACAAACTAGACATGTTGCACAGTAGCGCGGGCTGCTGTGCAACATATTTTAAAGATTTAAAAAAGCACTATGACGTGGCCAGCGGCACCTGATGGTACCCGGGGCCACGCATCACGCTGTGGGAGACAAAGGCAGTCGATAATAGGACACCAGGAGAGAAAGGGTGAGATAGAAGGGAGGGTAAGAAGATAACAGGTGAAGGAGAGGTAGAAGACAGGAGGGAAGAAACTTCAGTTAAGGCAGGAGAGAAAAGACGGGCGAAAGAAGAGAGTGAGGAGACAAGTCAAGGAAGGAAGAGGGCAAAAGAGAGGTGAAAGATAGTTGTTAAAAAAACAGAGAATTGAAGAAGAGCCGGAAAGCAGGTTTAATGAATAAGGGAGATAAGGAGGGAAAGAGGAGCGTGGGAGGACAGAACAGAGTCATGGAGGCAAAGGGGATGGAAGAGAAGAAAAAAGGGATGGACCAGAGGCAGACAGGAAGGAGGAAATTATAGGAGGGATGGGGAATAAGAAGGGAGGAGAAAAGAGAGTGATAAAGGAAAACTTCTGATATGAAGAAGCCAATGAATAAAACATTTCTTGAAAGGTGACCTTTTTATGCCCAAGGTGCAGCACTGGTTCTCTCTTCAGGATGAACCATTTTACAACTTCACCTGGGCACTTGGCAGCCATACTGTGTAGTGGAAGAAAACAAGTCCACGTTGCAAGCATGACCACTGATGTTTTTTCATAGAAACAAGTAGTAACTGTTATTTACCCCTTTATAAATACATCTGAGCCAGAACTGTTCCTCAGGTGCTGCTGCCCCTCAATGGAAGGGAGCAGTATGACACTGCGCACTGCTCAGTGTTAGGGCCTGCCCTTCCTTCAAGAAGTCCCCAATAGTGGTTATGGCTACCACGGACAAGACTTCTCTTGCATACATCGATACAAACTCGATACACTAGAAGAGGCAAACTCGATACATTGGGGAGGATGCAAACTCGATACACCAGAGGAAGCAAACTTGATGCACTGGGGAGGATGCAAACTTGATGCACCAGAGGAAGCACACGATGCACTGGGGAGGATGCAAACTCGGTGCACCAGAGGAAGCAAACTCGATGCACTGGTTGACACAAACTCAACGCACTAGTTTCTACAAACACGATGCACCGGTTGATACAAACATGATTCACCGGTTGATACAAACATGATGCACCGGTTGATACAAACACATTGCACAGGTTGATACAAACATGGTGCATCGGTTGATACAAACATGTTGCACCTGTTGATACAAACATGATGCACTCGTTGATGCAAACTCAGTGCACCAGTTTATACAAACTCAGTGCACCAGTTTATACAAACACAGTGCACCAGTTTATACAAACACAGTGCACCTGTTGATACAAACTCGATGCACCAGTTTATACAAACACAATGCACCTGTTGATACAAACTTGTTGCACCGGTTGATACAAACATGATGCACCGGTTGATGCAAACACGATGCACCTGTTGATACAAACATGATGCACTGGTTGATGCAAACTCAATGCACCAGTTTATACAAACACAGTGCACCTGTTGATACAAACTCGATGCACCAGTTTATACAAACACAATGCACCTGTTGATACAAACTCGATGCACCAGTTGATAGAAATACGATGCACCGCTTGATACAAACTCGATGCACCAGTTTATACAAACATGATGCACCTGTTGATACAAACTCGATGCACCAGTTTATACAAACACAATGCACCTGTTGATACAAACTCGATGCACTGGTTGATGCAAACTCAATGCACCAGTTTATACAAACACAATGCACCTGTTGATACAAACTCGATGCACCAGTTTATACAAACACAATGCACCTGTTGATACAAACTCGATACACCAGTTGATAGAAACACGATGCACCACTTGATACAAACTCGATGCACCAGTTTATACAAACACAATGCACCTTTCGATACAAACTTGATGCACCAGTTTATACAAACACGATGTACAGGTTGATACAAACACATTGCATTGGATAATACACACACGATGCTCCGGTTGATACCAGCTCGAAGCACTGGATATGTTATTTGCACCAGTCGCCATAATCTCAATGCACCAGCCGGCACAAGCTTGAGACTCTGGTCAATGCAAGTTATATGTATCAGTTAGCTCATACAAGGTATATGTAGAGGGGTACTGGGAGGGGAAGAGCGAAGAACTGGTGCTAGAGGGTGAGCGACAACCAGTGTGGCAGAATAACAGTAATAAAAAGCAGAGTGTGCCATGGTGACAAAGAGAAGAGAAAGAAACAAGCGAACATAATATATACAATTTCTTGCTCTAAACTGAAATGTAGTAATGTAATCCAAGTAGTCTCAGTATGAATGTCTAAATCCACTGTGATTTAATAAAGGGTTAATGCGAGTAAGCTTCCCTGGGGTAATGAGGAGCAACAACAGCAACCAAAGAAGCTCTGCAGCACAACATAAACGTGCTAATAGACTGCTTCGAGGCATTATTCATTCATGTAAAACACAAACAAATCATTTCAGATCATCTCCCCTTGTTATTTTACACTGTAATCTCTACAGGCTGCTTTCCATCAGTAAAGATTTAGGGCCAGATGTGTCAAAGGGTTTTACCAATTCTGTGTCTATGGGGAAATGCTTTGATACATAAGGGCCTTAATTCCTGCGCCTCGGGGGCCACAAGTGTATGGTCCTTGCCTAATATTTCAGCCTCACTGGAATTGCGACTCATGCTTTCACTCTCCATTTTCTTCATCTTAATGCACCCCATCACCATAACTGTGATATAGCGCTAGATAAAAAGGTTGAATGAATTATTCAAAAAGACCAGGGAATTAATAAAAAAAAACTCTTGTTGGTGGTACAAAAATTGAACCAACCGCAGGTGCAACCCCCAGGTGCATCAAAGACACCCACTCAACACTACAATCATGGCCGGTCTTAGTGCTGATGGCGCCCTGTGCGACAATGTTTATTGGCACCCCCCAATAACCACCTCTGCCACCGATTGCCTCACTAACACCCTCTAGCGGTGCCTCTCAAAACCCCGATCTCTCTCCAGGCAGAACATTAAACACCAAAGTTCTCTTGACATTTTTATTGTTACCTGGACATTGCTGGAGGTAAGGAACGCTGCAGCAGATGCTTTTAAAATCATAATATACTTGCAAACAGGGCGCCCCCACCCGAAGTCAGCACCCGGTGCGGTGGCACCGGTCGCACTGCCCTAGAGCCGGCCCTAACTACAATTATAAGACAGGAAGACACTCTGTTCACATTTCATGCCACCAGGCATGAGCCTTGGCCAGTCACAGTGTTACATAAAACACTTTGATTTCCAAACCATTTACAGGCACTCCCTGCCCTTTCAGATCACTCTTGAAGCTTTCTGCTTTCTGCTTTCTTCTGAGACGTTATTCCATGGTTCTCGTCTTCCGTCTTTCCCACATGTGTCTTCTGCTCGCAGTAATTACGTGACACAGAAAAATAAGTGCCGGCCCTCAAAAATACGTGCCGGTGCCCCACACCGGCAAACACCGGCTCAAATGAAGCACTGATGTGTGCACTCTGCAGAAATGCCTGCAGGCCACTTTGTGCTGTGTGTCTACGTATTGCCACTCCCCATGCTCTCTGCGCGAACACATATCTGCCTGTGCAGTTGCTAGATCGTGCTTGAAATATAGAAACGCCAGACCCGTTGGCTTTGTCAGTGGTCGATGCGTATAAAATGTAGTATACGAATTGTCACCTTGAGTGTAATTGGGGCACTACTGGTGGGGTCATGTGTGGCAGCGGGGTCAAAGGCGTGGCTAAAATGAACAAACTATCCTTTCTTTTGTAGCCAATCACCTACAGGTAACTCCACATACAAAAGGTTGTGCAACTGCACACTTAGCTGTCACGTTACACTTGGTTTTACTTGATTTCTAAAGCATAGATTGTTGACATTCAAATACATCCACAAAATATGAAAAACTTGAAATTTGCAATCACCAGCCACAGGATGCTCCACAGTGGGTGGTCTGCAGTGACGTCGATAGCTTAGTATGACTGGAAGCTGGGCTCATTGCCTCTACTGGACCTGCAGTAGAGGCATGAGCCCAGCATAGCTGCCAAGTTTCCCAGGTCAGCGCGTGATGTGCTACTTCAGCCCAGATTTTTTTCTTTGAATTGTGGGACTTGTAGTGCTGTTTTATATTGGCATAAACAAGACTACAAGTCCCAGAATTCAACTGGACTGAAGGAGCACATCACGCATGGACCTGGGAAACTTGATAGGGCTAAACCAGTAATCTATTGTACTCTTCCTGAAGCCTGCGATCAATATCACACACAAATCTGTGCACTAGGTGTATTAACCCACCAACCTTTTTCAGGTGATCAGAATCTCTGGACTGCTTGATATGTACACATCTCAGCAATAAAATCATTTTCCCACTGAGATTTCTAGTAGATTAGAGTCTGTGACCTGCAGGCCACATGCAGTCACTTGCAGTCAGTCTCTTAGCCCACTAAACAATTTTAAAATCTTTGCAGCATTCGCCTGTACATCACAAGTCGGAATACACTTCACAAGTTTCTCGCACACACCGAACTGAGCAGTGCAGGCAGCAGCAGTGCAAGCTCCTGTAACACGACCACCGTGAGCAGAAACAGAAGACGATTACTTCACTTGTCCCTCGTGCATAGCGTAACGTAACATAACATAGCATAACATAACATAACATAACATGCGCCTGAACTTGCCACAATAGAGACAGGTCAATGGAACAAAAGTAAAAAGGTAAAATGTAGCCACAGTGTTCACCACACCACGTCAGGTTAGGTTAGTGGTGGTAATTCTATGGCTGCTCAGCGCAGTACCTGTCTGCTATGGCTGTCTGTAAGGCTGCATATAGTAGGGCTGTGTGAAATTCAAATCCGGCCTGCATGGCTGAGGATGTGGTTCATTGCGTTGGCACAGCCATGCTTGGATCAGCCTTGAGAATGAAACATCACTGGAGACATTTCAGCCAACACATGATTTTGTAACTGACTACCTAAGTGATGGATGTCTTCAGGTTGCAGGTGCTTCTCTGTCCCGGGCAGGCTGGGTGGCTGTACTCATAGTCCCATGCTGCAGCCTGCAGGGACCGGGCTTCCCAGCAAATGCATGAATTCACTCACCTCTCACTGGGGATTAATGTAACAGTTCCACGCAGGGGAGTCCCAGAATCCTTCCCGTCCAGCCCCACCCTGGCCCAGGAAGGCTAGGCGGCTCTCACTGGTGGCTGAAGTCCCAGCTTGGAGGAAACGGGACTCCTGGGTGAAAGCCATGGCTTCACCCACCTCTCACGGGAAAATACTGGAATTGTTCAGCCCAGAGGAGCCCCAGACTCATACCCAGTCAGATGACATCCTAATGTGAGCAGGCTAAGTGTCTCTGCCTGCTGGATGGAACACTTTCAGTGACTGGGCTTTCTTTTGCCTCTCACTGTTTGTTTCTTGGTGCTGGTTGGCCTGAAGAAGCCATAGATTCCTCCCTGTCCTAATGATGGAAAGCTTTTCTTGTCAGTGCTGAGGGAACAGGTTTCTTCTGGTGTGAGCACTGGCTTCACCTCTTCTTTTACTAGTGAGTATTAAAGCTTGAAGCTGGTTAGCCTGGAGGAGCACCAGATCCCTCTTCTGTTTGACCCCACCCTGCCCTGGGTAGGGAAGTTACACACACTCTCTGGCTGGCTGCTGCCAACAGAGCGATTTGTCCCTGGATACCCAAGGGTGACATCTGCCGACTTGGAACTCAGCACCAGTTAGCCAGTATGGTGTAAGACCCTCTGCATTGCACCCTTTGGGCTTATCAAGTAAGCCATATTCATTAACTATTAAGCCAGCACAAATTGCCAGTGTATGGAACCCAGGGAAAGCAACAAGCTGCAGATAGTTGTACCAGGTGGTCAGCCGGCCCTGCATCCATCTGGCCCTCCAACCACCGACCAGGTGACCTAAGCCAGCCAGCAACAAGATGCTTCGGATCAACCTGGCGACCAGATAGTCCAGGGTGAGCAGCAAGCAGAGTTCCCAGGTCCATGGCAGACGACAACTAGAGAGGCCATGCACACTGAAACCAGTGCTCAGGAGGTTGTTCCTAGAATCATCCACCGGCTTGCCATCGATCAGCAACTGATCAAAGTACAATGCTAGCTAGACCATCCCCGAACGGGCCCCCCTGCGTGAGAATGTCAACTTCACTTCCCAGCTCGCTGTCCAGTAAGGAAGGCTTAGTGGAAAGGCCCATTAGACAGGTCTGGGATGCAGCTTTGGCCCTGGACCCCAGGGACCCAGAGCAGGCAGGCCCCAGTCCTTGCAGTGCCTGGTAAGAACAACCAGACAACAAACTGGTCCCAAGCACCAAGTCCCTGCTAATCAGGAGAAAAGCCCTCTGCCTTTTTTCGAATAAGCCCTCCTCTTGACTTCTAGCATAGCCCAGCCAAGTGGGCATGTCAAGCATTCCTATGGCGAACACGACCAGATATCTGGACTCAAAGTGACTAAATGGCTGGGCTTGAAGAACAGCCATATGCTTTCACGTTGTCTTATGAACAGATTTTGCTCGCCCCTGGCCGGGCCAACCTGTCACGGAGGGACTCCACAGGCCAGATTCTCGAACCCGAATTGGGCCTCATACACAGGGTGTTGGGGTCCTCACAGAACTCTGACCTGGCACACCCGACACAACTTTTCACCCAGGTGAAATAGGGACGTCCTCACGGTTCCTATGGTACCCCATCCTGGATACTTTGGACACGGCAGGCCATAGAAAGGAGCTTCCAACCCTGGGCCAAATGCATCTCTAACCTGGGGCCAGTTATGTTTATTTATTTTAAGTGCAAAATGTCACCATTGATGTTCGCACTGCACATTTTGTAACCACCTTTGTGGCTGGCATCATTTTGCGCACCCCTGATTATAATTTCACACATCCCTAGACTAGAGGTGACAATTATGAATGTTGTTTCTTGGACATCTTTGCTTTGAGAATTGGAGTGACACCTTCCATGAAAAACCTAGTCCTTCCTTAATGCCATCAGGATCCAACAGAGGCCTCTACCAGTGAAAGGCCAGTAAACCATGTGCCCACTCTCAGGTGTGCCAGCTTCGTGCTATTTGCACACCAGCCTCTCTCCACTCAGTTGTGTGAGTGATGTGCACACAGCCACATCGAGCCTACCTCATTGGACCAGCTAGCTGTCCGTCAGATGCATACCAACAACTTGCCAGATACCTCAGCGGGTTAAGTGTAAGGCCTATGATTCCTGGCCAACCTGCAGCCCATGGGATTTAAATACCAGGAGGGCGGCGGAGACGATCTTTCAAACCGGTCAACGCAGAAATGAGGAGTCCGGCAGCTTTACTCGGCTCTGCTGTTTGCTGCTAAAGTAAGAATTTCAACGTTTGACAGCCAGCTGCAGTTAGTAAAGGAAGCAGTAACTAAGCTCATAATTCTCCTCTGACTGGGAGGAGGCAGTTTCAAACAGGTGTCTATGTCCTATCACAGGCCGAGGAGGCGCATTTCCCTCACCACTGCTAGTCTGACAGTAGGGCACGATGGGGGTTCGTGCCTCCCTCTTTCACACGAATGCAGTTTTTTTTTTTAGGTTTTACTTAAATGTCACGCAGAAGCACACATTGTGGCAAGCATTCGTTGTAAATTAATTGGGAAATTAAACTCCTCCGATTTTTGCAAAATCTCTCCTTCTCTTTTCCAAAAGCTGGCGCGTGTTAGAGCCGGGCCCCGAGGTGACATTGGCTGCCTGGCAGAGCTGCAGCTGGTAAACAGATGAGGGGGCGCGAGACAGGGGCACAGGTGACAGTGAGGTCGGCGCCACCGGAAGTCAAAGGGAGAAAGAGAAAGGGGGAATTAACTGCTGCCGAGGAAGAGGTGTGTGGGTGGGGGTCAGTAACCTGGAGAGAGGTGGTGTTTGGGGGTGCACGAGGGAGCGTGCCAAGAGTCACTGTGTCCGTCGTTGGCACTGGCAGATTCTTCTTGCTAAGGTACTGGCCAGATATTATTGCCTGGGTACTGCCGAGGTGTTAACTCACTCGAGGTGTTCCCGGAAGAGGTATTGTTGGGACGTTACTGCGGGGTAGGTATTGGGAGTTGTTACTTACTGTGGTATGATGCAAGTTTTTACTGTGACAGGCAATGGAAAGCTGTACTGGGGAAAGATTTCCTCTGAGAAAGCAGTGATACTTTGAGGCAACCATCCTTGCATCGGCCCTGGTCACACTACTGCGTCCATACAGGCACGTTAAGAGGAGGGTTTGTACACTCCCTTACAGGGGATATACCATGCAATGTACCTTACCTAATCCCTACACCGCAGATTGTTTGAGTTAATGTTCTTAATGCATTTTTCTAGTTTTGTTTCTCTTTCTTTCTTCTTTCCTTATTGGGTTTCATTTCAGACCTTTATATTCTATTCCTAATTGTTTTAAATGCTATAATAGACCTATTGACTTTGCCAATGTTTGTCATGCTTGCACTTCCCCTACGTCAGACATTTCCTTGTCTTGGTGTTGCGTACAAAGTTCGAATATATTGCATAAGTCCAAAAAACAGCCATTGTCGGCCTTTGTTTGGCAATGGCTCCAATAGTACAACTGTTGTCACCATGTTTTCCATTTGTGAAATTCCATGCCAGTCTGCGCCCCAGATATATGACATTCTCCAAGTTTAGTTCCAGTCTCTTGTTCTATATGTTCCATACACTCCCACCTCTTTTACTCAGCACCCTTTGGAACACTGGCAATGCAGGATGTAAAGTAAAAAAACATTTTTCGAAAATAATATGCCTTACATGGCATTACAAAGAGTGTATGAATTCCTACTAAGGAGTCCAGTGTAATCTGGGGGTATGTGTATAACACACCTTCAACCCGCTCACACCAGCAAACTGTTGTGTCAAAAAAATTATATTGGACATAGGGTACAAGTCAACCCTCAACGTTCTATTTAAGCTCCTAAGAATGTATACATATTTACACTTTCTCCTCTGATTTAGTAATCACTATTGGTGCTATCTGCTAGGATGTCTCTATATCAGGTTATTAACCTTTGCTGCTCATCTGTGCCCACCCACATTTACATGTCTAACTTGCTTTGAAGCTCACACCCTAAAGGTGGTAATCCCTTGTTAGAGATTCCAGGCTCTCATTTTTGAACAACTGGATTATTGTAGCTCACTCATTCTAGGTTTTCGTCAATCTTGCTTGACTCAACTCCATATCCTCAAGAATCCTGCAGCTTGTTTGATCCTTGGTTTGAGTAGACAGGCCAGCATCTCTATCCAGCCCCAGGGCATCTTTTAACTACCCATCAAGAGCACTGTCAATTCAAATCTCTTTCCTTCTTGATTATGGCCACCCATCATAATGCACAACTCTATCTTAAAAAATCCCTGTAGATTTGTAAACAGACTGTCAAATATCAGCTCTCCAAATCCGCACATCCTCTTTGTGTACCTAAAATTTAGCATGTTAGAGTGAACAGTTAATTATTTTTTATACTATTACCAAAGCTTGGAATCCATTACCTTTACCCCAAAATCTGGTCCCTTTCTGACTATTTTCTTGAAACTCATCAAAACTTGCTAGTTCTCACAGCTTTAAGTACTAGTATTTGTAAAGTCTTTACTGCCAGGACACCTGGTTCCAGGGAAACCATGTGATTTTTTTGAATTTTCTGATCAGTCAGTCATGTGATAATAGTGTAATGTCACATAACAGTGGATAACAAAATCCACTAATGTCACTTTACATCACTTGCCAATTATTTGAAATATAACATGCCACATTTTTTCCGGTGATTAGATGTGTGCACCATTAACTGATCCCTCAAAATATTACTTACCACTCGGACTAAATGTGTATCTTGCTAGAAACTCTTGCAAATTTACTATAGTTTCTAGTACTGTGAGGAGCCGCTGTTTCTGTTCACAAGAAAAACTCTTAACATTGCAACTCTACATTTCCTCAACGATCAAAGTCTCCTTTTAGGTGCTTACAGAGTCGATCAAACTGTTGTGTCCCGCACACACAAAAGCCAATTGACGGTAACGAATCCTTTCAGTATCTGTAGGCTGCATCTTCAACCATTCCACCCATATATCGCTTTAGAATGGCACAGCAACAGAGGAGATGCCTGATTAACAGCTGTTTGAGACTAAGTAGGTGGAGCAGTCAATAATTCTCACAGTGGTTTGCACATGAGGAGTTTCAAAGATAATCGTATCCCTTGCTTACCATATGCTTCTGCCACAATAATCTTCAGAGGGAAGGAAGGGTTTCTTTGGCTTCATGCGCTGTGTTTAATTAGTGATGACACTGCTTACATTTTCACGGGGCTTTTAAATGATCTGCTGAATCCATTATGTTTCAAATCTCTTCTCCAGATCCAAGGAAGATGGCACCTGATCTCAAGTGCTTACCAGAAAGAGGATCGACAGAAAGAAGACAAGCAAGCAGTATTTAGCTGGATGGAGATAGCCACAGTCAATGACACCACGGAAATGAAACACGCGGTCGGATTGTGAGTAATAATGCGTGTGAGCAAATTGGCCTCAATGGGAGGGTTGTGGGATTTCCAGGATAACTTTGTGGGTATTCAAAACAATTTACAAGGCACATTCCCGCTTAGGATGTAGTCAGAAGTTTAATCAAGTGAAAGGTAAGCATTATCTGAATCCAGTGAAAAAATGGTGATGAAACACCCCAAAAGAGGTGTAGGTGCCCTAGTAAGACATCTCCAGACATTTCCAGCAGAGAAAATAGGTACATATATTTACATGTGTCTAAATGCACAGCTGCTACACTGATGCACAAGAAAACTCGTTCAGAAATGTGTTGTTTGGAATTTCTGCACAATTCCACATTTACTCTTGGGAATCTGCAATGACCATATCATCCCAGGAGTACTCCTAAAATTTATGGTGAATATTAAAACAGTCTTAAAATTAATCCAATAGGATGCTTAAGCCTCTATGATAGATATGAAGATAGAATCAAGAGACAAAAGGCAATTGTTTAGATCAACCTTATTAAACATTTGTTGTGTATATTATACCTGCATATGCTGTCTCCCATACTGAAGCTACTATTACTTCATGCAATAGGAAGTGACGTAAGAAAAGGACAGGAAGTACATCAAAAGTGAAAATGGAGAACAGTCCAACGAAGCAGAATGCTTCCAGAAAGATTACAATTATTATGAGACATATTTCTGTTTTTGAAGGTTCTCGTTAGACCGCTAATACAAGATTATACCTTCCGGGTAATAAACTATAAACACAGCAAAGTCTATGCTGGCCATTGGATATGTTTTTGAGTAGGGAAGCATTTTTACGTAGCAAATTACCTATGTAGGGATCAACCACGTTGGATTGTGGAAATGTACCAACTGACATAGCCACACATTGGAGGAAAAGCTGTAATTGCGGTAAGATGTTCTTTATCAGGAAGTGGATATAATGACAACATTGGGGATGGTATAGTACTGGACAGGATGGTATAGTACTGGACACTGGGAGAGGAAGAGGGAGGTTTCAGCTCCTTATTAAAGCATAAGAGGTGACGGGGGCTTAGAAATTTAGTTATTTTGATTTAGTTTTTTTACTTGCAGCATTTCTTTAATATGGACGTAACCATGAGGGACGTAGTAAGGTTCCAGACAATACATGTAACAGCAACCACCTGTAGGAGAGTACAAATAAGAGAGGAACGAACAATGGACAGAGAGTAAAACCGGTAGATATGTTCCAAATTAAACAACTTTAAGATAATTTCTGATGGCCAGGAGATCATGATTCAGGCTAATTTGTTTTGGAATGGAGTCCCTTATTTTAGGGATTAGGCACGTAAAAGCATGTTTAGCTGTTTTTCCTCTTCTAATTTTAGAGATTTTCAGAATTAGCTAGTTTCATGTGTTCCTTCGACCTCCTGCGAGTTGTGGCTTATCTTTCCGATTGGATGGTAGGCCTGCGTGAATTGCTCTGTGCTGTATCCTTATACAAGCTATCTTGAAATCGGTTTGTGCCACCAGAGGCAGCTATTGTAGATGCTTCAAGATAGAATTATTATAGTTGGATTTTTTTGTGTGGCAGCATTGCAAATGACATTTCAAATTGCACCCATAGCTTGGTAATAGCTTGCCAGTATTGCATTTCTTGCATCAAGATGGATAAGAACAATGGCTTGTATTGCTGACGTGACTTTGGAGTGAGAGATGCATGATTTAAGTTTCCTGAAAAGACAGTGTGGAAAGGAGGTAGGTTTTACTAGGTTGGCGGTAGTAGGAATATAAACCATTTTGGTGGTAGACTGTGATTTTGATCAATGATAAAGCGAAGGGACTTGGCATGTATGTCCAATAGAGGCAAAATACCTAGAGAGTGTAGATTTTTGAGCCATTGTTCTTTTGGTCGTGGCTGCTCATTGGAAGAGAGGAGTAAGAATTCTGCTTCAGTTTGGTTTATTTTCAGAAAGAGAGAGATTATCCAGTTGGTTAGTTTTTCCTCAATGGATTTCTGATTCACTAGGCTTGATTGGTTTGGCATTCCTATGTTTAGGTAAATTCCATCAGCATATTCATGTATGAGAAGTTTTTGTCTTGTAATATTGTGATTTGAGGTTTCATGTAACTATTGAAAAGGTATGTAAGAGGGTGAAGCATTGTAGAATATCACATTTTTCAGGGAGCATAGATGATCTAAAGAAGTCTAATTTCGCAAAATGAAACCTTGTGGTAAGAAATTATTCAAACCTGTTCAAAACCATTTGATGATGCAAATTCTTCAAGAAAGGATGCAAAAAAGTGACAGGTGATATAGAGCATGCCAAAGAATGCTGAGTGGAACAGAAGAACCAACAGGCAGGCATTTACTTCATCTACTTCATGCAGGATTTCCAGAGAACCGTCTAATACCTGTATTATGGTAGGCTCTGTGCTATATTTGGAGTGGAATGCAGACTGAAAGAAAATTAAGAGTGTTGATAGAAATATGGGAAAGGAGCTGCTTTTTCGACGAACCTGCTTGGGAGTTGCAGCTTCAGTACTAGTCTAGCATTCCAAAGTTTTTTGAAACTGATATTGGGTTTTTTCATCAGGAGAGTAGCCTTTTCAATTTTGAGAGATGATGAAAGATGCCTTTAACCAGTGAGGTGGCACATTGAACAGGAGAGGCGAAATGTCATGCACACATATATTTAGTGGCGAGGATGGGATAGGCACTGTAAAATGAAGGGGAATGCTGTGCAATGATTTTCATTATTTTTTTGTAGATGCATTTAGGAAAGGAGGGATGTTGAATATAAGGTTCTTTTTCTTACGTCTTCCCTTTCTAAGAAACACCATAGTCTGGAAGAACTAGACATGACTAGCCTTAAATCCATTCTCATCCAAGATGGTCGCCTTTCATATGTTTGTTTTTCAGACATTTCAAGTCCAAGATGTTTCCAGCCTTTTTGTGATGTCTTTTCCTTTATAATACATACGTTAAGGAAGACTTGGTCAGCAAAGGATGATTTTTGGCAGGTTCCTCACCCTTTCAGATGCTTTTTACCTCTGTTTTGGTTGCCTGTTTCTGCAGCAGTCTTCCTTTTTGGATTTTCTCCCCTAGAAAACTATAAACTGGGTTATTTCCAACACTTCCTCACAGTAGTGTTGGAACTGTGTTTATCAACTCCTGTACTACTCATCAACAATCAAGAACTATCAATGTTGCAAAGAAGGTTTTTTCTACCCTTTGCATGTTATTCTGCCTCGCTGGTACACTCTTAAGATGACATGACAATGTTCACATGTATATTAAGTACATGGTGATACCGTGGCTACTGTGAGGAGTCGCCCTTTCCTTGGGCAATCAAGAATAACACTAGAGAGACCTACATATCGTCCAGACCTCAACAGATATCTGTGACACACATGATAAATATAATTATTGGATTATGTGCATACATCTGCACTGGAAATACAACAATATACTTCTGAAGTACAGGATGGCAATAATAGACTGGGCAAACTCCATAGAACGGGAGAGAGACCATAACGGATTGGCCATGTTAAAGAAAGTCACTTTCCAAACATGCCGCTCCCTTGGTGTATTCCCACACCAACGATTTGCACGATATTATGTTATGTTGTGTTTATTTGTATAGTTCACAACTCACTAGACAGGGTATTCTGGCAGAGGAGAAGGAGCTCTATAGGCTGAGCCAGGGTCGAGGCTAGATGAAGAACCAGGTCTTCAGGTTCTTACAGAATTCAATAACTGAGGAGGAGGCTCTGATATCCAGGATCCAGAGGCAGGAGGTTCCGGGCTTTAGGAGTGAGGTAGAAAAAGGCCCGACCAAAGGATTTGGTTCTGAGTATGCAGATAGTGCTAGTATTTGTCCAAGCTGAGAAGAAGAGTCTGCTAGATTTGTGGAAGTTTATGCAGCTGTTGAGGTACATGAGGCCAATGTTGTGTAAGGCTTTGTATGTGTGTGAGGAGTTTCAACAGTGCTCATTTGTGGATTGGGAGGCAGTAGATCTCGTGATGGGGGTGTTGTGAGTGCCGGTGGAAAGTTGGATGTTTGTCCCTGTCTGCTATCCAGCCACCCACTGCACTTAGAAGGAAAACAACAAAAGGCAGAGCAACATTGACAGAACATGGATGGAACCCAACACCCAATCCACAGTCAATAAGAAGGCCACATCCAGCTCCCCAATTAATGTTTGATGCACAGGATGTTTTATGGTTTGGAAAAGGGTCTTAGAACAGTAGAGGACATCTTTAATCTTGTTTTTGAAGCAATTTGTTTGAGTATTAAGAATGAAAGCTCTTTGTTATTTCCTCAGGTCTTTAAGGTCTTTGAGTAGCTCTATTTTTATTTCTCTCCAGACCTTTCCAGTTTCCTTGCGATCCTTTTACTGATGTTGAGTTGTCTAGGATACCAACGCACACATAGTTTCTCTCTTTTTGGTTTTAGTGTTAGAGGATCAAATTTGTGAAGTATGGTTTGAGTTGATTCATTGAAGTCGTTGGCGACTAGGTTGGTATTGTTTAGAACAGTGGTTCCCAAACTGTGGTCCGGGGACCCCTGGGGGTCCGCGACGACTCCTCAGGGGGTCCGCGACTGCTTAGAAAATTAAATAATATTAATAGATTAGGTCTCCAGCTTTCAGTAATAACTTAATGGGGGGTCCCCGGATTCCAATAACGATTCAGTGGGGGTCCCCAGGTTCCAGTAATGATAAAATGGGGGTCCACAGAAGTCAAAAGGTTGGGAACCACTGGTTTAGAATATCGATAACGAGAGCATCAGCACTGAGATCTTCGGAAAGTTGCTGAATCAGAACGTAATACGTGGGCTTTTCCACGTTTTGGTTAGCCTTTTTTCTGAGTTTTTATTTGAATAGTGAGGAAGGGATCGAAAAAAATGGTCTGATCAACCTCGGTCAAAAGGAAGTTGGGTAATATGTTATTTTGAAGGAAGATTGTAATCACAAGCGTGTGTCTCTATTGTGGGTGGAGAGTGAAATGGATGGTGTTAGTTCTTGTGTACTGATTTCTCTTAGTTTTACAGTAAGAGGAGCTTCGATTAAATCACTAGACAGAAGTTGGTAGCTTAGTTTACCAAATTGTTAATTTCACCTTCAAAGGACTGCAAATTAAATGCATTTTTTTAAATATACAATATAAAATTAATTCTATAAAAAATACAGATTGATTCATGAAAAAACAACAATGTTGGTGAGTAAAAACACATATAGATCTATACGGATATCTCACCCAATATACTGTGTCATGAATAAGTGTTTTTGTAAAGTTTTTTTCAATTTATTTTGCAGAGGGTGGAAAAAACATCCACAGATAGTATAATAGATTTTGTGTGTTTTACAAATTTATTTATTTCAAAGAGACGGAAGTGCTGAGACCTTGGAAAGATGTCCACTTTTGACAGAAACAACTTTGTGATCAAGTGTAAAACTAGGGGTACAGATTTTCCGCGTGGCAAAGTATTTGCACTTAATGCGTTCTTTCTTTTGTGCTGAAGGAAGTTGTATTAATGATATGAACACTAGGCCTGGGTGGAGTTTGCGCAGTTCTGCTACGCGGAACTCTGCAAAGTGCAGAAAAACTCTGCTGCGCTACGTGGAGATCCGTGAGCGGCGGAGTTTGGGTAGATTGCGCTGTTCGCCCTGATTTTCAGTGCCAAGAGTTTCTCCTGTGCTTTAAAATCAGCATGAACAGCATCACGGTGAGCACCAGAGTGCGCTAACTTCTTTCTGCTGCTCGAGTAGATTTTCTACTTGAGCGGCATCTTCCTCAACGTGAGTGCCAGCTTTCTCATCACAAGCGGTTGCGGCCTACACCTCTCGTGTTCAGAAATCTCATTCGCCAACTTTTCTCACGCTCGCCAACTTAACGTTGGCAAGCACGAGCAAGAGAAAAAACGCCACTCCGCGTCACTTTACAGAGTGTTTCTAAACACTCTGCGCGGAGTGGGGAAAACTCCACGAACTCTGCCGGCGGAGCGGAATTCTTTGCCCACACCTAATGAACACTATCTTTAGAAGAGATAGTTGGAAAGGCATCAATGAACATGATTTATCATACTGGGGTCTTGATTCTTTTTCAGGCATGGAGGACTTGTGATTCTTACCAACTCTAACTTAACAATTTTGGAGGAGGATGGCTGTGTTACGATAAAAGGTATATCCGTAACTTTATTCCACTGCAATGTTTGTGACTATTTTAAGCAACTCAGTTTACGTTTTCTGTTGCAACATGAAATTATAAACGCAGAGGACGAACTGCAGAATGAGAAATTTAAGGATATTAAGGCTAATCCAAATTTTAATGTGTAAAAAGCATTGTGCATTGCTTATGGGTGCCTTGCTGCCCAAGACAAAATCTGACCGAGGATAAAGAAAAATCCGAAGAGCCGCCGCGTCAGTGTAAGGTTATTAGGGTCTGGGTTAGTTTGACTGAATTTCAGGCTCCTGGTTCTCCTACAGACTGTCATGCATGGGAGTTAATTCACCAAAATGCCATTGATAGCGGAAGTGGCATCATGCACCCTTTGACCTTAATGATGTCTAAGGAAGTGACGTCACATGACCTTTACCATCATGACATCCCAATAATTGTACTCACTCTTACCCTAACTCACTCACTCTCAAGGTCACTCTTACTGTGACCCACCTATACATTCTCACTCACTCACCTTCATACACATGCTGTATTCCATATTCTAACATGCATGCCGACACATACACACCGAACTCTCTCTCACCCACACTCACGCATATAACATATACTCAAAGTATTTTAATTCACTTACTTAAGATGCCAGTGGAGGTTCCTGCTGTTTCACTTTTTATTACATAATAGTGAATGATATATTATTAATTACTATTAATGTAATAAAAATGAGGAGAAAAGGAGTCTGGAGCCTGCGACCTCCATCAGTGTTCTTGGCACTAATCTTGCCACCTCTGACGTCAGGGGTCGCAAAGGTAGTGGCAGGGGTTCAAAGAGCAACCCAGGGGTCCAGAAGGCGGCGCCCATGCTGCCAAGCCTCCCTGAAGCCCTAATCTTAAATGGAATTCTGAGGTGACAAAAAAGATCTCGAAATGCCAAGACATATTTCTGAGCCCACTGACGGGCTTCCAAACGCAGAAAGGAGGAAGGAATGCATTCATAGATGCATTCATGCGCTTGTGCGCACGCGCGCGAAGACATATTCTCTCTCTCTCGTTCTCGCTCTCTGTCTCTAACTCTTTGAGTCTGTCTCTCTCCAGGCTACCTCTCACAAGCTCTTCCATTATACTTCATTTCTATCTCCCACCCTTTCTTGTCCCCGCCTTCTCTGCGCTCTCATTCCTGTCCTAACTAAGGTGGTCTTCCCATAATGCACTTCTCCTCCACCAGACACTTTGTATGATGCTCGAGGGACATATTATTCTATTAAAAAATCCCCTCTTTCATTCCGTTTTCACTGATTGCTCGTTCTTTCTCTCCACCAGAGTTCTAAGGCGGGCTCTTACCCTTGTGATCCAGAATGCTCATTCAGTTATGTGCTTAGCCATTCTCCTAAACCAACAAATGACTAGTCAACCAGCGCTGCCTCTCTTGCCTGTGCATGGATTGTTACACTGTTATTCCATGAGTTAAACCAACTTCTGCAAACTTAAACATCCTGTGGTAGCATTGGCTGTATGTGTGACAGACTGGACTTGTTTCATCGCGTCAGAGACCTGCCATGTTCACCTTGTTTGTTCACCTTTCAGATCACGTGCACCACATGTCCTCACAATTACACAAGATGTCTGACGATTGCATCATGTGGACTGTAAACAACCTCACTGACACGCTGCATAACATTGGCGACTACATGCTTTGTAAGTATGCAACGCAGTGCAAGTCTACGGCCTCCACCTTGTTGTTTTGTTTATATGTTGAGGTTGCATGAACACAGCCCCAACCTGATCTCCAGCCCTGCCTTTGTGTGTTGATGCGCGATAAGTGATGAGTCACATGACATGACTCTCAAAACCATATGGATAAAGCGCCTTGAGACTAGATATAAAGTAATACAGTAACAGAAGGGCGGCTGAAAGTACCACGCCAACATCACAACTAGAAACTGTAAATTAAAAACTGAAATGATAAACTGAATTACAGCGTAAGTCAGTTTCATAATGTAAAAGGGAATTTATGGAAACCAACTAATAGTGGATTAATTCCTCAATAATTGCACTTTTTTCCACCATCTGTTATGTACTGATGCAATGTTTATTTAAACACATTCTTTTTACCACAACAGAGGGGTGGTCTGTCCCTAACCTCCTGCCTTTCTATATTTTTAAACTTCTGCACACTACCCTACTTTCCCATCACCCAGGCATAACATTCCCACTCTCACCCCTTGTGATGCTTGTCTGCACCGTACACCTCCCTGCTACAAACGTGTGGTGTCTCCACTCCTTCCAAAATCTCATCCTTTTTTATTTCAGAAAATGGGGAAAAGCTCCTGCTAGGCAAAGTGCCTCAATAGACACATTGGTTCTGATAGAAGCTATGATGAGTGAGGCATTGCAATTAGACAATGTTGGCTTCAGAATGTCTTGTTTGAACTGTTATTGGTGGGCTAGTTACTGTTGAATCCTGGTCAGTATTTGTTTTGGTGTTTCTGGTTCCTTTCTCATTACTTTTCATTTTATGTCAATCTACCCTAGTAATGTTCTTCCTGAGTTTAACACAAGCCAGTGCCCCTAATACAATATGAAACATCGTGTTCATTTGTGTGTTTATTTATTTCTAGTTTTGATATCACACTCCTGGACCCTGAAGAATGGCAGAGTACTTTAGAGAAATTGCTTAGTGAGAGAATAGGAGACTTGCGTAATCTTTAGAGGCGGCGTAGTATGCACAGTCATGAGGCACGTGAGAGTAGGAAGCATCAAAACAAAAGATGAGCGCATATAGGATGTATATGTTTGTTGTCTGCATTAAACCTATGGACAGCACAGAGGTGAAAACGAGGAGGATGTAGTAAGTCCAGGCAGCAAACAAGGTGTCCACGTCCAGCCTCTATTGATAGGGTGCACGAGTGCAACTAAATGTTTTGTACAGTTGTGGTCACCATGAGTACACAGCAGGGCAGCAGTAGGACATCTGTATTTCCAGACACTGTAGAGTGAGAGATGTTAGTGCAGGTTCAGTAGATGATCCCTTAGGCTGGATTTTCATCACCCACGAGAAGTGCCTTGGATACCAAGGTACCAAACCTCACTGGGTCTCTGATACCAATCTGAAGTTTCCAGTGTAAAACAACTGGGGCAACAGATATGTATTTCCTCTAAGAGATACTATCCACCCTGCATAGATTGTCCATTGTCTTGCCTACAGACCAAGCCTCAGACCATGGCTGATCTCCATTGGTCCTCCATGAGCATGAATTGGAGGCATCTTACCTACCGGGAGGTGGCACTTTAGCTGAACCGCACCGCTAAAATACTCTTGCGGGTAAAGGATACAGATGGATACGTCAATCATGCACTCAAAGGACTAATTTGGGCTCACCTAAGACCAATTTTTTTCTCACACTGAATCAATTCTCTTTTTGATCTAGATTTTAACATTCCTGTTGAATATATACATGTTTTTTAAGTCGTAAGCATTTTCTTGAACCTAGTGAAGTCAGAACAAGAACAAACATGAAGTGGCAGCTTGTTCCAGTAGAAGGGTGCCACTTCTCGTCAAACGAATACTGGGAACTGTCAATTAGAACGTAAATCCCTGGCAGGACAATAAAGTTGAGTTTCTGAACTAAGTGAGGCCATTACCCATAAGAGCTATGTTGGTCAAATAGCAAATTTTAAATATAGACCTTTTCTTGATGTGAAGCCAACAGGGATTTCAGTAGAGCATTGCCATAGTCCAGTTTACAAATGATCAATAGTGGCCCTCTATATGATCAATAGTGGCCCTCCATATGATCTTTGCCTTTCTCTCCAGGTCGATCTCATATTGGGAACAATGCTGACCGGAAGGCTTTCAAAACCCACGCGCAGTGCAAGAACCTGGACTTCATGGTAGAAAGGCGGAGCAACTTCAATTACGGTAAGAAAATACATATATTCCTCAATCCTATTAGTGAGTTTACTTTTTTTCAATATATTTGGTTTAGGAATTGAGATTATGGGTGTTAAACTTAGATCTCTCTTACAGTCAGAATGCAGCCACACAGTTGCTCAAAAGACAAATGTGAGTGGGCATCCATACTGAACTAACTGCCACTGGCCTAGGCAATTTTACTTTCTATGACATTACCATAAAAATGATTTTCCCCAAAAATCTGTTTTTTTTTACTCCATTGAGGTCAGAGTAAATACATGCCTCTTCCCTCATGTCGGGTGGATCTGTTTAAATTTTGAAAGCGCAGTGCTTATTTTGAGATGGTGGTTGCAGGTGAGGGCTCACCAACATTTATTTTTGGGGACCAGCACTTATTTTTACTCATCAGAGTTTCATCCAGAGCAAGAGAGAGAAAACACACTCAAGGGGAGAGGAAGGAGGAAGAGATGCGTAGACAAACAATGATAAAGGGAGGAAGCAGGGTGGGAAAAGAAACTGAAAGAGTGAAATAAAGAGAGAGGAAGTGTCTGGTGGTGGATTATTGACGTGTGATGTGGAATCAAAACAATGCAGACGTGGTATTCTGCACCCCTGATATTCATAGCGGAGCAGAACTTTGTGTGTGCACAGGTATTTATTATTTTACAAATCTGATAGAGACTTCTAGCAGCAGATTCCATACCGTAGAATTATCCCAAGTGTTAGACTGGATCTGGAAAATGTTTCAAGAGCAGTACCCCTATGTGCTGGTAGGTGGTGCCGTTTGGCAATTCATTGGAGTCGTAGGCATCGTCCATGCTGGAACTGGCTTGCACAGTGCCTATGTAGGTGCCACCCCAGCGCGTTGACATTGTTTTTTTTCTTTCCGTGCCAGTCAGCGCAGATCCGGAGAGAGCATCCCTGTCAGTCACATTTTGACCAAGTTTTTTTTACATTTTGTCAAAGTTCCTTGAGACTGGTGTGGCAGGCATGCCTACAAGGAAGGCTGGTTGTAAGCCCATTGGCCCCTGTCACCAGCACATTTCAGTGATGGACCCGCAATTCGTCTGCCTCTGGTATCTTGAGTGCGACCACGACCTGCCATGCACCCCAATGGCTTGAGGGAGCGATCCCTCATGCTCCTTGACGCTTGTTGTGTGATGCGACAATGGTCTCAATCATGGTTGAGAGGAAGGTCCCAGGATCGATCGCGGAGCCGTCAATCTTCGTTGCAGACAAAGTCGTCCCACTCCGGTAAGTCCCACGAAAAGAAGAAGAGTAAGAAGTTGTGGAGGTCTTCAACTTTACCCCATCTGCTGAAGTCATCCGACATTACTAGGGAGCAGGCACGGCTCCTCCGTTCAGGTGGAGGAACATCGTCCCCCCGCCTTTGCAAATCCTTTAACAAACAAAACGATGATAAACTATGTTTATTATCGTTTCGTTTGTTAACCCCTTCGCTGCCAGGCCTTTTCCCCCTCAGGTGGCAAGCCTTTTTTTGGCTATTTGGGGTACCTTCGCTGCCAGGCCTTTTCCCCCTCAGGTGCCAAGCCTTTTTTTGTCTATTTGGGGTAGTTCACGCTTAGGCCCTCATAACTGTTTCTCCACATAAGCTACCTACGCCAAATTTGCATCCCTTTTTTCCAAGCTCCTAGGGATTCTTGAGGTACCCCGACTTTGTGAGTTGCCCTGAATGAGACCAAGAAATTAGCAAAAATACAGCGAAAATTTCGTTTTTTAAAAAAAAAATGGGGAAAAAGGGCTGCAGAAGAAGGCTTGTGTTTTTTTCCCTTAAAATGGCATCAACAAAGGGGTTGCAGTGGTAAAATCACCATCTTCCCAGCTTTCAGGAATTCAGGAACAGGCAGAGTTGTATGAGAAAACCCTATTTTTCAACACAATTTTGACATTTTCCTGGGACTTACCCCATTTTTACTATTTTTTGTGCTTTCAGCTTCCTTCCAGTTAGTGACAGAAAGGGGTGAGAAACCTATGCTGGGTCCCAGAAAGCTAAACATTTCTGAAACGTAGACAGCATTCTGAATTCAGCAAGGGATCATTCGTGTAGATCCTACAAGTGTTTTCTATAGAAAATAACAGCTGAAATAAAAGAATTTTGGAATTGAGGTAAAAAAGCAGCCATTTTTCCCAACGTTTTACTCTGTAACTTTTTCCTGCGATGTCAGATTTTTGAAAGCAGTATACCGTTACGTATGCTGGACTCTTCTGGTTGCGGGGATATATAGTGTTTGTAGGTTCATCAAGAACCCTAAGTACCCAGAGGCAATAAATGAGCTGCACCTTGCAATATGTTTTCATTCTATACCAGGTATACAGCAATTAATTTGCTGAAATATAAAAAGTGAAAAATAGGTATCAAGAAAACCTTTGTATTTCCAAAATGGGCACAAGATAAGGTGTTGAGAAGCAGTGGTTATTTGCACATGTCTGAATTCCGGGGTGCCCATACTACCATGTGAATTACAGGGAATTTCTCAAATAGACGTATTTTTTACACACTGTCTTAGATTTGGAAGGAAAAAATGCAGAGAAAGACAAGGAGCAATAACACTTGTTTTGCCATTCTGTGTTCCCCCAAGTCTTCCGATAAAAATGGTACCTCACTTGCATGGTTAGGCCTACTGCTCGCGACAGGAAACACAAAATGGACACATCACATTTTTACATTAAAATCTGACATGTTTTTTGGAAAGTGCCTAGCTGTAGATTTGGGCCTCTAGCTCAGCCGGCACCTAGGGAAACCTAGCAAACCTGTGCATTTTTTAAAACTAGACACCTAGGAGAATCCAAGATGGGGTGACTTGTGGGGCTCTGACCAGGTTCTGTTACCCATAATCCTTTGCAAACCTCAAAATTTGGCCAAACAACACTTTTTCCTCTCATTTCGGTGACAGAAAGTTCTGGAATCTGAGAGGAGCCACAAAGTTCCTTCCACCCAGCTTTCCCCCAAGTCTCCCGATAAAAATGGTTCCTCACTTGTTTGGGTAGGCCTAGCGCCCGCGAAAGGGAATGCCCCAAAACACAACGTGGACACATCACATTTTCACAAACAAAACAGAGCTGTTTTTAACAAAGTGCCTAGCTGTGGATATGGCCTCTAACTCAGCCGGCACCTGGGGAAACCTAGCAAACCAGTACATTTTTAAAAACTAGACACCTAGGGGAATCTAAGATGGGGGGACTTGTGGGGCTCTGACCAGGTTCTGTTACCCAGAATTCTTTGCAAACCTCAAAATGTGGTAAAAAAAACACCTTTTCCTCTCATTTCGGTGACAGAAAGTTGTGGAATCTGAGAGGAGCCACAAATTTCCTTCCACCCAGCGTTCCCCCAAGTCTCCCGATAAAAATTGTACCTCACTTGTGTGGGTAGGCCTAGCGCCCACAAAAGGAAATGCCCCAAAACACAAGGTGGACACATCACATTTTCACAAAGAAAACAGAACTATTTTTTACAAGGTGCCTCGCTGTGGATTTTGGTCTCTAGCTCAGCCGGCACCTGGGGAAACCTAGCAAACCAGTGCATTTTTGAATACTAGACACCTAGGGGAATCCAAGATGGGGAGACATGTGGTACTCTGACCAGGTTCTGTTACCCAGAATCCTTTGCAAACCTTTAAAATTTGGCCAAAAAAACACTTTTTCCGCTCATTTCGGTGACAGAAAGTTCTGGAATCTGAGAGGAGCCACAAATTTCCTTCCACCCAGCGTTCCCCCTAGTCTCCCGATACAAATTGTACCTCACTTGTCTGGGTAGGCCTAGCGCCCACAAAAGGAAATGCCCCAAAACACAATGTGGACACATCACATTTTCACAAAGAAAACAGAGCTGTTTTTTACAAAGTGCCTAGCTGTGGATTTTGGCCTCTAGCTCAGCCGGCACCTGGGGAAACCTAGCAAACCAGCGCAGTTTTGAAAACTAGACAGCTAGGGGAATCCAAGATGGGGTGACATGTGGTACTCTGACCAGGTTCAGGTACCCAGAATCCTTTGCAAACCTCACAATTTGGCCAAAAAAACTAGTTTTCCTCTCATTTCGATGACAGAAACTTCTAGAATCTGAGAGGAACCACAAATTTCCTTCCAGCCAGCGTTTCCCCAAGTCTCCTGATAAAAATGGTTCCTCACTTGTTTGGGTAGGCCTAGCGCCCGCGAAAGGGAATGCCTCAAAACACAACGTGGACACATCACATTTTCACAAAGAAAACAGAGCTGTTTTTAACAAAGTGCCTAGCTGTGGATATGGCCTCTAGCTCAGCCGGCACCTGGGGAAACCTAGCAAACCAGTGCATTTTTAAAAACTAGACACCTAGGGGAATCCAAGATGGGGTGACATGTGGTACTCTGATCAGGTTCAGGTACCCAGAATCCTTTGCAAACCTCAAAATGTGGCCAAAAAAACACCCTTTCCTCTCATTTCGGTGACAGAAAGTTGTGGAATCTGAGAGGAGCCACAAATTTCCTTCCACCCAGCGTTCCCCCAAGTCTCCTGATAAAAACTGTCCTTACTTGTGTGGGTAGTCCTAGCGCCCATGAAAGGAAATGCCCCAAAACACAACGTGGACACATCACATTTTCACAAAGAAAACAGAGCTGTTTTTTACAAAGTGCCTAGCTGTGGATTTTGGCCTAAAGCTCAGCCGGCACCTGGGGAAACCTAGCAAACCAGTGCATTTTTTAAAACTAGACACCTAGGGGAATCCAAGATGGGGTGACTTGTTGGACTCGGACCAGGTCCTGTTACCCAGAATCCTTTGCAAACCTCAAAATTTGGCCAAAAAAACTAGTTTTCCTCTCATTTCAGTGACAGAAAGTTCTGGAATCTGAGAGGAGCCACAAATTTCCTTCCACCCAGCGTTTCCCCAAGTCTCCCGATAAAAATGGTACCTCACTTGTGTGGGTAGGCCTAGCGCCCGCAAAAGGAAATGCCCCGACACAAAACGTGGACACATCACATTTTCACAAAGAAAACAGAGCTGTTTTTTACAAAGTGCCTAGTTGTGGATTTTGGCCTCTAGCTCAGCCGGCACCTGGGGAAACCTAGCAAACCAGCGCATTTTTGAAAACTAGACACTTAGGGGAATCAATGATGGGGTGACTTGTGGGGCTCTGACCAGGTTCTGTTACCCAGAATCCTTTGCAAACCTCAAAATTTGGCAAAAACAAAAACACATTTCCCTCTCATTTCGGTGACAAAAAGTACTGGAATCTGAGAGCAGCCACAAATTTCCTTCCATCCAGCGTTCCCCCAAGTCTCCCGATAAAAATGTACCTCACTTGTGTGGGTAGCCCTAGAGCCCACAAAAAGAAATGCCCCAAAATACAATGTGGACACATCACATTTTCACAAAGAAAACAGAACTATTTTTTACAAGGTGCCTCCCTGTGGATTTTGGTCTCTAGCTCAGCCGGCACCTGGGGAAACCTAGCAAACCAGTGCATTTTTGAAAACTAGACACCTAGGGGAATCCAAGATGGGGTGACATGTGGTACTCTGACCAGGTTCTGTTACCCAGAATCCTTTGCAAACC
This sequence comes from Pleurodeles waltl, assembly GCF_031143425.1. Taxonomy (NCBI): domain Eukaryota; kingdom Metazoa; phylum Chordata; class Amphibia; order Caudata; family Salamandridae; genus Pleurodeles; species Pleurodeles waltl. The sequence continues at coordinate 40,383,163 of NC_090445.1, forward strand.
TCAAAATTTGGCCAAAAAAACACTTTTTCCTCTCATTTCGGTGACAGAAAGTTCTGGAATCTGAGAGGAGCCACAAATTTCCTTCCACCCAGCGTTCCCCCAAGTCTCCCGATACAAATTGTACCTCACTTGTGTGGGTAGGCCTAGCGCCCGCGAAAGGAAATGCCCCAAAACAAAACGTGGACACATTACATTTTCACAAAGAAAACAGAGCTGTTTTTAACAAAGTGCCTAGCTGTGGATATGGCCTCTAGCTCAGCAGGCACCTGGGGAAACCTAGCAAACCAGCGCATTTCTGAAAACTAGACACCTAGGGGAATCAAAGATGGGGTGACTTGTGGGACTCTGACCAGGTTCTGTTACCCAGTATCCTTTGCAAACCTCAAAATTTGGCCAAAAAAACAAGTTTTCCTCTCATTTCGGTGACAGAAAGTTCTGGAATCTGAGAGGAGCCACAAATTTCCTTCCACCCAGCGTTTCCCCAAGTCTCCCGATAAAAATGGTACCTCACTTGTGTGGGTAGGCCTAGCGCCCGCAAAAGGAAATGCCCAAAAACAAAACGTACACACATCACATTTTCACAAAGAAAACAGAGCTGTTTTTAACAAAGTGCCTAGCTGTGGATATGGCCTCTAGCTCAGCCGGCACCTGGGGAAACCTAGCAAACCAGTACATTTTTAAAAACTAGACACCTAGGGGAATGCAAGATGGGGGGACTTGTGGGGCTCTGACCAGGTTCTGTTACCCAGAATCCTTTGCAAACCTCAAAATGTAACCAAAAATAAAACACTTTTTCCTCTCATTTCGGTGACAAAAAGTTCTGGAATCTGAAAGCAGCCACAAATTTCCTTCCATCCAGCGTTCCCCCAAGTCTTCCGATAAAAATGGTACCTCACTTGTGTGGGTAGCCCTAGCGCCCACGAAAAGAAATGCCCCAAAATACAATGTGGACACATCACATTTTCACGAAGAAAACAGAACTATTTTTTACAAGGTGCCTCGCGGTGGAATTTGGTCTCTAGCTCAGCCGGCACCTGGGGAAACCTAGCAAACCAGCGCAGTTTTGAAAACTAGACACCTAGGGGAATCCAAGATGGGGTGACTTGTGGTACTCTGACCAAGTTCTGTTACCCAGAATCCTTTGCAAACCTCAAAATTTGGCCAAAAAAACAAGTTTTCCTCTCATTTCGATGACAGAAAGTTCTGGAATCTGAGCGGAGCCACAAATTTCTTCCACCCAGCGTTCCCACAAGTCTCCCGATACAAATTGTACCTCACTTGTCTGGGTAGGCCTAGCGCCCACGAAAGGAAATGCCCCAAAACACAATGTGGACACATCACATTTTCACAAAGAAAACAGAGCTGTTTTTTACAAAGTGCCTAGCTGTGGATTTTGGCCTCTAGCTCAGCCGGCACCTGGGGAAACCTAGCAAACCAGCGCATTTTTGAAAACTAGACACCTAGGGGAATCCAAGATGGGGTGACTTGTGGTACTCTGACCAAGTTCTGTTACCCAGAATGCTTTGCAAACCTCAAAATTTGGCCAAAAAAACAAGTTTTCCTCTCATTTCGATGACAGAAACTTCTAGAATCTGAGAGGAGCCACAAATTTCCTTCCAGCCAGCGTTCCCCCAAGTCTCCTGATAAAAATGGTTCCTCACTTGTTTGGGTAGGCCTAGCGCCCGTGAAAGGGAATGCCTTAAAACACAACGTGGACACATCACATTTTCACAAAGAAAACAGAGCTGTTTTTAACAAAGTGCCTAGCTGTGGATATGGCCTCTAGCTCAGCCGGCACCTGGGGAAACCTAGCAAACCAGTGCATTTTTAAAAACTAGACACCTAGGGGAATCCAAGATGGGGTGACTTGTGGGGCTCTGACCAGGTTCTGTTACCCAGAATCCTTTGCAAACCTCAAAATGTGGCCAAAAAAACACCCTTTCCTCTCATTTCGGTGACAGAAAGTTGTGGAATCTGAGAGGAGCCACAAATTTCCTTCCACCCAGCGTTCCCCGAAGTCTCCCGATAAAAATTGTCCCTACTTGTGTGGGTAGGCCTAGCGCCCACGAAAGGAAATGTCCCAAAACACTACGTGGGCACATCACATTTTCACAAAGAAAACAGAGCTGTTTTTTACAAAGTGCCTAGCTGTGGATTTTGGCCTCTAGCTCAGCCGGCACCTGGGGAAGCCTAGCAAACCAGTGCATTTTTTAAAACTAGACACCTAGGGGAATCCAAGATGGGGTGACTTGTTGGACTCGGACCAGGTTCTGTTACCCAGAATCCTTTGCAAACCTCGAAATTTGGCCAAAAAAACAAGTTTTCCTCTCATTTCGGTGACAGAAAGTTCTGGAATCTGAGAGGAGCCACAATTTTCCTCCCACCCAGCGTTTCCCCAAGTCTCCCGATAAAAATGGTACCTCACTTGTGTGGGTAGGCCTAGCGCCCGCAAAAGGAAATGCCCCAAAACAAAACGTGGACACATCACATTTTCACAAAGAAAACAGAGCTGTTTTTTACAAAGTGCCTAGCTGTGGATTTTGGCCTCTAGCTCAGCCGGCACCTGGTGAAACCTAGCAAACCAGTGCATTTTTGCAAACTAGACACCTAGGGGAATCCAAGATTGGGTGACATGTGGTACTCTGACCAGGTTCTGTTACCCAGAATCCTTTGCAAACCTCAAAATTTGGCCAAAAAAACACTTTTTCCTCTCATTTCGGTGACAGAAAGTTCTGGAATCTGAGAGGAGCCACAAATTTCCTTCCACCCAGCGTTCCCCCAAGTCTCCCGATACAAATTGTACCTCACTTGTGTGGGTAGGCCTAGCGCCCGCGAAAGGAAATGCCCCAAAACAAAACGTGGACACATCACATTTTCACAAAGAAAACAGAGCTGTTTTTTACAAAGTACCTAGCTGTGGATTTTGGCCTCTAGCTCAGCAGGCACCTGGGGAAACCTAGCAAACCAGCGCATTTCTGAAAACTAGACAACTAGGGGAATCAAAGATGGGGTGACTTGTGGGACTCTGAGCAGGTTCTGTTACACAGGATCCTTTGCAAACCTCAAAATTTGGCCAAAAAAACAAGTTTTCCTCTCATTTCGGTGAGAGAAAGTTCTGGAATCTGAGAGGAGCCCCAAATTTCCTTCCACCCAGCGTTTCCCCAAGTCTCCCGATAAAAATGGTACCTCATTTGTGTGGGTAGGCCTAGCGCCCGCGAAAGGAAATGCCCAAAAACAAAACGTAGACACATCACATTTTCACAAAGAAAACAGAGATGTTTTTTACAAAGTGCCTAGCTGTGGATTTTGGCCTCTAGCTCAGCAGGCACCTGGGGAAACCTAGCAAACCAGCGCATTTTTGAAAACTAGACACCTAGGGGAATGCAAGATGGGGTGACTTGTGGGGCTCTGACCAGGTTCTGTTACCCAGAATCCTTTGCAAACCTCAAAATTTGGCGAAAAAAAACACTTTTTCCTCTCATTTCGGTGACAAAAAGTTCTGGAATCCGAGAGGAGCCACAAATTTCCTTCAACCCAGCGTTCCCCCAAGTCTCCCGATAAAAATGGTTCCTCACTTGTTTGGGTAGGCCTAGCGCCCGCGAAAGGGAATGCCCCAAAACACAACGTGGACACATCACATTTTCACAAAGAAAACAGAGCTGTTTTTAACAAAGTGCCTAGCTGTGGATATGGCCTCTAACTCAGCCGGCACCTGGGGAAACCTAGCAAACCAGTACATTTTTAAAAACTAGACACCTAGGGGAATCCAAGATGGGGGGACTTGTGGGGCTCTGACCAGGTTCTGTTACCCAGAATTCTTTGCAAACCTCAAAATGTGGTAAAAAAAACACCTTTTCCTCTCATTTCGGTGACAGAAAGTTGTGGAATCTGAGAGGAGCCACAAATTTCCTTCCACCCAGCGTTCCCCCAAGTCTCCCGATAAAAATTGTACCTCACTTGTGTGGGTAGGCCTAGCGCCCACAAAAGGAAATGCCCCAAAACACAAGGTGGACACATCACATTTTCACAAAGAAAACATAACTATTTTTTACAAGGTGCCTCGCTGTGGATTTTGGTCTCTAGCTCAGCCGGCACCTGGGGAAACCTAGCAAACCAGTGCATTTTTGAATACTAGACACCTAGGGGAATCCAAGATGGGGAGACATGTGGTACTCTGACCAGGTTCTGTTACCCAGAATCCTTTGCAAACCTTTAAAATTTGGCCAAAAAAACACTTTTTCCGCTCATTTCGGTGACAGAAAGTTCTGGAATCTGAGAGGAGCCACAAATTTCCTTCCACCCAGCGTTCCCCCTAGTCTCCCGATACAAATTGTACCTCACTTGTCTGGGTAGGCCTAGCGCCCACAAAAGGAAATGCCCCAAAACACAATGTGGACACATCACATTTTCACAAAGAAAACAGAGCTGTTTTTTACAAAGTGCCTAGCTGTGGATTTTGGCCTCTAGCTCAGCCGGCACCTGGGGAAACCTAGCAAACCAGCGCAGTTTTGAAAACTAGACAGCTAGGGGAATCCAAGATGGGGTGACATGTGGTACTCTGACCAGGTTCAGGTACCCAGAATCCTTTGCAAACCTCACAATTTGGCCAAAAAAACTAGTTTTCCTCTCATTTCGATGACAGAAACTTCTAGAATCTGAGAGGAACCACAAATTTCCTTCCAGCCAGCGTTTCCCCAAGTCTCCTGATAAAAATGGTTCCTCACTTGTTTGGGTAGGCCTAGCGCCCGCGAAAGGGAATGCCTCAAAACACAACGTGGACACATCACATTTTCACAAAGAAAACAGAGCTGTTTTTAACAAAGTGCCTAGCTGTGGATATGGCCTCTAGCTCAGCCGGCACCTGGGGAAACCTAGCAAACCAGTGCATTTTTAAAAACTAGACACCTAGGGGAATCCAAGATGGGGTGACATGTGGTACTCTGATCAGGTTCAGGTACCCAGAATCCTTTGCAAACCTCAAAATGTGGCCAAAAAAACACCCTTTCCTCTCATTTCGGTGACAGAAAGTTGTGGAATCTGAGAGGAGCCACAATTTCCTTCCACCCAGCGTTCCCCCAAGTCTCCTGATAAAAACTGTCCTTACTTGTGTGGGTAGTCCTAGCGCCCATGAAAGGAAATGCCCCAAAACACAACGTGGACACATCACATTTTCACAAAGAAAACAGAGCTGTTTTTTACAAAGTGCCTAGCTGTGGATTTTGGCCTAAAGCTCAGCCGGCACCTGGGGAAACCTAGCAAACCAGTGCATTTTTTAAAACTAGACACCTAGGGGAATCCAAGATGGGGTGACATGTGGTACTCTGACCAGGTTCTGTTACCCAGAATCCTTTGCAAACCTCAAAATTTGGCCAAAAAAACACTTTTTCCTCTCATTTCGGTGACAGAAAGTTCTGGAATCTGAGAGGAGCCACAAATTTCCTTCCACCCAGCGTTCCCCCAAGTCTCCCGATACAAATTGTACCTCACTTGTGTGGGTAGGCCTAGCGCCCGCGAAAGGAAATGCCCCAAAACAAAACGTGGACACATTACATTTTCACAAAGAAAACAGAGCTGTTTTTAACAAAGTGCCTAGCTGTGGATATGGCCTCTAGCTCAGCAGGCACCTGGGGAAACCTAGCAAACCAGCGCATTTCTGAAAACTAGACACCTAGGGGAATCAAAGATGGGGTGACTTGTGGGACTCTGACCAGGTTCTGTTACCCAGTATCCTTTGCAAACCTCAAAATTTGGCCAAAAAAACAAGTTTTCCTCTCATTTCGGTGACAGAAAGTTCTGGAATCTGAGAGGAGCCACAAATTTCCTTCCACCCAGCGTTTCCCCAAGTCTCCCGATAAAAATGGTACCTCACTTGTGTGGGTAGGCCTAGCGCCCGCAAAAGGAAATGCCCAAAAACAAAACGTACACACATCACATTTTCACAAAGAAAACAGAGCTGTTTTTAACAAAGTGCCTAGCTGTGGATATGGCCTCTAGCTCAGCCGGCACCTGGGGAAACCTAGCAAACCAGTACATTTTTAAAAACTAGACACCTAGGGGAATGCAAGATGGGGGGACTTGTGGGGCTCTGACCAGGTTCTGTTACCCAGAATCCTTTGCAAACCTCAAAATGTAACCAAAAATAAAACACTTTTTCCTCTCATTTCGGTGACAAAAAGTTCTGGAATCTGAAAGCAGCCACAAATTTCCTTCCATCCAGCGTTCCCCCAAGTCTTCCGATAAAAATGGTACCTCACTTGTGTGGGTAGCCCTAGCGCCCACGAAAAGAAATGCCCCAAAATACAATGTGGACACATCACATTTTCACAAAGAAAACAGAACTATTTTTTACAAGGTGCCTCGCGGTGGAATTTGGTCTCTAGCTCAGCCGGCACCTGGGGAAACCTAGCAAACCAGCGCAGTTTTGAAAACTAGACACCTAGGGGAATCCAAGATGGGGTGACTTGTGGTACTCTGACCAAGTTCTGTTACCCAGAATCCTTTGCAAACCTCAAAATTTGGCCAAAAAAACAAGTTTTCCTCTCATTTCGATGACAGAAAGTTCTGGAATCTGAGCGGAGCCACAAATTTCTTCCACCCAGCGTTCCCACAAGTCTCCCGATACAAATTGTACCTCACTTGTCTGGGTAGGCCTAGCGCCCACGAAAGGAAATGCCCCAAAACACAATGTGGACACATCACATTTTCACAAAGAAAACAGAGCTGTTTTTTACAAAGTGCCTAGCTGTGGATTTTGGCCTCTAGCTCAGCCGGCACCTGGGGAAACCTAGCAAACCAGCGCATTTTTGAAAACTAGACACCTAGGGGAATCCAAGATGGGGTGACTTGTGGTACTCTGACCAAGTTCTGTTACCCAGAATGCTTTGCAAACCTCAAAATTTGGCCAAAAAAACAAGTTTTCCTCTCATTTCGATGACAGAAACTTCTAGAATCTGAGAGGAGCCACAAATTTCCTTCCAGCCAGCGTTCCCCCAAGTCTCCTGATAAAAATGGTTCCTCACTTGTTTGGGTAGGCCTAGCGCCCGTGAAAGGGAATGCCTTAAAACACAACGTGGACACATCACATTTTCACAAAGAAAACAGAGCTGTTTTTAACAAAGTGCCTAGCTGTGGATATGGCCTCTAGCTCAGCCGGCACCTGGGGAAACCTAGCAAACCAGTGCATTTTTAAAAACTAGACACCTAGGGGAATCCAAGATGGGGTGACTTGTGGGGCTCTGACCAGGTTCTGTTACCCAGAATCCTTTGCAAACCTCAAAATGTGGCCAAAAAAACACCCTTTCCTCTCATTTCGGTGACAGAAAGTTGTGGAATCTGAGAGGAGCCACAAATTTCCTTCCACCCAGCGTTCCCCGAAGTCTCCCGATAAAAATTGTCCCTACTTGTGTGGGTAGGCCTAGCGCCCACGAAAGGAAATGTCCCAAAACACTACGTGGACACATCACATTTTCACAAAGAAAACAGAGCTGTTTTTTACAAAGTGCCTAGCTGTGGATTTTGGCCTCTAGCTCAGCCGGCACCTGGGGAAGCCTAGCAAACCAGTGCATTTTTTAAAACTAGACACCTAGGGGAATCCAAGATGGGGTGACTTGTTGGACTCGGACCAGGTTCTGTTACCCAGAATCCTTTGCAAACCTCGAAATTTGGCCAAAAAAACAAGTTTTCCTCTCATTTCGGTGACAGAAAGTTCTGGAATCTGAGAGGAGCCACAATTTTCCTCCCACCCAGCGTTTCCCCAAGTCTCCCGATAAAAATGGTACCTCACTTGTGTGGGTAGGCCTAGCGCCCGCAAAAGGAAATGCCCCAAAACAAAACGTGGACACATCACATTTTCACAAAGAAAACAGAGCTGTTTTTTACAAAGTGCCTAGCTGTGGATTTTGGCCTCTAGCTCAGCCGGCACCTGGTGAAACCTAGCAAACCAGTGCATTTTTGCAAACTAGACACCTAGGGGAATCCAAGATTGGGTGACATGTGGTACTCTGACCAGGTTCTGTTACCCAGAATCCTTTGCAAACCTCAAAATTTGGCCAAAAAAACACTTTTTCCTCTCATTTCGGTGACAGAAAGTTCTGGAATCTGAGAGGAGCCACAAATTTCCTTCCACCCAGCGTTCCCCCAAGTCTCCCGATACAAATTGTACCTCACTTGTGTGGGTAGGCCTAGCGCCCGCGAAAGGAAATGCCCCAAAACAAAACGTGGACACATCACATTTTCACAAAGAAAACAGAGCTGTTTTTTACAAAGTACCTAGCTGTGGATTTTGGCCTCTAGCTCAGCAGGCACCTGGGGAAACCTAGCAAACCAGCGCATTTCTGAAAACTAGACAACTAGGGGAATCAAAGATGGGGTGACTTGTGGGACTCTGAGCAGGTTCTGTTACACAGGATCCTTTGCAAACCTCAAAATTTGGCCAAAAAAACAAGTTTTCCTCTCATTTCGGTGAGAGAAAGTTCTGGAATCTGAGAGGAGCCCCAAATTTCCTTCCACCCAGCGTTTCCCCAAGTCTCCCGATAAAAATGGTACCTCATTTGTGTGGGTAGGCCTAGCGCCCGCGAAAGGAAATGCCCAAAAACAAAACGTAGACACATCACATTTTCACAAAGAAAACAGAGATGTTTTTTACAAAGTGCCTAGCTGTGGATTTTGGCCTCTAGCTCAGCAGGCACCTGGGGAAACCTAGCAAACCAGCGCATTTTTGAAAACTAGACACCTAGGGGAATGCAAGATGGGGTGACTTGTGGGGCTCTGACCAGGTTCTGTTACCCAGAATCCTTTGCAAACCTCAAAATTTGGCGAAAAAAAACACTTTTTCCTCTCATTTCGGTGACAAAAAGTTCTGGAATCCGAGAGGAGCCACAAATTTCCTTCAACCCAGCGTTCCCCCAAGTCTCCCGATAAAAATGGTACCTCACTTGTGTGGGTAGCCCTAGCTCTCACGAAAAGAAATGCCCCAAAATACAATGTGGACACATCACATTTTCACAAAGAAAACAGAACTATTTTTTACAAGGTGCCTCGCTGTGGATTTTGGTCTCTAGCTCAGCCGGCACCTGGGGAAACCTAGCAAACCAGTGCATTTTTGAAAACTAGACACCTAGGGGAATCCAAGATGGGGTGACATCTGGTACTCTGACCAGGTTCTGTTACCCAGAATCCTTTGCAAACCTCAAAATTTGGCCAAAAAAACACTTTTTCCTCTCATTTCGGTGACAGAAAGTTCTGGAATCTGAGAGGAGCCACAAATTTCCTTCCACCCAGAGTTCCCCCAAGTCTCCCGATACAAATTGTACCTCACTTGTCTGGGTAGGCCTAGCGCCCGCGAAAGGAAATGCCCCAAAACAAAACGTGGACACATCACATTTTCACAAAGAAAACAGAGCTGTTTTTTACAAAGTGCCTAGCTGTGGATTTTGGCCTCTAGCTCAGCCGGCACCTGGGGAAACCTAGCAAACCAGCGCATTTTTTAAAACTAGACACCTAGGGGAATCCAGGATGGGGTGACTTGTGGGGCTCTGACCAGGTTCTGTTACCCAGAATCCTTTGCAAACCTCAAAATTTGGCAAAAACAAAAACACATTTTCCTCTCATTTCAGTGACAAAAAGTTCTGGAATCTGAGAGCAGCCACAAATTTCCTTCCATCCAGCGTTCCCCCAAGTCTCCCGATAAAAATGGTACCTCACTTGTGTGGGTAGCCCTAGAGCCCACGAAAAGAAATGCCCCAAAATACAATGTGGACACATCACATTTTCGCAAAGAAAACAGAACTATTTTTTACAAGGTGCCTCGCTGTGGATTTTGGTCTCTAGCTCAGCCGGCACCTGGGGAAACCTAGCAAACCAGTTCATTTTTGCAAACTAGACACCTAGGGGAATCCAAGATGGGGTGACATGTGGTACTCTGACCAGGTTCTGTTACCCAGAATCCTTTGCAAACCTCAAAATTTGGCCAAAAAAACACTTTTTCCGCTCATTTCGGTGACAGAAAGTTCTGGAATCTGAGAGGAGCCACAAATTTCCTTCCACCCAGCGTTCCCCCTAGTCTCCCGATACAAATTGTACCTCACTTGTCTGGGTAGGCCTAGCGCCCACAAAAGGAAATGCCCCAAAACACAATGTGGACACATCACATTTTCACAAAGAAAACAGAGCTGTTTTTTACAAAGTGCCTAGCTGTGGATTTTGGCCTCTAGCTCAACCGGCACCTGGGGAAACCTAGCAAACCAGCGCAGTTTTGAAAACTAGACACCTAGGGGAATCAAAGATGGGGTGACATGTGGTACTCTGACCAGGTTCACGTACCCAGAATCCTTTGCAAACCTCACAATTTGGCCAAAAAAACAAGTTTTCCTCTCATTTCGATGACAGAAACTTCTAGAATCTGAGAGGAACCACAAATTTCCTTCCAGCCAGCGTTTCCCCAAGTCTCCTGATAAAAATGGTTCCTCACTTGTTTGGGTAGGCCTAGCGCCCGCGAAAGGGAATGCCTCAAAACACAACGTGGACACATCACATTTTCACAAAGAAAACAGAGCTGTTTTTAACAAAGTGCCTAGCTGTGGATATGGCCTCTAGCTCAGCCGGCACCTGGGGAAACCTAGCAAACCAGTGCATTTTTAAAAACTAGACACCTAGGGGAATCCAAGATGGGGTGACATGTGGTACTCTGACCAGGTTCAGGTACCCAGAATCCTTTGCAAACCTCAAAATGTGGCCAAAAAAACACCCTTTCCTCTCATTTCGGTGACAGAAAGTTGTGGAATCTGAAAGGAGCCACAAATTTCCTTCCACCCAGCGTTCCCCCAAGTCTCCTGATAAAAACTGTCCTTACTTGTGTGGGTAGGCCTAGCGCCCATGAAAGGAAATGCCCCAAAACACAACGTCGACACATCACATTTTCACAAAGAAAACAGAGCTGTTTTTTACAAAGTGCCTAGCTGTGGATTTTGGCCTAAAGCTCAGCCGGCACCTGGGGAAACCTAGCAAACCAGTGCATTTTTTAAAACTAGACACCTAGGGGAATCCAAGATGGGGTGACTTGTTGGACTCGGACCAGGTTCTGTTACCCAGAATCCTTTGCAAACCTCAAAATTTGGCCAAAAAAACTAGTTTTCCTCTCATTTCGGTGACAGAAAGTTCTGGAATCTGAGAGGAGCCACAAATTTCCTTCCACCCAGCGTTTCCCCAAGTCTCCCGATAAAAATGGTACCTCACTTGTGTGGGTAGGCCTAGCGCCCGCGAAAGGAAATGCCCCAAAACAAAACGTGGACACATCACATTTTCACAAAGAAAACAGAGCTGTTTTTTACAAAGTGCCTAGTTGTGGATTTTGGCCTCTAGCTCAGCCGGCACCTGGGGAAACCTAGCAAACCAGCACATTTTTGAAAACTAGACACCTAGGGGAATCAATGATGGGGTGACTTGTGGGGCTCTGACCAGGTTCTGTTACCCAGAATCCTTTGCAAACCTCAAAATTTGGCAAAAACAAAAACACATTTTCCTCTCATTTCGGTGACAAAAAGTTCTGGAATCTGAAAGCAGCCACAAATTTCCTTCCATCCAGCGTTCCCCCAAGTCTTCCGATAAAAATGGTACCTCACTTGTGTGGGTAGCCCTAGCGCCCACGAAAAGAAATGCCCCAAAATACAATGTGGACACATCACATTTTCACAAAGAAAACACAACTATTTTTTACAAGGTGCCTCGCGGTGGAATTTGGTCTCTAGCTCAGCCGGCACCTGGGGAAACCTAGCAAACCAGCGCAGTTTTGAAAACTAGACACCTAGGGGAATCCAAGATGGGGTGACTTGTGTTACTCTGACCAAGTTCTGTTACCCAGAATCCTTTGCAAACCTCAAAATTTGGCCAAAAAAACAAGTTTTCCTCTCATTTCGATGACAGAAAGTTCTGGAATCTGAGCGGAGCCACAAATTTCTTCCGCCCAGCGTTCCCACAAGTCTCCCGATACAAATTGTACCTCACTTGTCTGGGTAGGCCTAGCGCCCGTGAAAGGGAATGCCTTAAAACACAACGTGGACACATCACATTTTCACAAAGAAAACAGAGCTGTTTTTAACAAAGTGCCTAGCTGTGGATATGGCCTCTAGCTCAGCCGGCACCTGGGGAACCCTAGCAAACCAGTGCATTTTTAAAAACTAGACACCTAGGGGAATCCAAGATGGGGTGACTTGTGGGGCTCTGACCAGGTTCTGTTACCCAGAATCCTTTGCAAACCTCAAAATGTGGCCAAAAAAACACCCTTTCCTCTCATTTCGGTGACAGAAAGTTGTGGAATCTGAGAGGAGCCACAAATTTCCTTCCACCCAGCGTTCCCCGAAGTCTCCCGATAAAAATTGTCCCTACTTGTGTGGGTAGGCCTAGCGCCCACGAAAGGAAATGTCCCAAAACACTACGTGGACACATCACATTTTCACAAAGAAACAGAGCTGTTTTTTACAAAGTGCCTAGCTGTGGATTTTGGCCTCTAGCTCAGCCGGCACCTGGGGAAGCCTAGCAAACCAGTGCATTTTTTAAAACTAGACACCTAGGGGAATCCAAGATGGGGTGACTTGTTGGACTCGGACCAGGTTCTGTTACCCAGAATCCTTTGCAAACCTCGAAATTTGGCCAAAAAAACAAGTTTTCCTCTCATTTCGGTGACAGAAAGTTCTGGAATCTGAGAGGAGCCACAAATTTCCTCCCACCCAGCGTTTCCCCAAGTCTCCCGATAAAAATGGTACCTCACTTGTGTGGGTAAGCCTAGCGCCCGCAAAAGGAAATGCCCCAAAACAAAACGTGGACACATCACATTTTCACAAAGAAAACAGAGCTGTTTTTTACAAAGTTCCTAGCTGTGGATTTTGGCCTCTAGCTCAGCCGACACCTGGTGAAACCTAGCAAACCAGTGCATTTTTGCAAACTAGACACCTAGGGGAATCCAAGATGGGGTGACATGTGGTACTCTGACCAGGTTCTGTTACCCAGAATCCTTTGCAAACCTCAAAATTTGGCCAAAAAAACACTTTTTCCTCTCATTTCGGTGACAGAAAGTTCTGGAATCTGAGAGGAGCCACAAATTTCCTTCCACCCAGCGTTCCCCCAAGTCTCCCGATACAAATTGTACCTCACTTCTGTGGGTAGGCCTAGCGCCCGCGAAAGGAAATGCCCCAAAACAAAACGTGGACACATCACATTTTCACAAAGAAAACAGAGCTGTTTTTTACAAAGTACCTAGCTGTGGATTTTGGCCTCTAGCTCAGCAGGCACCTGGGGAAACCTAGCAAACCAGCGCATTTCTGAAAACTAGACAACTAGGGGAATCAAAGATGGGGTGACTTGTGGGACTCTGACCAGGTTCTGTTACACAGGATCCTTTGCAAACCTCAAAATTTGGCCAAAAAAACAAGTTTTCCTCTCATTTCGGTGACAGAAAGTTCTGGAATCTGAGAGGAGCCCCAAATTTCCTTCCACCCAGCGTTTCCCCAAGTCTCCCGATAAAAATGGTACCTCATTTGTGTGGGTAGGCCTAGCGCCCGCGAAAGGAAATGCCCAAAAACAAAACATAGACACATCACATTTTCACAAAGAAAACAGAGATGTTTTTTACAAAGTGCCTAGCTGTGGATTTTGGCCTCTAGCTCAGCAGGCACCTGGGGAAACCTAGCAAACCAGCGCATTTTTGAAAACTAGACACCTAGGGGAATGCAAGATGGGGTGACTTGTGGGGCTCTGACCAGGTTCTGTTACCCAGAATCCTTTGCAAACCTCAAAATTTGTCGAAAAAAAACACTTTTTCCTCTCATTTCGGTGACAAAAAGTTCTGGAATCCGAGAGGAGCCACAAATTTCCTTCAACCCAGCGTTCCCCCAAGTCTCCCGATAAAAATGGTACCTCACTTGTGTGGGTAGCCCTAGCTCTCACGAAAAGAAATGCCCCAAAATACAATGTGGACACATCACATTTTCACAAAGAAAACAGAACTATTTTTTACAAGGTGCCTCGCTGTGGATTTTGGTCTCTAGCTCAGCCGGCACCTGGGGAAACCTAGCAAACCAGTGCATTTTTGAAAACTAGACACCTAGGGGAATCCAAGATGGGGTGACATCTGGTACTCTGACCAGGTTCTGTTACCCAGAATCCTTTGCAAACCTCAAACTTTGGCCAAAAAAACACTTTTTCCTCTCATTTCGGTGACAGAAAGTTCTGGAATCTGAGAGGAGCCACAAATTTCCTTCCACCCAGAGTTCCCCCAAGTCTCCCGATACAAATTGTACCTCACTTGTCTGGGTAGGCCTAGCGCCCGCAAAAGGAAATGCCCCAAAACAAAACGTGGACACATCACATTTTCACAAAGAAAACAGAGCTGTTTTTTACAAAGTGACTAGCTGTGGATTTTGGCCTCTAGCTCAGCCGGCACCTGGGGAAACCTAGCAAACCAGCGCATTTTTTAAAACTAGACACCTAGGGGAATCCAGGATGGGGTGACATGTGGTACTCTGACCAGGTTCTGTTACCCAGAATCCTTTGCAAACCTCAAAATTTGGCCAAAAAAACACTTTTTCCGCTCATTTCGGTGACAGAAAGTTCTGGAATCTGAGAGGAGCCACAAATTTCCTTCCACCCAGCGTTCCCCCTAGTCTCCCGATACAAATTGTACCTCACTTGTCTGGGTAGGCCTAGCGCCCACAAAAGGAAATGCCCCAAAACACAATGTGGACACATCACATTTTCACAAAGAAAACAGAGCTGTTTTTTACAAAGTGCCTAGCTGTGGATTTTGGCCTCTAGCTCAACCGGCACCTGGGGAAACCTAGCAAACCAGCGCAGTTTTGAAAACTAGACACCTAGGGGAATCCAAGATGGGGTGACATGTGGTACTCTGACCAGGTTCACGTACCCAGAATCCTTTGCAAACCTCACAATTTGGCCAAAAAAACAAGTTTTCCTCTCATTTCGATGACAGAAACTTCTAGAATCTGAGAGGAACCACAAATTTCCTTCCAGCCAGCGTTTCCCCAAGTCTCCTGATAAAAATGGTTCCTCACTTGTTTGGGTAGGCCTAGCGCCCGCGAAAGGGAATGCCTCAAAACACAACGTGGACACATCACATTTTCACAAAGAAAACAGAGCTGTTTTTAACAAAGTGCCTAGCTGTGGATATGGCCTCTAGCTCAGCCGGCACCTGGGGAAACCTAGCAAACCAGTGCATTTTTAAAAACTAGACACCTAGGGGAATCCAAGATGGGGTGACATGTGGTACTCTGACCAGGTTCAGGTACCCAGAATCCTTTGCAAACCTCAAAATGTGGCCAAAAAAACACCCTTTCCTCTCATTTCGGTGACAGAAAGTTGTGGAATCTGAGAGGAGCCACAAATTTCCTTCCACCCAGCGTTCCCCCAAGTCTCCTGATAAAAACTGTCCTTACTTGTGTGGGTAGGCCTAGCGCCCATGAAAGGAAATGCCCCAAAACACAACGTGGACACATCACATTTTCACAAAGAAAACAGAGCTGTTTTTTACAAAGTGCCTAGCTGTGGATTTTGGCCTAAAGCTCAGCCGGCACCTGGGGAAACCTAGCAAACCAGTGCATTTTTTAAAACTAGACACCTAGGGGAATCCAAGATGGGGTGACTTGTGGGACTCTGACCAGGTTCTGTTACCCAGAATCCTTTGCAAACCTCAAAATTTGGCCAAAAAAACAGGTTTTCCTCTCATTTCGGTGACAGAAAGTTCTGGAATCTGAGAGGAGCCACAAATTTCCTTCCACCCAGCGTTTCCCCAAGTCTCCCGATAAAAATGGTACCTCACTTGTGTGAGTAGGCCTAGCGCCCGCGAAAGGAAATGCCCAAAAACAAAACATACTCACATCACATTTTCACAAAGAAAACAGAGCTGTTTTTAACAAAGTGCCTAGCTGTGGATATGGGCTCTAGCTCAGCCGGCATCTGGGGAAACCTAGCAAACCAGTACATTTTTAAAAATTAGACACCTAGGGGAATCCAAGATGGGGTGACATGTCGTACTCTGACCAGGTTCTGTTACCCAGAATCCTTTGCAAACCTCAAAATTTAACCAAAAAAAAAACCTTTTTCCTCTCATTTCGGTGACAAAAAGTTCTGGAATCTGAAAGCAGCCACAAATTTCCTTCCATCCAGCGTTCCCCCAAGTCTCCCGATAAAAATGGTACCTCACTTGTGTGGGTAGCCCTAGCGCCCACGAAAAGAAATGCCCCAAAATACAATGTGGACACATCACATTTTCACAAAGAAAACAGAACTTTTTTTTACAAGGTGCCTCGCGGTGGATTTTGGTCTCTAGCTCAGCCGGCACCTGGGGAAACCTAGCAAACCAGTGCATTTTTGAAAACTAGACACCTAGGGGAATCCAAGATGGGGTGACTTGTTGGACTCGGACCAGGTTCTGTTACCCAGAATCCTTTGCAAACCTCAAAATTTGGCCAAAAAAACTAGTTTTCCTCTCATTTCGGTGACAGAAAGTTCTGGAATCTGAGAGGAGCCACAAATTTCCTTCCACCCAGCGTTTCCCCAAGTCTCCCGATAAAAATGGTACCTCACTTGTGTGGGTAGGCCTAGCGCCCGCGAAAGGAAATGCCCCAAAACAAAACGTGGACACATCACATTTTCACAAAGAAAACAGAGCTGTTTTTTACAAAGTGCCTAGTTGTGGATTTTGGCCTCTAGCTCAGCCGGCACCTGGGGAAACCTAGCAAACCAGCGCATTTTTGAAAACTAGACACCTAGGGGAATCAATGATGGGGTGACTTGTGGGGCTCTGACCAGGTTCTGTTACCCAGAATCCTTTGCAAACCTCAAAATTTGGCAAAAACAAAAACACATTTTCCTCTCATTTCGGTGACAAAAAGTTCTGGAATCTGAGAGCAGCCACAAATTTCCTTCCATCCAGCGTTCCCCCAAGTCTCCCGATAAAAATGTACCTCACTTGTATGGGTAGCCCTAGAGCCCACGAAAAGAAATGCCCCAAAATACAATGTGGACACATCACATTTTCACAAAGAAAACAGAACTATTTTTTACAAGGTACCTCCCTGTGGATTTTGGTCTCTAGCTCAGCCGGCACCATGGGAAACCTAGCAAATCAGTGCATTTTTGAAAACTAGACACCTAGGGGAATCCAAGATGGGGTGACATGTGGTACTCTGACCAGGTTCTGTTACCCAGAATCCTTTGCAAACCTCAAAATTTGGCCAAAAAAACACTTTTTCCTCTCATTTCGGTGACAGAAAGTTCTGGAATCTGAGAGGAGCCACAAATTTACTTCCACCCAGCGTTCCCCAAGTCTCCCGATACAAATTGTACCTCACTTGTGTGGGTACGCCTAGCGCCCGCGAAAGGAAATGCCCCAAAGCAAAAGGTGGACACATTACATTTTCACAAAGAAAACAGAGCTGTTTTTTACAAAGTACCTAGCTGTGGATTTTGGCCTCTAGCTCAGCAGGCACCTGGGGAAACCTAGCAAACCAGTGCATTTCTGAAAACTAGACACCTAGGGGAATCAAAGATGGGGTGACTTGTGGGACTCTGACCAGGTTCTGTTACTCAGAATCCTTTGCAAACCTCAAAATTTGGCCAAAAAAAACGGTTTTCCTCTCATTTCGGTGACAGAAAGTTCTGGAATCTGAGAGGAGCCACAAATTTCCTTCCACCCTTCGTTTCCCCAAGTCTCCCGATAAAAATGGTACCTCACTTGTGTGGGTAGGCCTAGCGCCCGCGAAAGGAAATGCCCAAAAACAAAACGTACACACATCACATTTTCACAAAGAAAACAGAGCTGTTTTTAACAAAGTGCCTAGCTGTGGATATGGCCTCTATCTCAGCCGGCATCTGGGGAAACCTAGCAAACCAGTACATTTTTAAAAATTAGACACCTAGGGGAATCCAAGATGGGGTGACATGTGGCACTCTGACCAGGTTCTGTAACCCAGAATCCTTTGCAAACCTCAAAATTTAACCCAAAAAAAAAACTTTTTCCTCTCATTTCGGTGACAAAAAGTTCTGGAATCTGAAAGAAGCCACAAATTTCCTTTTAACCAGCGTTTCCCCAAGTCTCCCGATAAAAATGGTACCTCACTTGTGTGGGTAGCCCTAGCGCCCACGAAAAGAAATGCCCCAAAATACAATGTCGACACATCACATTTTCACAAAGAAAACAGAACAATTTTTTACAAGGTGCCTCGCAGTGGATTTTGGTCTCTAGCTCAGCCGGCACCTGGGGAAACCTAGCAAACCAGTGCATTTTTTAAAACTAGACACCTAGGGGAATCCAAGATGGGGTGACATGTGGTACTCTGACCAGGTTCTGTTACCCAGAATCCTTTGCAAACCTCAAAATTTGGCCAAAAAAACACTTTTTCCTCTCATTTCGGTGACAGAAAGTTCTGGAATCTGAGCGGAGCCACAAATTTCTTCCACCCAGCGTTCCCACAAGTCTCCCGATACAAATTGTACCTCACTTGTCTGGGTAGGCCTAGCGCCCACGAAAGGAAATGCCCCAAAACACAATGTGGACACATCACATTTTCACAAAGAAAACAGAGCTGTTTTTTACAAAGTGCCTAGCTGTGGATTTTGGCCTCTAGCTCAGCCGGCACCTGGGGAAACCTAGCAAACCAGCGCATTTTTTAAAACTAGACACCTAGGGGAATCCAAGATGGGGTGACTTGTGGTACTCTGACCAAGTTCTGTTACCCAGAATCCTTTGCAAACCTCAAAATTTGGCCAAAAAAACTAGTTTTCCTCTCATTTAGATGACAGAAACTTCTAGAATCTGAGAGGAACCACAAATTTCCTTCCAGCCAGCTTTTCCCCAAGTCTCCTGATAAAAATGGTTCCTCACTTGTTTGGGTAGGCCTAGCGCCCGTGAAAGGGAATGCCTTAAAACACAACGTGGACACATCACATTTTCACAAAGAAAACAGAGCTGTTTTTAACAAAGTGCCTAGCTGTGGATATGGCCTCTAGCTCAGCCGGCACCTGGGGAAACCTAGCAAACCAGTGCATTTTTAAAAACTAGACACCTAGGGGAATCCAAGATGGGGTGACTTGTTGGACTCGGACCAGGTTCTGTTACCCAGAATCCTTTGCAAACCTCAAAATTTGGCCAAAAAAACTAGTTTTCCTCTCATTTCGGTGACAGAAAGTTCTGGAATCTGAGAGGAGCCACAAATTTCCTTCCACCCAGCGTTTCCCCAAGTCTCCCGATAAAAATGGTACCTCACTTGTGTGGGTAGGCCTAGCGCCCGCGAAAGGAAATGCCCCAAAACAAAACGTGGACACATCACATTTTCACAAAGAAAACAGAGCTGTTTTTTACAAAGTGCCTAGTTGTGGATTTTGGCCTCTAGCTCAGCAGGCACCTGGGGAAACCTAGCAAACCAGCGCATTTTTGAAAACTAGACACCTAGGTGAATGCAAGATGGGGTGACTTGTGGGGCTCTGACCAGGTTCTGTTACCCAGAATCCTTTGCAAACCTCAAAATTTGGCGAAAAAAACCACTTTTTCCTCTCATTTCGGTGACAAAAAGTTCTGGAATCCGAGAGGACCCACAAATTTCCTTCAACCCAGCGTTCCCCCAAGTCTCCCGATAAAAATGGAACCTCACTTGTGTGGGTAGCCCTAGCTCTCACGAAAAGAAATGCCCCAAAATACAATGTGGACACATCACATTTTCACAAAGAAAACAGAACTATTTTTTACAAGGTGCCTCGCTGTGGATTTTGGTCTCTAGCTCAGCCGGCACCTGGGGAAACCTAGCAAACCAGTGCATTTTTGAAAACTAGACACCTAGGGGAATCCAAGATGGGGTGACATGTGGTACTCTGACCAGGTTCTGTTACCCAGAATCCTTTGCAAACCTCAAAATTTGGCCAAAAAAACTAGTTTTCCTCTCATTTCGGTGACAGAAAGTTCTGGAATCTGAGAGGAGCCACAAATTTCCTTCCACCCAGCGTTTCCCCACGTCTCCCGATAAAAATGGTACCTCACTTGTGTGGGTAGGCCTAGCGCCCGCGAAAGGAAATGCCCCAAAACAAAACGTGGACACATCACATTTTCACAAAGAAAACAGAGCTGTTTTTTACAAAGTGCCTAGTTGTGGATTTTGGCCTCTAGCTCAGCCGGCACCTGGGGAAACCTAGCAAACCAGCGCATTTTTGAAAACTAGACACCTAGGGGAATGCAAGATGGGGTGACTTGTGGGGCTCTGACCAGGTTCTGTTACCCAGAATCCTTTGCAAACCTCAAAATTTGGCCAAAAAAACAAGTTTTCCTCTCATTTCGGTGACAGAAAGTTCTGGAATCTGAGAGGAGCCACAAATTTCCTTCCACCCAGCGTTTCCCAAAGTCTCCCGATAAAAATGGTACCTCACTTGTGTGGGTAGGCCTAGCGCCCGCGAAAGGAAATGCCCAAAAACAAAACGTACACACATCACATTTTCACAAAGAAAACAGAGCTGTTTTTAACAAAGTGCCTAGCTGTGGATATGGCCTCTAGCTCAGCCGGCATCTGGGGAAACGTAGCAAACCAGTACATTTTTAAAAATTAGACACCTAGGGGAATCCAAGATGGGGTGACATGTGGTACTCTGACCAGGTTCTGTTACCCAGAATCCTTTGCAAACCTCAAAATTTAACCAAAAAAAAAAAACTTTTTCCTCTCATTTCCGTGACAAAAAGTTCTGGAATCTGAAAGCAGCCACAAATTTCCTTCCATCCAGCGTTCCCCCAAGTCTCCCGATAAAAATGGTACCTCACCTGTGTGGGTAGCCCTAGCGCCCACGAAAAGAAATGCCCCAAAATACAATGTGGACACATCACATTTTCACAAAGAAAACAGAACTATTTTTTACAAGGTGCCTCGCGGTGGATTTTGGTCTCTAGCTCAGCCGGCACCTGGGGAAACCTAGCAAACCAGTACATTTTTGAAAACTAGACACCTAGGGGAATCCAAGATGGGGTGACATGTGGTACTCTGACCAGGTTCTGTTACCAAGAATCCTTTGCAAACCTCAAAATTTGGCCAAAAAAACACTTTTTCCTCTCATTTCGGTGACAGAAAGTTCTGGAATCTGAGAGGAGCCACAAATTTCTTCCACCCAGCGTTCCCACAAGTCTCCCGATACAAATTGTACCTCACTTGTCTGGGTAGGCCTAGCGTCCACGAAAGGAAGTGCCCCAAAACACAATGTGGACACATCACATTTTCACAAAGAAAACAGAGCTGTTTTTTACAAAGTGCCTAGCTGTGGATTTTGGCCTCTAGCTCAGCCGGCACCTGGGGAAACCTAGCAAACCAGTGCATTTTTGAAAACTAGACACCTAGGGGAATCCAAGATGGGGTGACTTGTGGTACTCTGACCAAGTTCTGTTACCCAGAATCCTTTGCAAACCTCAAAATTTGGCCAAAAAAACTAGTTTTCCTCTCATTTCGATGACAGAAACTTCTAGAATCTGAGAGGAACCACAAATTTCCTTCCAGCCAGCGTTTCCCCAAGTCTCCTGATAAAAATGGTTCCTCACTTGTTTGGGTAGGCCTAGCGCCCGTGAAAGGGAATGCCTTAAAACACAACGAGGACACATCACATTTTCACAAAGAAAACAGAGCTGTTTTTAACAAAGTGCCTAGCTGTGGATATGGCCTCTAGCTCAGCCGGCACCTGGGGAAACCTAGCAAACCAGTGCATTTTTAAAAACTAGACACCTAGGGGAATCCAAGATGGGGTGACTTGTGGGGCTCTGACCAGGTTCTGTTACCCAGAATCCTTTGCAAACCTCAAAATGTGGCCAAAAAAACACCCTTTCCTCTCATTTCGGTGACAGAAAGTTGTGGAATCTGAGAGGAGCCACAAATTTCCTTCCACCCAGCATTCCCCCAAGTCTCCCGATAAAAATTGTCCTTACTTGTGTGGGTAGGCCTAGCGCCCACGAAAGGAAATGTCCCAAAACACTACGTGGACACATCACATTTTCACAAAGAAAACAGAGCTGTTTTTTACAAAGTGCCTAGCTGTGGATTTTGGCCTCTAGCTCAGCCGGCACCTGGGGAAGCCTAGCAAACCAGTGCATTTTTTAAAACTAGACACCTAGGGGAATCCAAGATGGGGTGACTTGTTGGACTCGGACCAGGTTCTGTTACCCAGAATCCTTTGCAAACCTCAAAATCTGGCTAAAACAACAAGTTTTCCTCTCATTTCGGTGACAGAAAGTTCTGGAATCTGAGAGGAGCCACAAATTTCCTCCCACCCAGCGTTTCACCAAGTCTCCCGATAAAAATGGTACCTCACTTGTGTGGGTAGGCCTAGCGCCCGCGAAAGGAAATGCTCCAAAACAAAACGTGGACACATCACATTTTCACAAAGAAAACAGAGCTGTTTTTTACAAAGTGCCTAGCTGTGGATTTTGGCCTCTAGCTCAGCCGGCACCTGGGGAAACCCAGCAAACCAGTGCATTTTTGAAAACTAGACACCTAGGGGAATCCAAGATGGGGTGACATGTGGTACTCTGGCCAGGTTCTGTTACCCAGAATCCTTTGCAAACCTCAAAATTTGGCCAAAAAAACACTTTTTCCTCTCATTTCGGTGACAGAAAGTTCTGGAATCTGAGAGGAGCCACAAATTTCCTTCCACCCTTCGTTCCCCCAAGTCTCCCGATACAAATTGTACCTCACTTGTGTGGGTAGGCCTAGCGCCCGCGAAAGTAAATGCCCCAAATACAAAACGTCGGACACATCACATTTTCACAAAGAAAACAGAGATGTTTTTTACAAAGTGCCTAGCTGTGGATTTTAGCCTCTACCTGAGCAGGCACCTGGGGAAACCTAGCAAACCAGCGCATTTTTGAAAACTAGACACCTAGGGGAATGCAAGATGGCGTGACTTGTGGGCTCTGACCAGGTTCTGTTACCCACAATCCTTTGCAAACCTCAAAATTTGGCCAAAAAAAACACTTTTCCCTCTCATTTCGGTGACAAAAAGTTCTGGAATCCGAGAGGAGCCACAAATTTCCTTCAACCCAGCGTTCCCCCAAGTCTCCCGATAAAAATGGTACCTCACTTCTGTGGGTAGCCCTAGCTCTCACGAAAAGAAATGCCCCAAAATACAATGTGGACACATCACATTTTCACAAAGAAAACAGAACTATTTTTTACAAGGTGCCTCGCTGTGGATTTTGGTCTCTAGCTCAGCCGGCACCTGGGAAAACCTAGCAAACCAGTGCATTTTTGAAAACTAGACACCTAGGGGAATCCAAGATGGGGTGACATGTGGTACTCTGACCAGCTTCTGTTACCCAGAATCCTTTGCAAACCTCAAAATTTGGCCCAAAAAACACTTTTTCCTCTCATTTCGGTGACAGAAAGTTCTGGAATCTGAGAGGAGCCACAAATTTCCTTCCACCCAGCGTTTCCCCAAGTCTCCCGATAAAAATGGTACCTCACTTGTGTGGGTAGGCCTAGCGCCCGCGAAAGGAAATGCCCCAAGACAAAACGTAGACATATCACATTTTCACAAAGAAAACAGAGATGTTTTTTACAAAGTGCCTAGCTGTGGATTTTGGCCTCTAGCTCAGCAGGCACCTGGGGAAACCTAGCAAACCAGCGCATTTTTGAAAACTAGACACCTAGGGGAATGCAAGATGGGGTGACTTGTGGGGCTCTGACCAGGTTCTGTTACCCAGAATCCTTTGCAAACCTCAAAATTTGGCGAAAAAAAAAACACTTTTTCCTCTCATTTCGGTGACAAAAAGTTCTGGAATCCGAGAGGAGCCACAAATTTCCTTCAACCCAGCGTTCCCCCAAGTCTCCCGATAAAAATGGTACCTCACTTGTGTGGGTAGCCCTAGCTCTCATGAAAAGAAATGCCCCAAAATACAATGTGGACACATCACATTTTCACAAAGAAAACAGAACTATTTTTTACAAGGTGCCTCGCTGTGGATTTTGGTCTCTAGCTCAGCCAGCACCTGGGGAAACCTAGCAAACCAGTGCATTTTGGAAAACTAGACACCTAGGGGAATCCAAGATGGGGTGACATGTGGTACTCTGACCAGGTTCTGTTACCCAGAATCCTTTGCAAACCTCAAAATTTGGCCAAAAAAACACTTTTTCCTCTCATTTCGGTGACAGAAAGTTCTGGAATCTGAGAGGAGCCACAAATTTCCTTCCACCCAGCGTTCCCCCAAGTCTCCCGATACAAATTGTACCTCACTTGTGTGGGTAGGCCTAGCGCCCACGAAAGGAAATCCCCAAAACAAAACGTGGACACATCACATTTTCACAAAGAAAACAGAGCTGTTTTTTACAAAGTACCTAGCTGTGGATTTTGGCCTCTAGCTCAGCAGGCATCTGGGGAAACCTAGCAAACCAGCGCATTTCTGAAAACTAGACAACTAGGGGAATCAAAGATGGAGTGACTTGTGGGACTCTGACCAGGTTCTGTTACCCAGAATCCTTTGCAAACCTCAAAATTTGGCCCAAAAAACAAGTTTTCCTCTCATTTCGGTGACAGAAAGTTCTGGAATCTGAGAGGAGCCACAAATTTCCTTCCACCCAGCGTTTCCCCAAGTCTCCCGATAAAAATGGTACCTCACTTGTGTGGGTAGGCCTAGCGCCCGCGAAAGGAAATGCCCAAAAACAAAACGTAGACACATCACATTTTCACAAAGAAAACAGAGATGTTTTTTACAAAGTGCCTAGCTGTGGATTTTGGCCTCTAGCTGAGCAGGCACCTGGGGAAACCTAGCAAACCAGCGCATTTTTTAAAACTAGACACCTACGAGAATGCAAGATGGGGTGACTTGTGGGGCTCTGAGCAGGTTCTGTTACCCACAATCCTTTGCAAACCTCAAAATTTGGCCAAAAAAAACACTTTTCCCTCTCATTTCGGTGACAAAAAGTTCTGGAATCCGAGAGGAGCCACAGATTTCCTTCAACCCAGCGTTCCCCCAAGTCTCCCGATAAAAATGGTACCTCACTTCTGTGGGTAGCCCTAGCTCTCACGAAAAGAAATGCCCCAAAATACAATGTGGACACATCACATTTTCACAAAGAAAACAGAACTATTTTTTACAAGGTGCCTCGCTGTGGATTTTGGTCTCTAGCTCAGCAGGCACCTGGGGAAACCTAGCAAACCAGTGCATTTTTGCAAACTAGACACCTAGGGGAATCCAAGATGGGGTGACATGTGGTACTCTGACCAGGTTCTGTTACCCAGAATCCTTTGCAAACCTCAAAATTTGGCCAAAAAAACACTTTTTCCTCTCATTTCGGTGACAGAAAGTTCTGGAATCTGAGAGGAGCCACAAATTTCCTTCCACCCAGCGTTCCCCCAAGTCTCCCGATACAAATTGTACCTCACTTGTGTGGGTAGGCCTAGCGCCCGCGAAAGGAAATGCCCCAAAACAAAACGTGGACACATCACATTTTCACAAAGAAAACAGAGCTGTTTTTTACAAAGTACCTAGCTGTGGATTTTGGCCTCTAGCTCAGCAGGCATCTGGGGAAACCTAGCAAACCAGCGCATTTCTGAAAACTAGACAACTAGGGGAATCAAAGATGGGGTGACTTGTGGGACTCTGACCAGGTTCTGTTACCCAGAATCCTTTGCAAACCTCAAAATGTGGCCAAAAAAACAAGTTTTCCTCTCATTTCGATGACAGAAAGTTCTGGAATCTGAGAGGAGCCACAAATTTCTTCCACCCAGCGTTCCCACAAGTCTCCCGATACAAATTGTACCTCACTTGTCTGGGTAGGCCTAGCGCCCACGAAAGGAAGTGCCCCAAAACACAATGTGGACACATCACATTTTCACAAAGAAAACAGAGCTGTTTTATACAAAGTGCCTAGCTGTGGATTTTGGCCTCTAGCTCAGCCGGCACCTGGGGAAACCTAGCAAACCAGTGCATTTTTGAAAACTAGACACCTAGGGGAATCCAAGATGGGGTGACTTGTGGTACTCTGACCAAATTCTGTTACCCAGAATCCTTTGCAAACCTCAAAATTTGGCCAAAAAAACTAGTTTTCCTCTCATTTCGATGACAGAAACTTCTAGAATCTGAGAGGAACCACAAATTTCCTTCCAGCCAGCGTTTCCCCAAGTCTCCTGATAAAAATGGTTCCTCACTTGTTTGGGTAGGCCTAGCGCCCGTGAAAGGGAATGCCTTAAAACACAACGAGGACACATCACATTTTCACAAAGAAAACAGAGCTGTTTTTAACAAAGTGCCTAGCTGTGGATATGGCCTCTAGCTCAGCCGGCACCTGGGGAAACCTAGCAAACCAGTGCATTTTTAAAAACTAGACACCTAGGGGAATCCAAGATGGGGTGACTTGTGGGGCTCTGACCAGGTTCTGTTACCCAGAATCCTTTGCAAACCTCAAAATGTGGCCAAAAAAACACCCTTTCCTCTCATTTCGGTGACAGAAAGTTGTGGAATCTGAGAGGAGCCACAAATTTCCTTCCACCCAGCTTTCCCCCAAGTCTCCCGATAAAAATTGTCCTTACTTGTGTGGGTAGGCCAGCGCCCACGAAAGGAAATGTCCCAAAACACTATGTGGACACATCACATTTTCACAAAGAAAACAGAGCTGTTTTTTACAAAGTGCCTAGCTGTGGATTTTGGCCTCTAGCTCAGCCGGCACCTGGGGAAGCCTAGCAAACCAGTGCATTTTTTAAAACTAGACACCTAGGGGAATCCAAGATGGGGTGACTTGTTGGACTCGGACCAGGTTCTGTTACCCAGAATCCTTTGCAAACCTCAAAATCTGGCCAAAACAACAAGTTTTCCTCTCATTTCGGTGACAGAAAGTTCTGGAATCTGAGAGGAGCCACAAATTTCCTCCCACCCAGCGTTTCCCCAAGTCTCCCGATAAAAATGGTACCTCACTTGTGTGGGTAGGCCTAGCGCCCGCGAAAGGAAATGCTCCAAAACAAAACGTGGACACATCACATTTTCACAAAGAAAACAGAGCTGTTTTTTACAAAGTGCCTAGCTGTGGATTTTGGCCTCTAGCTCAGCCGGGACCTGGGGAAACCCAGCAAACCAGTGCATTTTTGAAAACTAGACACCTAGGGGAATCCAAGATGGGGTGACATGTGGTACTCTGGCCAGGTTCTGTTACCCAGAATCCTTTGCAAACCTCAAAATTTGGCCAAAAAAACACTTTTTCCTCTCATTTCGGTGACAGAAAGTTCTGGAATCTGAGAGGAGCCACAAATTTCCTTCCACCCTTCGTTCCCCCAAGTCTCCCGATACAAATTGTACCTCACTTGTGTGGGTAGGCCTAGCGCCCGCGAAAGTAAATGCCCCAAAACAAAACGTGGACACATCACATTTTCACAAAGAAAACAGAGATGTTTTTTACAAAGTGCCTAGCTGTGGATTTTAGCCTCTACCTGAGCAGGCACCTGGGGAAACCTAGCAAACCAGCGCATTTTTGAAAACTAGACACCTAGGGGAATGCAAGATGGGGTGACTTGTGGGGCTCTGACCAGGTTCTGTTACCCACAATCCTTTGCAAACCTCAAAATTTGGCCAAAAAAAACACTTTTCCCTCTCATTTCGGTGACAAAAAGTTCTGGAATCCGAGAGGAGCCACAAATTTCCTTCAACCCAGCGTTCCCCCAAGTCTCCCGATAAAAATGGTACCTCACTTCTGTGGGTAGCCCTAGCTCTCACGAAAAGAAATGCCCCAAAATACAATGTGGACACATCACATTTTCACAAAGAAAACAGAACTATTTTTTACAAGGTGCCTCGCTGTGGATTTTGGTCTCTAGCTCAGCCGGCACCTGGGAAAACCTAGCAAACCAGTGCATTTTTGAAAACTAGACACCTAGGGGAATCCAAGATGGGGTGACATGTGGTACTCTGACCAGCTTCTGTTACCCAGAATCCTTTGCAAACCTCAAAATTTGGCCCAAAAAACACTTTTTCCTCTCATTTCGGTGACAGAAAGTTCTGGAATCTGAGAGGAGCCACAAATTTCCTTCCACCCAGCGTTTCCCCAAGTCTCCCGATAAAAATGGTACCTCACTTGTGTGGGTAGGCCTAGCGCCCGCGAAAGGAAATGCCCAAAGACAAAACGTAGACATATCACATTTTCACAAAGAAAACAGAGATGTTTTTTACAAAGTGCCTAGCTGTGGATTTTGGCCTCTAGCTCAGCAGGCACCTGGGGAAACCTAGCAAACCAGCGCATTTTTGAAAACTAGACACCTAGGGGAATGCAAGATGGGGTGACTTGTGGGGCTCTGACCAGGTTCTGTTACCCAGAATCCTTTGCAAACCTCAAAATTTGGCGAAAAAAAACACTTTTTCCTCTCATTTCGGTGACAAAAAGTTCTGGAATCCGAGAGGAGCCACAAATTTCCTTCAACCCAGCGTTCCCCCAAGTCTCCCGATAAAAATGGTACCTCACTTGTGTGGGTAGCCCTAGCTCTCATGAAAAGAAATGCCCCAAAATACAATGTGGACACATCACATTTTCACAAAGAAAACAGAACTATTTTTTACAAGGTGCCTCGCTGTGGATTTTGGTCTCTAGCTCAGCCAGCACCTGGGGAAACCTAGCAAACCAGTGCATTTTGGAAAACTAGACACCTAGGGGAATCCAAGATGGGGTGACATGTGGTACTCTGACCAGGTTCTGTTACCCAGAATCCTTTGCAAACCTCAAAATTTGGCCAAAAAAACACTTTTTCCTCTCATTTCGGTGACAGAAAGTTCTGGAATCTGAGAGGAGCCACAAATTTCCTTCCACCCAGCGTTCCCCCAAGTCTCCCGATACAAATTGTACCTCACTTGTGTGGGTAGGCCTAGCGCCCACGAAAGGAAATCCCCAAAACAAAACGTGGACACATCACATTTTCACAAAGAAAACAGAGCTGTTTTTTACAAAGTACCTAGCTGTGGATTTTGGCCTCTAGCTCAGCAGGCATCTGGGGAAACCTAGCAAACCAGCGCATTTCTGAAAACTAGACAACTAGGGGAATCAAAGATGGAGTGACTTGTGGGACTCTGACCAGGTTCTGTTACCCAGAATCCTTTGCAAACCTCAAAATTTGGCCCAAAAAACAAGTTTTCCTCTCATTTCGGTGACAGAAAGTTCTGGAATCTGAGAGGAGCCACAAATTTCCTTCCACCCAGCGTTTCCCCAAGTCTCCCGATAAAAATGGTACCTCACTTGTGTGGGTAGGCCTAGCGCCCGCGAAAGGAAATGCCCAAAAACAAAACGTAGACACATCACATTTTCACAAAGAAAACAGAGATGTTTTTTACAAAGTGCCTAGCTGTGGATTTTGGCCTCTAGCTGAGCAGGCACCTGGGGAAACCTAGCAAACCAGCGCATTTTTTAAAACTAGACACCTACGAGAATGCAAGATGGGGTGACTTGTGGGGCTCTGAGCAGGTTCTGTTACCCACAATCCTTTGCAAACCTCAAAATTTGGCCAAAAAAAACACTTTTCCCTCTCATTTCGGTGACAAAAAGTTCTGGAATCCGAGAGGAGCCACAGATTTCCTTCAACCCAGCGTTCCCCCAAGTCTCCCGATAAAAATGGTACCTCACTTCTGTGGGTAGCCCTAGCTCTCACGAAAAGAAATGCCCCAAAATACAATGTGGACACATCACATTTTCACAAAGAAAACAGAACTATTTTTTACAAGGTGCCTCGCTGTGGATTTTGGTCTCTAGCTCAGCAGGCACCTGGGGAAACCTAGCAAACCAGTGCATTTTTGCAAACTAGACACCTAGGGGAATCCAAGATGGGGTGACATGTGGTACTCTGACCAGGTTCTGTTACCCAGAATCCTTTGCAAACCTCAAAATTTGGCCAAAAAAAACACTTTTTCCTCTCATTTCGGTGACAGAAAGTTCTGGAATCTGAGAGGAGCCACAAATTTCCTTCCACCCAGCGTTCCCCCAAGTCTCCCGATACAAATTGTACCTCACTTGTGTGGGTAGGCCTAGCGCCCGCGAAAGGAAATGCCCCAAAACAAAACGTGGACACATCACATTTTCACAAAGAAAACAGAGCTGTTTTTTACAAAGTACCTAGCTGTGGATTTTGGCCTCTAGCTCAGCAGGCATCTGGGGAAACCTAGCAAACCAGCGCATTTCTGAAAACTAGACAACTAGGGGAATCAAAGATGGGGTGACTTGTGGGACTCTGACCAGGTTCTGTTACCCAGAATCCTTTGCAAACCTCAAAATGTGGCCAAAAAAACAAGTTTTCCTCTCATTTCGATGACAGAAAGTTCTGGAATCTGAGAGGAGCCACAAATTTCTTCCACCCAGCGTTCCCACAAGTCTCCCGATACAAATTGTACCTCACTTGTCTGGGTAGGCCTAGCGCCCACGAAAGGAAGTGCCCCAAAACACAATGTGGACACATCACATTTTCACAAAGAAAACAGAGCTGTTTTTTACAAAGTGCCTAGCTGTGGATTTTGGCCTCTAGCTCAGCCGGCACCTGGGGAAACCTAGCAAACCAGTGCATTTTTGAAAACTAGACACCTAGGGGAATCCAAGATGGGGTGACTTGTGGTACTCTGACCAAATTCTGTTACCCAGAATCCTTTGCAAACCTCAAAATTTGGCCAAAAAAACTAGTTTTCCTCTCATTTCGATGACAGAAACTTCTAGAATCTGAGAGGAACCACAAATTTCCTTCCAGCCAGCGTTTCCCCAAGTCTCCTGATAAAAATGGTTCCTCACTTGTTTGGGTAGGCCTAGCGCCCGTGAAAGGGAATGCCTTAAAACACAACGAGGACACATCACATTTTCACAAAGAAAACAGAGCTGTTTTTAACAAAGTGCCTAGCTGTGGATATGGCCTCTAGCTCAGCCGGCACCTGGGGAAACCTAGCAAACCAGTGCATTTTTAAAAACTAGACACCTAGGGGAATCCAAGATGGGGTGACTTGTGGGGCTCTGACCAGGTTCTGTTACCCAGAATCCTTTGCAAACCTCAAAATGTGGCCAAAAAAACACCCTTTCCTCTCATTTCGGTGACAGAAAGTTGTGGAATCTGAGAGGAGCCACAAATTTCCTTCCACCCAGCTTTCCCCCAAGTCTCCCGATAAAAATTGTCCTTACTTGTGTGGGTAGGCCAGCGCCCACGAAAGGAAATGTCCCAAAACACTATGTGGACACATCACATTTTCACAAAGAAAACAGAGCTGTTTTTTACAAAGTGCCTAGCTGTGGATTTTGGCCTCTAGCTCAGCCGGCACCTGGGGAAGCCTAGCAAACCAGTGCATTTTTTAAAACTAGACACCTAGTGGAATCCAAGATGGGGTGACTTGTTGGACTCGGACCAGGTTCTGTTACCCAGAATCCTTTGCAAACCTCAAAATCTGGCCAAAACAACAAGTTTTCCTCTCATTTCGGTGACAGAAAGTTCTGGAATCTGAGAGGAGCCACAAATTTCCTCCCACCCAGCGTTTCCCCAAGTCTCCCGATAAAAATGGTACCTCACTTGTGTGGGTAGGCCTAGCGCCCGCGAAAGGAAATGCTCCAAAACAAAACGTGGACACATCACATTTTCACAAAGAAAACAGAGCTGTTTTTTACAAAGTGCCTAGCTGTGGATTTTGGCCTCTAGCTCAGCCGGCACCTGGGGAAACCCAGCAAACCAGTGCATTTTTGAAAACTAGACACCTAGGGGAATCCAAGATGGGGTGACATGTGGTACTCTGGCCAGGTTCTGTTACCCAGAATCCTTTGCAAACCTCAAAATTTGGCCAAAAAAACACTTTTTCCTCTCATTTCGGTGACAGAAAGTTCTGGAATCTGAGAGGAGCCACAAATTTCCTTCCACCCTTCGTTCCCCCAAGTCTCCCGATACAAATTGTACCTCACTTGTGTGGGTAGGCCTAGCGCCCGCGAAAGTAAATGCCCCAAAACAAAACGTGGACACATCACATTTTCACAAAGAAAACAGAGATGTTTTTTACAAAGTGCCTAGCTGTGGATTTTAGCCTCTACCTGAGCAGGCACCTGGGGAAACCTAGCAAACCAGCGCATTTTTGAAAACTAGACACCTAGGGGAATGCAAGATGGGGTGACTTGTGGGGCTCTGACCAGGTTCTGTTACCCACAATCCTTTGCAAACCTCAAAATTTGGCCAAAAAAAACACTTTTCCCTCTCATTTCGGTGACAAAAAGTTCTGGAATCCGAGAGGAGCCACAAATTTCCTTCAACCCAGCGTTCCCCCAAGTCTCCCGATAAAAATGGTACCTCACTTCTGTGGGTAGCCCTAGCTCTCACGAAAAGAAATGCCCCAAAATACAATGTGGACACATCACATTTTCACAAAGAAAACAGAACTATTTTTTACAAGGTGCCTCGCTGTGGATTTTGGTCTCTAGCTCAGCCGGCACCTGGGAAAACCTAGCAAACCAGTGCATTTTTGAAAACTAGACACCTAGGGGAATCCAAGATGGGGTGACATGTGGTACTCTGACCAGCTTCTATTACCCAGAATCCTTTGCAAACCTCAAAATTTGGCCCAAAAAACACTTTTTCCTCTCATTTCGGTGACAGAAAGTTCTGGAATCTGAGAGGAGCCACAAATTTCCTTCCACCCAGCGTTCCCCCAAGTCTCCCGATACAAATCGTACCTCACTTGTCTGGGTAGGCCTAGCGCCCACGAAAGGAAATGCCCCAAAACAAAACGTGGACACATCACATTTTCACAAAGAAAACAGAGCTGTTTTTTACAAAGTGCCTAGCTGTGGATTTTGGCCTCTAGCTCAGCCGGCACCTGGGGAAACCTAGCAAACCAGCGCATTTTTGAAAACTAGACACCTAGGGGAATCCAGGATGGGGTGACTTGTGGGGCTCTGACCAGGTTCTGTTACCCAGAATCCTTTGCAAACCTCAAAATTGGGCAAAAACAAAAACACATTTTCCTCTCATTTCGGTGACAAAAAGTGCTGGAATCTGAGAGCAGCCACAAATTTCCTTCCATCCAGCGTTCCCCCAAGTCTCCCGATAAAAATGGTACCTCACTTGTGTGGGTAGCCCTAGAGCCCACGAAAAGAAATGCCCCAAAATACAATGTGGACACATCACATTTTCGCAAAGAAAACAGAACTATTTTTTACAAGGTGCCTCGCTGTGGATTTTGGTCTCTAGCTCAGCCGGCACCTGGTGAAACCTAGCAAACCTGTGCATTTGTGCAAACTAGACACCTAGCGGAATCCAAGATTGGGTGACATGTGGTACTCTGACCAGGTTCTGTTACCCAGAATCCTTTGCAAACCTCAAAATTTGGCCAAAAAAACACTTTTTCCTCTCATTTCGGTGACAGAAAGTTCTGGAATCTGAGAGGAGCCACAAATGTCCTTCCACCCAGCGTTCCCCCAAGTCTCCCGATACAAATTGTACCTCACTTGTGTGGGTAGTCCTAGCGCCCGCAAAAGGAAATGCCCCAAAACAAAACGTGGACACATCACATTTTCACAAAGAAAACAGAGCTGTTTTTTACAAAGTACCTAGCTGTGGATTTTGGCCTCTAGCTCAGCAGGCACCTGGGGAAACCTAGCAAACCAGCGCATTTCTGAAAACTAGACAACTAGGGGAATCAAAGATGGAGTGACTTGTGGGACTCTGACCAGGTTCTGTTACCCAGAATCCTTTGCAAACCTCAAAATTTGGCCCAAAAAACAAGTTTTCCTCTCATTTCGGTGACAGAAAGTTCTGGAATCTGAGAGGAGCCACAAATTTCCTTCCACCCAGCGTTTCCCCAAGTCTCCCGATAAAAATGGTACCTCACTTGTGTGGGTAGGCCTAGCGCCCGCGAAAGGAAATGCCCAAAAACAAAACGTAGACACATCACATTTTCACAAAGAAAACAGAGATGTTTTTTACAAAGTGCCTAGCTGTGGATTTTGGCCTCTAGCTGAGCAGGCACCTGGGGAAACCTAGCAAACCAGCGCATTTTTTAAAACTAGACACCTACGAGAATGCAAGATTGGGTGACTTGTGGGGCTCTGAGCAGGTTCTGTTAACCACAATCCTTTGCAAACCTCAAAATTTGGCCAAAAAAACACTTTTCCCTCTCATTTCGGTGACAAAAAGTTCTGGAATCCGAGAGGAGCCACAGATTTCCTTCAACCCAGCGTTCCCCCAAGTCTCCCGATAAAAATGGTACCTCACTTCTGTGGGTAGCCCTGGCTCTCACGAAAAGAAATGCCCCAAAATACAATGTGGACACATCACATTTTCACAAAGAAAACAGAGCTGTTTTTTACAAGGTGCCTCGCTGTGGATTTTGGTCTCTAGCTCAGCAGGCACCTGGGGAAACCTAGCAAACCAGTGCATTTTTGCAAACTAGACACCTAGGGGAATCCAAGATGGGGTGACATGTGGTACTCTGATCAGGTTCTGTTACCCAGAATCCTTTGCAAACCTCAAAATTTGGCCAAAAAATCACTTTTTCCTCTCATTTCGGTGACAGAAAGTTCTGGAATCTGAGAGGAGCCACAAATTTCCTTCCACCCAGCGTTCCCCCAAGTCTCCCGATACAAATTGTACCTCACTTGTGTGGGTAGGCCTAGCGCCCGCGAAAGGAAATGCCCCAAAACAAAACGTGGACACATCACATTTTCACAAAGAAAACAGAGCTGTTTTTTACAAAGTACCTAGCTGTGGATTTTGGCCTCTAGCTCAGCAGGCATCTGGGGAAACCTAGCAAACCAGCGCATTTCTGAAAACTAGACAACTAGGGGAATCAAAGATGGGGTGACTTGTGGGACTCTGACCAGGTTCTGTTACCCAGAATCCTTTGCAAACCTCAAAATGTGGCCAAAAAAACAAGTTTTCCTCTCATTTCGATGACAGAAAGTTCTGGAATCTGAGAGGAGCCACAAATTTCCTTCCACCCAGTGTTTCCCCAAGTCTCCCGATAAAAATGGTACCTCACTTGTGTGGGTAGGCCTAGCGCCCGCGAAAGGAAATGCCCAAAAACAAAACGTAGACACATCACATTTTCACAAAGAAAACAGAGATGTTTTTTACAAAGTGCCTAGCTGTGGATTTTGGCCTCTAGCTGAGCAGGCACCTGGGGAAACCTAGCAAACCAGCGCATTTTTGAAAACTAGACACCTAGGGGAATGCAAGATGGGGTGACTTGTGGGGCTCTGACCAGGTTCTGTTACCCACAATCCTTTGCAAACCTCAAAATTTGGCCATAAAAAACACTTTTCCCTCTCATTTCGGTGACAAAAAGTTCTGGAATCCGAGAGGAGCCACAAATTTCCTTCCACCCAGCGTTCCCCCAAGTCTCCCGATAAAAATGGTACCTCACTTCTGTGGGTAGCCCTAGCTCTCACGAAAAGAAATGCCCCAAAATACAATGTGGACACATCACATTTTCACAAAGAAAACAGAACTATTTTTTACAAGGTGCCTCGCTGTGGATTTTGGTCTCTAGCTCAGCCGGCACCTGGGGAAACCTAGCAAACCAGTGCATTTTTGAAAACTAGACACCTAGGGGAATCCAAGATGGGGTGACATGTGGTACTCTGACCAGGTTCTGTTACCCAGAATCCTTTGCAAACTCAAAATTTGGCCAAAAAAAACACTTTTTCCTCTCATTTCGGTGACAGAAAGTTCTGGAATCTGAGAGGAGCCACAAATTTCCTTCCACCCAGCGTTCCCCCAAGTCTCCCGATACAAATTGTACTTCACTTGTCTGGGTAGGCCTAGCGCCCGCGAAAGGAAATGCCCCAAAACAAAACGTGGACACATCACATTTTCACAAAGAAAACAGAGCTGTTTTTTACAAAGTGCCTAGCTGTGGATTTTGGCCTGTAGCTCAGCCGGCACCTGGGGAAACCTAGCAAACCAGCGCATTTTTGAAAACTAGACACCTAGGGGAATCCAAGATGGGGTGACATGTGGTACTCTGACCAGGTTCTGTTACCCAGAATCCTTTGCAAACCTCAAAATGTGGCCAAAAAAACACCCTTTCCTCTCATTTCGGTGACAGAAAGTTCTGGAATCTGAGAGGAGCCACAAATTTCCTTCCACCCAGCGTTCCCCCAAGTCTCCCGATAAAAATTGTCCTTACTTGTGAGGGTAGGCCTAGCGCCCACGAAGGGAAATGCCCCAAAACACAACGTGGACACATCACATTTTCACAAAGAAAACAGAGCTGTTTTTTACAAAGTGCCTAGCTGTGGATTTTGGCCTCTAGCTCAGCCGGCACCTGGGGAAACCTAGCAAACCAGTGCATTTTTTAAAACTAGACACCTAGGGGAATCCAAGATGGGGTGACTTGTGGGACTCTGACCAGGTTCTGTTACTCAGAATCCTTTGCAAACCTCAAAATTTGGCCAAAAAAAACGGTTTTCCTCTCATTTCGGTGACAGAAAGTTCTGGAATCTGAGAGGAGCCACAAATTTCCTTCCACCCTTCGTTTCCCCAAGTCTCCCGATAAAAATGGTACCTCACTTGTGTGGGTAGGCCTAGCGCCCGCGAAAGGAAATGCCCAAAAACAAAACGTACACACATCACATTTTCACAAAGAAAACAGAGCTGTTTTTAACAAAGTGCCTAGCTGTGGATATGGCCTCTATCTCAGCCGGCATCTGGGGAAACCTAGCAAACCAGTACATTTTTAAAAATTAGACACCTAGGGGAATCCAAGATGGGGTGACATGTG
Organism: Pleurodeles waltl; assembly: GCF_031143425.1. Classification (NCBI taxonomy): domain Eukaryota; kingdom Metazoa; phylum Chordata; class Amphibia; order Caudata; family Salamandridae; genus Pleurodeles; species Pleurodeles waltl. The sequence continues at coordinate 40,419,887 of NC_090445.1, forward strand.
GCACTCTGACCAGGTTCTGTAACCCAGAATCCTTTGCAAACCTCAAAATTTAACCCAAAAAAAAAACTTTTTCCTCTCATTTCGGTGACAAAAAGTTCTGGAATCTGAAAGAAGCCACAAATTTCCTTTTAACCAGCGTTTCCCCAAGTCTCCCGATAAAAATGGTACCTCACTTGTGTGGGTAGCCCTAGCGCCCACGAAAAGAAATGCCCCAAAATACAATGTCGACACATCACATTTTCACAAAGAAAACAGAACAATTTTTTACAAGGTGCCTCGCAGTGGATTTTGGTCTCTAGCTCAGCCGGCACCTGGGGAAACCTAGCAAACCAGTGCATTTTTTAAAACTAGACACCTAGGGGAATCCAAGATGGGGTGACATGTGGTACTCTGACCAGGTTCTGTTACCCAGAATCCTTTGCAAACCTCAAAATTTGGCCAAAAAAACACTTTTTCCTCTCATTTCGGTGACAGAAAGTTCTGGAATCTGAGCGGAGCCACAAATTTCTTCCACCCAGCGTTCCCACAAGTCTCCCGATACAAATTGTACCTCACTTGTCTGGGTAGGCCTAGCGCCCACGAAAGGAAATGCCCCAAAACACAATGTGGACACATCACATTTTCACAAAGAAAACAGAGCTGTTTTTTACAAAGTGCCTAGCTGTGGATTTTGGCCTCTAGCTCAGCCGGCACCTGGGGAAACCTAGCAAACCAGCGCATTTTTTAAAACTAGACACCTAGGGGAATCCAAGATGGGGTGACTTGTGGTACTCTGACCAAGTTCTGTTACCCAGAATCCTTTGCAAACCTCAAAATTTGGCCAAAAAAACTAGTTTTCCTCTCATTTAGATGACAGAAACTTCTAGAATCTGAGAGGAACCACAAATTTCCTTCCAGCCAGCTTTTCCCCAAGTCTCCTGATAAAAATGGTTCCTCACTTGTTTGGGTAGGCCTAGCGCCCGTGAAAGGGAATGCCTTAAAACACAACGTGGACACATCACATTTTCACAAAGAAAACAGAGCTGTTTTTAACAAAGTGCCTAGCTGTGGATATGGCCTCTAGCTCAGCCGGCACCTGGGGAAACCTAGCAAACCAGTGCATTTTTAAAAACTAGACACCTAGGGGAATCCAAGATGGGGTGACTTGTTGGACTCGGACCAGGTTCTGTTACCCAGAATCCTTTGCAAACCTCAAAATTTGGCCAAAAAAACTAGTTTTCCTCTCATTTCGGTGACAGAAAGTTCTGGAATCTGAGAGGAGCCACAAATTTCCTTCCACCCAGCGTTTCCCCAAGTCTCCCGATAAAAATGGTACCTCACTTGTGTGGGTAGGCCTAGCGCCCGCGAAAGGAAATGCCCCAAAACAAAACGTGGACACATCACATTTTCACAAAGAAAACAGAGCTGTTTTTTACAAAGTGCCTAGTTGTGGATTTTGGCCTCTAGCTCAGCAGGCACCTGGGGAAACCTAGCAAACCAGCGCATTTTTGAAAACTAGACACCTAGGTGAATGCAAGATGGGGTGACTTGTGGGGCTCTGACCAGGTTCTGTTACCCAGAATCCTTTGCAAACCTCAAAATTTGGCGAAAAAAACCACTTTTTCCTCTCATTTCGGTGACAAAAAGTTCTGGAATCCGAGAGGACCCACAAATTTCCTTCAACCCAGCGTTCCCCCAAGTCTCCCGATAAAAATGGAACCTCACTTGTGTGGGTAGCCCTAGCTCTCACGAAAAGAAATGCCCCAAAATACAATGTGGACACATCACATTTTCACAAAGAAAACAGAACTATTTTTTACAAGGTGCCTCGCTGTGGATTTTGGTCTCTAGCTCAGCCGGCACCTGGGGAAACCTAGCAAACCAGTGCATTTTTGAAAACTAGACACCTAGGGGAATCCAAGATGGGGTGACATGTGGTACTCTGACCAGGTTCTGTTACCCAGAATCCTTTGCAAACCTCAAAATTTGGCCAAAAAAACTAGTTTTCCTCTCATTTCGGTGACAGAAAGTTCTGGAATCTGAGAGGAGCCACAAATTTCCTTCCACCCAGCGTTTCCCCACGTCTCCCGATAAAAATGGTACCTCACTTGTGTGGGTAGGCCTAGCGCCCGCGAAAGGAAATGCCCCAAAACAAAACGTGGACACATCACATTTTCACAAAGAAAACAGAGCTGTTTTTTACAAAGTGCCTAGTTGTGGATTTTGGCCTCTAGCTCAGCCGGCACCTGGGGAAACCTAGCAAACCAGCGCATTTTTGAAAACTAGACACCTAGGGGAATGCAAGATGGGGTGACTTGTGGGGCTCTGACCAGGTTCTGTTACCCAGAATCCTTTGCAAACCTCAAAATTTGGCCAAAAAAACAAGTTTTCCTCTCATTTCGGTGACAGAAAGTTCTGGAATCTGAGAGGAGCCACAAATTTCCTTCCACCCAGCGTTTCCCAAAGTCTCCCGATAAAAATGGTACCTCACTTGTGTGGGTAGGCCTAGCGCCCGCGAAAGGAAATGCCCAAAAACAAAACGTACACACATCACATTTTCACAAAGAAAACAGAGCTGTTTTTAACAAAGTGCCTAGCTGTGGATATGGCCTCTAGCTCAGCCGGCATCTGGGGAAACGTAGCAAACCAGTACATTTTTAAAAATTAGACACCTAGGGGAATCCAAGATGGGGTGACATGTGGTACTCTGACCAGGTTCTGTTACCCAGAATCCTTTGCAAACCTCAAAATTTAACCAAAAAAAAAAACTTTTTCCTCTCATTTCGGTGACAAAAAGTTCTGGAATCTGAAAGCAGCCACAAATTTCCTTCCATCCAGCGTTCCCCCAAGTCTCCCGATAAAAATGGTACCTCACCTGTGTGGGTAGCCCTAGCGCCCACGAAAAGAAATGCCCCAAAATACAATGTGGATACATCACATTTTCACAAAGAAAACAGAACTATTTTTTACAAGGTGCCTCGCGGTGGATTTTGGTCTCTAGCTCAGGCGGCACCTGGGGAAACCTAGCAAACCAGTACATTTTTGAAAACTAGACACCTAGGGGAATCCAAGATGGGGTGACATGTGGTACTCTGACCAGGTTCTGTTACCAAGAATCCTTTGCAAACCTCAAAATTTGGCCAAAAAAACACTTTTTCCTCTCATTTCGGTGACAGAAAGTTCTGGAATCTGAGAGGAGCCACAAATTTCTTCCACCCAGCGTTCCCACAAGTCTCCCGATACAAATTGTACCTCACTTGTCTGGGTAGGCCTAGCGTCCACGAAAGGAAGTGCCCCAAAACACAATGTGGACACATCACATTTTCACAAAGAAAACAGAGCTGTTTTTTACAAAGTGCCTAGCTGTGGATTTTGGCCTCTAGCTCAGCCGGCACCTGGGGAAACCTAGCAAACCAGTGCATTTTTGAAAACTAGACACCTAGGGGAATCCAAGATGGGGTGACTTGTGGTACTCTGACCAAGTTCTGTTACCCAGAATCCTTTGCAAACCTCAAAATTTGGCCAAAAAAACTAGTTTTCCTCTCATTTCGATGACAGAAACTTCTAGAATCTGAGAGGAACCACAAATTTCCTTCCAGCCAGCGTTTCCCCAAGTCTCCTGATAAAAATGGTTCCTCACTTGTTTGGGTAGGCCTAGCGCCCGTGAAAGGGAATGCCTTAAAACACAACGAGGACACATCACATTTTCACAAAGAAAACAGAGCTGTTTTTAACAAAGTGCCTAGCTGTGGATATGGCCTCTAGCTCAGCCGGCACCTGGGGAAACCTAGCAAACCAGTGCATTTTTAAAAACTAGACACCTAGGGGAATCCAAGATGGGGTGACTTGTGGGGCTCTGACCAGGTTCTGTTACCCAGAATCCTTTGCAAACCTCAAAATGTGGCCAAAAAAACACCCTTTCCTCTCATTTCGGTGACAGAAAGTTGTGGAATCTGAGAGGAGCCACAAATTTCCTTCCACCCAGCGTTCCCCCAAGTCTCCCGATAAAAATTGTCCTTACTTGTGTGGGTAGGCCTAGCGCCCACGAAAGGAAATGTCCCAAAACACTACGTGGACACATCACATTTTCACAAAGAAAACAGAGCTGTTTTTTACAAAGTGCCTAGCTGTGGATTTTGGCCTCTAGCTCAGCCGGCACCTGGGGAAGCCTAGCAAACCAGTGCATTTTTTAAAACTGGACACCTAGGGGAATCCAAGATGGGGTGACTTGTTGGACTCGGACCAGGTTCTGTTACCCAGAATCCTTTGCAAACCTCAAAATCTGGCCAAAACAACAAGTTTTCCTCTCATTTCGGTGACAGAAAGTTCTGGAATCTGAGAGGAGCCACAAATTTCCTCCCACCCAGCGTTTCACCAAGTCTCCCGATAAAAATGGTACCTCACTTGTGTGGGTAGGCCTAGCGCCCGCGAAAGGAAATGCTCCAAAACAAAACGTGGACACATCACATTTTCACAAAGAAAACAGAGCTGTTTTTTACAAAGTGCCTAGCTGTGGATTTTGGCCTCTAGCTCAGCCGGCACCTGGGGAAACCCAGCAAACCAGTGCATTTTTGAAAACTAGACACCTAGGGGAATCCAAGATGGGGTGACATGTGGTACTCTGGCCAGGTTCTGTTACCCAGAATCCTTTGCAAACCTCAAAATTTGGCCAAAAAAACACTTTTTCCTCTCATTTCGGTGACAGAAAGTTCTGGAATCTGAGAGGAGCCACAAATTTCCTTCCACCCTTCGTTCCCCCAAGTCTCCCGATACAAATTGTACCTCACTTGTGTGGGTAGGCCTAGCGCCCGCGAAAGTAAATGCCCCAAAACAAAACGTGGACACATCACATTTTCACAAAGAAAACAGAGATGTTTTTTACAAAGTGCCTAGCTGTGGATTTTAGCCTCTACCTGAGCAGGCACCTGGGGAAACCTAGCAAACCAGCGCATTTTTGAAAACTAGACACCTAGGGGAATGCAAGATGGCGTGACTTGTGGGGCTCTGACCAGGTTCTGTTACCCACAATCCTTTGCAAACCTCAAAATTTGGCCAAAAAAAACACTTTTCCCTCTCATTTCGGTGACAAAAAGTTCTGGAATCCGAGAGGAGCCACAAATTTCCTTCAACCCAGCGTTCCCCCAAGTCTCCCGATAAAAATGGTACCTCACTTCTGTGGGTAGCCCTAGCTCTCACGAAAAGAAATGCCCCAAAATACAATGTGGACACATCACATTTTCACAAAGAAAACAGAACTATTTTTTACAAGGTGCCTCGCTGTGGATTTTGGTCTCTAGCTCAGCCGGCACCTGGGAAAACCTAGCAAACCAGTGCATTTTTGAAAACTAGACACCTAGGGGAATCCAAGATGGGGTGACATGTGGTACTCTGACCAGCTTCTGTTACCCAGAATCCTTTGCAAACCTCAAAATTTGGCCCAAAAAACACTTTTTCCTCTCATTTCGGTGACAGAAAGTTCTGGAATCTGAGAGGAGCCACAAATTTCCTTCCACCCAGCGTTTCCCCAAGTCTCCCGATAAAAATGGTACCTCACTTGTGTGGGTAGGCCTAGCGCCCGCGAAAGGAAATGCCCAAAGACAAAACGTAGACATATCACATTTTCACAAAGAAAACAGAGATGTTTTTTACAAAGTGCCTAGCTGTGGATTTTGGCCTCTAGCTCAGCAGGCACCTGGGGAAACCTAGCAAACCAGCGCATTTTTGAAAACTAGACACCTAGGGGAATGCAAGATGGGGTGACTTGTGGGGCTCTGACCAGGTTCTGTTACCCAGAATCCTTTGCAAACCTCAAAATTTGGCGAAAAAAAAACACTTTTTCCTCTCATTTCGGTGACAAAAAGTTCTGGAATCCGAGAGGAGCCACAAATTTCCTTCAACCCAGCGTTCCCCCAAGTCTCCCGATAAAAATGGTACCTCACTTGTGTGGGTAGCCCTAGCTCTCATGAAAAGAAATGCCCCAAAATACAATGTGGACACATCACATTTTCACAAAGAAAACAGAACTATTTTTTACAAGGTGCCTCGCTGTGGATTTTGGTCTCTAGCTCAGCCAGCACCTGGGGAAACCTAGCAAACCAGTGCATTTTGGAAAACTAGACACCTAGGGGAATCCAAGATGGGGTGACATGTGGTACTCTGACCAGGTTCTGTTACCCAGAATCCTTTGCAAACCTCAAAATTTGGCCAAAAAAACACTTTTTCCTCTCATTTCGGTGACAGAAAGTTCTGGAATCTGAGAGGAGCCACAAATTTCCTTCCACCCAGCGTTCCCCCAAGTCTCCCGATACAAATTGTACCTCACTTGTGTGGGTAGGCCTAGCGCCCACGAAAGGAAATCCCCAAAACAAAACGTGGACACATCACATTTTCACAAAGAAAACAGAGCTGTTTTTTACAAAGTACCTAGCTGTGGATTTTGGCCTCTAGCTCAGCAGGCATCTGGGGAAACCTAGCAAACCAGCGCATTTCTGAAAACTAGACAACTAGGGGAATCAAAGATGGAGTGACTTGTGGGACTCTGACCAGGTTCTGTTACCCAGAATCCTTTGCAAACCTCAAAATTTGGCCCAAAAAACAAGTTTTCCTCTCATTTCGGTGACAGAAAGTTCTGGAATCTGAGAGGAGCCACAAATTTCCTTCCACCCAGCGTTTCCCCAAGTCTCCCGATAAAAATGGTACCTCACTTGTGTGGGTAGGCCTAGCGCCCGCGAAAGGAAATGCCCAAAAACAAAACGTAGACACATCACATTTTCACAAAGAAAACAGAGATGTTTTTTACAAAGTGCCTAGCTGTGGATTTTGGCCTCTAGCTGAGCAGGCACCTGGGGAAACCTAGCAAACCAGCGCATTTTTTAAAACTAGACACCTACGAGAATGCAAGATGGGGTGACTTGTGGGGCTCTGAGCAGGTTCTGTTACCCACAATCCTTTGCAAACCTCAAAATTTGGCCAAAAAAAACACTTTTCCCTCTCATTTCGGTGACAAAAAGTTCTGGAATCCGAGAGGAGCCACAGATTTCCTTCAACCCAGCGTTCCCCCAAGTCTCCCGATAAAAATGGTACCTCACTTCTGTGGGTAGCCCTAGCTCTCACGAAAAGAAATGCCCCAAAATACAATGTGGACACATCACATTTTCACAAAGAAAACAGAACTATTTTTTACAAGGTGCCTCGCTGTGGATTTTGGTCTCTAGCTCAGCAGGCACCTGGGGAAACCTAGCAAACCAGTGCATTTTTGCAAACTAGACACCTAGGGGAATCCAAGATGGGGTGACATGTGGTACTCTGACCAGGTTCTGTTACCCAGAATCCTTTGCAAACCTCAAAATTTGGCCAAAAAAACACTTTTTCCTCTCATTTCGGTGACAGAAAGTTCTGGAATCTGAGAGGAGCCACAAATTTCCTTCCACCCAGCGTTCCCCCAAGTCTCCCGATACAAATTGTACCTCACTTGTGTGGGTAGGCCTAGCGCCCGCGAAAGGAAATGCCCCAAAACAAAACGTGGACACATCACATTTTCACAAAGAAAACAGAGCTGTTTTTTACAAAGTACCTAGCTGTGGATTTTGGCCTCTAGCTCAGCAGGCATCTGGGGAAACCTAGCAAACCAGCGCATTTCTGAAAACTAGACAACTAGGGGAATCAAAGATGGGGTGACTTGTGGGACTCTGACCAGGTTCTGTTACCCAGAATCCTTTGCAAACCTCAAAATGTGGCCAAAAAAACAAGTTTTCCTCTCATTTCGATGACAGAAAGTTCTGGAATCTGAGAGGAGCCACAAATTTCTTCCACCCAGCGTTCCCACAAGTCTCCCGATACAAATTGTACCTCACTTGTCTGGGTAGGCCTAGCGCCCACGAAAGGAAGTGCCCCAAAACACAATGTGGACACATCACATTTTCACAAAGAAAACAGAGCTGTTTTTTACAAAGTGCCTAGCTGTGGATTTTGGCCTCTAGCTCAGCCGGCACCTGGGGAAACCTAGCAAACCAGTGCATTTTTGAAAACTAGACACCTAGGGGAATCCAAGATGGGGTGACTTGTGGTACTCTGACCAAATTCTGTTACCCAGAATCCTTTGCAAACCTCAAAATTTGGCCAAAAAAACTAGTTTTCCTCTCATTTCGATGACAGAAACTTCTAGAATCTGAGAGGAACCACAAATTTCCTTCCAGCCAGCGTTTCCCCAAGTCTCCTGATAAAAATGGTTCCTCACTTGTTTGGGTAGGCCTAGCGCCCGTGAAAGGGAATGCCTTAAAACACAACGAGGACACATCACATTTTCACAAAGAAAACAGAGCTGTTTTTAACAAAGTGCCTAGCTGTGGATATGGCCTCTAGCTCAGCCGGCACCTGGGGAAACCTAGCAAACCAGTGCATTTTTAAAAACTAGACACCTAGGGGAATCCAAGATGGGGTGACTTGTGGGGCTCTGACCAGGTTCTGTTACCCAGAATCCTTTGCAAACCTCAAAATGTGGCCAAAAAAACACCCTTTCCTCTCATTTCGGTGACAGAAAGTTGTGGAATCTGAGAGGAGCCACAAATTTCCTTCCACCCAGCTTTCCCCCAAGTCTCCCGATAAAAATTGTCCTTACTTGTGTGGGTAGGCCAGCGCCCACGAAAGGAAATGTCCCAAAACACTATGTGGACACATCACATTTTCACAAAGAAAACAGAGCTGTTTTTTACAAAGTGCCTAGCTGTGGATTTTGGCCTCTAGCTCAGCCGGCACCTGGGGAAGCCTAGCAAACCAGTGCATTTTTTAAAACTAGACACCTAGGGGAATCCAAGATGGGGTGACTTGTTGGACTCGGACCAGGTTCTGTTACCCAGAATCCTTTGCAAACCTCAAAATCTGGCCAAAACAACAAGTTTTCCTCTCATTTCGGTGACAGAAAGTTCTGGAATCTGAGAGGAGCCACAAATTTCCTCCCACCCAGCGTTTCCCCAAGTCTCCCGATAAAAATGGTACCTCACTTGTGTGGGTAGGCCTAGCGCCCGCGAAAGGAAATGCTCCAAAACAAAACGTGGACACATCACATTTTCACAAAGAAAACAGAGCTGTTTTTTACAAAGTGCCTAGCTGTGGATTTTGGCCTCTAGCTCAGCCGGCACCTGGGGAAACCCAGCAAACCAGTGCATTTTTGAAAACTAGACACCTAGGGGAATCCAAGATGGGGTGACATGTGGTACTCTGGCCAGGTTCTGTTACCCAGAATCCTTTGCAAACCTCAAAATTTGGCCAAAAAAACACTTTTTCCTCTCATTTCGGTGACAGAAAGTTCTGGAATCTGAGAGGAGCCACAAATTTCCTTCCACCCTTCGTTCCCCCAAGTCTCCCGATACAAATTGTACCTCACTTGTGTGGGTAGGCCTAGCGCCCGCGAAAGTAAATGCCCCAAAACAAAACGTGGACACATCACATTTTCACAAAGAAAACAGAGATGTTTTTTACAAAGTGCCTAGTTGTGGATTTTAGCCTCTACCTGAGCAGGCACCTGGGGAAACCTAGCAAACCAGCGCATTTTTGAAAACTAGACACCTAGGGGAATGCAAGATGGGGTGACTTGTGGGGCTCTGACCAGGTTCTGTTACCCACAATCCTTTGCAAACCTCAAAATTTGGCCAAAAAAAACACTTTTCCCTCTCATTTCGGTGACAAAAAGTTCTGGAATCCGAGAGGAGCCACAAATTTCCTTCAACCCAGCGTTCCCCCAAGTCTCCCGATAAAAATGGTACCTCACTTCTGTGGGTAGCCCTAGCTCTCACGAAAAGAAATGCCCCAAAATACAATGTGGACACATCACATTTTCACAAAGAAAACAGAACTATTTTTTACAAGGTGCCTCGCTGTGGATTTTGGTCTCTAGCTCAGCCGGCACCTGGGAAAACCTAGCAAACCAGTGCATTTTTGAAAACTAGACACCTAGGGGAATCCAAGATGGGGTGACATGTGGTACTCTGACCAGCTTCTATTACCCAGAATCCTTTGCAAACCTCAAAATTTGGCCCAAAAAACACTTTTTCCTCTCATTTCGGTGACAGAAAGTTCTGGAATCTGAGAGGAGCCACAAATTTCCTTCCACCCAGCGTTCCCCCAAGTCTCCCGATACAAATCGTACCTCACTTGTCTGGGTAGGCCTAGCGCCCACGAAAGGAAATGCCCCAAAACAAAACGTGGACACATCACATTTTCACAAAGAAAACAGAGCTGTTTTTTACAAAGTGCCTAGCTGTGGATTTTGGCCTCTAGCTCAGCCGGCACCTGGGGAAACCTAGCAAACCAGCGCATTTTTGAAAACTAGACACCTAGGGGAATCCAGGATGGGGTGACTTGTGGGGCTCTGACCAGGTTCTGTTACCCAGAATCCTTTGCAAACCTCAAAATTGGGCAAAAACAAAAACACATTTTCCTCTCATTTCGGTGACAAAAAGTGCTGGAATCTGAGAGCAGCCACAAATTTCCTTCCATCCAGCGTTCCCCCAAGTCTCCCGATAAAAATGGTACCTCACTTGTGTGGGTAGCCCTAGAGCCCACGAAAAGAAATGCCCCAAAATACAATGTGGACACATCACATTTTCGCAAAGAAAACAGAACTATTTTTTACAAGGTGCCTCGCTGTGGATTTTGGTCTCTAGCTCAGCCGGCACCTGGTGAAACCTAGCAAACCTGTGCATTTGTGCAAACTAGACACCTAGCGGAATCCAAGATTGGGTGACATGTGGTACTCTGACCAGGTTCTGTTACCCAGAATCCTTTGCAAACCTCAAAATTTGGCCAAAAAAACACTTTTTCCTCTCATTTCGGTGACAGAAAGTTCTGGAATCTGAGAGGAGCCACAAATTTCCTTCCACCCAGCTTTCCCCCAAGTCTCCCGATAAAAATTGTCCTTACTTGTGTGGGTAGGCCAGCGCCCACGAAAGGAAATGTCCCAAAACACTATGTGGACACATCACATTTTCACAAAGAAAACAGAGCTGTTTTTTACAAAGTGCCTAGCTGTGGATTTTGGCCTCTAGCTCAGCCGGCACCTGGGGAAGCCTAGCAAACCAGTGCATTTTTTAAAACTAGACACCTAGGGGAATCCAAGATGGGGTGACTTGTTGGACTCGGACCAGGTTCTGTTACCCAGAATCCTTTGCAAACCTCAAAATCTGGCCAAAACAACAAGTTTTCCTCTCATTTCGGTGACAGAAAGTTCTGGAATCTGAGAGGAGCCACAAATTTCCTCCCACCCAGCGTTTCCCCAAGTCTCCCGATAAAAATGGTACCTCACTTGTGTGGGTAGGCCTAGCGCCCGCGAAAGGAAATGCTCCAAAACAAAACGTGGACACATCACATTTTCACAAAGAAAACAGAGCTGTTTTTTACAAAGTGCCTAGCTGTGGATTTTGGCCTCTAGCTCAGCCGGCACCTGGGGAAACCCAGCAAACCAGTGCATTTTTGAAAACTAGACACCTAGGGGAATCCAAGATGGGGTGACATGTGGTACTCTGGCCAGGTTCTGTTACCCAGAATCCTTTGCAAACCTCAAAATTTGGCCAAAAAAACACTTTTTCCTCTCATTTCGGTGACAGAAAGTTCTGGAATCTGAGAGGAGCCACAAATTTCCTTCCACCCTTCGTTCCCCCAAGTCTCCCGATACAAATTGTACCTCACTTGTGTGGGTAGGCCTAGCGCCCGCGAAAGTAAATGCCCCAAAACAAAACGTGGACACATCACATTTTCACAAAGAAAACAGAGATGTTTTTTACAAAGTGCCTAGTTGTGGATTTTAGCCTCTACCTGAGCAGGCACCTGGGGAAACCTAGCAAACCAGCGCATTTTTGAAAACTAGACACCTAGGGGAATGCAAGATGGGGTGACTTGTGGGGCTCTGACCAGGTTCTGTTACCCACAATCCTTTGCAAACCTCAAAATTTGGCCAAAAAAAACACTTTTCCCTCTCATTTCGGTGACAAAAAGTTCTGGAATCCGAGAGGAGCCACAAATTTCCTTCAACCCAGCGTTCCCCCAAGTCTCCCGATAAAAATGGTACCTCACTTCTGTGGGTAGCCCTAGCTCTCACGAAAAGAAATGCCCCAAAATACAATGTGGACACATCACATTTTCACAAAGAAAACAGAACTATTTTTTACAAGGTGCCTCGCTGTGGATTTTGGTCTCTAGCTCAGCCGGCACCTGGGAAAACCTAGCAAACCAGTGCATTTTTGAAAACTAGACACCTAGGGGAATCCAAGATGGGGTGACATGTGGTACTCTGACCAGCTTCTATTACCCAGAATCCTTTGCAAACCTCAAAATTTGGCCCAAAAAACACTTTTTCCTCTCATTTCGGTGACAGAAAGTTCTGGAATCTGAGAGGAGCCACAAATTTCCTTCCACCCAGCGTTCCCCCAAGTCTCCCGATACAAATCGTACCTCACTTGTCTGGGTAGGCCTAGCGCCCACGAAAGGAAATGCCCCAAAACAAAACGTGGACACATCACATTTTCACAAAGAAAACAGAGCTGTTTTTTACAAAGTGCCTAGCTGTGGATTTTGGCCTCTAGCTCAGCCGGCACCTGGGGAAACCTAGCAAACCAGCGCATTTTTGAAAACTAGACACCTAGGGGAATCCAGGATGGGGTGACTTGTGGGGCTCTGACCAGGTTCTGTTACCCAGAATCCTTTGCAAACCTCAAAATTGGGCAAAAACAAAAACACATTTTCCTCTCATTTCGGTGACAAAAAGTGCTGGAATCTGAGAGCAGCCACAAATTTCCTTCCATCCAGCGTTCCCCCAAGTCTCCCGATAAAAATGGTACCTCACTTGTGTGGGTAGCCCTAGAGCCCACGAAAAGAAATGCCCCAAAATACAATGTGGACACATCACATTTTCGCAAAGAAAACAGAACTATTTTTTACAAGGTGCCTCGCTGTGGATTTTGGTCTCTAGCTCAGCCGGCACCTGGTGAAACCTAGCAAACCTGTGCATTTGTGCAAACTAGACACCTAGCGGAATCCAAGATTGGGTGACATGTGGTACTCTGACCAGGTTCTGTTACCCAGAATCCTTTGCAAACCTCAAAATTTGGCCAAAAAAACACTTTTTCCTCTCATTTCGGTGACAGAAAGTTCTGGAATCTGAGAGGAGCCACAAATGTCCTTCCACCCAGCGTTCCCCCAAGTCTCCCGATACAAATTGTACCTCACTTGTGTGGGTAGTCCTAGCGCCCGCAAAAGGAAATGCCCCAAAACAAAACGTGGACACATCACATTTTCACAAAGAAAACAGAGCTGTTTTTTACAAAGTACCTAGCTGTGGATTTTGGCCTCTAGCTCAGCAGGCACCTGGGGAAACCTAGCAAACCAGCGCATTTCTGAAAACTAGACAACTAGGGGAATCAAAGATGGAGTGACTTGTGGGACTCTGACCAGGTTCTGTTACCCAGAATCCTTTGCAAACCTCAAAATTTGGCCCAAAAAACAAGTTTTCCTCTCATTTCGGTGACAGAAAGTTCTGGAATCTGAGAGGAGCCACAAATTTCCTTCCACCCAGCGTTTCCCCAAGTCTCCCGATAAAAATGGTACCTCACTTGTGTGGGTAGGCCTAGCGCCCGCGAAAGGAAATGCCCAAAAACAAAACGTAGACACATCACATTTTCACAAAGAAAACAGAGATGTTTTTTACAAAGTGCCTAGCTGTGGATTTTGGCCTCTAGCTGAGCAGGCACCTGGGGAAACCTAGCAAACCAGCGCATTTTTTAAAACTAGACACCTACGAGAATGCAAGATTGGGTGACTTGTGGGGCTCTGAGCAGGTTCTGTTAACCACAATCCTTTGCAAACCTCAAAATTTGGCCAAAAAAAACACTTTTCCCTCTCATTTCGGTGACAAAAAGTTCTGGAATCCGAGAGGAGCCACAGATTTCCTTCAACCCAGCGTTCCCCCAAGTCTCCCGATAAAAATGGTACCTCACTTCTGTGGGTAGCCCTGGCTCTCACGAAAAGAAATGCCCCAAAATACAATGTGGACACATCACATTTTCACAAAGAAAACAGAGCTGTTTTTTACAAGGTGCCTCGCTGTGGATTTTGGTCTCTAGCTCAGCAGGCACCTGGGGAAACCTAGCAAACCAGTGCATTTTTGCAAACTAGACACCTAGGGGAATCCAAGATGGGGTGACATGTGGTACTCTGATCAGGTTCTGTTACCCAGAATCCTTTGCAAACCTCAAAATTTGGCCAAAAAATCACTTTTTCCTCTCATTTCGGTGACAGAAAGTTCTGGAATCTGAGAGGAGCCACAAATTTCCTTCCACCCAGCGTTCCCCCAAGTCTCCCGATACAAATTGTACCTCACTTGTGTGGGTAGGCCTAGCGCCCGCGAAAGGAAATGCCCCAAAACAAAACGTGGACACATCACATTTTCACAAAGAAAACAGAGCTGTTTTTTACAAAGTACCTAGCTGTGGATTTTGGCCTCTAGCTCAGCAGGCATCTGGGGAAACCTAGCAAACCAGCGCATTTCTGAAAACTAGACAACTAGGGGAATCAAAGATGGGGTGACTTGTGGGACTCTGACCAGGTTCTGTTACCCAGAATCCTTTGCAAACCTCAAAATGTGGCCAAAAAAACAAGTTTTCCTCTCATTTCGATGACAGAAAGTTCTGGAATCTGAGAGGAGCCACAAATTTCCTTCCACCCAGTGTTTCCCCAAGTCTCCCGATAAAAATGGTACCTCACTTGTGTGGGTAGGCCTAGCGCCCGCGAAAGGAAATGCCCAAAAACAAAACGTAGACACATCACATTTTCACAAAGAAAACAGAGATGTTTTTTACAAAGTGCCTAGCTGTGGATTTTGGCCTCTAGCTGAGCAGGCACCTGGGGAAACCTAGCAAACCAGCGCATTTTTGAAAACTAGACACCTAGGGGAATGCAAGATGGGGTGACTTGTGGGGCTCTGACCAGGTTCTGTTACCCACAATCCTTTGCAAACCTCAAAATTTGGCCATAAAAAACACTTTTCCCTCTCATTTCGGTGACAAAAAGTTCTGGAATCCGAGAGGAGCCACAAATTTCCTTCCACCCAGCGTTCCCCCAAGTCTCCCGATAAAAATGGTACCTCACTTCTGTGGGTAGCCCTAGCTCTCACGAAAAGAAATGCCCCAAAATACAATGTGGACACATCACATTTTCACAAAGAAAACAGAACTATTTTTTACAAGGTGCCTCGCTGTGGATTTTGGTCTCTAGCTCAGCCGGCACCTGGGGAAACCTAGCAAACCAGTGCATTTTTGAAAACTAGACACCTAGGGGAATCCAAGATGGGGTGACATGTGGTACTCTGACCAGGTTCTGTTACCCAGAATCCTTTGCAAACTCAAAATTTGGCCAAAAAAACACTTTTTCCTCTCATTTCGGTGACAGAAAGTTCTGGAATCTGAGAGGAGCCACAAATTTCCTTCCACCCAGCGTTCCCCCAAGTCTCCCGATACAAATTGTACCTCACTTGTCTGGGTAGGCCTAGCGCCCGCGAAAGGAAATGCCCCAAAACAAAACGTGGACACATCACATTTTCACAAAGAAAACAGAGCTGTTTTTTACAAAGTGCCTAGCTGTGGATTTTGGCCTGTAGCTCAGCCGGCACCTGGGGAAACCTAGCAAACCAGCGCATTTTTGAAAACTAGACACCTAGGGGAATCCAAGATGGGGTGACATGTGGTACTCTGACCAGGTTCTGTTACCCAGAATCCTTTGCAAACCTCAAAATGTGGCCAAAAAAACACCCTTTCCTCTCATTTCGGTGACAGAAAGTTCTGGAATCTGAGAGGAGCCACAAATTTCCTTCCACCCAGCGTTCCCCCAAGTCTCCCGATAAAAATTGTCCTTACTTGTGAGGGTAGGCCTAGCGCCCACGAAGGGAAATGCCCCAAAACACAACATGGACACATCACATTTTCACAAAGAAAACAGAGCTGTTTTTTACAAAGTGCCTAGCTGTGGATTTTGGCCTCTAGCTCAGCCGGCACCTGGGGAAACCTAGCAAACCAGTGCATTTTTTAAAACTAGACACCTAGGGGAATCCAAGATGGGGTGACTTGTTGGACTCGGACCAGGTTCTGTTACCCAGAATCCTTTGCAAACCTCAAAAGTTGGCCAAAAAAACACTTTTTCCTCTCATTTCGGTGACAGAAAGTTCTGGAATCTGAGAGGAGCCACAAATTTCCTTCCACCCAGCGTTCCCCCAAGTCTCCCGATACAAATTGTACCTCACTTGTCTGGGTAGGCCTAGCGCCCGCGAAAGGACATGCCCCAAAACAAAACGTGGACAGATCACATTTTCACAAAGAAAACAGAGCTGTTTTTTACAAAGTGCCTAGCTGTGGATTTTGGCCTCTAGCTCAGCCGGCACCTGGGGAAACCTAGCAAACCAGCGCATTTTTGAAAACTAGACACCTAGGGGAATCCAAGATGGGGTGACATGTGGTACTCTGACCAGGTTCTGTTACCCAGAATCCTTTGCAAACTTCAAAATTTGGCCAATAAAACAAGTTTTCCTCTCATTTCGATGACAGAAACTTCTAGAATCTGAGAGGAACCACAAATCTCCTTCCAGCCAGCGTTTCCACAAGTCTCCTGATAAAAATGGTTCCTCACTTGTTTGGGTAGGCCTAGCGCCCGCGAAAGGGAATGCCTCAAAACACAACGTGGACACATCACATTTTCACAAAGAAAACAGAGCTGTTTTTAACAAAGTGCCTAGCTGTGGATATGGCCTCTAGCTCAGCCGGCACCTGGGGAAACCTAGCAAACCAGTGCATTTTTTAAAACTAGACACCTAGGGGAATCCAAGATGGGGTGACTTGTGGGGCTCTGACCAGGTTCTGTTACCCAGAATCCTTTGCAAACCTCAAAATGTGGCCAAAAAAACACCCTTTCCTCTCATTTCGGTGACAGAAAGTTCTGGAATCTGAGAGGAGCCACAAATTTCCTTCCACCCAGCGTTCCCCCAAGTCTCCCGATAAAAATTGTCCTTACTTGTGAGGGTAGCCCTAGCGCCCACGAAAGGAAATGCCCCAAAACACAACGTGGACACATCACATTTTCACAAAGAAAACAGAGCTGTTTTTTACAAAGTACCTAGCTGTGGATTGTGGCCTCTAGCTCAGCAGGCACCTGGGGAAACCTAGCAAACCAGCGCATTTCTGAAAACTAGACAACTAGGGGAATCAAAGATGGAGTGACTTCTGGGACTCTGACCAGGTTCTGTTACCCAGAATCCTTTGCAAACCTCAAAATTTGGCCCAAAAAACAAGTTTTCCTCTCATTTCGGTGACAGAAAGTTCTGGAATCTGAGAGGAGCCACAAATTTCCTTCCACCCAGCGTTTCCCCAAGTCTCCCGATAAAAATGGTACCTCACTTGTGTGGGTAGGCCTAGCGCCCGCGAAAGGAAATGCCCAAAAACAAAACGTAGACACATCACATTTTCACAAAGAAAACAGAGATGTTTTTTACAAAGTGCCTAGCTGTGGATTTTGGCCTCTAGCTGAGCAGGCACCTGGGGAAACCTAGCAAACCAGCGCATTTTTTAAAACTAGACACCTACGAGAATGCAAGATGGGGTGACTTGTGGGGCTCTGAGCAGGTTCTGTTAACCACAATCCTTTGCAAACCTCAAAATTTGGCCAAAAAAAACACTTTTCCCTCTCATTTCGGTGACAAAAAGTTCTGGAATCCGAGAGGAGCCACAGATTTCCTTCAACCCAGCGTTCCCCCAAGTCTCCCGATAAAAATGGTACCTCACTTCTGTGGGTAGCCCTAGCTCTCACGAAAAGAAATGCCCCAAAATACAATGTGGACACATCACATTTTCACAAAGAAAACAGAGCTGTTTTTTACAAGGTGCCTCGCTGTGGATTTTGGTCTCTAGCTCAGCAGGCACCTGGGGAAACCTAGCAAACCAGTGCATTTTTGCAAACTAGACACCTAGGGGAATCCAAGATGGGGTGACATGTGGTACTCTGATCAGGTTCTGTTACCCAGAATCCTTTGCAAACCTCAAAATTTGGCCAAAAAATCACTTTTTCCTCTCATTTCGGTGACAGAAAGTTCTGGAATCTGAGAGGAGCCACAAATTTCCTTCCACCCAGCGTTCCCCCAAGTCTCCCGATACAAATTGTACCTCACTTGTGTGGGTAGGCCTAGCGCCCGCGAAAGGAAATGCCCCAAAACAAAACGTGGACACATCACATTTTCACAAAGAAAACAGAGCTGTTTTTTACAAAGTACCTAGCTGTGGATTTTGGCCTCTAGCTCAGCAGGCATCTGGGGAAACCTAGCAAACCAGCGCATTTCTGAAAACTAGACAACTAGGGGAATCAAAGATGGGGTGACTTGTGGGACTCTGACCAGGTTCTGTTACCCAGAATCCTTTGCAAACCTCAAAATGTGGCCAAAAAAACAAGTTTTCCTCTCATTTCGATGACAGAAAGTTCTGGAATCTGAGAGGAGCCACAAATTTCCTTCCACCCAGTGTTTCCCCAAGTCTCCCGATAAAAATGGTACCTCACTTGTGTGGGTAGGCCTAGCGCCCGCGAAAGGAAATGCCCAAAAACAAAACGTAGACACATCACATTTTCACAAAGAAAACAGAGATGTTTTTTACAAAGTGCCTAGCTGTGGATTTTGGCCTCTAGCTGAGCAGGCACCTGGGGAAACCTAGCAAACCAGCGCATTTTTGAAAACTAGACACCTAGGGGAATGCAAGATGGGGTGACTTGTGGGGCTCTGACCAGGTTCTGTTACCCACAATCCTTTGCAAACCTCAAAATTTGGCCATAAAAAACACTTTTCCCTCTCATTTCGGTGACAAAAAGTTCTGGAATCCGAGAGGAGCCACAAATTTCCTTCCACCCAGCGTTCCCCCAAGTCTCCCGATAAAAATGGTACCTCACTTCTGTGGGTAGCCCTAGCTCTCACGAAAAGAAATGCCCCAAAATACAATGTGGACACATCACATTTTCACAAAGAAAACAGAACTATTTTTTACAAGGTGCCTCGCTGTGGATTTTGGTCTCTAGCTCAGCCGGCACCTGGGGAAACCTAGCAAACCAGTGCATTTTTGAAAACTAGACACCTAGGGGAATCCAAGATGGGGTGACATGTGGTACTCTGACCAGGTTCTGTTACCCAGAATCCTTTGCAAACTCAAAATTTGGCCAAAAAAACACTTTTTCCTCTCATTTCGGTGACAGAAAGTTCTGGAATCTGAGAGGAGCCACAAATTTCCTTCCACCCAGCGTTCCCCCAAGTCTCCCGATACAAATTGTACCTCACTTGTCTGGGTAGGCCTAGCGCCCGCGAAAGGAAATGCCCCAAAACAAAACGTGGACACATCACATTTTCACAAAGAAAACAGAGCTGTTTTTTACAAAGTGCCTAGCTGTGGATTTTGGCCTGTAGCTCAGCCGGCACCTGGGGAAACCTAGCAAACCAGCGCATTTTTGAAAACTAGACACCTAGGGGAATCCAAGATGGGGTGACATGTGGTACTCTGACCAGGTTCTGTTACCCAGAATCCTTTGCAAACTTCAAAATTTGGCCAATAAAACAAGTTTTCCTCTCATTTCGATGACAGAAACTTCTAGAATCTGAGAGGAACCACAAATTTCCTTCCAGCCAGCGTTTCCCCAAGTCTCCTGATAAAAATGGTTCCTCACTTGTTTGGGTAGGCCTAGCGCCCGCGAAAGGGAATGCCTCAAAACACAACGTGGACACATCACATTTTCACAAAGAAAACAGAGCTGTTTTTAACAAAGTGCCTAGCTGTGGATATGGCCTCTAGCTCAGCCGGCACCTGGGGAAACCTAGCAAACCAGTGCATTTTTAAAAACTAGACACCTAGGGGAATCCAAGATGGGGTGACTTGTGGGGCTCTGTCCAGGTTCTGTTACCCAGAATCCTTTGCAAACCTCAAAATGTGGCCAAAAAAACACCCTTTCCTCTCATTTCGGTGACAGAAAGTTCTGGAATCTGAGAGGAGCCACAAATTTCCTTCCACCCAGCGTTCCCCCAAGTCTCCCGATAAAAATTGTCCTTACTTGTGAGGGTAGGCCTAGCGCCCACGAAGGGAAATGCCCCAAAACACAACGTGGACACATCACATTTTCACAAAGAAAACAGAGCTGTTTTTTACAAAGTGCCTAGCTGTGGATTTTGGCCTCTAGATCAGCCGGCACCTGGGGAAACCTAGCAAACCAGTGCATTTTTTAAAACTAGACACCTAGGGGAATCCAAGATGGGGTGACTTGTTGGACTCGGACCAGGTTCTGTTACCCAGAATCCTTTGCAAACCTCAAAAGTTGGCCAAAAAAACACTTTTTCCTCTCATTTCGGTGACAGAAAGTTCTGGAATCTGAGAGGAGCCACAAATTTCCTTCCACCCAGCGTTCCCCCAAGTCTCCCGATACAAATTGTACCTCACTTGTCTGGGTAGGCCTAGCGCCCGCGAAAGGACATGCCCCAAAACAAAACGTGGACACATCACATTTTCACAAAGAAAACAGAGCTGTTTTTTACAAAGTGCCTAGCTGTGGATTTTGGCCTCTAGCTCAGCCGGCACCTGGGGAAACCTAGCAAACCAGCGCATTTTTGAAAACTAGACACCTAGGGGAATCCAAGATGGGGTGACATGTGGTACTCTGACCAGGTTCTGTTACCCAGAATCCTTTGCAAACTTCAAAATTTGGCCAATAAAACAAGTTTTCCTCTCATTTCGATGACAGAAACTTCTAGAATCTGAGAGGAACCACAAATCTCCTTCCAGCCAGCGTTTCCCCAAGTCTCCTGATAAAAATGGTTCCTCACTTGTTTGGGTAGGCCTAGCGCCCGCGAAAGGGAATGCCTCAAAACACAACGTGGACACATCACATTTTCACAAAGAAAACAGAGCTGTTTTTAACAAAGTGCCTAGCTGTGGATATGGCCTCTAGCTCAGCCGGCACCTGGGGAAACCTAGCAAACCAGTGCATTTTTTAAAACTAGACACCTAGGGGAATCCAAGATGGGGTGACTTGTGGGGCTCTGACCAGGTTCTGTTACCCAGAATCCTTTGCAAACCTCAAAATGTGGCCAAAAAAACACCCTTTCCTCTCATTTCGGTGACAGAAAGTTCTGGAATCTGAGAGGAGCCACAAATTTCCTTCCACCCAGCGTTCCCCCAAGTCTCCCGATAAAAATTGTCCTTACTTGTGAGGGTAGCCCTAGCGCCCACGAAAGGAAATGCCCCAAAACACAACGTGGACACATCACATTTTCACAAAGAAAACAGAGCTGTTTTTTACAAAGTGCCTAGCTGTGGATTTTGGCCTCTAGCTCAGCCGGCACCTGGGGAAACCTAGCAAACCAGTGCATTTTTTAAAACTAGACACCTAGGGGAATCCAAGATGGGGTGACTTGTTGGACTCGGACCAGGTTCTGTTACCCAGAATCCTTTGCAAACCTCAAACGTTGGCCAAAAAAACAAGTTTTCCTCTCATTTCGGTGACAGAAAGTTCTGGAATCTGAGAGGAGCCACAAATTTCCTTCCACCCAGCGTTTCCCCAAGTCTCCCAATAAAAATGGTACCTCACTTGTGTGGGTAGGCCTAGCGCCCGCGAAAGGAAATGCCCCGACACAAAACGTGGACACATCACATTTTCACAAAGAAAACAGAGCTGCTTTTTACAAAGCTGTGGATTTTGGCCTCTAGCTCAGCCGGCACCTGGGGAAACCTAGCAAACCAGTGCATTTTTGAAAACTAGACACCTAGGGGAATCCATGATGGGGTGACTTGTGGGGCTCTGACCAGGTTCTGTTACCCAGAATCCTTTGCAAACCTCAAAATTTGGCAAAAAGAAAAACACATTTTCCTCTCATTTCGGTGACAAAAAGCTCTGGAATCTGAGAGCAGCCACAAATTTCCTTCCATCCAGCGTTCCCCCAAGTCTCCCGATAAAAATGGTACCTCACTTGTGTGGGTAGCCCTAGAGCCCACGAAAAGAAATGCCCCAAAATACAATGTGGACACATCACATTTTCACAAAGAAAACAGAACTATTTTTTACAAGGTGCCTCGCTGTGGATTTTGGTCTCTAGCTCAGCCGGCACCTGGGGAAACCTAGCAAACCAGTGCATTTTTTAAAACTAGACACCTAGGGGAATCCAAGATGGGTTGACATGTGGTACTCTGACCAGGTTCTGTTACCCAGAATCCTTTGCAAACCTCAAAATGTGGCCAAAAAAACACTTTTCCCTCTCATTTCGGTGACAGAAAGTTCTGGAATCTGAGAGGAGCCACAAATTTCCTTCCACCCAGCGTTCCCCCCAGTCTCCCGATACAAACTGTACCTCACTTGTGTGGGTAGGCCTAGCGCCCGCGAAAGGAAATGCCCCAAAACAAAACGTGGACACATCACATTTTCACAAAGAAAACAGAGCTGTTTTTTACAAAGTACCTAGCTGTGGATTTTGGCCTCTAGCTCAGCAGGCACCTGGGGAA
Organism: Pleurodeles waltl; assembly: GCF_031143425.1. Lineage (NCBI taxonomy): Eukaryota > Metazoa > Chordata > Amphibia > Caudata > Salamandridae > Pleurodeles > Pleurodeles waltl. The sequence continues at coordinate 40,442,413 of NC_090445.1, forward strand.
ACCTAGCAAACCAGCGCATTTCTGAAAACTAGACACCTAGGGGAATCAAAGATGGGGTGACTTGTGGGACTCTGACCAGGTTCTGTTACCCAGAATCCTTTGCAAACCTCAAAATTTGGCCAAAAAAAACACTTTTTCCTCTCATTTCGGTGACAAAAAGTTCTGGAATCCGAGAGGAGCCACGAATTTCCTTCCACCCAGCGTTCCCCCAAGTCTCCCTATAAAAATGGTACCTCACTTGTGTGGGTGGCCCAGGTACCTGCAACAGAAAAATGCCAAAAACCTGTAGAGATTGAGGGGATAGCACAGCGACTTGACAAGCACCTATTTCTCTTTTATACATCTTTTAAGCTGACTCTGCTTTGGGGACCCACACAAGTGAGGTATCATTTTACTTTGGAGACTGAGGGGAACTCTGGGTGGTAGGAAATTTGTCCCGCAGCGGTGATCCTACAAAGACAAATGAGGAAAATATGTTTTTGAAGCAAATGTTGAGGTTTGCAGATGAGTCTGGGTAAGAAAGTGTTGGGGGATCCAGGCAAGCCACACCTCCTTGGACTCCTTGGGGTGTCTATTTACATAACATGTCTGGGTTTGGTAGGTTTCCCATGATGAAGGCCTCACCCGGGACCAAAAACATAGGTGCCCTCCCCAAACACAGATAGTTTTGCAATGGATACATTTGATGTGTCCACCTACTTATGTGTTGTTCCAAACACTAAAATTGTGAAAAGAAACACTTTGGTTATGTTAAAAAGACCCCTCACCCACCAACCAAGTTGGTGGCATGCTTCATCATCGGGGTCCCACCCGAGACACCTAGCGTGTCACTGGTGTGCTGGGACACCTGATTACAGCGGAGCAGGTTTTGTAATTTTTACCACACATACTGGTTGGATTTGGCACAAGGGTGAGTGATGGTTCAGTGGATCAAATTTTATTAACAAGAGATTTCACAAAAATGAAATGCACTGTTAATAAGTGAAAGGCCAAAAAACTGAAGCAATGACTCACAGCTCATGACCTGTAAAGCCACGACAAGGCACCAACTGCTTTACAGTCCATTCACACACATACATGACATGCACAAGACCATTCACGCTGCCAGCCACAGGCCCAGCACATTACAACACTCACATCAACAGACAGCGCCACTCAAGGTCCCATCACTTTCATACGCCCACATGCCTGATACAGCAATCACACCAGCTAATGAGTGTGTGGACTGGCGTTTGGCTGGCATCTCCAGCCAAGCGCCACCCCACTTACACCGCCAGCCAAATGCCACCCCACGCACACTGACATAACTTTTTTTTTGTTTTTAAACACCAAAGAAACCACTAATTATAAATAAGTACAAAACTACAAATACAAAAGCTCTAACTGAATACATGACAGTAATGCCAACTGTGAAACTGAACATATAAAAATATAAAACAGCAGTTTATGCTCACGGAATTTCCCAATAATTCTTCTGTGTGTGGTAGCTCCTGAAACAGCCACCCACACACAGCCCAGGCTTTGAAGGACAATCAGGGCAGTACATCCTAATCTCCTTTCTGATACCTCTTCGAACACAGACTCTACATCTCTTAGCAGGACAGTTTGTTTTGGCTGTGGGAGGAATGTGCTCAGCAAAGTGACGAGCTTTCAATTTAGCCACATCCTCCACCAATGCTTCTCTAGGAACTCTTGCCTGTTCCAGCACAACAAGGCTCGCTATGATAGACTCCTGAAATTTCACAAGTGTCATCGTTGATGCTGGAGAACTATCCTTGAACACAACAAAAGCATTAAAAGTTGCCAATTGGAACAGGTGTACCACTAATTTCTTATACCAAACATTAGACTTATGAGCAGCCGTGTAAGGTTCTAGCCTCTGATCTACTCTATCAACACCAACCATGTGCTTATTATAGTCTAAAATGCACACAGGTTTGCGCACTTTGGCAACCTGACCCCAAACAGCCACAGGTGGAGCACTCTCATCATGGATGGTACTTAGCATGTACATATCCCTCTTGTCTACAAATTTCAGAGCTAGAAGCTCATCATTGCGCGAGGCACTGCACTGTCCCTTCTCAAGTTTTTTACAGACAAGCTCCCTTGGATAGCCTTTCCGATTAGAGCAGATTGTGCCACAAGCAACACTATCCACTCTGAACAACTCCTTGAACAACTGAACTCTAGTGTAGAAGTTATCTACATATAAATGGTGACCTTTGTTAAACAGTCCTCTATCAAGTTCCCACACAATTTTCTCACTAACTCCAAAAGTGGGTGGACAACCAGGGGGGTCAATATTGGAATCCCTACCAGTGTAGACCGTGAAATTATAAACATATCCTGTACTACTTTCAGACAGCATATGCATCTTAATTCCATACCGTGCCCTCTTGCTAGGAATGTACTGCCTAAAAACCAAACAACCCTTGAACAGGACCAAAGACTCATCTACAGATATTTCTTTGCCTGGAACATAGATCTCTGAAAACCGATCTACCAAATGATCAAGACAGGTCTAATCTTAAAAAGACGGTCAGAATCAGGGTGATCTCGTGGCAAGGCTAAAGCATAAGCTACAAAATGCAACATCCGAAGAAGAAGCTCATACTGGTTACGACTCATGATGGCAGGAAATATAGCAGTTGCCATCAAGGGACTAGTAGACCAATATGAAGACAGTGATGGCTTCCTTATCAACCCCATCAAAAAAGTTAAACCCAAGAACTTTTTCAACTCTTCCAGATTTGTGGGAATCCACCGGCTAGCTCTAGAGTGTGGCCTAAGTCTGGCAGCTTTATCCCTCAAAAACTGCTCTGCATACAAATTAGTCTGCTCAACAATCTCTTCCAAAAATAATTGTCCATAAACAACTCAAAAAAGTTGATGGGCAAAAAGTTTTCCGTATTAACTCAACACCCTGGGATACCAGTAAACGCAGGCAACTGTGGCTGCTCCATGTTTGGTGCAACCCAAGTGTCAGGTCTTACAATGGGAAGCCTTTCAGCCGCTGGCTCCTGCACCATCCGCACATCAGTGTCCTCCTCTAAAACAGGCCCTTCATCAGCACTGAGAGTGGCTTCATCATCAGATGCTTCCTCTCTGACAGAAAATTGACTTCCAGAATCTTGCATTTCCTCCTCTGCCTCAGTTGCAGAGTCAGTCTCATAATCATGGTCAGAAGAAGACTCAAAAAGCACACCAGCAACCTGCTGAGCGGTCATCCTACGGCTAGCCATGATCCTTCCTACAAAATTAGAGATAAGTAACAAACAAAGTGTAGATTTATGACTAAGAGTTATAAACTCAAAAACTATACCGCTCGCTTGCCTGAAAAAGCTTGACTCACCAGCAACTACTCTGCACAGCCACAGCAATCACCAATGATATCCCACTGAAAAGAGAAAAAAAGAAAATTAGACATAAGGCAACACAATAATCATTGTGCATAAATCTAAAGACAATTTCCCACACAATCTTGCATTCACTACACCACCTACAAACATGTCATTCATGCATGGCAACAATACTCCTTTGGAGAAAAATGTATTTACTTACCTAAAACATGCAACCACGCATACCGCAGGACAACCACTGCCAAAACTGCAACAAGCCACAGCAAAGGAAGCAAAAGCTTTGAACTAGAACAAAAAGAAGAAATAAACTGTTATTATCATAAATGCAAATACTTCGCCAGTTGCCAAACACTCTGCCACCAACCATTTTTAAATGTTCCCTTGTGTCTAGTGTTATCTGCTTGGGGCAGATGGGCCTAAAAAAAATAGGCCAATCTGCCCCAAAGGGTGGCAGAAATGCCATAGAATATATTGCCCCCTTTGGAGTGCGACCCTTGCCCCCCACACAAAACACACACATGATCCCTGGCGCACAGTGGATTCTGCCCCCCTTGAGAGCAGATGGGCCTGAAAAATAAATACAAAATAGGCCGATCTGCCCACAAGGGGGCCAGAACTGCCCAATAGTGCCTTTTCCCCCTTGGGGGCGACCCTTGCCCAAGGGGGCGCACCCCCAACACACAAAAAAAACAAAAGAAATTTTACAAAATTGGCGTCTTCATGGTTTCTGCCCCCCTCTGGGGGCAGAAGGGCCTACACAAACTAGGGCAATCTGCCCCCAAGGGGGGCAGAAATGGCCAATATTACATTGCGCCCTTTGGGGGAGCGACCCTGGCCCATGGGGCCACCCCCCACACAAAGCACACACACACACATGATCCCTGGCGCTAAGTGGATTCTGCCCCCTAAGGCCTAAACAAAATAGGCCGATCTGCCCCCAAGTGGGCACAACTGCCCAATAGTACTTTTTGACCCTTGAGGGCGCCCTTGCCCAAGGGGGAGCCCCCCAAAACAAAAATCTTTTTAAAAAAAAATCCCTGGCGGCTTCATGGTTTCTGCCCCCCCTGGAGGCAGAAAAGCCTACAAAAACTGGGCCAATCTGCCCCCAAGGGGGGCAGAAATGGCCTACATAATATTGCCCACTTTGGGGAGGCGACCCTTGCCCAAGGGGCCACCCCCTCCACACAAAGCACACACACACACACACACATGATCCCTGGCGGTAAGGGGATTCTGCCCCCCTTGGGCAATAGTGCTTTTAGGCCCTTGGGGGTGACCCTTGCCCAAGAGCCGCCCCCAACACCAAAAAACAATCCCTGGTGTCTAGTGGCTTTCTGCCCCCTTGGGGGCAGATCGTCCTAAAAATAAGGGCAGGCCAATCTGCCCCCAAGGCGGGCAGAAATGGCCAAAAAAGCATTGCCCCCCCAAAGGAAAGCGACCCTTGCCCAAGGGGTCACTCTCCCATGCCGTGAAAACATACACGCACGCACACACACACACACACACACACTAATTCCCTGGTGTCTAGTGGGCATTCAAAGAGACATCGAGGGAAAGGAAAACCTTTTCCTTTCCCTCGATGCCTCTTTTACAGGTATACCCCACCTCCCGGAGGTAAAACCTACCTCCTTTGTGGTAGACGTGCTGGAAGCAAATGGCTTCCACTGCGGCTTTCCTCCCTTTCATGATGTCATAGGGTGGTGGGGGGGGGGGGCGGGGTGGAAGGGGAAGGGATTTCCCTTCCAGCCCTGGCCTGGGGGTGTGGGGGGGGCGGTCCTCAGGGGGAGCACTAGCGCTTCTCCAGAGGGCTGTTCAATGGATGTAATTGTTATGTCCATGGCGCCTCACAGGCGCAGCCATGGACGTAACCATTACGTCCATGGCAGACAAGGGGTTAAAGGGGTTGGGCATTGGGGATGACAAGGAAGCCCTCAGTGTGTATGTATGTTTGTCCGGCCGTTTCTAGCCGGCCAAACATACATGCTCACTGTGCTCTCTCCAGCCCGGCACTGTGTTGCTGGGCTGGAGAGAGCAGGCTTCCAGTCTGCCTGGGAGCGCCCTGGCTGGGCACTCCCAGCCAATACGAATGCTGCTTTGAGCAGCTTCAGGATTGGCTGCAGGGCAGGCTTGGAGCCTGTGCCTGCAGTGCAGGAGAGGAGCAGTGCAGCGGAGAAGCAGGTAAGTGATTTTTTTATTTTTTTTATCCATTCGCCCCCACCCTTTACCCCACCCACTAACCTTGAAACCCCCTGCGCCGCCCCGCCCCACAAAGCCCCGCGAGCTGCTCCTGCTAGGGAGCATCTTCACGTGAGGCCGAGCTTTGCAGTTGAGCATGCTCCTGGGCCATCTCCGCTCCTCCTCGAGTTTCTGGATGCCAGAGGAACCCCCACCCAATTCTGTGAGGCCATGTAACTCATATTTGGGTGGCCCATTCCAATGAATGAGACTTTGGGCCCCTTGGGTTCCGGAGGGGCCCGTACTTGTTCCCTGCCAGCGTGTCTTCCCCTGGAGCCAGTGGGGCCCCGTGGATCCACAGATGGATCTGGACCAACACCAATCGAGCCACCTCGACTTTCCCTGGCTCCGGACCCGTTATTGATGCTCCTGGGCTCCAGTTGCCTGTTGCCATTGCCTCGCTCTAGGGGACCCCTCTTTCCTCACCCACCACCTCACCCTGGAGAGCAAGGTGGTCCACACCTCAACGTCCTGTGTAAATCTTGGTTCATTCCCTACTACCCCACTGGATAGGGAACCAACATGCTGGACACCTTGGGTAAAAGTTTTCTTTCACCTGCCTGTTTTTCCGGTCTGTGAACACTGCATGCCTTTTTGGCCGGTACTCCCATTCCCTTTGGGATTCTGTTGCGTAGGTGCTGCCTATGGCCCCAGTATACTCTTTCAAGCTATGGCAGACAGGAGAGATGCAGCAAAGTTCACAATTCAGTTTGAGCTGGACATGACCAACTCATTGGGCCGAACGTTTTCTTCATCGGTGGCCTTATGGTGCCACACCTGGCTGAGGACAACTGGCTTTTCTGGGGATGTCCAAGCTTCACTGATGGACATGCCCTTTGATGACTCCCATCTCTTTGGAGACAAGGTGGATTCAGTGCTGGAGTGCTTCAAGGAAAAGAAGCTGCTGGGCAGGTCCTTGGGCCTTTGCATGACCACTTGTCAACCCCAGTCTGCCTTTTGCTCCTTTTGTGGCCATGAAAGAGGTTTTCTGCTGCGTCCTTACTCACCCAGTCACCACGCCAAGCAAGCTTCCCAGCCTTTGCGTGACTGTGGATGCGGTACCCACAGACCCCGGGGTTTGGGCAGCCAGAGGTCAGAGTCCACCATCCCACCTGGCAGGTGCAGCCTCCAAGACTATTTAGTTTGCCCTCTGCCTACTGTGGGCAACCAATGGGAGGCAGGATGCGCCATCACCTGCATTACTGGAGGTCGATAACATTAGATTGCTGTGTTCTCAAGGTTGTTCGAAGGGGCTACGCCTTCCCCTTCATACCTACCACTCCTCCCATGCCACCCACTTACGACAGGCTGACGGAGGACAATCTCTCATTGCTCCGCCTTCCCCTTCATAACTAACACTCCTCCCATGCCACCCACTTACGACAGGCTGACTCTCATTGCTCCGCTAGGAAGTGGCAGCTCTCTTGGCCAAGGGATCCATAGAGAAGGTACCAACCCCAGAAGTAGGTTGTGGTTGTTATTCCTGGTATTTCTAGTACCAAAGAAGGCCAGAGGTCTTCATCCTATCTTAGATTCGAGTCCTCTCAATTTCTTCCTGAAACGGGAGGAATTGAAGATGCTCATGCTTGCTCAAGTTCTGTCTGCCCTGTTCCTGGGAGACTGGATGGTAGCTTTGGACTTGAAGGACACATACTTCCTCATTCCTGTCCTGCCTGTTCACAGGCATTACCTGCTGTTCACATTGGGCCTCAAGCACTTTCAGTTTGCCGTGCTCCTTTTTTGCCTTACCAGTGCCCCTCACGTGTTCACCAAGGTGATGGCGATGGTTGCAGCCCATCTGCCAGTATTCCTCTTTCTCGATGACTGGCTGTTGAAGGTGGGTTCCCCCCAGGCAGTTGTCTCCCACCTCCAGACTACGGCAGACCTCCTGCACTCCCTGGGGTTCACAATCAACATGCCAAAGTCACACCTGACTCCCTCTCAGACACTTCCTTTTATCAGAGCTGTTCTGGACACAGGCTTTGATACTGATGTTTAAGCCTCTAGCCTGAGTTTCGGTGAGACTGACTCTGAGACTGTTGGGCCTTACTGCCTTCTGCATCCTGCTTGTAGAACATGCTATTCTGCTTTGCTTTAAACTGAGAGGAAATAGTGCCAAGGAATGCAGCACTCTTGGTTTGAGTAATATATTTATTAAGGCTCTTCTCAGATATCAAATAAAAGCACACAGAAATATGAACATGAGCATTTAACTTGAATGCAGTAAAACACAGGTAAATGCCAAAATACTCACAGCAGTTAAAAAGTGCAATACATCAACAATGAATATATGCAGTAAATACATATATATATGTGCTCAGCCAAGCTAGATAATTAAGAATAAAAATACATAACCATGGGGGTTGAATCCATTATCATCCTTACCAACGTCAAGTCGGGGAACCCTGAACGGCTAGGCAGGATAACTTCCCACAATGTGTTCCTCTGCGTCAGTGCTCAGTTCTCTCTGCTTTATACACCTAAAATTAACTCAAGAGAAAGATTCTAGCAATCGACTCCCCCTTCAGTTATTGACTTTAAATGCTGGCTGTACTTGGTCTGTGTTGAAAACACGCAAAAGATCTGGCTGGCCACAATGGGCATTCCTGAGACAGAGCTGGACCTTTTTCTGCTGAAAACATACTCACCTTGGTACACTCTTATGACCTCTGCATCCCCCACAATATGTTCCCTGCTCTGGTGAGAAGAGCGAAAACACATTCAGTGTAGAAAACAAACTTTGTGGAAAAATACCTGCGCCACCTATGTGACGGCACCTGAAGCTAAGCACAAAATAGAGTTAGTGGTCAAGATGAGGTCGGTGGTCAAATACAAATAGCACTACACATGCCCGGTGGCATATGCCGACTCTGCAGTGGGACTTGAAGTTCCATTGAGTGCAGCATCAGGGGAATCTTTCCAACGTGGTGCGGATCTCGGAGTGTACTGCAAAAGATCTGAAGTGGTCAGCTCAGGACCTCTCTCCCTTCCCCAGCCAGATCTCACAGTAGTGACAGATGCACCACTCTTGGGATGGGGCAGTCATCTGGGAGAGATGGAAGTCAGAAGCTTTTGGTCTCCGGCAGAATCTAGACTCCACATTAATCTATTAGAGCTCCAAGCGATGTGGCTAGCATTGAAAGCCTTTCTACCCTCCATCAAGGGAAGACTAGTACAGGTGTTCATGGACATCTCACCGCTGTGTGGTACTACAACAAAGAGGGCGGGGTAGGGTCATGAAACCTTAGTCAGGAGGTCCTGCGCCTCTGGGTGTGGTTGGAACAGAGGTTCTCTGAACGCCAGGGCGGACTAGAACGAAGATGCCTAGTGGATCACAAATGGCATCGCCATCTAGAGGCGGTGCAACATCTCTTTCAGCAGTGTGGAGAGCCTTGGTTGGATCTGTTCGACACTGCAGAGAATGCACAATGTTAGTGGTTTTGTATGCTGGAATTTCAAAGGCGCCTCTCATTCGGAGATGCTTTTCATCTCAAGTGGAGCTCAGGGCTCCTTTCCGCCCATACCACTCCTGGCCAGAGTTCTCAAGAAGAACAGGAACGACCGGGCCCAAGTCATCCTGGATGAAGATTGAGTGGCACAGTTGAAAGCTTTTGACCTTCCGCCCAAAGTGTCTTGGCATCTTGGCAGTCAGGTGTCCTGCCACCAAAGCAGTATACATCTGCCACTGGGAAGAGTTTGTGACATGGTGTGCAGAAAAACATATTTGCCCTCATCCTGCCCCCCCTCCATCAGGTCCTACTGTTTGTTTTTCTCTTGCCTATCAGGGCTTTGCTTTGGGCACGTTAACAATCTATATTTCTGCCATCTCTGCCTTTCTGAGTTTGCCAGATCAGCCATCCTTGTTCAAATCCCCTATTGTAAATAGGTTTTGAAAAGTCTCCAACATGTTCCCACCTTTGCCCTTCATCATGCCTCAGTAGGGCCTAAATTTAGTACTCACTTTTCTGATGTGCACTCCCTTCGAGCCACTGCATAACTGTCATTTCAGGCTTCTGACTACCAAGACGGCCATTCTAGTGCAATACCATCTGTCCGGAGGGTCAGTGAGCTCCAGGTTTTGTCATCTAAACCTCTGTTCCTCAACATCTTCTCAGACAAGCTTTTCCTTCGCACTAGAGCTTCCTTCCTTCCGGAGGTGGTGACTCCCTTTCATGTGGGGCAATCCATACCTCTGCCTCCCTTTTTCACTCCACAGGATCCCTCTAAAGAACAGTAGTGATTCCAATGACTGGACCCAAAAAAAGCATAAATACACATCAACATCAAACCCATATGCAGGTGACACACATTCTGACACAACCACACAGCCACTCTAGCTCCCTCCCCCTCACCCAGCCAATTGCATTGCTTACACTCATAAATGTACTGACTCACACACACAACTCTCAGCATAACATGACAGGTCCCCTGGCAATGTGTACACACGGACACACAGTTGACAGGTGTGAATTTACCATCATTGTGGTGCCAGCATGCATTTACCAATGAATACTGGCACTATAATGACAGTTGTGTATGTGTGCAATAAGAGTTGTGTATAAGTGTTTCCCCGTCCGTGACTAACCCACTTGTGTCCCCAACATATGCATGTCACAGAAATTACTGTGAAATGTATATGTCTGCAGTGGTCCCGACATCCTGTGCCGTGCCCACCCACTGTACCCTGGCAATGGGGCATCTCTACCTTCAAGTCCGGTTGCAGGGAGAGTCGTGTTTTATTCCATGGGTCGGGGCAGCAGTGACGGCAGCTGTTGCCCAGTCGTGTTCAGTCGAAGACAGGGGTGGAATGGGTAAAAAAAGGTGAGTTTTCATCCCTTTTCCCCCAATCCACCAACTCAAACATGGAGGTCAGATTGCCACTTTTTTCTTGAGGGTAAAGCACATTCAAATCTGCACGGCAGGAAGGGTGGCTGGGGTCCCGCCGGCATCCCCATTTCCTTCTCCCACCGTTGACGTGGGCAGGATTTTCTGGTGGAGATGGTGTTTCGAATGTGGGCTTTCATCTATGGGACCCCCAACATCTAAATATGGCAGATGGGCCGTCATGCCTGTGGATGAGTTTTCAGTCAAAATGTTGACTGCGGGATCATTACCGCCAAGATTTAAATCAGGCCCAAAGTGAGAACACAACACAAGAAAAATCACACAACAATTTAGAAAAACAGAGTAACGTTCAATAAATATTTTAAGACCAAAACAACAAAACTCCAATCAGGAGAACCAGTGATGTGCAATTTTAAAGATGTAAGTGAATATGGCACCAAAAAAAAAAAGGACCAACTGTGGTTATCTTTCTTGCTGGACCCGGACAAAGTCACAAGTTCAGACCAACCGCAATGGACTGTGGTCTGGCTACAGTGACCAAGTTAGGCCCGCTGAACAGAGTACCTTAACTCCTGGTTGCGGAGCGATACGAAGTCCGGCATCAAGGATGGGTCATGCACCAGTGGCGATGGGAGTTCCTTGCATGGAAATGCATTGCGCAGCAGTGGTTCAGTGGGGCTGGGGTGAGCGAAGCGAGGTCTTTGCTAGGAGATGCATCACACAGCAGTGGTTCCAATGGGATGCAGTACTGCAATGTGAAGTCTTGAGTCGGGGATGCTTCACACACCGGTTCCCAATGTAGGAGGTTGGCAAAGCAATGCGTTGTGCTGTCTCGGTTCTGCTGGGTCCACAGATGGGCTGACAGAGCACCTTCAGGTCTACTTCCAAGGGTCCAGGACTGGGGAACACCACTTTGGGGGGGGGGTAGACTCACAACTGGCAGAGTCCAGGTGCTGAGTTCAAGGTTGTTGGAGCCTCTTTTGTCCCTGAGGCTCTGATGAGGAGGCCAGCCAGCTAGCCCTTGGAGTCACTCTGGTGGTCCTGGGTCCAAGATACAGGTCCAATCCTACTCACTCAGGCTGGAGAGCAGCAAGGCAACTCAGCATGGCAGCAAAGTAACAGTCTTTTTACAGGGAATCAGCACAGCTGTCCTTCTTCTCAGTCTTCCACAGGTCCAGATGTGTAGTGAAGTGTTGGGTCTGTGGGTCCACTATTCATACTTGGTGCCCACCTTTATGTACGAGATGTCTCTAGAGCAGTGGTTATTAACCTTTTAACTTCTGGGGGCCCCCCACTTAATCACCACTGGAATCCGTGGTTCCCTACTGAATCAATATTTGAATTCAGGGGGCCCCCACTGAGTCATTATTGGAACCCGGGGACCACCGCCTAAGCAATTTTGATAATTTGAACATCAAAGCAATGCACAAAAATACAGAAAAAAGCATTCATAAAACAAATAAACAAATGATGAAATATTTAGTTGACAAATATAAAATATAATCAACATTTTAATTAAATTTTGAAAGAATGGAGCTTTTCTGAATTTGTTTGAGGCTACCCATTGTCCATGCTATATTCTGTTTGATTCATTTGCACTGCACCCGCACATTTACAGCTTCTTTTTTTTATATACACTTTACTAATCTGTTAATAATATTTAATTTTCTAAGCAGTGGCGGACCCCCTGAGTAGGCATCGTGGGGCACCTCCAAGGATCCCTGGACCACAGTTAAGAACCGCTGTTCTAGAAAATTCCCTTTGAAGCAGGACATGTAAAGGTTAATGCTATATGTCCAACTAGGAGCTGTGAAGGGAGAAACCATGGTGGTAGGCAAGCTCATAATACTGCCGGCGGTACTCTGTGGGCCACCGGGTCGGAGAATAACATCTCCGGCCTGGCGGCTCATACCGCCATGGCGTATGAGTGGAGATGTGGCTGGGTGGCAGCGGCCAACCGGCCACACTCATAGTGTGGCGGTATACACCGCCAGCCTTTTGGCGGTGATACCGCCACCATAACCCTGGCAGAAATACTGCATCAAAAGACCTCTAGGGTCATAATGACCCCCATTGTTTTATTTCTGTATTTATCAGTAACAAACTAAAAACTGGGAGCCTAAATTATAATGTACCCTGCCTTGGGGCTCTTAAGGCCTGCTGTAGGGGTGACTTACACATAATAAATGCAGTGACGACTTTGGCATGGCACATAAGTGTGCCATGTCGTGTTTTCACTCATGGTTTGCACCAAGACCCGCAGTCTGGAATGACAGGATGTGTGCAGTTTGTATGGGGGTCCTTAGGATGGCACAATATGTGCTGCAGCTCTTAGGGACCCTGTTCAGTACCCATGCTCTAGGTACCAAGGGTACCATTTACTAAATATTTACAGGGATGCTATGCTAAAGTCCTGCCACTTGTTTCACAATTGAGTGGTTTGTTTTTAGGGGAAAGAACACGGGCACTGGAGCCTGGCTAGCATCCAGCATCTAGCAGTTCAAATGGGGGCAAAAAGTGGGGGGACGTCTGCAGAAAGAAGTCCAGTTTCCTACACAGCTCACTGCATGAGAGGCGTACCTGCTCTAGGTGAATGTGGGCCTGGGAAAGGTACAATATAGGGATAATGCAGTATTGTGGAGGGCGTGGATGGTTAATGCATGTGCCTGTGAGAGGTACAATACATGACAGATGTAGTGCTGTGCAGTGAGTGCATGTTGAATGCATGTGTTGGATGTATGTGTGCCTGTGAGTGGTACATTTCATGAAACATGTAGTGCGTGCATGATGAATGCATGTGCTGGATGTATGTATGCCTGTAAGTGGAACAATACATGAAGGATACAGTGCTTTGCGTTGTGTGTGTATATTAAATGCATGTACTGAGTGTATGTGTGCCTGTGAATGGCAGACTATGGTTGTTGTATTTTGGCACACCCAGGCCTGCATGGTAAAGCATAAGGAGGTAAAAAAAATTCCCCTAGCCAGATTTTTCTAGTGCTGCTTTACTGTAAGCTGTGTACGACACTGGAGCCAGGCTTCCTGTACACCACAAAGAGTGCTCTTTGATTCAGCGAGAGGTCACAAGAAAGAGGGCTTAGGCACATGTCAGGAAGGAGATTGGGCTGATAACAGAATCATAAACGGTAGGGCTGGGGCCCTGGGCTAACCTTTTGGTGCACATATCACTGTGGCTTACATTGAGGTGTAAATTCTAGTTACTCCCGTGGCCTGTGGTGTGGGGCTACCAGCTTTCTAGTCTCTCGTGCTGTGACAAACTTCTTTCAAGAAGAGGAGAGCAGAGGGGTGGGCAGAAAGCAGACCCCCAACATGAACTTCAAAGACTCAGACTCTAAATCACATTTGCTGTTTGGAAATGGACTATAAAAATAGGAACTTGAGAAAATTGTCAACTGCCAAGCAGCCAGACAGGCTGTGTAAGGAGGAGAAGGTCTGCAAGACTCCTGTGGGTGAAAGGACATCACTCAGGAAATCCAAGACCACCTTCCCTGAAACCTTGAACACCAGCACCTACCGACTTGCAAGACCAGTGTGTCCTGTGAGTAAAGGGAGAGTGTTGGAGGGAGCAAGGTCGAGCAAGGTGCCCTGTCGAGTGAACTCCCTTTGTGAGGTGTCAGGAGACAGCTGCTGCGCTGATCGGGTCATTGCTTGTGCAGGACGAAGTTGGGGACCCTTGAATGCCTGAGGAGAGCCACAGTGAAGTGGGCCACATGTTTCACTATGCCAATCGGGCCAGAGTCCACGTGTACTGAGGAACCAGTGACCCTGTATGCCAGAGGGGGCCCCACCAAGAAGTTTGCCATGCTGCGAAGGCCTTATCCATTGTGCAGTGGTGACCTATGACCTCATATGCAAGAGGGGTCACCACCAAGGACTTTGCTGTGCCGATTGGGCCAGAGCCCATGCCCCGTGAAGATACGGTGAGCCTGTATGCCAGAGGGAGTGACGTGGACCAGTAAGGCGAGTGACATGGGCAGAATCGTCATAAGGGAATGAGGCCACCATGGGGGATCCTTGCACAACCACCCCAGAATGGAGGATTCACACCAGGATCCCGTCCATGGGATTTTACCAAAGACTTACCTTGCAAGGAGGAACCACAAAGAACCTCTGATCGCAGCAGTGGCTCAACTGCATTGGTGACACTCTACAAGTGTAGAGTTCAGCCTGCTTGGGCTGCGTACAGCACCTGATTCAGATAACTCCAGTTGCTCCCGATTCTGCATTCATGAGTAAGACTGATTACAGGCCAGTCAGGTCCAGGGGGAACTTGCTTGCTAGAAAACACTGTGGCATTGGAGCTCTGTTGACTTTAAAATAGAGTCAGAGTCAGGGGCGGCTCCCCCACCACCAGCAGCAGGAGCTGCAAACCTTTACAAATAAAAGGATAATAAATTATGTTTATTATCCTTTTATTTCTAAAGGGGCAGAACCATAGGGTGACGAGCTGTGAGGGGAGTGCACAGAGCCAGCCGTGCGCACAACATGCACACAAGGGCTCTCTCCAACCCAGCACTGTGTTGCCGAGTTGGAGAGAGCCTGCGCAGGCGCCCAGGCTGTGCTGGAGCGCCCAGCCAGGGTGCTCTAGCCAATCATAACGCTGCTGTGAGCAGCGTCATGATTGGAGCAGGGCAGGCTGGGAGCCTGTGCCTGCAGTGCAGCGGAGACCGGCGGAGAGCTGCGGCAATGTTCAGGTAAGTTTTTTTGTATTGTTTATTTTTGTTTTATTCGCCCCGCCCGCCACTTTTTCTAGTCGCGAGCCGCGACTGATCAGAGTGTACTCTTTAGACACCACCTGTATCCATCACCCCATCGAGGAAGGCTTGAACTGCTCATGCTGCTGTAACCCCAAGAGTCAAGTGCTGAAAGAATACTTGGCCCATAGCAGATCGGGCCTCAGAACATCAGGAGAATAAGGCATCAACCCCCACAGTTGGGCCCAGTAAGCCCTGGGTGCCCCGTGGCCCTCTGAACGGGGTTCTGACACCAGCTGCCTAAGGCTCCATTGCCCAGTGCTGCAAACAATATTGTCCTTCTAAGACAGGGATACTCAAAGTGGCCCATCATGCGGCCCCTCTGACCTTTACATGCTGTTTGCTGGACTCTGCACTAACAAAAATATTAAATACTCACACAATCCTTTATTTCAAACTTAATTGGTGCTAAAGAAAGGAAGTAACTAGGGACTCCTGCACTTAACTTTAGAAACGCCTTCATTTTTAAAGACATCTTGCAGCATAAGTGTAAAACTAAGACAGTCTCTTCAAAATTAATTACGTGTTTCGCCTTAGTACAATTTATTTTATCAGTGCATTGAGATGTATTCATTTTAAAGTGATAGTTTTCAAGCATAAATTTGGATACATTAATTATTTCCCTTACCCTGAGAACACCACCAATAGTAAATTAAAGAGGCAAGTCACTTGGTATCTGCACTTTATGGGTGGCCTGGGTTCCTATCATACATAAACAACATTATAGTTTATTAAATCAAACATAGAAGCAGGTTTTGTGCAGCGCACACCATGAATCATGTATTTCGAGGTCATCTTAAATGTGATAATGCAGAAAAAGGAGGGAAAGTGACACTAAACAATTGCCTAGGATCACACAATTTGGAAAAGTACACCTACCTTGCCACCAATCCCCCTAGTCACGCCACAGCCGCCGCCCTGGCATCAATGCGGCCCCCAGGCACGCCACAGACCAAACTTTTTGGCCCCTGGGAAAATGTTTGCGAGTACCCATGTTGTAAGATGTCTGCTTTGTCTGTGTGCAGCACCAGCCCAATGACTCAGATGTTTTGAGTGCTGACACTGTCGGGCAAGCATAAGTCCTCCACCGAAGCACTTACCCTGGCCTTGTGCGCTGGGAGCCTGACGCTTAGCCTGCCAAGTTTTTTATTTCCCATCTTTTCATTCGTACAATTTGGCTGGAATTCAAGCCATTTCGCGTATTGCTAAACGGCTGTGAGCCGAACTGGTGATCTCCTCACAGGGTCCGACCCAGTCCTTTAGATGGCAACACTTCAGAACAAGCAAGGCAGACAGCAAGGGGCTTGAAGGAGTTTTCTATTGTCATTCACTTGTATTGGAACTCTTTGGAGTTGTTTGCAAATGGAAAGATTTTGTGGGGACTGACTGTTGTTCGAATCGGTCATTTTACAAACGTCTGAATTGTGGTGGGCCCCAATCTGACCTACCTCAGCAATATTTATGAGGTAGATGGTAAACTGTAGCTCACTGTGATTGGACACCATCACAGGGCTAGTGGCATGCTGTGGTGAGCAGACCCACATGTCCGTCATCGCATTTTTTAAAAAGTCAACTTTTTTTGTAAAATGCAGCCAATTTTCCTTAAAGGAACCAGGGCCACAATTAAAAAGAAAAAGTTTTTTTGTTTGTTTGTTTGATAGTTATCAGTGGTCAACGTACCAAGGTTACCCCCTTCCCACTTGCATATGGGTTAGCAATTCCTTTGAAGTGAAAGTAAAATGACAATGTTTTGCAACTCGAGTTTGTTGCAAAACTTTGATACATGCCTTAATGGATAGCTGTTTGGGAGGAACCCTAAACACGTCTTTCCAAATAACAATTTGTTTGTAACGCCTTTCTGCAATTGGGCACCATGTTACAGAGTCGGAAAATGGGACTTAGTACACAGAAAAAGTAATTACCTTCTTTTCTGAATTGTCTTTTGTATGATTTGTTAAAGGTTTAATGGGCCTTTCTATTTTCCTAAAAACTTTGCATAGATCCTTCTTTTGCTTCACGATCTGGCAGTCCAGTGTCCTGTTACGGGGTGATGTTTTACTTATTTTTTGTAAAGTACAGTTCCTGGGATGCACATTCCCCCCTGAAACCTTCCTTCCATTTCTCCCCTGTTTTCCTCTTGCCCATACATCTTACACCTCCCTCGCATGTTTTTAAACCCCCAATATGTTAATCACACATTTTTAAAATTAGTTTAATTTCTCCGTACCCCATACTCTTCCTTTTTCCTTTTTTTTTTGGTGGGGGGGGGGTGATAGCCTTATTCCTCCTAACTCCTTCTCATCCCTACGGACACAGCCAGCTGATGGTCCCCCAGCAAAAACCCTGCTGTTCCCCCATGTCTAAATGGGACGAGTGAACCCCAGGTGTGGCAGTGAGGGTGAATTGCCAATTTATTTCAATTCACCTTCTGTGCCATTTCTAAATGAGTCCCTATGATCCCTCCAAGGGATTCACAATGGGTTCTACAATTATTTCCTTTTAAAATATATTTTGTACTGCCTTAATACTATTAACAGCTGTTTGGGTTCTTTTCTATTTTTTTTTTACCAGATTATATTTCTATTCATTTGTTTCCCACTAAATGGCCTTTCTATTCTTGGGTTCTCAGAAATGGGGTATAATATTTGTTTTATCTATAAACTGACAAACTACAGACTTAGGAAGCAGAATGTAAAACAAAATGTACAATTATCAACAGAGTTACAGAAGAGTTTGTGCATGTTTTTGCTCAAGAGGCCAGTTTGACATGCATTCCTAGTACCACACTAAGTTGGCGGTTAGGCATGCATACTTCAAGAACCTCACTAAGAAGGGATATTGCCATGTCTATGCAAGACCATATACATCATGTACCCTCATTATTATGGCAGTTCGCCGTGTATGTACTAAGGCAGCAGGTTGGCATTCATATTCAAGAACTGCACTAAGACAGTCAGATGGTATTCCAATGACTTACCTAACATGGCAGGTTTGCATGTATAGCCAGGACCTGTACTAAAAGACAAGATTGTCATGCAAACCAATGACCTTACTAAAGGTGAACTAGCATATAACTTTGACCTTAAATAAAAGGGCATACTGGCATGTACCCACAAGACCTTCACTTTGAGGGCATGTTTGCATGTGCATCCTGGACACACAGTAACATCTCCCCATTTCTTCTTTCTTCAGCAACAGACTGCGAGTCCGCCACACACACCATGGATCCACTGGACCCCAAAGTAAGTTGACTCTCTGAAGACTAACTGTGGGATTGCCCTGCCCTCCTCTGGAGCACACTGGGGTGACCGAACGATCCTCAGCGCAAGCACTGTAATGTGGATGACCATTTTGGTTTTCCTCAATAGTGGTCTACCCCACCTTTTTTTACATTCCCAGTAAGAGATATGTCAAGAGCGATGTGGTGCCCCGCAGTCGTCCACTGCGATGATTGTGTTCTTTGAGTACTTAGTCTACGATTTCTCATCTTTGCAGTGGCTTCTGCTTGTTTAGTAACTGTTCATCCCTGTTACCTAAAGTTAGGGAGGGGAAGAAGGTGCTGTTGGAGCTTTTTTACTATGGTCCCCTTTCTTGAATTTTCTAATACATGCTCTAGAATTTGTTTTAATTTGTAGTTATCATTTCAGTCTAATGTTTCTTTACTTAATTGATCTACTGTAACTTTATCTTCAGTTAAATTATGTTTATAGTGTCATGTGGTCTCTGTGTAAATTACCATTCTTTTCCTCACAAAATTTTTACCATAATAATATCAATAATCCTGCCCAGGATATAAAAGTCTCTCTACACATGTTCCATACCACTGAACTAGAACAGTCATAGAAAATCAAGACCCAGTACCCAATGATATTTCCTTTAATCATCCGTTCACAATAGGTCACGTGATTAGAACATGCCATCTGGTTAGTGAAAGGTGCTCACCCGAGGGAATCCTCTGCAGATAATCATTGTCCTCTCTTCTCTCAGTCTCATATGATGCCCGGTCATGGTTCCAAAACATTTCTAGCACAATAAATGCTTTCATTGTTTTGGGGTGGGATGCTACACACCTGACAAGTTCAGCTTCACCATGTGCCACACCATCACCCAAATACAATGTACTTATAGGTATGTACATTCCCCATTTCTTTAGAGTCATAGGAAGGACTTGTGATATTATTCTACAAGGGTGAGTAGGGGTGGCCTATGAGGAAGCATGGCACTACAAAGTGTACGAGACCACCCCTTCCATAAAGAAAACTTTCCCCAGTTACGTCTAGGCAGAGAGTGATTTCTCATATAATCAAGGAGCTTTTTTTCCAATAAATGGTATTGGTGAAGTAATCTCGTCTTCAACCGATAATAGTATGATATCTGTCCCTGATGGGTGGAACCTCTAATTGAGACATTCTACTGAGAAAACTTTTCTAGTTTTTCCACTAACCCCTCCCCCATACCTTTCTGTGAATATAAAATGAGTATCAACCCTGAAGTTCACATGACATGCACAGGTATCCCTCAAGACTGCCACAGCATGGAGCAAATAGCCAATGCCATCTTGACTCTCATTGCTTGCATGTGGATGCATGGTAGGAGAGGAAGACCTACCTTAGAATAGACTAATGGACAACAAAAAGCTGTAAAATTCACAACACTGTAAAATTCATAACATGCCAGAGCCTATAGCCCACTGACCATTGCTCCAAGACAATGTGACAGCCAATAAAAAAACATTTTCCTAGGTCACTTTTCTAATACCACTCGTAGTCACAAATTCTTGTCATTGAACCACAATCAGAAAGGCTCTGGACCTGCAGGGGTTTAAGTATTCCATGAAATATTGTGTGACTATTGTTTGCCCTGAAAGGTCTGTTAAGGATGTCTTAAGCACCCTTTTGCAACCAGACAGGAACCTCTGAATCCTGCTGGAAGTCCAACATAGCTAGTTGGGAAACAAAGGATATCACATTATCCACAGTAAAGGAAAGAAGATTAATGTATTTAGCCAAAGCCAGTAGCAGAACCTCAGCCATTTGGTTTGACATTATGCCCAGGTAGATCTCCTCTTGGATCATCCAGATCCATGTTGGACTTTGACACACTCAGTTGTCCCTTTGCCAGGTTCTCAGTGAACAAGGAACTAAGCTCAAGTATGAAAGATTGAGAATTAGGCTCTCATGTGATAATATGTCAAATCAGGACAGATATGAACAAAGGGCTCAACCACTAGAAATAACAGGGTTGGGAATCAAGATTGCTCAGTCAACAGGATGCCCCGAGGATCATAGAACATCTGGGGCCAATGGCCTCATTAATGAAAGGAGTAAATAACAAAGAAAGAATATATAGGGCATATAGAGCGTCCAATGCTAATCCAAGAGAAACCCCTTTTGCCTGGTCAAATTCTTTATGTCTAGCAAGGGCACACAAAGAGCATGCACACAAGTCTTCCGAGATACAACCAGATCTTTGCTCGGGAGCCCCCAGTGATGAAAGAAAACACTTATGTATGTTTTATTTGTACATATGAGTGCATTTTATTGTTATGGTGAGTTGTGTGTTACTCAGTCGATTTCCAACACTCTTGTGAAGTACAGCAGAGATGCATGTGACATGAGAGTACATTGGGTATACATAACTGCAACTACAGGCCTGCTGGAATCATACTCATGGGAGACATGGGGCTGTCTTCCGTGGAAGTCTGTCTATATTTTGCAGGAACCGGGCACATGAAGTGCTAACAAACCAGTCCTCCGGAGCAATGACTTGATGGGCAGGAGGCAAACATTAAGACACAGAATACTCACTTGCTGATTGTTAGGAATTCGGTCTCTAGTTGGCAGAGGTATGCACCCTGTCCAAGTGTGGACCACAGTCCTAGTCAGGGTAAGTCAGATACACACCCTAAATTAACCTGTGCTTGCCCTCTGGTAGTTTGGCACAGAGCAGTCAGGCTTAACTTAAGAGGCAATGTGTAAAGTACTTGTGCAACACTTAAAACAGTAGCAAAGTTAAAACACCACACAAAAAAAATCCACACCAAGTTAGAAAAATAGAGATTAATTTGATGAACAAAACAAGACCAAAACGACAAACATCCAATAAGTAGAAGTTGAGATGTGAATTTTAAAATAATATCTGTAAATCTACTACTGATAAATATACTGGTGCCATCTGGTCACGCTAGACCGGGGTGAATCCAAAAGTTCAGGCTGACTACGATGGAGCCTAGGCCAACTACAGGGATAAACCTCTCCCAAAGCTCCAATGCATCAAAGGCGATGTGTCAGTTCTGATTTGCACAAAGATGGCGATGCATGGATTTCTGCAGAAACAGCTGAAGAGCCCAGTTCCAAGGGTCCTGGGCTGGATAGGCACCACTTGGCAAGGCAGGACTCACAGGTGGCAGATTCCAGAGGCTTAGCAGGGTTGGGTGAAGTCTTTGATGTCCTTGAGACTTCAGAACAGGAGACAAGCCAGCAAGCCCTTGGAGTCACTTTGGTTCTGCGGATGTAGAGATGCAGGTCCAGTCATTCTCACTCCCAGGCAAGAAGGGCAGCAGGGCAGGTACAGCAGAGTAGGAGTCCAGCAAAGTCCACCAGAGTCCAACAAAGTGACAATCCTTCCAGCAGCACAGCAGTCCTTCTTCCTGGTATAATGTCCTCAGGTCCAGAGGTGTACTGATTTGCTGGGGTCAGAGACCCAGTACTTAGATACAGTTGTGCCTTTAAAGCAGGGGAGACTTTAAAGAGAGACCTTTGAAGTGCACAAAGTCCCTGTCCTGGCTCCAGCCTCACTACAGGGAGATATTCAGCTCTTTTTGTGGAGACAGGCACAGTCCATTTAGGTGCAAGTGTCAGCTCCTCCTTCCAGATCCTGCCCAAGATGACCAATCAAAATGTTAATGGCCCATCCGGATGTGGATTGCCCATGAGACACACCTAATCTCCCTTTGTGTGTGGCTGTCTGGAGGGAATGCATAAGAGCCCAGCTGTCACCCATCTAGATGTGTATTCAGAGACTGAAGCACAGTGCTTAAAATAAGAAAATGCCAACCTTCTAAAAGTGGCATTTCCAGAATTACAATTTAAAATCAGATTTTACGTTAAGTTGTGATTTTAAATTGTGAGTACAGAAACACCACACACAGGGGTCCCATCCCTTGCCAATTGGGAATTACACTTATGAAATGTGATAAGGCAATCCCAAAGTTAACCTGTGGGACATATAGGTCTTGCAGTAGTAAAAAACGAATTTAGGAGTTTTTCACTACCTGGACATGTTAAACTTAAAAGTACATGTCCAACTGTTTAAATACACTGCACTCCGCCCTTGATACTGTACACACCTACCTTAGGGGTGACATTATGGGCCTCATTACAACCCTGGTGGTCAAAGACCGCCAGGGCTGTTCTGGAGGTTGTACCGCCAACAGGCTGGCGGTACAAACTCGGGGATTACGACCGCGGCGGTTATCCGCCATAGTGGTCCCAGCGGTTTTAATCCACCAGGGCAGCGCTGCCCAGGGGATTACGAGTCCCTCTCCCGCCAGCCTTTTCATGGCGGTAGGAACCGCCATGAAAAGGCTGGAGGAAAGGGGAGGAAAGGGGAGTCGCGGGTCCCCTGGGGGCCCCTGCACTGCCCATGCCTCAGGCATGGGCAGTGCAGGGGCCCCCTGGCACAGCCCCATGAAGCTTTTCACTGTCTGCATAGCAGACAGTGAAAAGCGCGACCGGTGCAACTGCACCCGTCGCACCGCCGCAACACCGCAGGCTCCATTTGGAGCCGGCTTCCATGTTGTGGCCGTCATCCCCGCCGGCCCAGTGGGGATGTCCAAATGGTCACCGCGGGAGTGCGGCCGCATTGGTGGCCGCACGGCGGTTACAACTTGGCAGGCGGCAAAGTTGTAATGAGGGCCTATATGTATTAAAAAGGACGTTTTGGGTCTGGTAAGGGAGTTACATTGCTAGGTCAATGTGGCAGTTAGTTTAAAACTGTGCACCTAGGCTCTGCAGTGGCATGCCTGAGACATGTTTAAAGGGCTACTTAAGTGGGTGACTCAAACAGTGCTGCAGGACTACAAGTACTATTTCATTTACAGACCCTGGGCACATGTAGCGAACTTTACTAGGGACTTATAAGTAAATTAAATGTGCCACTTGTGGATACGCCAATGTTATCATGTTTTAGAGAAAGAGCACCTGCACTTTAGCACTGGTCAATGGTGGGAGAGTGCCTAGAGTCCTAAAGCCAACAAAAACAAATTCAGCAAAACAGGAGGTCAGAAGGCAAAAGGTCAGGGGAAACCACACCAAGGATGCCAAGTCTAACCCTGATTTATGTAGAACATAGACATTGTGTGGCAATCCCACCACTACCTAATTAATTCTAAGTCCATTTTCTCGCCTCAAGAGCAAATGGCTTAATAGCCCAAAACCAAATATTTCCAGCAGTTCTTCTAAGAACTCTAGAGAAGCTAGA
The DNA here is from genome assembly GCF_031143425.1 of Pleurodeles waltl. Classification (NCBI taxonomy): domain Eukaryota; kingdom Metazoa; phylum Chordata; class Amphibia; order Caudata; family Salamandridae; genus Pleurodeles; species Pleurodeles waltl. The sequence continues at coordinate 40,466,108 of NC_090445.1, forward strand.
TGGAGGGGGTGAAGGAGAGGATAAGAAATAGGAATTCCAAACAAATGAACCATCACAAATAGATCAACGGGTCTATAATACAGCCATCAAAGCAGAAAAGCAAAAGAAAATAATTCACCCATACAGAGTAAGATGCTCGGAAATCTCTGATAGGGTGGCAGTCCTGCTTCTGTTATTTGAGGGGCTGAAGATGAATATTATGATTGACTCAGGTGAACTTTCATGAAGTAAGCTGTTTGATGGTGGCCATTGCAGAGTTCTCTTTGCAATGCAATTGGAGACCTAAGGCGTTCTTATGCCTAAGGGGATGGTGAGGTAAGTAGAGCCTAGTGGTGCACATCCTCTCACCTTTTTGTTCATTCAGTCCAGGACAGAAGTCAGTTTTAGATGCTTCAGATGTCCATTTTTGCCTTGGCGAGATCAGGGAGGACCTCAGAAGGAGTTTTCAATATTTCATTATTACACCCCAACAGAAAAGCATCCACACTAGTGTAAGAAATTAGGCTATTTGTTGAGGGGAGTAGCTACCCACCTCAAGAAATAACCACAGTTCTTCTTAGGCTGAATCACTCAAATCACTGAACTAACCTGAGCTGGTAGAGTAGACAGATTGGGTGACAGTGTGTAAAGTGTTATGTAATATTAAAACAGTACTGAAGTCGAAATGCAAAACAGTAAAAATCCCAAAACTAATTGGAAAACACAGAGTAAAATGTAATAAACAAAGTTCCACCAAAATGACAAAAATCCAAAGAGGAGAAACAGAGTTATGATTTTTTAAAAGTTTTGAGTAGAAATAGCACCAAAAAGCTCTCGGTGCCATTGAAAGTCAATGGTCACAGTAGAACAAGGCCAAGAAGCAATCTAACACTGACCGTGATGGACGGCAAGTTGAATACCCTAATCAGGTTCAACCTGGTCAAACATTTTGCTTACTGTCCTTAAAGTCCCAATGCACCACAGGAGTACACTTCTTAGGCCCCCAAAACCTCAGGGAAGGCACTTCAAGACTCACAGGGTAGCAGGCCGAGGCCAACAGGGAAGTTCAATCCAGGTCCAGTGACCACTGGTCAGCTGGGCAGTTGCAGGAAAAGCGCTCTTGTAGCTTCTTGTGTCCTTGTAATTTTAAAAGGATATCAGCTTTACGACCTTGAAGTCCAATTCTTTGTACTGAGTGAGAGAGCAGGTCCAGTCTTCTAGGCTATTGCAGGTTCAATCCCTTGCTGATCTTCCATACGTCTTGCAGTGTTCTGAAGTGGGTGCTGCAGATACCACATTTAGTTCTGGCACATGCTAGTGGGTGGGAATGGCCCTTTGGGACACTCTAACCAACTAGGGAAAGGTTCCTGGGGCTAACCCTACCTACTTTTAACATTTTGATCAGCACACTACACTTGGGCAATGAAGCCTGTGTTTGTGTGTGGCGCGGAGAGCATATCCTGGTGATCCTACTGTCTTCCCACATCTAATACTTAAATATGTAAAAGCCCAGCTGACTTGTCAGGCGGGTACTGACACTCCATCAGGATTTGATACTGTGATGCCATCAAGAGGCGCACCGTGATTGGAACTGGTATGGCTCTGGGGACAAAAGAAGGTTACACACCTGGATGTTAGCTGTATCTGCTTCTGACAAGGTAGGCCTCTCTAAAATTAATTAAGTTCCTGGTCCCAGAGTACAGGCCATTCTGTTATGGCCCCACAAATACCTCTCACACCCAAGGCCTTTTTTCCCTGCCTTGGGAACAAGTTCACACCTCATTCGCATGTTTTCAAATGCTAAGTACTGGCTGGCAGAAGTGGGAGAGCAAAATTTGGATTAGCTTTCAGGGACTTCAGGCAGGAAAAAGGTAACTTTCGAAAAGTACCTTTTCCTTAATAGTTATACAATATCCAATTTTACTAATAAATTTGATTTTGAACTACTATTTAAAAGAGTTATTGAATTAATTTTGTAGCTGCTTTCATCCCAAAACTAGTATTAGTATATGTAATAATGTGACCAAGTGTTTCCCTATGGGGCAGCCAGCCTTGCTACATTGAAAACAGCTTTTGGGCCTTTTCTACGTGAAGGACACATTGAACAGTAAAGATTGGTGTGTCCTACTTTTAAATACTATGCACCTTGCCTTTTGAACAGTAAACCCTACATAGGGGTGACTTAATATTCAAATGGAAGGTTTTGACATGTCAAAAATGGTGCATTTGACAGGTTGAATTTGCAGTTTTAGAACTGCACAGCTAGACCTGCAGTCATTTTTTGCAAAGTCACTGGAGTGGATGGCACAACTTTCAGGTCCTGGGTACACTTTGGATCATATACTAGGAACTTATATCCAAGCTAATTATGCCAATTAGGGAATATACCACCTTCATCGTGTTGAAAGAGAGAGCAAGGGACTTTACCACTAGTTAGCAAAGATAAAGGGCACAGACCTCTACAACCAGAAAAAATAGGGTTCAGAAAGAAAAGCAAAATAATCTGGGGCAACCTTGCAGAAAATGCATATTTCTAACAGGTAGAGCAACGGAGCTGAAATGGTGTTTATCCACAGGATGTTTAAAATAGTGCCTCCTTGGCTAGGGATAAGAAGTAGTAGATCACAGGAGTGTTTCTCTGCCTGATGCAACAGCCACAAGAAGTACAGAGCTGAGGGCTCCCTGAACAAAATTACATTAATACATAATTGTCTGACCATTTATAACTTGGTGTAACTTGTCATCCTTATTTTCACCAACCAGCTGAGGATTTTGTTGATTTTGCACCACTTTGTTGGAGCAGATGAGGATGCCAAACTATATAAGCTCTCAACTGTCTGATATTGGTGCAATCTGTGTAGTTGGGCCATTGTGTTTACAGCTAATTCTGTAATGACTAAGATGACTTGGGCTTGGTCATCTCCGTTCCTCTTCAGAACTCGGGCAGGAGAGGGAGGGGCAGAAAGGCGTTCTGGGGTCCTGTGCTCCACTGTAGCCTGAATGTGTCACCAGGGAAGCATTCTTGGGAACTCTAAAGCACAAACATTATGACACTGTGTGTTTTTGATGGCCAGGGTTCTCTGTACTGTTGGGAGATGATCTGTGCAACCTTGGGGTGCAGCCACAGTGCATGATCTGCCAAGCGCCAGCTGCTTAGCTTGTTCATCCCAATGATCCAGCAAACTCCAGATGTGTAACACCTCCTGGCCCTTGACATAAGACCCCAGTCCACCCTGCTTGTTGCTATACCAAATAGGGGTGATGTTGTCCTAGAGAACCTGCACCAGCTCTCCCTTGAAGGATGACAGGAAGGCCTATAGCTCCAACAGATTTATGTGGATCCAGGTTTCCGCCAGAGAGCAGAGATCTTTGATCTCCTCTACCAGGTGACCGCTCCAGCTCAGCAGGGATGCATCCATCACCACTGTCAACTCTGGATGGGATAGGGAGAAGGGTCTGCCTCTGGTCAGATTGTAGTCGACCACAGCAGGTCCTGTGTAGTATGCTCTGTAAACCGGAATTACAACTGACAAGTTTCCTTGTTGCTAGGCCAGCTGAAACTTCAGTCTTCACTGCAGAGCCTGCATGTGCCATTTGATGAAAGAGACAAGCAGAATACATGAGGGCAGCTGGCTAAGAAGTCTCAGAGCTGCTTTCATTGATAACCAGGACTAAGGCTTAAACATCAGAATCATAGCCCAAATACTGTGGACTCATTGCGATGGAAGGAAGGCCCTGAACAGCTCTGTATCCAGAATGTCCCCAAGAAAGGGGCACCCCTGCCAAAGAATCAAGTACAATTTTGACTTATTGATTAAGAACCCCAGCAATGTTAGGAGATTCGTCGTCATCTGGAGGTGGTCCACAACTCACTCTGGTGAGCCTGCCTTCAGCAGCCAGCTATTGAGTCAGGACAAAAGTGGTACCCCAAACCTCCAAAGGTGTATCACAGCCAACAACTGCACTTTTGTGAACACAAGTGGGGCACTGGTAAGGCTGAAGGGGAGCACTGCAAACAGAAATGCTCCTAACCTACCTTGAATCACAGGTAGAGTCCATGGGACTGCAGGGCAGGCATGTTAAAATATACCTCTTGCAGGTACAGGGCAACTATCCGGTGTCTTAGATCCAGGACAGACAGACCTTGGACCAAAGTAAGCATTTTGAATTTGTTCTCCAGAGGCAAGTATTCAGAGAGCAAAGACTGAAAATAGAACAAATGCCTCCGCCCTTCTTCAGCACAAGGAAGTTGCAAAAGTAGCAACTCATCTCTACTTCTAAGGCCAGAACCCTCTCAATTACCCCCTTGCCCAATAGCGCCTGGACTTCTTGAGGCAAGATGATAAAATGCTCCTCTGAAAGCCTTTTTAAAGTGGGAGAAAGTTAAGTTGGGTTCAAATGTGAGAAAAGGCCTCTTTTGTCATGGTTACCCCCCATTTTTTGCCTGGTAGTTGATGTGGTCTCAAAGTTGTTAGTGCCCGGGGCCCCTGCCAACCAGGTTCTCTGGGCCAGATCTCTTTCCCAAAACTGTTGTGATGCATTGGCACAATTGGCAGCACTTTTAGCTGCCACTATAAGTCTCTAGTAAATGGTACTTAGGTACCCAGGGCACGGGGTACTAAGGGCAAGCCCCTGAGGGCAGTAGCCCACATTGCGCAACCCTCTATGGCCATGCATCGAGAAGCACCCAGCACTGCCATTGCAGGCTGAGTGTTCTGATACAATCCTAAAATGCAAACTCAACATGGCACATAGCCTGTGCACCCAGTCCACTATACACTGCATGCAATATAGGTAAGTCACACCCTCTGGCAGGCCTTCTAGCCCTAAGGCAGGGTGCACTATCTTGTACATGTGGGCATATATGCATGAGCAACATGGCTCTACTGTGTCCTCGCCAAACCTGGCACATAGTAAGTGAACAGAGCAGCCTTTTTAAATGCATGTGCTGGACAATGGCTACTCTGAACCCTGGGTTGTTTGGTATCAAACAACTTAAAATGATAAATCCAAACTGGTACCAGTATTGGATTTATTACAAAATGTACCCAAGGGTCACCTTAGAGGTGCCCCCTGCAAAAGCTAACTACCCTAGCATGGTTGTGGCCAGTCACAACCAGCCTACCACCACCAAACAAGATTCTGGAACCCTGGGGTGAGAAACCCTGCTCTAAGGGTCCCAGAACAAAGCCCTTTGTGGGCAGAGGTGCTATCACACCTCTCCCAGGAATATGCACTGCCCTACTAGCGAGCTTCAACATGCTTACTGCCCTTGAAACTAGACCCCCAAGCCTGCTGCTAGCAGCAGATGGCCGCCACTGTTGCAAACCCCCATATTTGGTGGGAGAAACGGTGGGAAAACACACAAAGGACAGGAGGAGAGGTCATCCCCAGCTTGCACCATCCCTAAGGTGTTGCATGGTAGTTGACCCCTCCATTTCATTTTCCTCCATATTGCATCTGGGTAAAATAGCCAATCAGGTGTAGGGAAGCGACCTCTGCACACAGGAAGTGGTCACTTAGTGGGTGTAGCCACCCTAAGGTAGATGACCCATTGGTCACTACTAGGTACTCCCCTAAACACTCACTAAATACAGTATTTGGTGGGCATTGCTAGACCTGAGAATCAAGTTCCAAAGACAAAAGAAGACCAGGAACAAAGAAGAGCCAAGGCTCCAGAACGGAAGTCTTGCTGCACCAAGTAAAGACACCAAATCCTGCCTGCTGCACCCAGGACTCAACAGACGCTGAGGTGTTGCTCGGACATTGGGCAGACTCTACAAACCCCCAGAAGACCTCCATACTTTGAAAATAGCCAAAGATCTCCCTCCAGAGTCAAGGCATCACTCTCCTTCAACAAAGACCAATGACCCGGTGAAGTCCACTTCACTGACTGTCTGCTGACCAAAGAACTAGATGCCGCAGCTGGACCAAACTCTATCAGATAGACCGTGAGGACAAACCCTGCAAGTGTGCCAAGTTTGCTGGCACTTCACCCTCCAGTGGCCGAACCACACTATTGCCTTAAGTAGTGGTCACCTAACATCAGAAACCCAGAAGGACAGTATATTCAGGACTGTAAAAGGACCAGGAGGAAGCCCCAGCAAAGGGGCTTTAGAAACCACCAGGACCTCCCACCAGCGTGCCCCTGCTGACCTGCAAGCACCCCTCAAAGTGCCCTACCTCCTGCTTCCAAAGGCACCTTTGCACACAGCTCCTGGCTGCCATTTGCCCTGCACTGAAGATTCAGCTGTGTTCTAAGCGTCCCTCACACCTTGTGACCTCAACACTTCAAGGGGACCCACCGGACTCACCTCAAAATCCACCTGTGCAGTGCTTTTCCAAATAGTAGCCCGCAGTGGCCTTGAACCAGATCCAACGTCTTTCTGCAGCTGCTCCCGCTGAAACCGGGAGCTGCCTGAACTTCTCCAGCCAGTCCTTAAGGCCCACTGACGACCTCAACATACCTGCAAAAGGAGACATTGGTATACGCATTGCTTGAATTTATATGCATTTTTAAAGTATTTCTCCTTTGATTCCTTTGGTGCGTAATTACACACACAAAGAGTAATCTTGCTAAACTTTAAAAATCCATAACTCAAAAAGTACTTACCAGATTTTGATGATCTGAGTCTTAAATGTTTTATGAAAATTTGAAGTATTTTGTGAATTGGTCTCACGTTTTGAGTGTGTGGTCTCATTTTTTGATACTGTGAGTACAACAAATGCTTTGCCCTTCTCCAAGATTACCCTAACTGCTCGACCAAACTACCATAAAAATTAGAGCATTAGGTGATCTAGTTTTTACCTCTGTAAACCTACGTGTAGCTGCCTGAACTCTCTGCACAGTGTGCCTGGTTTTGCACGCTACATAGAGGGCCAGCCTCCCACACGAAAGGAATGGTAGGGTATAGCCCTGGTGAACAGTCTGGAGGATCTATCTGTCAGAAGTGATGGTCCACCACCCTGGAAGAGAATGTCTGACTCTGCCTCCCACAATGTGGCTGTGTGCAGCAAAGGGTGAGCTTAAGCGGGTTGGAAGGTGATGCAGCAGAGGTGGAAGACTGAGTGGAACATTGTTCTTGGTGACCAGTGCAATGTCAGCTGGATCACAGGCTAGACCACAAAAATTCTGGTGTGATTGCCATGGTGATAGTGGCAGGGCTTGGCTGTGCCTTTATGCTAGCCCTAAAAAGTAGCCTCAAAAGCTTCAAAATTACTGCAGAAATTGCTAAGCAAGTTTGAGAGGCCCAGGAAACATGCTGTGACTCTGCTTTCCTTTAACTATTTTCAAGAAAAAGGTGGGACCCACCAAAAGGCACATCCAATAAGGATTCCTGCATGTCCCCTGAGAAGTCAGTTTCTCTCATCCACCCATGGAGACGTAGCACAACACTAGTGCCCACCACACGTCTCAAGGGGCTCGACCTCCAGTGCCAGTGACATCAGGATCGGCATCAGTGGAGAATGAACAGATGCAGATCTTGGAGCCAGAGTGAAATTCTGTACCAGAGTTATGCAGAACCCAAGGTGGGTTTGAGGGGCTTATATGGCACCGAGGGAGGAACATCTGGCAGTAAGTTGACTTGAGGTCTCCGAGGCTGCTCGAGTCTGAGGGTTTTTCAGCATAGCCTCCTTGAAAGCCTTGACATGCTTCAGTGTTGCTAATGGCCCGGGAAGTCTGTGCACAAAGAGATCAGTTGTAGAATTGGCTCTATGATAGGGGATCAGGAGCGAGATTGGTTGGCACCTTGACACCCTCCCAACTTCTCTTGGAACAGAGAGAGACATGATAGGGTTAAGTCTCATCTTCTCATCTTGCATTTCTTCTTTAACATTGAATTAGTGCACTGTGAAAAAGCCCTCTTGCGGGAACGTCCTTGAGGGGGAGAAAGAGTTGGCACCTTCAACAAGTGGCAGCAGGACTTACACAAAGTCTGAGACTTCTTTCTGTGTTCATTGATGTACAGCTTTGTTTCACAATCCTTGATTCCCTACAGGTGCATGAAGGCACATTCTTTGCACGTCTTGAGTGTCATGCCGGCGCAGACTTTATTCTGGTCTCTCACTGACATTTGTTACTGACAATCATGATACAGTTTGAACCCTGTAGTCTTCAGTGGTGACATCATTACTTTACACACTGGAAAGAATTGCTGAAAGAATTGGTCAACCAAAGAAAGAGAGCGGAGCTCCGGATCCCCACCAATCTTGAACAGAACACATCAGGCTGGAACAGAATACTGGATAACACACTGATTTTACCAGGTGCCAACCTGCATCTGGAAAAAAAGGAGTGGGCCGTAGGGCAAAGGTACAGAACAACAGCTGCCCACCACAGACATTACAGGAGGTGCAGAGCCTCCAGCCTCTTCAGAAGGCCTCCCAATCATGTGTTCCTCACCCACTGGCCACCTACAGATATTTAGCACCTAAGCAAATCAGATGGTCTATATCTGCGTCAAACTCTCCAAAGTGGAGAAAACCTTACAAAAGGATCTAGTAAAACCTGGTCTAGCAGGTTATTCTCCATGTTGAGGACTTGTGATCTCCCATTACCCGACAGGTAGCAACCAGCCATAATGGTTCATTCTGGCCCAGGTGTCCCCAGAGGAGATAACAAGGAACTCATAATCTAGGCCTAAGTGTCTCTAGAGAACAGATCACTCAATGGGGAGCTGGTTTATTACAGAGTTCTCATTACCCGAATCTGGTGGACATGAAAGGGAATTTCCCTTTCCATTCAAGTGCCCTACCCCATAGGATCTACAGTCACAAAGAGTGCATCTCTTGGAGCACAGTGATAGAAAGAACTAGAGTATGGAAGTCATAACCCTGTCTGGAGGGGGACTGGGCAAGAAAATGTGCATATAGAAGAAATCATCTGATCAACCCTGGAATAGAAAAAAGGAACTGGCAGATACAACAGTTAGGAGGCTTCAAATGAGTGTCTATTTCTAAATTCCCAATAAATGTAACTCCTTGCTGTGCTAAATATATTCTGTTATCCTGCACTGTAACCAGGGCATCTAAAGAGACTGGAAGAAGGTAGGGGGTTTGGACATAACAGCACCGAAAGCAAAAGGAGGACCGGTTTTGTTTCCTATACCAACACAGAGTCATTCTATCCTTGAATATTGCTGCTGCTAGGAATTATTTCACTGAGCTGATTCCTTCCTTGACATGACAAGTTGCGCACACGTGTTGCTCCGCCGAGCCAATCCTGTCCTAGGAGTATTAGATTCTGTCCCACCAATCATCCCACTAAGCTGCTTCCTTCCTAGAGATGGCAAGTTCTGTGAGCCTGTACATTTCTCTTTTTTAAGAGTTCTAAATGAGAAAGACTGTTTAGCCTTCCGCCATATGTCATGTGCCATTCCACTGAACACCACCGACACTACACATCAAAGGCTACTTATCCCTGTGCTAGTCTAGTCTTAGTTGAGAAAAGCTCTGAACCATTGTGACTACTGCCCAAAAGCTGCTCCTGAGCATAGACTTTCATGTCCTGGGCATCTCCACAAATATCCACTACTTCACTCGCTCTGCTTCAACTAGTTATGTAAGATTCTATGTCTCTAGATGCATACTTTTCAGGTTATCTTCTATTCTGTAGATTGAAGGCAGATGGCACATGGTGGCAAGGGCCTCCTTCTACCCCACGGTAATGTTTGAAGGAAGAAATCCTTGGTTAGAATTTTCCGTGGAGGGAGAGAAGCTGAAGATTCAAGAAGGCCGCATGAAGTAAGTGAAAACCAAAGAAATGCACTGTAATCAACTGGCAGGTTACTCAATGTGCCAGCATATGTCAGCTCTCTACTCTTGGACGCAAACCAGTACTGCCAAAGGTCAGATGTGTTTAGTGGCTTAGTTGGGATGTCATATAGTCATTACATTAAAATATGGTGCAGTGCCTATTTTGTGGTGTAATTTAAGGCTGTGAGATGTGACTTAATGGATATCTTGATGGTTGTGTAAAGAGGAAGTCTACCATCTTGTCCTGGTTTTTTCACTTCAGCACTTCTTTTGATTCTGGGTAAATCATTGTGTCTCCATCATTTGATCATTCATAAATTTGCGTGCCTGAATTATTTGTCAGGATGGGAATCTAGACAACCATAATTTCCATAACAATGTTAATAGACACTCATGAATATTCAGTAAGCTATGTATTTACTACATTTAGTATATCCTCCTGATTATGTGACCCAAAATCCAGCCAGTGAGGTGGAGAGGCACATAGCTCAACTCCACAGGTCAGATTTTCAACCAGGCATCAAATGTTATGGAATGCCCCAGAACTCTATTCCCAAAAACTCTTCATGGACATCTTCAGCCTCATCTTCAGAAAGTCCTTTTTCCCATTTTTTGTGAGAAGTTAAAACTTGAAATTTCTCCACTGATGATCTACACCATGAAAGTATTGTCTGCATAAGGAGTTTAACCTTAACATTTGGCTCACTTTCTCAGCAAATTCTCTCAAGGGCTGTATCAGTTGGCCAGCCCTGCCTGTTCAGGAGGCTGAATCTCAGACTTCAGGTCAGCCACTTCTTTGACTCAGATAACTTGTGAGCCACCTACGACACTGACGAAAAGGGTTAAACCAGCAATTCCATTCTCTACAACTTTTTATGCTAACCTATCTTGCAAACTCAGAAACAAGAAATCCATGAAGAGGCCACCATTTTCTGTTTCTTCTAAAACTCCAGTCAAAAAATTGACATTTCTTTCTGTCTCATTATTTGTCAATCTGACATCTATAGTGTCTGTATCTAAACCATTGGCTGTTGTCTTGTCAGACACTTTCTGCTGCTTTACTTCAAAGATGACAGTTCCATTGTCAACTGCTTCTAGGTTGTCAGGTCAGGAATCTGGGTAGGCAACAGACAGCGCAAGACTGAAAGTGGTCTAGGTTACATGCTCTAAATCTTTCGCTAGGCAAGGGTCGAATTTAGAGACATGGAGAAGTGGGCCAGGGATGATAGAAAGTAAAGACTAGACTGCTAACTGATGGGGATTGGCTCACTTCCAGGTTAGATCTTCACTTCAGGGTTCAGCCCAGTAGTTAAGTGCCTGGCAGTGAATGACATAGCTGTATGACTTTTCTGCTCCCAAATAGTTTTTCACCTGGCTCTCTGTTCCACCACCTTTCTTATTTTGTCATTCTTCTTTTCCGTCTGGTTCACTTGTTAGCTATTCAGTACCACCTTCTCTGTTTCTGTGTTTGTGCTGGGTGCTGTACCACCAAGCCTCTGGTTTACCACTCCTTGGCATACTGCTAGTTCCTCATTGGTGCAAGGGTTCATCATAGCATTATGCACCATCAAGTTTGGTAAATTGATTAAATTGCACTCCACTGATGTGCTGCTGTTTCTTGGCTCTTTCCCTTCCTGTACCTCTCCTGATTCTAAAGGCTTGGTGTCTGAAGACTTTGTGACTGAATCTGCTCATGCAGAAGACTGACACCCTTGTCTCTCTTCCTTCCCCCTTTTGCCTATTCTTCTTTGTAGGTTGTGCTATTACTATGAAAGCGTTTGTCTTAGAACAGGTCGGAGGGATGGGACTTTCAACAAAACCATCTTGTTCAGTCCAACTTAACAGTTTGCCAGGCACTATAAATGTTGGGCATGCATTTCACTAAAACTCTGTTACAGACTACGACCCAGGCTATGATTAAACTACACAACGCTCTTGATAAATCATCCTACACAATGGTGCAGCTTGATTGCTCGATTGGTAGAATTTGCATGCAACAATTCTTTCCACAGTTTCATGGGGCTTCATCTTTATTCTGCACCTTTGGCTTCCAGCCCTGAATGCCACTGTCCCCCAGACCAACACCTGAAGTATCTGCAGTCACTCAACTCCTCTTGAAAATGAAACCTTCAGCTGTTCCTGATCCTACAATTAAATAAGGCTATAAAAGGACTTCAGATGTTCATCGTCAAGCAGCCCCTTCATAGAAAGGAGATGATAGAGTTACTGAGATTCCAGTTTCCCCAAAGAATTGTATCCATTTTTCTACAAGGACAACATAGTTCTAAGGATCAGTCCAAACTTTATTCTGAAAGAACTTCCCTACTTTCAACTAAACTAAACATAGATCTAGATCCTTTTTTCCTGCAGCCATCTACTGTGAATTGAAAGGTTTTTACAGTGTCTGGACATTAGAAGATGCCTGAAGTTAATTAGGAAAGTCAGTTCAACAAAATCTTCATCTTGTATGGATAGGATGACAAAGGTATAGCAATCTCAAAGCAGGTTTGGCAAGATGGATTATTCGTTGCATCACTTCAGCTCACACCCAAGTGGGCACACCATTTTCTGGTAGGGTCAGAGCTCACTCTACCAGAGTTGTCACAGGCACAACTCTCTTCACTGAAATGCCTTTGAAAGATACCCGCAGGGTAGTGACCTGGGGAACAACACGTTGCCATACTAAGCATTGGTGTTTAGATGTAAAGGCTAGAGCAGAGACCAAAGCAAAACAGGATTCCTTCACAACCTGTTGATTAAGGTGAGCCTAGTTACTATTGTCTGTTGTTGTTTCTGTTTACTAGTTTTTTAATTCAAACATGTGATCTAATGCCAGAGAAGACAATGTTATGTAACAGTAACTGGAGTTCTCCAGCACTGATGTCTTTCAAAAAACTCGCCCTGCTCCACTTTCATAAGGCTTGAAATTGTTTGTGCTATGAAAATCTGAACTGTGGAGCCTCTGAACTGTACTCTGTGTCTCTCCACCACAATTGCTGGAGTTTGGGGTCACATGATGTGTGGGGGTGACTTAGGGTCTGATTTAGAACTTGACGGTGACGGATATCCTGTCCGCCCCAAAAAAATTCCATTATAGCCTATGGGATTTAGTTTTTGGCGGATGGGATATCTGTCATCATTGCGATGGAGTATCCCGTCCACCAAGTTCTAAATCAGGCCCTACGTTTAGTATATGACTACAGCAATGGTAACAGAGTGTAGAGGGAAACTTTAAACATTGACTTCGGACGACTCCCAGCCTGGCGGCTGGGATTAATTCAAGCAGAAATTGGGAGTAGTGAGAAACAGAGTGTCTCCAGTATTAAACACTCTGTTGCTACTTAGTTCCATTCTTACAACTAGCTGACCACACTAGGTGCCACTGAAGGTCTCTCTACTGTCTGTCTGGGTTCTGCACATCATCAGAATTTTTACAGAAACCAATCTTAATTTCTCTTCAGTTAATATCTCCAGGGACCACCGTCACAATCAGTTCAAGCCCAGGAGCCCACAAATGTGAATGAGGGCAGGGAGACCACAAGGGACTTGAAATCTGGTTATGAAGGAAATAATACCAGTAACATTGACTCTGGTATCTTCAGCCATCAGGCACTAAGAACATTTGTGGTACCTAGTGGCAGAACTAAAACCTACTGCTTAACCTGCTGCTGCAAAAGCATTTCCACTGACACCATCCACGTTTTCACCCATCTGTGCAGTGTTGACAGTCTTGGTTTATTCCATGATGCTGCATGCAAAAATTAAGATACTCTAATGACTAAGAGAACTGTAGTCAAAATAGAGGGGACTTTTCTAACATTTCCCAATACTTATAATAAGCTCACTCACATTCCAAAAGTAGGGGTCTAAGAGGAGGCAGTCACTTCAGCCTGCACTGGCTCCCAGTATACAAGCCTGTTGTTCACTAATATTCATCACACCACAATCCATTTTCTATCATTGTATCAGAAGCCTTCATTCCTTTATGAATTTTCTCTTCTCCACATCACAACACACTTACACATATCAAGCCCAGATGGCTGTTACTTGTGGTCCATGCTTCTAAGCCCTGAAATGTCTTCCACTTGCTGAACATAGAACATGTCCATCCTAGCAGAAAAATTCTAAAAGCTTGGCTATTCTAAGGTAACCACTCATCATATGTTCTTTTGTGCTGTTTTCTGTCTTTTCTTTTTTCTTGAGGTCAGTGCCAAGAGACCGCTGTCGCACGTACACATGCCACAGAAAACAAAATAAAGAAGCAGTACTTTTTGTGCATAGGGGTACTTTATGCCTGTGTAGCTAATTATAAATAGCAAACACCGGTGGCCTTTTAGTTTTTAAATTATAACTTGAACATCCACCAAAAAGCAGTATAGAAACCACAAAGTATATTTAAGATGGCACTAGGTGTCAAAAATATAAAAAACAATCAGAGGGGCACCTTATAAAATGCATCTGAATAAACTGCTGCGGATCTCAATAACAGATGGTGCAAGTATGGCAAAGCATCAAGCATAAGAACACTATGATGTGACTGTAGGTCATTTGGTGTTGACCCTAAAGTTTTTTGTTCCTCTTTGTTGAATGCAGCTTTAGCTTCGCCGAGACACAAGTGGAGGTTAAAGGACCTAACATTGCCCTTGGAAAAGGTGAGCACTCCATTCAGCAATGATGTCCTAAAGAGGATGGGATGTCAGGGCTTCACATGTATTTCATCCAGAGGCAGGTGTTTTTCAAACTGCAGGATCCACACTCAAGGACATCAAGAAAAGATCTCAACACAATCCTCTAGAACTGCAGTTTGTTGGGATCCATTCTCACTGACACCAAGACGACATATCACTGAAATCTTGCAAAATGCCAGATGAAAGGTGCTTCATTTACTGGCACCAAACTCAGATCTTGACCAGATGTGACAGAACTGCTACAATTAGTCTCATTCACACTGATACCACAGTCAGTTCTTGAAGGTATCTTCCAGAGCTGCTGCTTCAGGGGGCCCACATGCATGGATATCAGGTGTAGATCCCTAGGACTGCAGCATCTTGGGCCCCACACTTACTAACACCAAGATGAGATCTCACAGAGCTACAGATTCATGGGTCCCATGGTCACTAACATCGGGCTACACTCTTCCAGTATTATAGATACATGAGCACCACACTGAGCTTTCCCCAGCACTCACATTTGCCCCATACTCCCTAACTCCAAGCTGAGCCCTCCAGCATTAATACATTGTGATCCTCTCACTCACTGTCCCCAAAGCTGATCTCTTCAGTTCTTTCATAATATAGGCCTCTCACATACTGCTCTCAAAGTTGAGCCCTCACATTACTAACCTATCATGATCCTCTCACTCACTGAAATCAAACTGAGCCCTCACGTACTGCATCCCCTTGAGCCTCTCACTCACTGTCCCCTAAGCTGAGCTGTCCAGTGCTAAAGTGTCACGCGCCACTCACACTTACTGATCGCATGCTGAGCATTTTCAGTATCCCGGCTAGGACATCTTTATAACAGCAGGGGCTGTGGTTGTTGTTTGTGTTCCTTATTTGAAGCCTCTGAACTTATACAATAATTGTTCCCTTCTAGAAAAAGCATTGCATATGAGGTTCTACCAGAATTGTGAGGAGTGCCTTCTCTTGAGGACTGAAAACGACCTGAAGGTGGTAGCTCTGCACTTGATGAGTAAGTGTGACTGTAAGCCTCTGATTTGTTACGGGTGGGGCTCTGAAGAATAAACATGCTTGATTGGTAACTGTCAGGGCATGAACTGGTGACTAGAGACCGAGGGCCTCCTCTATGGCTGAAGCAGTAAAAATGTTGTCTACTGGCAAAGTCTAGTTTTGTCTAGTGGCAGTTTCGACTCGCCACAAAGTAGCACTGAGGGTAATATACCTGCTGCAAAGAACGGATCTGTCTTTTATGTGAACAGATAAGTGGACTAGTAACGCCAGCCTTTACCAGCGCTTTAAAACAAATGAAATGTATGTGAGAGAGGGGCTATGGTGAGATGAGGGGCAGGTTTCTCGGCTGGTAGTGAAGGAATCTGAGAAGAAGGTCATGGGGGAGGTGACATAAAAAGATTGTCGCATCAGGCCCCACCAGCACTAAAACCAGCCCTGCATTGACCTTCCCTCCACACCTAGGGCCACATGTTCTTTAATTCTCTGTGAATACTCTAAGGTAACTGTGACATGAGCAACACAGACCCCCAACCTGTTGAAACTATTCCCTCAAACAAGGGGGTAAAGTAGTGACTGCTCGCTCACACGTATTCCTTTACTCAGTTACAATATACATTGAAAGGACTGAAGAGTTTTGTGGATGCACAGTAACAGCAGTCATGCAGATGACACTGAGATCCGTATCAACATTTGTTAAAGGGATTGAAGTTTACACACATGTTGCCTAATGCAGGCAAACATCTACACTCAAATTCACGATCACCAAAATCCTACTCATCAGCTCAGGTGCCCGAACCATCCCTTTAAAGTCGGACTGAGAGGAGCCTGCCAACATCTGCAGGGATGAACATCGATAGCTTGTGTTTAGCTTTATTGCAACCCATATTTTCATCCCCCAAGTCAACAGTGTGACAAAGAAGAGCAGCTTACCACCTGTGTTTCTTGTGAAACGTCCTTTCGCTTGGGATGTTATGCTATTTAGGAGTTTTATAAAGCTGCGTAAATCAGCTAGGACACTTCCAAACATTGGAACAGTAATTAAAAGTAGCAAGGCAACAAGATTTCTAAAAACATGATCATTGATGCTTATTATAAACCTAGATCTGACACCCTTCGGTTACTCCCAATATGATGTGAGGCATATTAGAAAGCCTTCTTTTAGGACATTGCTGAACGGACTGCAACAGGATGCTGACTGAAGCCTAGGTTCTTCCTTTGTACTACAGTCACTTGAAGAAACATTGCTGGAGAAAGTGACCTGAGGATGGTTGAATATTGTTGGCTGGGACATAGCTGAGCACCAGTTTCTGAACAGAAAAGAGACGGCTGCCCCAGTATCGTCTGTGTGTACTGCACAGCGATCCTGAACTTTGAAGATTGTTGAGGATATGTTTGAATTCCAGCCTTCCGCCCTACAGTACATTCTGGTAGTCTAGCGGGGCTATTAGAGCGTGCACGGAATCAGTGGTCAGTCTTCTTCTGGATCTTTTCGGGGTGCCAGAGGTCAAAGGCATTAACATCAAATCCACATTTACAGTTCTGTGAAGTCCATTTGGCTACACAAAGAGGACCAGGAATCAATATTGGAAGTTTAGTATGTTTATTACAAATTAGTAATCACTACAATATATATATGACCGTATCAAAACTATATTACAAAGGTACAGAACCAAAATCGGCAAACTGAAGCACGGAAACAAGTTAAATGTCTTCAAGGGATATAAGAGTTACAGTCACAGCAATGCAAAAATGAAGAAATAAGAATTGATATTCTATAAAGGAATTTAGGGCCTGATGTAGATATTGGTGGACAAGTTACTGTGTCACAATGGTGAGGGATATCCTATCCACCAATATCTAAATTGCATTATATCCTATGGGATTTAGATAGTGCCGGATAAGATATCTGTCACTGTTGTGACAGAGTAACTTCTCTGCCGATATCTAACTCAGGCCCTTAGTTTCCTTCTATTCAGCATGAATAAGAACAGGGACATCTAGCTAGGTTCTAGGCTAGACTGGACTAGATTTAAGAGTCTGAAGACAAAGCAAGGTAGGTGCCAGCATTGCAAAGACTTCAGTGGAATTCTTAAAAAATAAAGAATCCAGTTATAACATGAAGCTATGCATTGTGAGGAGAAGGTGTCTAAGAGGTCTGCGTCTTAAAGAATTCTGATGTTACTCTAACAGTGTGAAGAGTAAATTGATGTGGAAAGTTCCAAGAGCATCTGTATCTTATGAACATGTCATCAGGAGCCCAATTGTTTCTCCTTCTCACGGAGTGTACTTGCAACATGGAGTAATTCTCCCATCCCACGGAATACTAACAAACGGATCGACCTTGATGCCCTTCTTCCCAGACAGACATTGAATGGGAGGCACACCAAAATATACTCTCCCTGCCAAGATCTTCTTGCTCGACCTTCCTATCGCTAATACACAATACTACTTTCATTAGCTAAGCAATCAAGAATGTGCACCTGCAAAGGAAAACATGCAAAGTAAAGAGAACACGTTTCACACATTAGATGTAGGCTTCCTTATGGTAACTTAACAAGCCACAACTAATATGCACCAGATGTCTCCAACTACCTCTCCAGCACTAACACCTCGTTTAGTCCTAGAACTCATTTCCCATGCAGCTTAATAACACACTCCATACCATCCCTTAGGCAATATAAAATAAGCATGTTTCCCGCGAATAAAATAAACTCCAGGTACAATAGGATCTTCAGTGTCAACCGTAGATTACTCTGTAATTATACACAGCTCCTCCTTATGTTTCCAATCCAACGTCAAGGCAGTTTGGTTTCCTGCAACTTGATATTCAATTTCCTCCTAAGCCCACCTATGCTAGCTCTTAAGATTTTTGTCTGTTTTCATCTTAGCCTCTAAATCTCTCCTCCTGTCTTCAACTAAGTTCAAAAATTTATTTTCAACATCTATTAGAATACAAGTACAGTTATTTCTATAATCATAGACTCTATCTAATGTCTTAGTGGGTTAACATCTGGGAATTATCCGTAATTCCTTTTTGGGTATGACAACGATTCAGATGCTCCAATGTAGGAATCTCTGAAAGGACTAAATCATAATTTGAAAAATAATGTTGAAAATCTTCTGTTCCATAAAATGAGCTTAGCAACAAAACTACATGAAACTCCATATGTCAAAGGAATGTGATGATAATGAATACTGTCTACAGCTGATTATGTACACATATTGCAATCTTGAGCAGCCGTACTATCAATGTATTCATAAAGCAGTTTAAAATAAGCATTTGAAGAAAAATTTCCTCTAGAAGCATCTACATGTAACTCCTTTGCACTAAAAGAATAATATTTGCTATTGCTTACAGGGGTTGAAGATATGGGGTGAAGTTTAGATTTGTCATTTACTGTACTAGGTGTGGGTGAATATAGCCCTACCAATAAAATGACTAATATTACAACTACAACTGTTAATATGCCTATCACTATATCTCTATGTCTATTTGTGCTATTGGTTTCCATCACTCCTCTACAACCAGACTATTTGGTGGAATATAACAGCAGCAGAATTCTGTCTGTTGGTTTCCACCTATGGAAACAGTAAAACAAACTTCAATAAATGTGATGTTTTATTTACAGATCTTCATGAGACTTCTTTAGCTCTACTTAGTGTTCTCCTAAATGGCAACGCTACTGTCCTTCACCTATGCCTCGGGCCTCGGTACTCTTCTTAATTCGAAAGGTTCTAGTATGTACACAGTTTGGAAATCACAATAAAACAAAATCGAGCCAATCCATTAAGTGGCAGCATAACTTCAATACACAGTCCAGCTACAAAGTTCAGTTGAAGGAGACTCAATTGTATTTGCACTGTTATTCTCAATGTCCAAAAACTCATCCTGTCCAGCAACAGCTGCAAAATATGTCCATTGAGGTGAGGAGTACCTGCAACAAGGTACATTTATTCTTTTTGATATCCATGGTGCAGGTCCTTCATTTTCAATGTCACTCATTCCAATAGTTTGGAATAGTTTGAGGCACACGTCCTTCAGGCAGGCTCAATCTTTCTCTCTCTTGCCTTCTTGGCCAGCGGTCTCCAACTCCCACTCGCATTCTCACAGCACTAGGTCCTTCATCAGGGTCTGAATCTGACTCATCCACCAACACAGGACGAGGTTGTCTTGTTTCAGTTTCAGCTGCTGACTCATTCAAACCCACCTCAGACTGAAAGTGTGCTGTTTCAGGTTCTGCTTGCTCCCCAACAGCTTGTCTAACCTGCTCCTTCTGTCTTTCCGTCCCCACTGGTACTTCTGGAACAGGTGGTGTCACCATTAGGGGGGCACTCAACTTTACGAGTATGGGAGGCAAGGATCCAGTTGGGGAGACTTCCACACTCACCAGTCATAGTCATCACCAGGATAACTTGGAAAGGCCCACGCCAACCGGTTCCAAACAGGATGTCCTCACATACGTTTTCACTAGGACCCAGTTGCCTGGACTGAGGTTGTGGCACTGCTCCTGACAGCTGCTCCAACCTGCTGAGATATAGAACACACCATGTCCGCCAGTCCTTTGCAGTAGTTAAAAATCATATCACCTGTAATGTTCAAAAGTGCATTCGCAAGTACAGATAGCAGTCTTTTTGCTCTACCCATAATTATCTCATGGGGAAAATCCTGTCCTCCAGTCAGGAATGCTGCAAAGGCTCATCAACACCAGAGGCAAAGCATCAGGCCATTTCAAAGATGTTGAAGCACGCACTTAAGCTAGCCTGGAATTCAGAGTTCCGTTCCCTTGCTCCATAATGCATAACTTCAATGTAATCTTTGCTCCACCTGCAATGCTGCACTCAGCAACTTCAAGACTTCATTATTGAAGTGGGTCTGGATCTGATTCCAGAGAAGTCAGGAAACCAGGTGAGTTCTCTTACCAACAACTTAGCTACCCTGAGACTGTATTTTCTTCTGGATGAGTAAACGTCGACCCAATGCGAGAAGGTGCACACAGCCACCAGGACAAGTCTCAGCCTGTTGCACACAGGCATCTCAATGAAGTCCAATTGCATGCTGTTGAAAGAATCGCCTGACCTTCCTATGTGGCTTAATGTTACTGCGGGTCTTTTCCCTACATTCATCTGTTGACATACAACAGATCTGTGACACAATCCTTCAGGTATCAGTCTAAACCTAGAGTTAAACCAAGCCTGCCAAAACAAACGGACCATAGCATCCCCCCCCCCACATGGGCAGGACCATGAAGATCCCTAGTGATAGGAGGTAACAGACTATCTGGCAGCACTGGTCTTCCATCCACTGAAACCCAAATGTTATCATTCCTTTTGATACAACCTGCTCTGATCCAACCTTGCTGTTCTGCCTCTAGCACTTTTCCCTGCATTCTCTTAACTTCACAAATATCAGCTGTAGTTAACACGAGGTTGTAATTGATCTCATCTGTTCATTACAATATTCTCTATTGAAAGTACAAGCTCTAGAAGCACAATACTTGGCAACCTCATCTGCGTATCTTTTGCTCGCTCTCACATAGTCATCTCTATTGCTGTGTCCAAAGGCACTTTACAGCTACAATCTGTGTAGACAATTGTAAGGCTTCAAGCACGTTATGAACATACTCTATATTCCTGAAGAGAGATCCAGAGGAGGTCATGAAACCTCGCTGTGACCTATAGCTGTCCAAATTCATGGACCACACCAAAGCCGTACTATCTGTGATAATCATCACTCTCTGCTACTCAGAAACACTGCATGCCCTAGTAAGGACAACTAGCTCACCCAGTTGTGCGGAGAGAACGCCACAAAGCAAGGAAGCTTCAACTGCGCCTGAGACTGTATAGACTGCATAGGAAGCTCTCAAATTTCCTCCATGGTTTCTCAAACAATACCCATCCAAAACAAAATGAAATCAGACTCAGGTAGTTGCTCATCTTGTATCTCAGGTCTTGGCTTGATGTATAGTTCAGTGACATACAGGCGGTCATACTAGACAGCGTACTTTTCTCCGTCAGCTTCAGGAAGGGGTAATACTGTAGCTGGAGTCAGAGTGGTACAACACTTGACCGTCAAATTCTTGGCGGCCAAGATTACTTGCTCATAACGTGTTAACCTGCTATTTGTCAAATGTTGAGTGCGGGTACGGGTCAACAACAGTTCAAATGAATGGGGTACAAACACAGTAAGGGGATGACTCATCACAATATTCTGACACTTCTCAATGCTGACACCCATTGCAGCCACTGATTTAAGACATCCGGGAAGCGCTGTAGCTACTGTGTCATGTAGCAGAAAAATAGGCCACATGCTTCCTTATATTACGATGCAATTGTGTAAGCCCTGAGTGGGCACAGCCCTCCCTCTCACTGCAAAAGAGAGCAAAAGACTTATTGTAATCAGGCATTCCCAGTGCCAGGGAACAACAGAGACTTTCTCTCAGCTCTAGGAAGGCAAACAAGCAATCGTTATCCCAAAGTACCGGATCAGACAACTCCCTGTGTGTCTCTGTAAAGACTTGACCACTAGGGAAAGTTGAGTATCCACTGCCGACAATAGCCCACCGTCCTCAAACACATCCTGACTTCTCTCTGGATATTTGGCGGATGCTTTTTCAGGATTGCTGAAATCATCTCTTGTTACACCTTCCTTGTTCCTTTCTCAATGTTTTTCTCAATGTGATGTCCAAAGTATGGGACTCTTTTAGAGTTTTGCACTTCCAGGCAGACTGGAAGCCTGGGTCTGCTGTCTCCAACCCGGCAACTCAGTGCTGGGTTGGAGAGAGCTCAGTGCGCATGTGTTTTTGTCCGTTCGGAGACACTGACCAAAACACACATGCGTACTGAGGGGAGTGCACACCACTCCCCCAGTGCCTGTTATCCCCCATGGCCCGCCCCTTTAAAAATAAATAAATAATAAACGTTGTTTATTATCATTTTATTTTTTATGTTTTGCTGCTGCTGACGGTGGGGTTGGCACCGCCGTCATTGCGGAGGAGCCGCCATTGCCATTTCTGCCACTAACTGGAAGGAGGTTGAAAGCACAAAAAATAGGAAAATTGGACTATGTGCCTGTAAAATGCCAAAACTGTGTTGAAAAATGTGTTTCTCTGATTCAAGTCTGCCTGTTCCTGAAAGCTGGAAAGATGGTGATTTTAGCACCCCAAACCCTTTGCAGGGAAATAAACAGATGTTTTCTTCTGCAGCACTTTTTTCCCATTTTTCAAAAAAAAACTCTATATTTAACTATATTTTGCCCATTTTCTTTGTCACCTCCAGGGGAATCCACGAGCCCGGTGTACTTTTAGAATCCTTAGGATGTTGAAAAAAACAACACAACTTTGGTGTGGATATCCTATGTGGACAAAAAGTTTTGGGGGGGTCTAAGAGTGAACTACCACAAATAGCCAAGAAAAGGCTTAGCAGAGGGGGAGGCCTAGCAGTGAAGGGGTTAAAGAAAAACAGAATTCATTACAAACACAAAAAGTTTTATTTTCATTTTTTAAGAGTAGGCAGTGGTCAATGGAACCACTGCCTGCTCTTACAAAATGTTGGTGCTCACATTCACAAAGGGGAAGGTGTCTCAAGGGGACCCCGTTCCCGTTTGTGAATGGGTCACCATCTTCTTCACAGAGTCAGTAAAAGATGAATGTTTTGCAACCGCATTCTGGTTGCAAAACATTCATACATGGCCCTGCGACTTGGTATTAGGAAGGGATGCCCTTAACATTCCCCTTCCTAATACCGATTTGCAAACCATATTTTGCGAATTGGTAATTGGTTACCGAATCGCAAAATAAGGTTTGTACATGGCAAAAGGCCATTTAGCGTTCGTAAACTGCCCAAATCCCTACTTGCGAACGCTAAATACCTTTGCACATATAACTGCATTATAACTGCAAAGTCATCATTTTGATCACGTGTTACATTCTCAGCAAATTAGAGTGCAGTTTTATTGAACGTCATGTTGCCTTAGCATCTGAGTACAATCCGACTACATGAATAGTAATTCTGCTCACTCTATGCTATTGGCATCTAGTGATGGCAGAATAAACTAGTAACATGAACAACAGCAAATTATTATGAAAATATAGGGCACATTGAGTTAGCAGGGAGTCCTTAGAAATGTTAAATTTTTAAGACCAAGCTGGAAAGTTTCCAACTTGAACAGCAAGAAGAACATCTATGGAAATAAACAAACATGAGTATGAACAATGAAATGTGCAAGGGGAAGACATTCATTTTGGACAAAATGGCAACCAGCTCTAAATTGAGGCCTATTTAACAATAGCTAAGGAGACACATTTCTACAAGTCATAGAATTTTCATTTCAAAGATATTAGAACCATATCAGTGTGCACATATATGATCGAGAATACATCTACATGCAGCATGTTGGTTATAATGGATATAGATATGAATGTATGAAAACTATAAACGTGGTATAGTTTAAATGCATAGTTACATCTTTAACTAGGATCACAGTTGTACAACAAAGCAATTTCAGGGCAATTATGGTTATTTTAAATTTTACTTTGCCATTTAATGTCATCTTTTCTTTTTTCTTTCCAGCCCGGTCTGGTAGTTACACTGATTCTCAGATGGAGACATTTCTTACCAGCTCCCGTTGCCTGACCCTACCTGCCCTGTATAAGTATGACGATGTTGACCTGCACAAGGAAGAGGGTAAGTCAACTATTATTACACTGAAGTGTTGACTTCTGTTCAGCTGAACTAAAAATTGATACAATCTGTCATTGAAGGGGTAAAGGTCTGAATAAATCTGAGGGCCAGTTTAACTCTAGTTCCCTGAAGAAGGCTGTTAGACCCCCGTTTGGTTGTGGGGGAAGGGACAAACTGAGGCAACTCTGCCTCAACTTGTGAGGGCTGAAGTTTTCTGCCTTCCATGTTCTGAGAACAAACCTACTACGGCTCTGCGAACTAAGCCAGGTACATTCCCTTCAGCATTTGACTCTCAGTGGTAGCAATGGTGAGTAGTCAGAGCCTTCCCAGGATGGTTTTACGGGGTTGCGCCAGCCCAGAGTTCAGCAATCAATCAACAATTAAGTGACTGCCCAGACCAGCACTTATCTTTGCAAAACAGAAAGTTCTTTATTTCACAGTAGAACACACTGCCACATACTACCAGCAACAGGAAACAATTTAGTATTTCTGGCCACTATTTGGGCCGGTATACTAGGTCTTGTCCCACTTCCTCCCAGCTCCCCACCTCTGTCTAGGCTCCCTAACAGTTCTGGTCCGTTCTCCCCTTCTACGGGGAATGCAGTAGTAGTGTGTATCTAGCTCAGATGTAGGTTAGCAAACCATGAATGCATGTGTCAGCTTTGCCTGCCCGGGCCTTCAAGAAGGCCCTGCACTTTCCACAGAAGTGGCGGTGTGCAGGCCGGCAGCAGTTCTTTTCTTCCACCTCAGGTGTCAGGAACTCACACGCCACTGCGCCAGCTTCATGTCTTTTGTCAACAGAAGCAGAAAAATCCTGGTTAATCATTTACCAACGGGACCGACAGTCAGTGTAATTGGTTTAGGAGGCCTGGCGCTGAGCCCATGCCACAGCAAGCATGTCCTCGCTAGAGCCCCAAATGGGCCAGACGGCATTGTGGCCCCAATTGTGCTGGTCACAACTGTGGTTGGTGCAACCCCGACTGAGCCAGGTACAGCTTTAATAGTCACAACCCCCACATGGGCTGATTATCTTGGCAGTTGAGGCTCTACACAGGCCTGCCATCACTCAGGTAGTTGTAGTCATGCACAAGTTGGCCTTTGACTTGGCAGCTGCGGCCAGGCATGGGACAATCAGAAGTTGAGCAAGTACAGCAACACACAGACCTGATCTTCCGCTTGGTAGTTATAGCCAGACACAGGCTGATGAAAGCATGTAATCACAGCCCCAAACGTGCCTCAGCAATTGTGGTTGCAGAGTCCCATTTCCCAGCAGGAACCAGTACAGAGTCTGCAGGCACTGATACGTGGGTTAAGCAGATCTCTGTCCAGCAGTCCTCTCTGCTGGATGCAGTACAAACACTGGGGAAGTGCTGCACATCGCTCCTTCCAGGACAGACATTCATGCTGTGTGGTTGGTAGGCTGCTTCCCTCGCTCTAAAGGCTGGCAGACAGGCTTCTAGGCACTTCAGGACAGGAATCCAGCTCCACCATCAAGAGATACAAATCTTAAATGATGCCCTTATACCTCTGGGTGACTGTCTGCCAGGCAGACATCAGCCTTGGTTACTTAGCAGTCCTCTGGCCCTACAGACTAATCCCTTCCGTGGCAATAGAGGACATGGAACTGGAATAACAAGTGGGGTAATGTGGTCAACCTTTATAAACAACTGGCAGGCAGGAGATATGGATCCACTGTCTGAAACTGTAGAACCAGTTTAAGGTAGTTCTCCTTTCAAGTGTCCATTTTAAGCTGTTCTTCAGGCACAGCTTTTATGTAGGGGAAAGATTCCCATATCAGGGAAGTCTCCAACATGGGGCATCCACAAAAGAGGCCTATAAAGGCATGAGGTTTGTGCACCAGACTAATTATCCCATTTGAAGGAATAATCATAGAAAGACGAAAGGGTAGGTGTCACCTAAAGGTTTCCTCACCTTGCACTGCTCACCATACCCTCCACCTGAAAAATGCCTAAAGCAGTGCCAAATGAAATCCTCTACTCCCTTAAACTTCAGGAAGTATGCAATACTCTACCACTGTCTGTGAACACAATTCTCACATTCATCTTGTGCAAGGCCACGTCATAGAGCTCCATTAACTGGCTCACTCGCATACACCAGGTGTAATCATGCAGGATGCACACCTCAATTTGGGACTAGGGACTGGGTAACCATACAGATGTGGACATTTACAAAGGTGGGCCAGTAGGACTCCACTACAGTGGTCCAAATACAAATATTTGATCACACTATGGACTGTAAGCACAGT
Organism: Pleurodeles waltl; assembly: GCF_031143425.1. Taxonomy (NCBI): domain Eukaryota; kingdom Metazoa; phylum Chordata; class Amphibia; order Caudata; family Salamandridae; genus Pleurodeles; species Pleurodeles waltl. Next base: position 40,492,478 of record NC_090445.1, read on the forward strand.
ATGATGCCACTACAGCTCAATGTGCTAAACCAACGACATGGACCACTGTCCACTGTCAGTAAATGAGGGCACACTTGGTGCATCCCTCCAGGTCACAGGACAAGTCAACAACCTACATGTGTCAGGGATAGGCCTGTAGAGTTGAGAGATGTGAAATGTCTGTCCCATTTGGAAACATCAACAGGGGCAATTGCATGATCCCACCCTAAAATGTTAGGGCTGTGGTTTGGCCCAACTATCTGAGGGAGGGAGTTAATAAAAAGATCCCTGGGCCCATGGCGGGTAAGTTAAAACAGTACACGTTGTTGCACGTGTCTTTTTGTGTGCACTCTGGCCATCCGGGAAGTTGTCTACAAGGCCTAGGACTTTGCACACCTGCTGGATTAGCATGAAGCCAGAGCAAATAATCAAAGGGTGCATGCAGTTGGACAATTAGGTAAAGGAGCATGCCTTAAACTGTGCAGAGGACATTCTCGCCCCAGCAAGGTCACAGAGGAAGGTTTTAGCAGAGGGGGTAGAATGGCTACTCAACAAGCACATTGTCCAGATGGGGCTGGTAAACTGACATACTATTGGAGCATGAAGAAGCTACCTAAATACCAAAGGCAGCTTCGAAGGTGGATGTACGAAATATATCCAACCTCAACGCACCATAGCAGCAGGATGAACACTCAAACACAAGAAAGTTGTAGTATGATATCAGCAAGAGGTAAACCCAGATCCGCACAAATTAGTAAACAGAATCTGCTTTAAAAATTTCAGATATGCCTCAACTTTGTCCACAGGCATCAAAGGAGGACAGTGTCTAGACAATATGATGTCTGGGGTGAACCATCTGATTGGGGGGCTCCGCTCGCTCCCATCCACTAACCACAAACCCATACACCTGCCCAGTTGTGAAACTGGGTGCAAATCCGATCGCGATTACTTTAAATCAATACCTAATGTAGCCTGTAAGCACATCAAAAACTCCTAACTAAATTGTGGTGTAATCTTTGCTCTCAGTAGACTAATGACTAGAAATGAGAACCTCCTTCAGCCGTTGTTTAGCTGAATAATATTGTTGAAGTTAGAGCACATGTTCCCTCAGCCAGTCACCCAATTTCGAAGGCAGGTCACTTTAAAATTAGTTTACAGTGCCAATCGGATCAACATTGTACATTAACTTTAATTCAAAAAGGGCACATCACACCCTACATTTATACTCAATCATCCACTGCTGGGATCTTTTATGCCAGCTTGGTAAGAAAGTTAAGAGAAATATGGGCAGCCACATGCCACAAACTAAGGGCCGGTGTCACCTCACCCCATTCTACAGTGGTGCAAGCTGGTCCACAACCCCATTCTTTCCACACAGACCTAAGCTCAGGCAGAGGCAAGGGCTATGTACCTGGAAATACTGTTGGTTGGGAGTTACCACGTTTTGGAACATGCCACCTGTGGCATAACCCTTTCCAGGACATGAAAACATATATAGTGAAGAGTTTTTGAGATAGTTTATCTTTCTACTGCTGATGTTAGGGAGTTATTTTATTTTAACTTGTCCCTGTCCCATTTGGGATGTTGCTGTCAATGGCAGTATATGCCTGGCTTCTCTCTCTCTCATGCTGTCTCTATTTCTCTCTCTCTCTTTTGCTCTCTGACTTGCATGCTTTCTCCCTTTTCAACTCTCAGGCCGTAGCTCTCTTCCCACCCCTTGGCTTGCCTCCTCAGTGAACTTCAAAGGTTCCTTTGATTAAATCCACACTCTGCACTGCTGTGCCTTTGTGTATTTCTCCCTACCTGCCTGTCACACTACTGCTATTGACTATGCGAATACTTGACAAAATGCGTCACCTTTGTCATAGCCAACAGCAGCAGCCAGCCATCTTGGAAAGCTATTTTCAATATTTCAAGATGTCCACCATGTTGTTTACAAAAGTAACACAGGCACCATCTTGGAAGTATAGAAAATAACATTCCAAGATGGCCAGACTCAGCTGTTTGTATTACTATTGCTTGCAATACAATTTTAAAAGCATTGGCTGAACAAATGATATGGCCAGGCATTGTGGAATGTTATCTTCTCTACTTCCAAGATGGCCACCAAATTGAGTCCAGACTCAACATGTCGGCATCCTGTAGAGAAAATAGAATTGAGTATAATGGATACATTATTTTCTGGACAAATTAATCTATTTAGACAATCACATTGAAAAAATCATTAGGATTAAATATGTGTTGATTAACTTCAACATTTTTTTAAAATGTCAAGAATTTATCTGCACTACAAGGAAGATAAATGAACTTAAGAAGCTGGGGGGATATGTAGTATAAATACATGTGCTGCCAGAATTACTTGTTAACCTATAAACCAATGCTGACCTTAAGAAGGTACACACACTGGTAAATAGCTACATGGTCTGGAAGTGTGTGCTTAAAATTCGGAGTGTGATTTGGGAAGTCCTCACTATGACCTTCATCCTTTTACTACTGCTGTTATCATAAAATCAACACCACTCATTTTGTTTGTTTTGCATCAGAATATGCCTTTGGGCCTTCCTAAATGATTTGCTTCTGGTGTTTTGTTAAAAGACTCCAAGCCCACTTTAAATAATTGTCTGATAGTCCTCAATTTAATAGACAAATTTGATTGGTCACATTATTGGCACAGAGGTAAACGACTAAACAAATGGTGATATTCCTATGAATTTTACCATAAAATCAAGATGCTGACAAATCAAGGGGTCTCTTACACCCGTCCAATATTGCATTCCTTTCCTAATCAATATGATTCGACCACCTTATCAATTCTAAGAACATTGTCAGGCACTGAAATGCATATGTTTGCCAACTGTAAACCCAAGTTCTGCTTCTTCTTTGAAAAATGGGCAAACTAATTTTCAATATTTTGTGAATAGGTCCCTTTTTATATGTATACTTTGAATGAAAATGTGATAGGCTGTGTCCCAGAAACCATAGCACTGAGCTTCCCTCTATGCTTCTGTCTGTTTTCACTCTGGCATCATTGGTGAGAATATGAACCACTGCTGTGATCCCCCAAGAAAAGATAACTGCTTATAGTGATCTGACGACGCTCATATTAATATCCGATCCATTACTTTTTCCCTCTTTAGAATTGTATTGCAAGGACGACCAGCACATAGAGGACCCTTCTGCGGTAAGTTGTACTTGCTGTCTTTGTATCAATGCACATAGAAGGCACTGGGAAACTCTGCACTCAGACGGTACCTATACATAGCCATTCAACATTTATTTACATTTTGACTGATCCAAAAATCTCAGACCACGTCTTTAACTTCTATCTAAGTGCCAAGAATCTGGATCAGGGTAATATGGAGGTGTCTGAGCATACCATTCTTTCAGCAAAAACATTGTTTACTGGAATGGGACTCTCCCTCAAGGAAACTTATGAGTACGTTCTTTCAGGATTCATTGTGACTCCGACTCAGTGTGGGCCCTGCTGCTTAGAGCTTGAATAGTTGCCTTCTCAAAGCAAGGTCATGTGCTACAGCAAATATATATAGTGTGGTAATGGACAATTTCCATTTGAAGTTGTCATTTTCGTTCAGTGATGTGAATAATATAGTTGTGTTGGAGCTGTGAAGCTCAACAAAGTGTTTGGAAGTCAGTGGCACTTTTTCTGCGCTCTTATGCATCTTTCACTGCATGGGGAGGGGGAGTTACCTCTTTCTGTATTCTGATACAAATATTGTGTTAATGTAAGCAAGCGTAAGTTATTATCTATGAGGTATTCTGTATCCCCTCTCCACCATGTGGTTGTCCTTATAAGGCTCTTCTGGTCCTACTCACTGCTGCCCTGTTCTGAATGATGACTCAGACAAACATAGTCCTGCATCTGAAGGTCTCTTAACCATCCAGTTGCTTGATACATCCCACTGGATGAATGATCCTGGGACCATCGCCTAGAGAGTACTTAGAAGAAAGATATGGGAGCCTCTCTGGTATATTTAGATCCAGAAGACCTCTTAGGCCATTGGGGCACATTGGCCCTTACTCCAACTTTAGGCATGTGACAGAACTCAGTGTGCCACCGTCAGAAGTGGAGTCAGCGTGGACCAGCTTGCGGCTCAAGGTGCCTTTTCTTGGTTTTTGGAGCTGGATTGTGGAAAGAACAAATCACCCAATAAAGGGCTTGTTAAAACAATATTGCAGTAAACTCAGGCTGCTGGAGTCTATTCTGAAATATTTTCATGAAGATCTTGCTATGAAGAAAATCCACAAATGGAAGACCACTGTGGAAGTATGTTCTTTAGGGACTCACTGGAAAGGAAGTTGCAAAAGGTACCTTCCATCTCAAAACACTGAGCTCCAGGCACTGCGGCCACAAATTGCATGTCTTGAAGCAGTTTGTAGAGGCATACGTGGAGGAAGAAACTGAGTCAGGTAGTCGTAAACATGCTATCAGGTCAGGCCACCAGGGTCAGCATAACCCAAGAATAGTTTGCAGTTCTTGTGAAAAGGACTGCAGCTACCCCTCAAAACATGACCACCAGCTGCAAGGTCGCTGAAATACCAAGTACCTTCTTTTTAGGTGATGACCTTCAAGGGGTAACAAACATGAACAGTCAAGGCTTACCCCTGGAGGGTGATGTGAGGTACAATGAATTGTTTAGACAGCACGGGCATCACTCACAATAAACATACTGACCAACCAATGCCATTGTTTTAGAAAAAGATATAAAACTTTTATTGTTATTAAAGAAAAATCTTCAAGAAGTTCAAGAAGTTCTTTTGACATTCATTGATATTCTGAGGCAGTCCTCTATGACTTTACAATGGCTGTTTTGCATGCAGTTGTACATGGTAGCCAATATTGGGGCAATGACCATCTAATGTCTAAGCAGAGGTGTATGCTCCATGAGTGTGCTTGTGGCCCAATTAGATGCCAGGTTTTAATCTGTGTTGATCATCTCATTACAGCTACATAGAAGCTGAAAATTGAGATTGCACTTCTTAGCTAAACCAGGTTTTAAGTGGTCGCTGCAGTTGAGGGTGCAGTAGGAGTCAGTGGACAGCAGTGACAATGTGCATCCTAGTGTGGTTGGGCGGACATTCACAAAAGAGTAAAAGTTGCAGTGAAGATGTAGGGCGCAGGCGCTCAAGCCAGACAGGCTCCTTATGCCACTTGAAGAAACAATAATCAACAATAGGACCCCCACCTTTTTGCAATAACGTAAGATATGAAATAGATGTGAAATATGCCCTAATACCCTAGCATGATGAACCTAATCTCTAACCGAAAGAGAGCTAGGTATGTTAAACCTAATCTGCCAGTACCATGTCCATGCAAACAGCCCCCCAACCCTCATTACCTCTAGATCAGACTCCGTGGGGACACGAAGACTGGGTCTGCATCAAGGTGACGTGTAGTATAGATAGCGTTGATGGCATCTGTTAGGAATCCCTCTGATTATCTTGGATGTGTGAGATGTATTTATACAGATCTGGTAGGACCCCTGACACAGGTATGTTCCCAAACACTAGATAAGAAGGCATGCTTGTGGCAGCAATTATCGAAGCAATTCTCTTAAAAGGTACATTATGTTACTGTCACAGGAAAGTGGGAAAGTACATGATGTGAATACCTAAGCATTTCATTTATCTTTGACGCTGATAGTGACACCTTTACAGAGTGGCACTGATAACGTGAAACTAAAACATCTCCCTAACTATAAACATGGCAGCCATCTTGGAAGAAATAATTAAATAAATGTGCTAAAACAGAGCAGGCTAAATAGGTTAAAAGTCACTAGGTGGCACAGGCCTGCAAGCAAAAGGCTAAGCTAAACTCCTGATTCCCATTAAAACTAAATAGGATCCACTACAACTGCATGTGTATCTGGTATTTTGTCTTTTATTTGTGGTCCTGTTATCACACTAATCTAGCGTTAGCATAGGTCTAACCCTATCTCTGACTATGCAAGGTCCTGTGACCTGAAAGGAACCCACCAAGCATACCCTTATAGTGGACAGACCACTAATGTCCCTTTCTTGGGTTTAGCACATAAGGTGGTATTAATACAGCATCTGTGTTTTGTGGTCTCACACAGTTCACCAGACCTAGTTATCCATGTAAGCAAAAGTGTGCCTACTGACCTCTCCTGTGTAAAGCTCCACTGTAATGTGATAATCCAGAACCTTGCTTTGAAATCATCTGTGTATGTCGAGTACATGCTTACAATGCGTGTAACGCATGTCTAATACTAGAACTCTGTGTGTGTATGAGTCGGAGGACTGAAACCAGTGAGATCCATTGTTTATGCCCCTGGTTTACCATGGCATACGATTGAGTAGGATGACAGTTTTCCGAGCCAGAGAAGTGTAATTTCTACATTCCTGGGGTTGGTAGGTGAAGATGTAGTCTATGAAGTGAGCAGGATGGAGAAATAAATGTCTAGCAATTCAATAAAGACTCTGTCAGCAAGGGACTGGTGATTTGTTGTTCCCAGCACTCACATTTGGTAAATGGTAGCAGTGAAATGTACAACTGCAATTTATGTTGTTCAAGGCGTGGTGATTTCACAATCATGCCTGACCTTTTCTCTATCCCCAATTACTACTTCTGAGAGGCTGATGACAGCCAGCTTCAGAAACCTCACATTTCATTTCAAAGCCTATGTATATACAAACATTGACCCTAGGTGGGCTGCGTCTACCATGCTATGTGTATTGGCAGAGGTCAGGGTTACATCTGCCTTGCCATGTGTATTGGCGAAAGTAGGGGCTGCATCGGCTGTGTCAAGTGTAGTGGCTACGGTCAGTTGCAACAGTCTGACTGTGCATGTACCAGCCCAGGATGGGGTGCCACTGCCTCGATATACTCATCGGGTGAGGTGGCCGTCACAACTACTATAACAAGTATCCACATTAGCCCACATGTAGGGTACGACTGCCACGCAATGCCCTCACACTGGTGCCAGGGCATCCTGAGTGACACCAGAGTATCTAGGGTGACCGCACTCGTGACATGACATCAGCAGCGCCTGACTCCCTTGGTATCCGCCGCTGAAGCTGCACACGAGCATCTCACCTGTGGTGAGATTATGCCACCAAGCTCAGGCTGAAGGAGGCGCGAAGGGCTAAAGACTGATTACTTACCTAGTACTACACAAGGGCTAAGAACCTGAGTAAACAAAGACTTACTGCTCATTTGACTTGTGGGGGAAACAAAAATGGCACCTAAGCCCTTTTCATGCTTCTACCATAGTTCTGCTGGTAAACAGATCGAACTTGTGCCACCTAGGTGGAGCAAAGCATGGACGGGGGTAAGTGGCGTAACACCCATAAAAGAATCATGTTGGGGCACCACCCTGTGTTCTGCATTGAACTGTGTAGGAATGAGTACTACTGTGTTATTAAAAATTAGTTTTTTATTCCCAAAGACAAGCACTGGATTGGGCATTACAGGTATTTTATCTATTCTATTCTGTTCTTCCGATTTTATAGAGCGCATAGCTACCCAAGATCCAGGTTTCCCAGCACTATCTATTGGTTGATTTTTGACTTCTGAACTTGGGCCCTAACACTACATACCTGTGACTGCTCACCCTTGCTGCCATAACCGTCTAGGGCAGAAAGGGTTGTACTTGATTAAGTTTTCAGAGCAATAGTAAGACGGACCCCAGAACACCAGTGGCAAACAACCTCAACCACCATGATTTGGGCCCAGTATCCCCGGGCTGCCCTATGTCTCACGGAATGGGGGATGACGCAGAACATAGAGACAGCATAAAACAGCTTTGCAGCAAATACAAGTAGCAGGCACATAGTCCTCACAGAATCATCAACACGCTGGGAAGAATCAGTTGTGAGGCAAATTCAAGGTGCAAGCATCCTGGCTTTACATAGTCACTGGCACTGCACAAACTTGGTCGATCGCAAACAATAACGATGATGAAACACACCACGTCAGAAAAAACACTCACAAGAGATGTGCAGATGAGGCTGGGCACAGTTTCAACTTCCCAGTTTTGGCAGGTGCATTGTGTTCCTCCTACCTAGGGCAAGTAGCTGAACCCTAATTTAAACCTCCAGATGAATACCAACTACATGCCCTACACGGTGAGGCCTGCTGCCCATGTAGGCAAGCACTTCAGTCCCCTACCTAGGGTTAATAAGCATAATATATTTGTCAAAATGCAATACAGTACAAGAGGGCTGGTACTCTCCTCACAATGCAGTCCACTTCCAAAATCCTTCAACAGTAGCAGAGCGGAGGTTCAGCTGACGTCATGTGAAGGGAGAAAGTCAAGTTTCTTATCTTTGGTCCTCACCTTCCTCTACATGGGTGAGCACAGTTTCTAGTGTGAAAGAGTGACCACTGGACACACTGCAAAGCTTGACATATCTAATTCTAGGTGAAGATGGCCTACTCAAATTGACCAGTGAAATTCAAAGCTTTCCCCAAACTTTTGGGGGTAAGCAATGACCAGAAGAGGCATTTTCGTTTCAGTATGCCACATCTCCATAGCAACATTTAAAATTAATAAGTTCACCATGTACATTGAACATCAGAGTCCTTACCATTCAGTACGAAGCACAGGATGCCCGTGTTCACCTTTCACAGTAAGATGTGTCTGTCATTATCTTCCTGTTAGGGATTTCTTTGAGCAGGGCTGTCACAAGTAGGCCACAGGCTGGGCTCTTGGCACTGGTTTAGCCAAGTCCAATGAGCAACAAAAGTAAACATCTTCTACCTTCAGGATAAGTATTGTAAGCCAGCCAGTTGCACTTGGCGGGGGTACTGTGAGGACCAGCTCAAGGGGGACATGTGGAGAAAGGAGAAACAACACACCCTGAAAACACTCACTTTATGGAGCATCCTGTAACACTAGCAACTCTATAAATTAAGGAGGGGGCGGGCACAACAGAGGTCCTCCAGGTTATAGGTTTTCCACGCACTCTGCACCTCACTACACATACAGTCGGAGAATGAGGGGCCCAATTATGAATTATTACATGAATTTACCAGGGAGCACCAAAGGACAGTCTCCCTGATTTTACTACTATGATTAACCACCATCAACTTTTATTAGTGTCATAGCCCACTCATGGAGGCCACAGCTACCCACGTTAAAAGGAATCCCTCTTAATACTTGAGATAATAATCTGTTGTCAAGCATCATTTCATAATCATCTAAAGCCCTTGCTAAGGGACTTGAGGCACGCGTCTCATCCCAGGTCAGAGGGAGCATAAACTTAAGGAACATTGGGGGTCATTCTGTCGCGGAAGACTGAAGCACCGCCAACAGGCTGGCGGTGCTTCAAAGCCCATTCCGACCGCGGCGGTAAAGCCGCGGTCGGAAAACCGGGTCCAGCGGTTTCCCGCCGGATTTCCCCCGGCTGGGCTAATGGGGATTCCGACCCCCTTCCCGCCAGCCTGTTACTGGCGGTTTTCACCGCCAGGAAGAGGATGGCGGGAACGGGTGTCCTGGGGCCCCTGGGGGCCCCTGCACTGTCCATGCCACTGGCATGGGCAGTGCAGGGGCCCCCTAACAGGGCCCCAGTATGCTTTTCACTGTCTGCTTAGCAGACAGTGAAAAGCGTGACGGGTGCAACTGCACCCGTCGCACACCTGCAACACCGCCGGCTCCATTCGGAGCCGGCTTCAGTGTTGCAGGCTGCCATCCCGCTGGGCCGGCGGGCGCTAATGTTAGCGCCCGCCGGCCCAGCGGGAAGGTCAGAATGGCCCCAGCGGTCTTTCGACCGCGGAGCAGCCATATGGCGGTTCCCGCCTGGCGGGCGGCGACCGCCGCCCGCCAGAGTAGGAATGAGGGCCATTGTGTATTGTGGTTTCTGCACCAAGGGCTGTCACCCAGAGCAGAAGTGGAGAACTGTAGAGATGACTGGTGTATAACTGCTCAGTGGTTCCAGTTGTGCAAGCCCCAAGCTCTCCACAAAACTAAATCTGTGTAGAAGGTTTACATGTAAGTCATCTGAAGGATCTGGCGGAAGGGGGTGCAGGACATAACGGTAGTGAAGTAGGAAGTCTTATTTACCTGTGCCAACACCTGATTCACCCACCCCTGGAACTGGCAAGTTCTGTAAACATCCGTCATTTCATTGACCCAACCCTGCCCTGGAGGTGACAATTCCTGTAGCGATGTGTTTATCCCACTCAGCCGATGCTCCTTTAAAATTGTCCCATTCTGTTACCATGTGCCATTCTGCTGAGCAGATGCTATCCTAAAGGTGGGCTAATGACTACTGTACATGAAGGCTGTTTATCTCTGTGGCATCCTACTTAGCTCAATCCTCAATAAATGGCAAGGGTCTTTATTCCTGTGACAACCTAGTGCTAGTAAAGAAAGGATCTGAACCATTCAGAAAATTGTGAGAACCTTCCCCTCGCCAAGACAGACTATCATTTTCATGTTATCTTTACTTTGTAGATCGCTGGCAAATGGCTTCTTGTGGGAAAGGCCACTGCGGACCCCGACATAATAGAGAATGAAGACGATCATTGGATGAATCTTTCCTGGGATGGAGAAAAGCTCAAAATTGAAGAAGGTAGCCGCACGTAAGTTCAAGCCGAAAATTTGCATTGCAGTAACTGGAAATGCTTCTTAGTGCATTAGCACCGGATTACTCTGTCTTCTTTGGCCCAAACCGGTACTGCAGTCTTACCTGTCCAAAAGGTAATCTGAGATACTAACTAGTGTTGTGTGAAAATATGGTCCAGGCTCCAGGATGTGATGTGGTTTAAGGCTTTGCCAGATCAGTTAATGGATGTGTTGCAGGTTATCTTTCAGTGCTTGGTTTTACTTTTGAATGTATTAGTTGATTGTGGTAAATCGCTGTAACCATGTGACCGAGATAACAATATAAATGAGTAGTTCATTGGAAACTACATCTCAGTGTTTTGGGGTTCTGGAATACAAAAGTAAAATCTTGCCAAGAGAAGCAGTACATGAACTGTAAGCAGGTTCAAGATGACATTGGCTACCAAGAACATGTATTTCCAGCCCCAGTGACCCACAGTCCCAATTTAAGCTGGTGTAATTGTGTGATGTGACTATGGATTGGTTGGTGTGGCTTTGTTAAGTTGTCTGTTCTTTCTCATTTCATGCAGGCATAATAGGAGTGTGAGAGAAGTGGAGGTTGCAGGACATAAGAATGTTCACAACGGTGAGTCAGCTTCGGGTATCCAACACTTAACCAAACCAAGATTAAATTTCACAGACTTTCAACTTCAAGAGACCGCATTGATTGAAATGAAGAGGATGTCTCAATGAGTCCTTCCCTAATTGCAGCTTCATGGGATGCACGCTCACCGACACCAAGATGACATCTTCCAGAACCACAGCTTGATGAGTCCCACACTCTCATATGCCAAGATGAGACCTCTGAGAGATATCCCATATCTGAAGCTTTTTGGGTCCCACACTCATTGATACCAAGATGAAATCTCACAGAAATGTATTTTCAAGAGTCACACACTCACACACACCGAAGAACACTCTCACGGTAGCTCAGTAACACAGCCATATGAAGCGTGCAGTGAGCTATCTCCGGCACTGTAGTCATTTGTCTGACTCCAAGATCAGCTGTCCATTGATACAATGTCATTGGTGCCTGACTCACTAAAAACAAGCTGAGCTCTTCTGTACTACAGCTTCATGGGACACCAACCTGAGATTTATCAGTGCTGCAGCTTCATGTGTCCAACACTCACTGGCAGCAAGTAGGGCTTTCTAGTATTTCAGTGCTGTATGTCCAACACTCCCTGATTTCAAGCTGAGCTCTACTGTACGACAGCATCCTAAGTCCCAGAATCCCTGATGCCAGTATCCAGTGCCTCTGGAAAGATCTTCATGGGTCTCACACTCACTGAGATCATGCTGAGCCTTTTAAGTAATAATGCAATGAAATCTTGATTACAGCAGGGGTTCCTCTCTGTCATCCTGTAGTTGTTGTTTGTTTTGCGTGAAGTATCTGATCTCATAAGATCATTATTCCCTTTTAGAAGCCGATGGTCACGCTACCTTCATCCCGACCTGCATGGACTGCCTGCTCATGAAAATTGAAAATACCAAGAAGAAGGTAGAGCTCCTCTTCTTAAGTAAGTGTGAACTGCGAGCAGATTATTTTTATAGACATCCTTTTACTGATTTCAATAGGCAAAAATGAATACTTGCTAAATAACAAATATCTGCCACCCCCTACCAGTTGACATAGGGTAGTAGGACATATCTTAGCCATTCAAACTCAACTCAGATTTATCAAAGACCCAGTTTGCATTTCTTAAATAGCAAGGCCCACAGGTGCGAATGGTTTTGCATTTCCCAATTTGCAGATTCCTGTTAGGAATTCGCAAATTAGATAATGCATATCCAAGAGTGCTGGGGGCTAAGGCCCCCTTTTATTCACTCCCTCCAAAGAAATTGTGCACATGTAAAGCACACTTATGCCCTAGGGGCATGTGTGCGCTACATGCCAATTTTAAAAATGCATTTTGAATGCATTTTTTAAATTGCACACGGTTACCACCAAATTTGAATTTGTGCTAATTGCATTTCCTAAATTTCACACTTAGGAAATGCATGATACATGTGCTTTGGAAATCGCAAATAGGAATTCCCTATTTGCGATTTCCTATTTAGGGAATCACGATTTGCAATTCCCTATTCAAAGTAGCAATTTTAGGGAATCACTAAAATTGTGATTCCCTAAAATTGCACTGCACTGCCTTTTATACATCGTGAAAGGCGATTTTGCATTCGCAAACAGTGTAATTTACCGATTTGCACTGTTTGCGAATGCAAAATCCTTTGATACAGCTGGCCCTTAGGCCCCTATTTATGGGCTTTTGGCGCAGGGCAGTGCAGCAAGTCACCTTACTGCACTGCCCTATTCCAAAGGAAAAGGACAGGGATGTGTCGGATCTATGGCATACCTGTCATTCCTGTCCTTTCCCACTGCGCTGCTGTCGTTTTGGAAGCCTAGCGCCAGCGCAGGCGCCCTTGCACCATGGTGCAAGGATGTCTGCATTGTCAGCAGGATTGTTTTTGCATCTTCCTGCATAAAAACAATCCTGGGAGGCGTTTTCCTCTTTCTATGTGGGCTGCAGAATGCAGCCCACATAGATAGAGGAAAAACAAGGAGAAATAAAGATAGTTCTCCTCTGGTACCTCCCCTGGGGAGACATAGGGTTTTGGCATATCCCCACGCTTACAAGGTCTTGTAACTCTGGGGATGCCTGAAAATCAATTGGTGTTGCGTGGGAACACGAACCACAGCGCCCATGGAGTGCCTCCCTTTTCTAGAGTACGGCAATGCGACGATTTTTGCTACCTTGCCTTACTCTATATCTACAAGGCCATTCAAAGCCACGCGTAGATATGATTTAAGGTTTGTGCCGCCGTTGTATCACAAAAAGTGCCACAAGGGGTGTACAAGGGGTTCGTAAATATGCCCTCAATTGCTTAAGGTTAACATCCTTATTTCTGCCAATCCCTCTTCTAAAAGGCTCTCGTTCTGGGTAGGCGGGGCTGATAGACACTTATGCTAAAATCACTGGATTCTCTAACTCAGAATGTGGCAAAAAAGTGAAAGATGGAAATGGTCGAGTCAATCAATTAAAATGGAAAATGGGGGTCCAACAATATGCAAATAGTCTGGAGCCCACCTCAAAAATTACACTTCTGGCACAAAAGCTAGGTCACATGTCGATGGAACAGGAACACTACTTCCAACGTATTTCAGCTTTTTTGTGTCTCATCTATGAGTTTCAGCATGAACCCCTGGGGCTGGCTTTTGGGCGATGTGACTGGTGCAGCCGCACCGGGCATTGACGTGGGGAATGGGACGCTGCCCTCGGGTGGGCACTGTTTTGAGCTATAATGTATGATTTAAAAACACCTGCTGCAGAGTTCTTTGTGTGTCCAGCTTTCCAGCTTTTAAGAAGCAATAAAAAGTTCAAGATAACTCTTATGATTAATGTTCCTGCTAAAATGAGAGATCTGAGTTTTGTCTAGTGGCAGTTTTGACGCACCATAAAGTAGCGCAGAGGATTAATATGCCTGCCACAAAGAACGCATACCGTAGAGATCACAGACTGTATTTTATGTGGATTAGTGCTTTTTTCCACAGAGATCATTTTGTTACAGCAGTTCATAAGATACAACCCTGATGTAGAACAGGGACTGTTATGAACTATCATCGAAGGGTTGCATGCAAACTGCATAAAATAGGTTAGGACGTTATGGGCCTCATTATGACCCGGGTGGTCATCAGACCGCCAGGGTCCCGGTCAAACCGCCGCCAAAGTGGTGGTCCGACTGCAACATTATGACTGTGGTGGAGCCGCCACGGTCGGACTGCCGACACCACCAGGTTGCCGCCAGCGGACAGCCTGGCGGTTTTGACGGTTGTAATCCCCAGGGGATTACAAGTCCCCTTTCAGCCAGCTTTTGCATGGCGGTAGCCCCGCCATGCAAAGGCTGGCGGAGAGGGTTGCTCTTGGCATGGGTAGTGCAGGGGTCCCCATAGACAGCCCCATTGCACTTTCCCCTGCCCAAATTATGGGCAGTGGAAAGAACCATGGGTGCTGCTGCACCCGCAGCACCGCCGTCAATGTTAAGGACCTGTTCACTGCAGGGCCGGCGGGCAGAAATGCTGTTTTGGCCCGCCTGCCTTGCAGTGAACTCTTTATAGAGTAGGCGGTGTTCAGGCCGCACAGGCAGCCTGATGGCGGTACTAGTTTGGTGGGAGGTCTCTGCTGCCCGCCAAACTCATAATGAGGGGCAATGTTTTTTCTCCCAGTCTTTTATCATCTATTCCTCTTGTTGCTAAAAATGGGTTCATATGTAAATCATTAAAGCTAGCTTTTACCATTGCTTTAAAGCAAATGAAGTGTATGTAGGGGAGGGTCTACGGAGAGATGAGGGGTGCTTTTGCGAGTAAATCTGAGGAGGAGGTCGTAAAGGGGAGGGGTGCCAAAAATTATTGTCACTCTGGGCGCCAACTGCGCCAAATCGGGCCCTGATGTTGACACATGCCACTCAACCATCTCTGTGATGAGTCTGTAGCATTTTTTAAAACTTATGTAGACAGCCTGTGAGAGACGAATCTCACTGACCGTCAATTCACTCAGTCATGGGGCTTGGTGGTTTTGAGACTACTTCAGACCTGCAACAGCCAAATATGCTCAAAGTGCAAGTCCTTAAGAAAGATTTCTTAAATTAATAACATTCTCAGAATGGGTTTATTGATTTATGAATATCTTTAATTAATTTAAAAGTAGAATTCATATGAACTAGTAGGTTTTCTTTAGATTGAACATTGTACGGTGTGTCACAATTCCAATACTTTGCATTAAACGTAGTTCCCTTCTTCAGGGGAAATGCTGTAACATTTCATATATTGAATCTATCACAGATGTAGGCTGAATTAGATGACAGAAAAACAATATTACATAACTATTTTCAATCATACTTGATGCACTGGAACTAGCATACCTGAAAGCTGATTCCCAATAACCAACCTCATCACATTTGTAGATGTAATAAATAAGTCCTAATGACCAGTAATGTAACAATAAATCAACATATCAGAGTGAACCAATGAAAATAAGCACTATCAGTCTCAGACTTGTATATTGGCAATGTTGTCTGGTTTTATAAAGAAGAATTAATTCCAGCCTGGTATGTAGCATCCAAGAAGTCACTTGTTTTAAAATCCCTATTGCTGCTGACACAGAAGTCTCTCATTTAATTGATTTTCATACATTAGATGAGATCAGCATTCTAGTCTTTTAAGTAGATGTATTTGAAAGTTTTGTATTAAAATTATTAGACTTATTGACCACCATTACATTCCATGGCCCTTGTCATTACAATTGCTATATTTAAATAAATGTCATGTATACTGAACAATGCTATATTATTATTTCAAGACCTCTTCCCTTTGTTAATGTAACTCTTGGTTATGATAAAATCCTCACATCATTTGAAGCTTATGCAATTTATATGCTTATTTCTTCCCTTGGAAGAAACATTTGATAATTATCCAATCCAGTATATTTCTTTTGGCCCCCTCCTGTAGACAAGGGTGGTACTTGGGAAAGAAATTGAAATCTTAGTTAAATCAATGAAAGATTATTTTCCACAACAGAACATGTGACAGATGAAATATGAGTTTTGTTGAGTATGTTTGATATATGCTTTTTAAGTTTGTTTTTTACCGCATTTCCTGGTCTCACCCAGTAAGCAGCTTCATCTTGGGCACTGGATTGTACTGATGATGTACTTTGATTCATAAGTCAAGTAGTGCTCAATTAAGTATGTTTCCAGTACATAGATGAAATATGGTCCGATTGAACAATAGATGAACATTTTTCACGTTTGAAACATGGGACACAGACCATGGAGGAAGGGAGTAAAGAATTAGCAAATCTCTTAATGTTATTCACCTTAAAATGAAAACATAGGTATTGATGATTCAAAAAGCAGTCAATACTAGTCATAAATCTTTATTGTATGATTACATAAAATCTCTACAATCTCTATGGGGAAGAAAAAGAGTTCACGTCATGTGCTAAAAGTTTAAAACGGGACGATAAAAGCCATAAATAAAAAATATTGTTATCGGCCAGCATATGATATACACAATTTCAAATAGTGCAAATATTGGGGGTTTTTTAAGAGTGAGGTCATAGCACCGGACAAGTGTTCTTGCACAAAAGAGTCAGGTGATGCCAAAACGCTTATAAAAATACCGCAGTCCCATCATGTGGTAGTAATATAAAAAGAAAAAAGCATGCATCAAAAGCACACAATTTCTGGGAATAAGCAGAGCTGGCCCTCTAAGGCTTGCTGAAGAAATAAATCTAACCAGACTTGTTGCATTCTTTAAGCAGGTCTTGAAATTAACTGATGTATTTGCCAAATTTAGCCAGGTCAGTTGGCTCAGTCATGGTGAAGACAAGGTTCCCGGCCTCATTACAAGTTCTTATTCTGTGGGTTGAAAAGAGTGGTTTTAACAAGGTGCAATGGGGGTTCAGCAACGCCGGCAAGCTGCATAATAAGTGGTTAAATAACTCAGTTTTATAACCACAGAGCCTGCAATTGACGGTCATGGAAAGGGAGGGCCATTTTGGATTGATTTCTTGAATCTGAAGGGCCATCAACCTTGCAACCGTGATTTGATTAAGGCAGACTTTCCCAATCGCGCACCTTAAGTCAAAGGGTGCGGATGTTTATTGGCATAAGATGGTGACACTGCTTCTAGCACCAGTGTGATCTTTGGTTTCACCAGATCACTTAGTATTCACAATGACTTTATCTGTTTTTTCAAGAGAGTTTTAAGTGCAATGTGCAAGAGCAACAATTTGTTCAATTTCCGACTGGTCTATTTGGAGGGTTTTAAGTGCTTTCTTTAGATAGTTGGACCAAGGGCTCGCCTTTGAGTCAAAAATGGGCCAGAAAGACGATTTCAGAGTGTTGGAAGGGGCCTTAAAAATTCTATAATAATATTTTAGGAAAGCACCCATATTAGCCAACATTTGGCCCTCCAGGCCAAGTTCCAGCCTAATCATGCAGCCTCTTATTTATTGGGATATCCCGAAGAACCTCATCTAAGCTTTAACTTGCAATTTTTCAACTATTTTGGTGAGTTGCCTCAGGAAGGCTTCATGGCCGTAATTTAGCGCCAGTAGGAGGGATGCCCTGAGAACCTGTCATATCGGGACTGAGGAGGGGCTTTCTAGTGCATTATTGCGCTGGCAAACTGTGGTAATGATCAGTTCGGACTGATGAAATTTAGTGCTTCAATTTGCAGACAACCACACTCCCAGACAGTTATAAAGATTTGGCCCTTTTATTCTTAGTGGGCCCTGGTGCCAATCTTAGTTTAGTTTTTTGGTTGTCCTCCCAAAGGTTATTACTTTAGTCTTTGAATCGTTTGCCATCATTTTATTTGTCTCATTGTACCTATGGAGGGCATTTAATGCTTTCTGGATCCCGATTCTGTAATGATCCAGCAAAAACGATGTCATCTGCGTGTTGTAATAGCGTGACTTTGACATTTCCAATTTTTGGCGGGATAAAGTTTGAATGTTTTAGAGCCAGAGACATATCCGCTGTGTACAAATTAAATGGCAGTGGGGCAAGGACACAGCCTTGCTTTAGGCCATTGTCTGTGGGGATTTTTTTTGGTTATGACCATTTGTGACAACTTGACCCTCACCCAGGTTGAGGTGCATAGTGATATTATTGCCTGGAGCAAGTTCTTTGAAATCCCCCACCCCAGTAACTTCCTCCAAAGTTTATTCCTGTGCACCGAGTCAAATGCGGCGGCTTAGTCCAAGAAACAATCATAAAGGAGGGCCAGCTTCTGAAAACGAACAACAGGTCTCTCATCTAGTCCCTGATCAAACAAAACCCCAGAGGGAAAAAACAAAAATTTCGCACACGTGGCCGGTGATGAACTGCACAGACTCAAACTTTTAGTCTCTGAGTATGAGAGAGGTCAGCTATCATTACTACCATTACTGAAGGCTCCAGAATGAATAGGCGTGATAAAACCAGGAACTCTTTTTTTTCCTTGAAGGAGGAGGTCACATACTGCAGTGAAGAGGCAAGAAAATAAATACATGCACCCAAAACCAACAACAGGTCGCTAATCTAGTCCCTGATCAAACAAAACCCCAGAGAAAACAAGCATTTGCAATGCAATGGTGTCGCGTTTGCTTGAGTTCGAGCTATTAGCGTTGTAAATTCCTATATAAATTGAAAATTTAAAGGAAAAGTTGACATAAGCGAGCCAGTTCAAAGCGCCATTGCCGCCATGAGCATGAGTGTGAACGAGCGACACAAAAAGAAAAAGAAGTTCACTCTCATTTAAACGTATGGGCAATCGTGCAATTATCATGTAGCGGGGCGGTCTGCGAGGCGGTAACAAAACCGCCCCAAGGAGGGACAAACGTAAAGCACTTACCAATGATGATAAAGAATTTTTGAAAGGCAGCCCCGAGAACGAGTTAACATGATGGGCGTGCGGCAGGCGTAGTTAAAAGCCCACAATGCCTACAACAGGTCAAAGGCTTGCGCACTCGACCTAAAAATGGGGTATGCCCCAGTAAAATGTCAAAAGTGTGTTGAAAAATTTGGTTTTAGTATTCAAGTCTGTCTGTTCCCGAAAGCTGGAAAGATGGTGATTTTATCACCGCAAACCCTTAGTTGATTCCATCTGCAGGAAAAAAACACATGCTTTCTTCTGCATTACTTTTTTCCCATTTTCCCCCAAAAAAACAATTTTAGCTGTATGTTGGCTAATTTCTCAGTCTTCTCCAGGGAACCCACAAACTCTGTGTTCCTTAAGTACCCTAGGATGTTGGAAAAAAAGGACGGACATTTGGCGTGGACAGCTTATGTGGACAAAAAGGTATGGGGGCCTGGGCCAAATAGCCAAAAAGGGATCAACGCTGGGGAGGAAAAGGCCCAGCAGCTAAGGGGTTAAAAATACAAAGAGTTTCCCTGTGCTGACCCTAGAATAATAGGGATAGATAGGAGCAGCTGCTTAGCGCAAGGTATATTCTTATTTGTATATGACATTTGTTTAGCACATTGTACTCATTTAACAGGTAATTACAGTGCTTTCCGGTAGCCCAAGGGAGGCAAAAGGAAAGAACATGCATATTGAACACACAATTATGCATTACATGTAAGGTAATAATTTATCACATGTATGCAGGCGTTTCCCACTCAGAACTTCTTGACTAGGATGAATGCGATGACGCATTGCAGTACCTGGGGTCACAATACGTGAAAGATGGGAGAGTATGTAAAACACGACGGGGCACGTTATGTGACACTCTCTCAAAGCAGCTTCTGGAATAGTCAGCAGTAACAGTTATAAACGTCACATGACCTTAAGGGGAGGAGAACGCGGACGCCATGGTGTCTTTGAGCTCCCCCAAACATCACTCTCTAGCGCTGTCCCGCCGCTCAAAAATGCTGGATTAGCTGTAACGTTGAAGAGCTCAGTCACCTGCCAAAAATAACAATCATTGCGGAATGCCGTTTTGTTGGAAGTGATGGAGTTACAACTCTGTAGTTGATGAAGCCTAAGCGCAGTGCTTATTTTGTAAATAAAAACGTGCCTATGCCCAAGGCCCTCCTCTTAAACATGCGGCTGCTACTATTAAATGTGCGAGCACGGAATACTGAGGTAGCGTAATCCTCAAGACATCTCGGGCCTCTTCAATCCATTTACAGCCACTTCCTGCCCCTTCAGTTCACTCTTGCAGCTTTCTCCCTTTGTGACACTTTTTTGTTTTCTCTTCCTCATCTTTCCCATTTGTGTCTTTTGATCGCAGTAAATGCTTGAGGCAGAAAAATAAGTGCTGGTGCTCCACACGGGACACAACAAGCACACATTAAGCACTGCCTAAGCGTGATAGTAAAGACAGTGGGGATTCCCTAAAAAAACAGAGACCAGTCTGCGTTCTGGCACTGGTTGTTCTGTTTGTGCCATTTGGGGAATACAAGTTCCAGAATGCAAAGTTAAACGGCGTTTCCCACGCTTGGACCTAGAAAACTCGAGAGGTCTGCAGAGGAGGCGGGTTCTGAGGGGCGAGGCTTCAAAGCACACCGCCCAGAAACTGCCTTGTGAGTTCAGACATGTGATCACCCTGCCTGCGGGCCACGTGCATAGCAAAAATATGGACCTTTGAGAGTGATGGGCCGGGGATCAGGGACTTGGGTAAAAGATAGTATTCTGCAATTATTTTTGTCCCTTTCGTCTTAAGGTAAATACAATTCAAAATATAACTTACTTCTGTAATGAAAAGTAAAAGCAAGTTAAAGGAATCTGAGGTAAATGAGCGTGTTTAAGATATGAAAACGCATTTGATTTATTCTATCGCCGCAGATGGCTTTGTGCTTGACCACATAGCCGTGGAACCGCATGCTGCTTGCAGCTGCATTATAGTGCTACAAAGTCCCAGCCTCAGACTCAAAGATCTGTGAATGCGAAAGTTATATTTACCGCTCAAGAAAAATAAACATTTGTGACTCAGAAACCTCAAACAACTCCACCATTGCAAGCCAGCTACTGACTCCCAAGGAGCCCTTAAAATGTTCAAAATTAATCAACTACAAGTTTACATTTCTTTCAGGATCCAGGCACCCTGGAGAGGCGGCTTGTTTCTTCTTTCCCTCGCCTCGCCCATCATGGCGTTAGAAAACAGGCGGTCCCGTTGCTTACCTTTCTGCCTCCGGCATCCCAAGCTCGGCATTAACCGATCAGGGACGGTTGATTAAAAAAAAAAAAAAGTTGGGGATCTGACTCATAGCTGCCAAGTTTCCCAGGTCCATGAGTGATGTGCACCGCTAGTCCAGTTTTCTTTTCCTTTGAATTCTGGGACTTGCAGTCATGTTTTATTATGAAATAAACAAAACCTCAATTCCCCGAATTCAAAGAAAAACAAGCATTTGCAATGCAGTAGGGTCTCGCATTTCTCCGAGTTAGAGCTATTAGCAGTTGTAAACTCACAACCAGAATTTTTTTGCCACATGAAATGGAAAAAAAACGCACGATCGCATTGCTACAGTTCACTCATAGTGAAACCTATTGGCAAAAGTGCAATTAACTATGTAACAGGGTCAATGTTATGCAAAGCGCTCAACTTCTGCCAAACGAGACCGTGCTGCGAAAAAAGGTAAAAAGTAGTCCACAAACCTGACAGGAAACAGCGAGCCTCACATGTTTTCAGTACTTGGTCGCTGCGCTCGAGAAGGGCTAACCACTGGAAAAGGCATGACGTATGCGTGCCTTCCACTAATGAAAGCAGGCAGATTTTGAAAGGCAAGCCCACAAACCAATGAAA
Source organism: Pleurodeles waltl (assembly GCF_031143425.1). NCBI lineage: Eukaryota > Metazoa > Chordata > Amphibia > Caudata > Salamandridae > Pleurodeles > Pleurodeles waltl. The sequence goes on from NC_090445.1 coordinate 40,514,331, forward strand.
GACATTGGCGTGACATGGACAGGGCTCCGAGCCCTTTTCTAACTTCTAAAGCGTGTCGCAAGCGAAACGCACGCGCAAGCGCACGCGACGCAGGCTCAACCCTAAAAACTGGACTGAAGGATCACATCATGCAGTGAGCTGAGAAACTTGGCAGGGCTGACTGATTGTGTGATAATACAAGCTTTTGCAATGGGTCTTGCATTTGCTCGAGTTAGAGCTATTAGTGCTGTAAATTCCTAACTAGACTTTCCTTGCCACATACATTGAAAAGTAAAACAGCTGGCATAAGCCAGCTGATTGAAAGCGCCACAGCCACCATGAGCATCAGTGCGTAGGAGAGACACAAAAAGAAAAAGAAGTTTGCTTGTAGTCAAACGTATCGGGAAACGTGCAGTTATCCATGTAATGGGGCTGATGGCCAAGGCGTAACAAAACTGCCCCAAGGAGAGACAAAAGTAAAGCATTTACCAGCTGAAAGGCAAGCCTATGAACGAGTGAAAGTGATAGGCGTCACGTGGATGTGGTTAAAAGCCCACAGAGACACCAATGCGGCGGAAAAGTTGCGCACTGCTATACTCAACCTAAAGAAGCATTTTCAATGCAACGGGTCTTGCATTTGCTCGAGTTAGAGCTATTAGAGGTGTAAAGAAAAAAACTGCAGCGCGATCACACTATTTAGAATGCGGCGCAATGGCACTGCGTGGAAAATAAACAGATAAAGTAGTCCGGACCCCAGGCTCAAAACATCAAGCCTCGTATATTTCTAGTAGTTTACCGGTGCTGTGTAGGTGGGCTAAACGCCGGAAAAGGCATGACGTATGCATGCCTTTCACAAATGAAAGCAAGCGGATTTTAAAAGGCAAGCCCACGAACCAATGTAAGTGACTGACGTGACATGGGCGTGGTTTGAAGCCCAAAGAGAGATTACTGAATGGACTGAGCGCTTTGCGCTCGCCCATAAAAAACAAAGTGCACGCGAGGCCGTCGATGAACTGCACAGACGCCAAAGCTGTACAAAAAGGCAATGCTGGGTATCAGTGCAGCCTGCTACTTCCTCAAGCACCCTGAAAGCGCGATTGTGCTGTCTTTACCTGAAGTGACCCAGCTCTCTGGAATTACTGTAGCCAAGGGCCAGTCTGTATCACTCAGGTGGATCTTTTGTAAGTGAATTCTAACACGCGTTATCATTTATTCCACAAAAACGTTCCTGATCTATAGAAGTAAAACTTTAATGTATTTACCCTGCCCACAGCAGGGGTCTAAACACTCGTGTCAGGGCAGCTGGATGTCTCACTAACATATGATTGAAGCCTACGAACCCCCCTTGATCAGACCAACCGCAAACTGATGTGGAAGACTTTTTTGATAAACTATTGTAGGATGAGGGAAGGGCCAACCTGAAGTGGCAGATTCCCTGGGTTAAATATAAAATGCATTTGTTCATGACAGGGTTTAGGCCTGGTAGATCAGTCTTTATGGTTTGCATAAAAAAGAGCTCAGCAGGCTCCCGGACCGCATGAGTGCTGGTTCTTGTGTGGGCACAGAACAGAATTAGCGGCCCCACATTTCTGCCTTTCTTCCTCCTTGGCTGATGAAGTGATCCATCGTCTGCAAAGCACTAAACATGAAGCAATGTTTATCTCAGAGGTCCTTAGGTAGGCCATAACTAACTGACATGAAGCAGCCACAGCCACTGCTGCTGTAAATAGCTGCGAGGAGAAAAGTCATTTTACTGTGAAGGAGCGAATTGTAACCCAAAAAAGAGACAACACAAAATGTTTTAAAAAATTATAAAAGGCATGGTGCAGCAGCTTAGCACCTATCCCAGTCATAGTGAAAAGTAACAACTCCTTACCGGTTTAAAAGGAAGGGGATGTGACACTACTCATTTTATTTACATTTTGGGACAGTCCCAGAATTGAACTTTCACCCCTGCTTCTGGTATGAACTCTTGTCTGTTGTGTAGATCCAGACATGTTGGTGGAGGCAACCTTGGGAACTTTTTCAGCTTGTGGAAATTTAGATCTTGGAAGACTGCCTACAAAAGGTGGAAATATGTAGTACATCATTGAGCTCAGGCTGCTCTGTCCCCACCTCCAGGGTGGGTGTGCCGGAATCATTTGAGCAGGGAGTGAACTTGGATCCTAAGGCTCCATGTGTGCTCCTAACCGATGCCAGTTCAATAGGAGGGGAAGCCACTTTCCAGGGGATGGAGGACAAGGTGCATGGACTTTACTGGAGTCCCTCCTATCGCCCAGCTGGAGGGAACTGCAGGTGTTTTGGATGATACTGTCAGTATTTGATCCGTGGTTCTGGGGTCGTCCGATCCTCATTTGGATGCACAGTGCGGTGACTAAGACACCAGGGTACAAAGGCTGGCTTGGCTGGTTATCCATTGTCTTTGCTGGACTGAGAGGTCTGTTTTGTCCTTTCCAGCTGTTCCTCTGAGGAGTGTGGGCAATATGGAGGCGGATTGTCTTGTGTCTTTCATTCAGCGTAATAGCTGTGGGCTGCCCACGATACGTTCCACACTATTTGTCTCTGGTATGGACAAACATTTGGTTTGTTTCAAGGTTAAATTAGGTGGCCCCTCGCTTCTTGCTCTGATTCTGTTATTGATGGATTGTTCGGGGTGCATGATTTGGTAACTTTGTGGTCCAGCGGGCTTCTATATACCTTCCCACCTTGCTCACCTTCTGCATAGGTTTCAAAAGCAGTGGGTGATAGTGAGTCTTTTCATTCATTATTAGTCACTCAGACGTTGGTTCCCTCTGCTCCAGAGAAAGAAAAGGCATCAGCATGGAGCTTTGTTGTGCCTCCCAGGTGACCTCTGCCGAGACACCCAGCAGTCTCAAGTCAGTAAGATGGAAGTTAAAAGACTAGGGGCCAGATGTATGAAAAAGTTTTGCGCTCGCAAATGGTGCGAATCGGTAAATTCAGCCGTTTGCGAGTGCAAAACAGTGGTCTGCGATGCATGAAATGCATTCGCAGACCACAAATAAGAAATCGCTAAAATTGCGATTTCTTGTGTTGCGACCTAGAAATTGCGAGTCACAATTTGCAATTTCCAGGTCGCAAGGCTATGCTGGAAAAAATCGCAAATTGCGATTTTTCCAAAAATGGCATTTTGCACTTGCAAAATACCATGATATGCAACCTGGTGCAAAATTAAAAAATGCAGTAAAACTGCATTTTTAAATTGAACATGTAAAGCACACATGCCCTTTTGGCATGTGTGTACCTTACATGTTGGAAAAAAACAATTTGGGTGCAGGAGAGGGGGCCTTAGGCCCCCAGCACCCTGGCCTTTTGCATTTCCAAAATTGCGATTTCTGGTTCAGAAATCGCAATTTTGGAAATGCAAAAAATTCATGGGGGCCGGTATCGTAATCTGAGATTCGGTAATAGCATTTGCGATTTTTAAGAAATCGCTATTACCGATTCGCAAATGTGATACATGGCCCTTTGCGAGTCGGTAATAGCGATTTCTTAAAAATCGCTATCACCGAATCGCAATGGGCCGTGATGATACATCTGGCCCTAGGGATCTGATTTAGAACTTGGGGGACGGGTTACTCCGTCACAATGGTGACGGATATCTCGTCCACCAGGATCTAAATCCCATTGAAGATAACAGGATTTAGATTTTGGCGGACAGGATATCTGCCACCGTTGTGATGGATCAACCCATGTGCTGAGTTCTAAATCAGGCCCTAGGTCTGGTTAAGCTGGAGCTTTCAGAGGCTACAATTGTGGCAGTGCCACAGGATGGCATTTGTCCACTAGAAGAGCATCCACCTATCAGTTGGATTATTTTCATTTTTAGTGCCTGGGTAAAGAGGTTCACCCTTTTGCCAACCTATTCATATTTGAGAGTTCCTGTAGATCAGTGGTTCCCAACCTTTTGGCTTCTGTGGACCCCCATTTTATCAATACTAGAGCCCGGGAACCCCCACTGAATCATTATTGGAACACGGGGACCCCCACTGAGTCATTACTGATAGCTGGGAGCTAATATTATTACATTTTTTAAGCAGTCGCGGACCCCCTGAGGAGGCTTCGCGGACCCCCAGGTGCCCCGGCCCACAGGCTGGGAACCACTGCTGTAGATTGTTTGCTCGTTTTCTTATATTTCCCTCTGACAAGCACAGTCAGTATTTAAGGTGTTTATTGTACTTTTCTTGTTTGCACTGACGCTTAATTTTATATTTTCCTTACAGCTCGGTTTGCCAACTTAACGAACTCTGACATAAAGACATTCGCAGTCAACGCCCGCTGCCTGCATCTACCAAATGTTCATATTTATGAGCACACCAAGCCATACGTTCTTGATGGTAAGAAAATTAACATTACATGAATGTATTGGCTTATGTTCAACTGAGGTACCCTCACACTACATCACCTTGGCGATATTCACCTATCAATACTTCACCTCTTCTACGTCACCTGCTAATACACCCTCCAAGATAAGTTATGTAAAATATGTCAAGGGAAGCTGGCCCTGGCAGAGAAGAGACAGGCCCTAGAAGAAAGGAGTGCCAAGCTGGGGCTGAGGCCACTAGGAGAATGGTGGCAGCCACAGACTGACTGAGGTAACTGCTGAGGGCCTTATGATCCAAGATTGCCAAAAGGGATTGTGCCCAAGTATACTGAGGGGGATGCCAAAGATAAATGGTTGTCATCTTACGAGAAAGCCCTTAGGATGAGAAGGATGTGTGCACAACACTGGGGGTCCTTACTGTGAGAGCTCGTGTAGGGAGAGATAGATTGCTAACACTAAAGGATGAGGTGGCAGAATCGTATACTCACATGACAGGTTCACTCATTGAGCTCTCTGGTCTTACCCCTGAAGAGTAAAGACAAATGTTTAGGAGCACACAAAGGGAGCAACACAGTCATGGGTTGACTTTATAGATGGCTCTGTGAAGTCACTAGATGGGTGGATTAAAGGTAACAAGGTTGATACCTATGAGGGCTTGTACAGTTTAGTGGTCAAGGAGGACATTTTGACAAATTGTTCCCTAGAAAAATTACACCAGCATCTTGTAAACTCCAGCTTATCTAGCCCTAGAGAGCTGGGGAAGATATCTGATGAGGGGGTATGCATTAGGGTATCCAAAAAGTCCTCTTGTGGTGAGGACAAGAAAGGAGGATTGCCTCCATTCCCCCACCCCCTGAAAGATGGAGGGGAAGTTTAAAAAAGACAGAGAAACCCAAAGAGTCCCGAAAAGAAGCCCAAAGTGGGGAGTCCAGAGCCACATCCCAAAGTAAGGGGAGGGGTATCAGGGAAGGAATTTTAACCCTTCAAAGGCTGGAGTGTGCTTTGGCTATAGGCAGCCAGGGCACAAGAGCAGTAATGCTGCATATACCAAGAAATCACAGACTGGTGATGCTCCCTGTGGTTTGGTAGTATAGGAATGAGGGATGAAGTTGTCCCTTCGTCCCTGGGGGTTGCTAGGGGTATACCGAAGCCACATTAGTGTTCCTGGGTGGTGAGGAAATTTAACCTTTGGCCCACTGGCCTGCCATTATGGTGAATTACAGGCAATGGCCAAATATCAATGGGGTGGAAGTTCAGGCCCTGAGGGATACAGTTGTCAGCATAACCATGGTGATTGCCAAGCTGGTTTCATCAAGCCAGATATTACCAGATGAGGTGCATGACACAGTTAACTCTGACAATGCTACAAAGTCATATCCCATAGCTATGGTAGACTTTGAGTGGGGAGGAGTTATTTGCCCTAAGAACTTAGCTGTGTCACCTGCCATCGCAGTAGAGTGTCTGCTGGGCAATGAACTTGAAACATCTACCCGGGTAAAGGTGGAGAGAAGGATTCATTCCAGCAATGCTGGGTCTCCCTGAATTGGTTTGTGTCACCACTAGAGCACAGAGAGCCTAAAGTGAAACTGCAAGGGCAGTGTAGCCTGGAACAGTGGACCCAGTCCCTAGTGACAAGAAAGGGCAGGAAGTCTAGGAAAATGTCCACAGAGCCAGAGGGGCCCAACCGTCTGGGGGAAGGTCTTTTCTCTGAAGGGGAGGGTGCTGCCTTACCTGACTTGGTGGAACTTCAAGGAGTGGTGGTCCCTCCAGGGAGGACTTGATCCAGGGGAAAAAGACTTGTCTCACTCTTGAAGGTCTGCAGGAGAATGTAGATGTAAGTGGAACCCATAAGGTGTATTGGAAGGAGGGAATCCTGTATAGTGTGGCAAGGGACCCCAAACCAGGGGCAACCAGAAGAGTGGCGGTCCCCCAGTAATACAGAAGATTCTGCCATACCCTAGCCCATGTCATCCCCTTGGCTGGGCATTCTGGGGCAGACTAAAACCCACCTTAATCCAGCCCTGAGGAAGTCAAGTGATGAAACACGTGTTGGCTGTAAGGTCATTGCAAAGAACTTGGATAATTTTGTTTTACTATGGATCTTCACTTGAACTTTAGGTGATGATAAGGATTATGGGAACAATTTTGGTCAAACTAAATGGATTTTGGATTTTGATTGGAACGACTGCAATATATCTAATTGATTTGGAAGGAGATGGACTGATGAAATTGGACTTGTGTTATCATGATATTGACGTGTGAGGGGTAATTAGTTTGTGGGAGTGAGTATTAAACTAGATTCCTAAAACAATAAGAATACAAGACCTTTTGACTTGTCTATTATGTGTATATCAAATTAATTATTACTTCAAGAAAGTGGTTGTTCTTGCACAATTAATAGTACTATGTTCGGTAATAAAATAGGAGTCTTTACATTAGGGAGTTTACTTGAGGTCAACGGGTGCCACAGTATGTACATAAAACCTGGGATAGGTTAGTCAACTATTTCTATTGGCTTCAGATGTCAGAAAAAGTAAAGGAGTTCTATTGCTCCTCAGTGACCTGCCAGGCCAGTGGCAAGATAGGTGGAAAGCCCAAGACCATTGCCAGTGGTGGAGGGGTCCCCTTTGGGAGGGGGGGATTGACATTGTTGGTCCCCTGGACCCATCTACTGCCTGAGGGCATAGGTTTATTCTAGTGGTAGTGGACCATGCCACTAGGTATCCAGAAGCCACCCTCCTTAGGACTGCTACAGCTCATGCAGTAGCCAGAGCCTTGCTCAGTATCTTTACTAGGGTAGGCTCCCTTAAGGAATTCATATCAGATAGTGGCACTAACTGTATATCTGCATATCTGAAGGCAGTGTGTAATGAATGTGGGGTGACTTACATGCTCGCCACTCCCTGTCACCCACAAGGCAATGGTCATGTTGAGAGGCTTACCAAGTCCTTAAAGATATGATAATGGGTTTACCAGATAAATTCTGAAGATGAGATGTTCTTTTCCCATGCATACAGTTTGCCTACAGGGCGGTTCTTCAGAAGGGAGTAGGGTTCAGCCCCTCTGAACTGCTCACTGGACACCCTGTCAAGGGTCCCTTAAATTTGGTGAGAGAAGGTTGGGAGAGACCTCTCAAGCAACCCAAACAGGACATCCTAGATTGTGTACTAGGCCTTTTCTCTAGGATGGCTGATTACAGGAAAAAGGCAAACAATAACTTCAATCAATCAATCACAGTATTTATAAAGCGCACTACCTACCTGTTAGGATTTCAAGGCGCTGAGGGGGGGGGGGTTGCTGCTATTGGTTGAAGAGCCAGGTCTTGAGTAGTCTCCTGAAGGTGAGAAGGTCCTGGGTCTGTCGCAGGGGGGTCGGGAGGGAGTTCCAGGTCTTGGCGGCGAGGTAGGAGAAGGATCTGCCGCCGGAAGTCTTGCGTTGGAAGCAGGGGACGATGGCGAGGGAGAGGTTGGCAGAGCGGAGTTGGCGGGAGGGGACGTAGAAGTTGAGTCTGTCGTTCAGGTAGGCGGGTCTGGCGTTGTAGAGTGCCTTGTGAGCGTGGGTGAGGAGCTTGAAGGTGATCCTCTTGTCTACGGGGAGCCAGTGGAGGTCTCTCAGGTGGTGGGAGATGTGGCATCGGCGGGGTACGTCGAGGACCAGTCGGACAGAGGCGTTTTGGATGCGTTGGAGTTGTCGGATGTCTTTAGCTGGGATGCCTGTGTAGAGTGCGTTGCCGTAGTCTAGTCTACTGCTGACCAGGGCCTGGGTCACAGTTTTTCTGGTTTCCGTTGGGATCCATTTGTAGATGCTACGGAGCATGCAGAGGGTGTTGTAGCAGGAGGAGGAAACTGCGTTGACCTGTTTGGACATGGTGAGGGCGGAGTCGAGGACGAATCCCAGGTTGCGTGCGTGGTTGGCTGGCGTTGGAGGGGGTCCCAGCGCGGTGAGCCACCAGGAGTCGTCCCAGGCCGCGGGGGTGCGTCCGAGGATGAGGACCTCCGTCTTGTCGGAGTTCAATTTCAGGCGGGTATTTCTCATCCACTCGGCAATGGACTTCATTCCCTCGTGGAGGTTGGCTTTGGCGGTGTGAGGGTCTTTAGTGAGGGAGAGGATGAGCTGGGTGTCGTCGGCGTAGGAGAGAATGCTGAGGTTGTGCTGACGGGCCAGTTGTGCGAGGGGGGCCATGTAGACGTTGAAAAGCGTCGGGCTCAAAGAGGAGCCTTGGGGTACGCCGCAGATGATGTTGGTGGCTTCGGAGCGGAAGGGTGAGAGGCGGACTCTCTGGGTTCTGCCGGAGAGGAATGAGGAGATCCAGTTGAGGGCTTTTTCTTGTATTCCGGCTTCGTGGAGGCGTGTTAGTAGGGTGCGGTGGCAGACCGTGTCGAAAGCAGCGGAAAGGTCCAGGAGGATGAGGGCAGATGTTTCGCCGTTGTCCATTTGTAGTCTGATGTCGTCTTTGAGGCGAGCTAGGAGCTAGTCAAGCACTGACATGACCAAAAGGCTGCCATTGTTGAGTACCAGCCTGCCTGGGCAGTTGGTGCCATTGTTGAGTACCAGCATGGGCAGTTGGTGCCATTGTTGAGTACCAGCCTGGGCAGTTGGTGCCATTGTTGAGTACCAGCCTGGGCAGTTGGTGCCATTGTTGAGTACCAGCCTGGGCAGTTGGTGCCATTGTTGAGTACCAGCCTGGGCAGTTGGTGCCATTGTTGAGTACCAGCCTGGGCAGTTGGTGCCATTGTTGAGTACCAGCCTGGGCAGTTGGTGCCATTGTTGAGTACCAGCCTGGGCAGTTGGTTTGGATGTTGGAGCTTGTAGCACTCAGAGCACTCCAAGACAGATGGACTGGGCCTTACCCTATCTTAGAAAAGAAGAGAGATGATGGATTTGGGTACCCAAGACACCCACATAGGGTGATTCATGTAAACAGGCTCATGTTACATCATGACAGAGCAGATAAGGCAATGTTCATGGTGACAGATGGTGCTGAGGAAGAGGAAAGTGATCCTCTCCCAGACCTCTTATCCACCAATGTCAGTGATGGGTCAATCGAAGGAGCAGCACTCTCTCCCACTTTGACAGATCGGCAACAGCAGGATTGTCTTCACCTACTTAGACAATTCTCTGGATTGTTTGCTTGACTGCAGGTCTGACAACAAGGTGTACCCATGATGTGGACACAGGTGACAATTTACTGTGAAGACCAAGATTTACAGATTGTCAAATCAATTCAAGTCTAGGATAAAAGCAGAAGTGGCTAACATGCTAGAGCTAGGGGTGATTGAGCCCTTTAATAGTCTCTAGGCCAGCCTAGTAATTCTCGTGCCCAAAGCTAATCCAAAAGGAGGGAAATCTGAGCTAAGGTTTTGTGTGGACTGTAGAGGACTGAATGCAGTCACTAAAACCAATGTTTACCCCCACACCAAGAGCTATTGAGCTCTTAGACAGGTTGGGGCTGCAAAATATATGAATACCCTTTGACCTGAAGTCAGGCAGATAGCCCTCATCCTAGGAGCTAAGGAGAGGTCTGCTTTTTCAACCCCAGAATGCCACTTCCAGTTTGGAGTGATGCTTTTTATTTAGGAAAATGCACCCACCACTTCTAGAGGCTGGTGAACAGAGATCTCTCAGGTCTGGAAAGTTTCAGTGCAGCATATCTAGATGATGTTGCTGTATTTAGTTCCACCTGGGAGGATCACCTGGTCCACCTTAAGGAGCTGCTTCAAGCACTTCAACAGGCAGGACTAACTATCAAGGCAAGCAAGTGCAAGATAGGACATGTTTCTGTAGTGTACCTGGGCCACCAAGTTGGTGGAGGCCAGGTACAACCTCTCCAACTCAAGATCCTGACCATCCTGGCATGGGAAGCTCTAAAGACACAGACCCAAGTCAGAGCCTTCTTAGTCTGACTGGGTATTACAATCAATCAATCAATCAATCAATCAGTATTTGTAGAGCACAGCACTATCACCGCAGGGGGTAGCTGGGTGCTGAGGTGTGAGGTCTCCCTTGAAGAGCCAGGTCTTGAGTTTCTTTCTGAAGTCTGCAAGGGAAGGTGCTGTATGGAGGTGGGGGGGGGCAGTTTGTTCCAAGCCTTGGTGGTGATGTAGGAGAGGTAGCAGCCACCGCAGCGGCTGCAAATGATAGAGGGAGGGTGCAAGGGCCGGTGTGGAGGAGCACAGGTGTCTAGCGGGTAGGTGGTAACAGCCGTTGGTTGATGTCGGCCGGCCCTTGATTGCGTAAGGCATTGTAGGCATATGTGACTATCTTAAACAAGCATCTCTTCTGAATGGGGAGCCAGTGGAGGTTTCTGGGGTGGGGGTTGATGTGGGCCCATTTGGGGAGGTCCATGATGAGTCTGACTGCTGCATTCTGTACGGTCTGGAGTCTTCTGAGGGGTTGGGTGGAGAAGCAGGAGTAGAGTACATTGACGTAGTCAAAGCGGCTGGTGACTAGGGCTTGGGTATCGGTCTTCTTGATGCTGACAGGTATTCATCTGCGGAGTATGCGGATTGAGTGAAAGCAGGAGGAGGCGACTTCATTGATTTTTCGTGTCATGGTCAGTTCGCTGTTGAGAATGATGCCAAGGTTGCATGCTTGGTCTGTTGGCGTGGGAATGGGTCTGAGTTTGGCTGACCACCAGCTGTGGTCCCATATGGATGTGTTTCTCCTGAAGATCAGTACTGCTGTTTTGTCAGAGTTGAGCTTGAGGCAGTTTGCTGTTATCCAGTTGGCTACGTTGGTCATGGTGTTTCAGAAGTTTGTTCTGCTGGTGAAGGTGTCTTAGGTGAGAGAGAGAATGAGTTGTGCATGGTCTGCGTAGGAAATGATGTTGAGATCGTGGTATCTGACGATGTTGGCAAGGGGGGGTCATATAGGTGTTGAACAATGTGGGACTGAGGGATAATTCCTAGGGCACAACACATATGATGCTTTTGGGTTTGGAGGTGAAGTGAGGTAGCCGGTTGCTCTGAGTACTTCCTGTCAGGAAGGAGGCCATCCATTTGAGGGCATTCATTGTATACCCAGTAGAAAACAGGGCCCCTAGACCAATAAAGAGAGAGATCAAGGGTAATCTACCAAAGGTATAACAACATCTCTCTCTTGTATAATGTCATGCACAAGAAGCAAGAAAAAACATAAATTATAATAATCTCAAACATAGATCATATATATTTATTATAATAAACCCAATGATATTATCCTTCTTATCAAAAATAACGATCAATTCTATATACAATTACCTCCTCTAAACAAACAATACATCAACATAAAATACAATCCTAAATGAGATCACCCCATGGAAAAAGACAACATATACTGCACAAATGGGCACAGACAAAGTAAAAAAAGTCACCAGACAAGACGGAGAAATCCAAAAAACAGATAAGGTGGGGGTCGCGTAACCAGTTAGCATGGAGGAGTCTCGTTCGTTATTGGAATTAACCAGACAAATCGCTCCACCAACTAAGAACGGCCATGCACCACCACCCACAGAATCGAGAAAGAGCTATCAATCTGTCAATCCTTTCTGTGTCCGGGCCGGGTGAGGTTTCCCGTGCTTATCTGTTTTTTGGATTTCTCTGTCTTGTGACTTTTTTTACTTTGTCTGTGTCCATTTGTGCAGTATATCTTGTCTTTTTGCATGGGGTGATCTCATTTAGGATTGTGTTTTATGTTGATGTATTGTTTGTTTAGAGGAGGTGATTGTATATAGAATTGATCGTTATTTTTGAAAAGGATAACATCATTGGTTTATTGTAAATAAATATGATCTATGTTTGAGATTATTATAATTTATGGTTTTTCTTGCTTCTTGTGCATGACATTATACAAGAGAGAGATGTTGTTATACCTTTGGGCATTCATTGTATGCCAATGTTCTGGAGTCTGTTGATGAGGGTGTGGTGGGATTCGGTATCAAAAGCAGCTGAAAGGTCAAGGAGAATCTGGTTAGCAGCCTCCCTTTGATCGAGGAGTGTTCTGTTGTCGTTATGTTATGTTATGTTATGTTATGTTATGAACATTTATACAGCACATATAGCGTATAGCTACCCAAAGGCCTCTGTGGCTGAGTGCGGTCTCATTGTTGTGGCTGGTACGGATTGTGTGGTGAGTGGTGTCCATGTGGTAATTGAGCAACTGATGTCCCCTGGTTGGTAGAGACTGCAGAGGTTGAGGACTGTGGTTTGGGGGGGTCGAAGTTGTTGTAGATGGTGGCAATCTTGCTGTGAAAGTATTCCAAGAATGTGTTGCAGAGTTCTTGACAAGGGTGGATAGTGTTCTCTCTGGCTGTCAGGTTGGAGTATCCTTTGACTATTTTGAATAGATCGTTTGTGTGCTTGGCTGCTGTGTCAATGCGGGCTGTGATGGCTGCTCTCTTGGCTTTCTTGATTTGCCCGTGGTGGTTGCTAAGGGCTGCTTTGTGGACATCTCTCTTGGAAGGCTTTCTGTAAGACCGCCATTGTTTCTCGAGTCGGTAGCAGCTGCTCTTGGTGGTTCTGAGCTCTGGGGTATACCAGCTGGCTTGTCCTGAGGTTTTGCTGGCTCTGGCTTGCTTCAGCAGGACGACTCTGTCAGCTCATTCAGTGATCTAGGTGGAGAAGTTCTGGGCGGCCTGTTGTAGATCTGATGAGGCCTTGGGTCGGGAGGTGCGGAAGTCCTGCACCCACTTTGTTTCTGTTACCTTGCCCCAGCTGCTGTGGGTGCGGCTGTGGTACTTGGTGATGGTATGCTGTGCTCAGGAGATGGTGAAGTGGACGATGTTGTGGTCGGGCCACATGAGTTCAGTGTCATGACTGAATTTGACACTGTCCCTGGAGGTGAAGATGGGGTCGAGTGTGTGTCTGTCTTTGTGCGTAGGTTCAGTGACCAGTTGGGTGAGGCTGATGTTGCTCATGTTCTCCAGGAGAGTGGTGGAGTTGGTGTAATTGGGGTCGTCTGTGGAAAATTAGGTCACTGAGTAGGATGTAGTGGTTGGAGTTCGTTAGAGGGGTGATGATGTTGGAGATGGCATGGCAGAAGGCCAGTCAAATTCCCAGGGGTCAGTGTACAATGGTGCCTCTTACTGTTGTCTTGGTGTCAGTTTGTAGCTGGAAGTTGAGATGCTCCATAAGATGTGCAGGGTCGTCGTCGGTGGTGATGCATCTGATGGTGTTCTTGAAGATGATTGAGATGCCTTCACCGTGTTTGTTGGTGTAGTCTTGGTGTATCATCTTGTAGTCATTGGGTGTTGTGGTTGCTGTGTCGGGGTTCAAAGAGGGGTTAAGCCAGGTTTTGGTGATGAAGGCCTTGTCAGGGGCTAGGGAAGTGATGATGTCCCAGATTACTGTGGTGTGTCTGCAGAGGGATCGGGCGTTGAGCAGGATGCACTGGAGTGGCTCCAGGTTGTTTGTGGTTTTCCAGACAGTTATGGCGCGGGATCCTGTGTGGTCTGGCGACCATATGTTGCAAGAGAAGCAGCAACGATGGCAGGTGAAGGGTTTTTCAGTTGCTTGAGAGGAGCACATGCAGCAGTTTCTGTCGTAGCGTCCAGGGGCCAGGAGCTCCTTGGCCGTGTAGCGGTGGGTGGCGGGATGGCCAGGGTTCCTGCTGCTGGGCGCAGTCCAGACACGGGCAGGTGCAGATTAGCTTGCCTTTAGGTGCCTTTGGTGTGACAGTGGCACACCCGCTGCGTGCGTCCGCCACACAGCTACACTGTGGCCCCCATTAAGTAGGTCCTGGGGGAAGGGTGCGATGCTGGGTGGCGGGAGGCAGGAAACAGAAGGGAGCAGGAGGGGGGAAACAGCATGAAGCAAGTGAAGAAAGCAGCAGAAAAAGGTAGAATTCAAGAGAAAAAAGCAAAAAATTAGCAGACGTGGCAGAAATAAAGAGCAAGGTAGAGATAAAGAGAAGCTACAAGTGAGCAGAAGTGGCAGTAATAAAGAGAGAGGCTCAACGAGCAGAGGTGGCAGAATACAGAAATATAGAGAGACTTGCCAGAAATACTGATAAGCCAAAAATAAGCCAGCAGAGGCGCAGTAACAAAGAGAAAGGCAGAACGAGCAGAAGTGGCAGAATATAGAAATGCATAGAAGTGGCAGGAAAAAAGAGTAGGATTAAACTGAGGTCAAAAAGGAAGGCAGAAGGTGGGAAATGGGCTGAGCAGGGGATCAGAGGGCAAACTGGGGAGAAGGCAGATCAGAGGGCAGCAAGCGAGGTGAGAGAGTGAGCAACCTGTGTCGAATGGTGGGGAGTCCTGTCATGGGTGAGCTGGCACAAAGACCTGCTAATGTGACTTGTAAAAGGATATGGCACCCTAGTGGCACCAGTAACAGAACTAACCTCAAAGAAACAGCCAAGGAAGGTCATACAGACTTCTGTCTGAAGGCCTTTGATACCCTAATGGAAGATCTGTGTTCAGCACCTTTTAAAGGCACCTGACTTCACCAAAGAGTTTATTGTCTAGACTGATGCTTCAGGACATAGAATTGGGGCAGTTCTGTCACAGTTAAATGACCAGGGTCAGGATCAACCTGTTGCCTTTATTAGAAGGTGACTCCTCCCCAGAGAACAGAATTGGAGTGCTATTGAGAGCAAAGCCTTTGCTGTGGTTTGGTACCTGAAGAAGCTAAGACCCTACTTGTTTGAGACTCATTTCAAAGTTAAAACTGACCACAGACCTCACAGATGGCTTATGCATATGAAAGGAGAGAATCCCAAACTGTTGAGGTGGTCCATCTCCCTACAGAAAATGGACCTTACCGTGGCACACAGACCTGGGACTTACCATGCCAGTGCAAATGGCCTCTCCAGGATCTTCCTCTTAGATGATGAGAACCAACAGGGAAACGGGTAGGTTGCCCATCACATTTCTTCTGGAGGGGGGCCATGACCAGTCCTGTGTGCCAGTGTTCTGACCCCATGCAACGTATATTCGAATTGGACTCACCCAATTGGCAAGTCCTGACTTACTTATAAGTCCCTAGTATATGGTGCCCGGGGTACCTAGGGCATGTAAGACAGAGTGGCCACTCAGGGCTGCAGCACTGCTTGTACTACCCTTTGTGTGACAAGATACAAAATGGCCCCCAGCCTGCCACTGCAGGCTGGAAGGATGGTGTGTTTACTGTCAGTTCGACTCTGCCATTCAAACCAATGGCAAAGCCACCTTGCTCATTAACATTATATATGTAAAATTATATATATATATATATATATATATATATATATGTATATATATATATATATATATATATATTCCCCCTAAGGAAGACCTATCGAGCCCTATGGCAGGGAGCTGTATTTTGTTAAGTGAGACATATATTGTGTGATATGTCTCAGCAGCAACACCCCTGACCAGGATACCTTTTATCCCTGTGGATAGTGTGGAGACAGGGCCAGGAAAGGGGCAAACTTGTCCCAAACTGGTTTTACCATGGGCATGTTGTCCTAATAGTGCCACACCTCTAGGGTGGGCTGACCTGCTTCTCATGACCGAGGTATGGTTGTGCCATCATGAAGGGATAGTCAGAAGCCACACATCACAGGAACTGCATCACTAGGTAGAAGTGGATCTAGTAGCCCATTGGCTAGTGACCCCGTGGTCCCCTTAGGCCACTTTCCTGGGATAAATATGCTACCCCTCGCACGTTGATCCTCAGTACTCGCTGGTTCTGGAAAGAGGATGAGGAGAAGACCACTCTGCACCCGTTGGAAGCGCACAAAGTGAGGTTGCGACGCCAAAGCAACTGCACCTGTTGAGCTTTGGGCTAGTAGAGTTTGAATCCTGTTGTGCATGCCTAGTTCAGGGAAATGCTGATCCCCTGCCACACACCAAAGCAGAGACTCCAAGGGTCAGTTGGCTAGCCCCCCCAGAAGAGCACTGGGGACATTACAGCTGCAGGAGCTCAAGTTGCATCTCTGGTATCCACTGCAGAAGTGTTGCTGCTACCGAACGCTGGGCACCCCCAAGGACAATTTGGAGATAGCCAAAAGGTGCACCAATGTCTGCTGGATCCATGAGTGTTGGTTGTGACCAGATTCATCACCCAAGAGGGACACTAGCCTCCACCAATGACTTGCACCAGGGTCCGCTGTGTTGCAAAAGCACAAGGTCTGCATCGGCAGACCTTGGCACCCTACAAAGAGGACTTTGTGGGACCCCGAACTCTGTGGCCAGAGTCGCCCCCACTCACCTGTGTACCGAGGACTCGACCGAACTTCACCCCTGTGGACTGCATAGCAAATGGAGCATCCTTGGTCGTCTTTGAGCCTGCATCCCTCAGCATCAGCACCACTCTATTGTCGTATATGGCAGTCATCCTGTTAAGTTTGGATCTTGCTCTAAAACCACTCTGGCGTCCACGTAACTGTTCAAAGTTTCCTATCTGGCTCCTGGACCTCTATCCTGTTGAACTTCGTCACCCAACTTGGGCCAGAGTTTTCGAATTAACTTCTCAAAACTTTTCAAAAGTTTTCAAAGTGTTTGTTGACCAGTGCTTGTTTGCAGTTCGTGCTAAAGTTATTTATTCCCTTAAAAATCTGTATCTCTGGAACCCTTTGGTTGATTTTGATCATTAATGTTTCTAAAGATTTATGAAAAAACGAATCTATTTTTCTGCCCTGGTGTTCTGTTTCTTTCGTGTGACTTTCTTATTCTGTTGTTTGGTGGTGTTAAATGCTTTACACATTGTTCCTTTACTAAGCCTTTCTGCTCGCAGCCACAGCTGCCCTGGGTTGAACTTAAGGTTGAGTAAACGTACCTTACTGGACCCAAGACAGTACTTGTGAGTGTACTGTACGGTAAGGCTTACAGCCATACCATATGGTACACCCCAATTCCTCACAGCTGGAATCTCCAAACAGCTCCTAAACAGACTCCAAAATGCCACAACTAACCTCAAACTTGACATCTCACGCAACCTTAGAGAGCTCCACTGGCTCCCCAGTCACAAACACTACTAATTCAAACTCCTCAAAGACACATACAACGCCTTACACAACGCTGGCCCCGCATTCCTCAACAACGCAATAGACTTTCACCAGCTAACTGATACCTACGCTCAGCCTCACCCTGACTCACATGCATCCCCCACACTCACAAGAGCAAAACAGAAGTCCCTTTGGTCTCATAGATTGCACCAAAAACATGAAACGCCCTCCCACAACAGATTAGAACCTCCTCTTCACTTCTTGAGTTCCGTATGAGACGAAGATCTGGCTCATTGAATTACTGTGACGGGACACTCACTTACACAGCTGCTGAAATGCCTGGATACCCTCACGGACAATAAGTACGCTATACAAATACACATAAAATAACTTACTATTGTACATTGCAAAAGGTTAGGAGTCTTGTGTGCCCCCATAATCCCCTCACCCAAGTGTGAGGGAGGTTAAGAAAAATAAATCTCACTGCTCCTCCATTGTCCAATAGATGCTGTGGGACTAGAAGGTGTCAAAGTTTGAGAAGTTAAGCACTGAACCCAGGGAAAATGATGGGTAGGAAAGAAGAAAATAGGATTCCATGCTAGTTTTACACTCTCATGCATCTGTCTCATGCACTGCAGTAATTCCCTCCACAACCACGCAGATCTTCTCACAAAATAGGTTGTAACACATTAATATGGTATTGGAGTTTTAAAATATACTGCTTACCCATCTCAGAACAAAGTGATCAGCTGACACTCGCTAAAATTAGCCAGAACCTTTGCAGGGCTCTTGGACTGTTCGAGACTGGCAGCAGTGTCAGGGGGAATAACTGAGCCAAAGAAGCAAAAAAGCTTTTATCAATAATGCTGGTATGGAAAGTACAAAGGAACAGAGTGAACGAATAGAGAGAAACAAAACCAAGGTGCCAGAGACCGGAGATTATGTGCAAACTGAATCGATCGAAGGCCACCAATGCTACTTGGTAACACCACGCCGGGCAAGAAACACATGGTAAGATGGCATTTTGTGTTGCAGCTGCTTTAGGCGCCCTCAAAGTGAATTGTTCAACCTGGAAGAGGACTCTCACCATGTTGAAGATAACATTGTAGTGCATAATGGGTTTTGTTAGCTTCCTTATTTCTGTTCTCCATACCTTTCTTAAGGGTATGTGTAGCTTTCAGATTGGGACCTCTGACCCAAAGCCTCGCAAGAAGGAACAGATGATGTGGTATGAGGGTGTACCCACTACTGTGTCAACTCTTCACTTCCATGGCCTATATCACTGTGCCGTCTGTGGAAAAGCATGGTAGCTGCTAGTTCTTTCATGCTCTTTTTAGTTATTATGTTTTTTAAAGCGGCACTTGCATTTGGATATGTGTGGAGGAAAGGGCTAAGGGGAGATTTTCCCTACTCACCCTTGGGTAAAGACACTATAAGTGGTGGAATTTCACCCTCTCCCCCTTGGGCAAAGTGAGAGGAAATTGTTTGTTAAGTCCTCCTGGCTGTACATGTCCCCCTTGCTCTTAGTCTAGCTGTAAAAGGATTTAGTAGACAGATCCACCACAGATTGCTAATGTGGGGGAAAGTGTCACACTGGGACACCAATAATTGCACAGTGAAACTTTAAATTGTCTTCCTCTCTTTCGATGTGACAGGAGGCTATGGGTGCACTTCACCCCTTAGCAGTCTTGGGCAAGGCAATGGAGGCACTGTTAGGTCACAAAAAGAGCATTGTATGGTGTCTACCCAGGAGAGAGAGATACAGCCCATTTGAGGCACTGTCCAGCCACCTAAGCAGCCATGTATGGCACAGCCCAATGGTTGAGCGGGGAAGGGTTCTTGGGGAGGACACATGAAGGGAAGAAGATAGGGTTTTAGCCCCAGTCCAGAGGTGGCAGCAGTGCCTACAGCTGCGTTTAAGCTATTGTCACGTTTGTGGTACACACTGTGCTTGCAACTATTGTTGTAGCTGTGCTTGCTACTTTGGTGGTACCTCAGTTGGCTAGTGTTGCCTCTGTTGTCCCTTCTGGGAAGAAAGCTTTTGTGTTTGTTATGTTAGGTTATGCTATGCAGACTTTTAGAGCACACTCTCACCCTGGAGGGCATCCTGGCACTGAGCAGTTGTGAGCCTATCCAGACCTAGGGCATAGAGGTACTACTCTAAAAGCCAGGACTTCGTCTTCATGCGGAATCCAAGGCTACTATGTGTAGTGCCAGGTCATTTCACGGTTTAGGAGAGATGTAGGAGAAGGCTTGACTGCCAGACCTGTTCTTCCTTCAACATCGAATTCATCCAGGTAGGAGTCAGGAGTCAGGATGAGCAGAAGTGTCTGTAAGGTTTGTGAAAGCAGATGCTATTGTTGAGGTATGCTGGGCCAGTGTTATGTAGTGACTTGAAAGTGTGGGTGAGGACCATGAATTGTGCTCATTTGTGTATGGAGATCCAATTGAGTTCCTTCAGGCATAGTGTGATGTGAGTGCAATGTGGGAGATTGGGAGTGGTTCTGGACACAGAGGCCCTCATTTCGACCTCAGCGGTCTTTTTTCTGGACCGCCGAGGTACTGCCGTGCTGAAGACCGCCAGTGCAGGCGGTTTTCCGCGCGGCGTATTATGACCTTTTACGGACGGAGAGCTGCCAGCAGTCATACTGGCAGTCGGCGGGGACGTGGAGGTTGCTCCACCTCTACCGCCCGTCATCAGAACACCGCCCACCGAATCACGTCCCATGATCTGGTGTGGCGGTGTTCTGGTGACAGGGTGCTGGCGGCGGAGCAGCCCCCATGGATCCCGTCCCCTCCCGGGGGATCAACGGACAAGGTAAGTTGATCGTCCGTTAGAGGAGGGGGGTGGGGGGGTGTTGTGTGCGTGCATGAGGGTGTGCGTGTGAGTATGTAGAGGAGGTGTGTGAGTGCGTATATGCATGCAGGGAGTGTGTTGTGTGTATGGGAAATGTGTGTGGGTCGGTCTGTGTGCATGTCTGTTTGTATGTGTGCGGGTATGTGTTGTAGTGTATGTGTGTGTGTAGGGATGTGTGTATGTGCATGTTGGGGTGGGGGTGTGTATGTGCAGGTTGGGGGTGGGGGTCCTGCCAACTTTGGGGGGTGGCAGGGGGGTGGGGGGAGGACTCGGGGTGGGGGAGGCGGCGGGGGAGACCCCTATCCGTGCCAGGGAAGGAATTCCCTGACACTGATAGTGCCTACCGCCATGAATTTTGTGGCGGTTCCAAGCCACCCGAAATCCATGGCGGTATGCAGGGTCCTGATACCGCCGGCGGTCTGGTGATGGCCGCCGGGCTGGAGACCGAAGTCTCCAGCCCAGCGGTCGTCACCGTCCTGGCGGTCGGAGTGGTGAAGTGGCGGATGACCATGGCGGTAACCGCCATGGTGATAATTCCATTATTTTTTCCGCCGGCCTGTTGGCGGTATTACCGCCACTTCTCCCCCGTCCACCAGGGTTGTAATGAGGGCCAGAGTTCTTAATGGTCTGCAGCCTTCTGGTGAGTTTTTGTTGATATTGGCATATAGGGTGTTCACATAGTCCAGCCTGCTTGTGATTATTTCATGCTTACTTGCCAGCCCATCAATTTCTTGCACACCATGCCACCTCCGTTTCAACCCAGGCACATGCACATCAGCCTTGATCCGCTCCAATAGGAACAGTCCAGTCTGAACTGCCAAGCCAGGTCCTCTCTGAACCGGAACACTAGGAACCCAACACCTGCAATGGTGGCAGCCATGGCAGTGGTGGAAGCTATCGTCACATCTGTCTATGCTATTGTTGCGGTTTTTGTTAGAGAAATAATGAGTGAAAAACATATAACATTGTTTAGGGGCATGCTGGAGATATCCTGCAGACCCTGCTAAGATTGCTAAGTTTAACATAAGCAAACAAAAAAGTCAGACAGAAAAGTCCAATATTATTTATGCAGAAGCAATCAATCATGCAATGTTATTAATAATGAATATGAGTGCTAGGGTACATAAAGACTGTAAAAATGAGACAGCACAGTGTTTGGTGTATCACATGTGTCAAATAGAATGGTGTATTTCTAACAAATAACAAAAGCAACAAACAAAAAAATAAGTTTGACTGCTAATTACAATACGTAGCTAGAAACAGGGGAAATTGGGGAATTGTTTCCAAAAGGTAAAAAGTCACAACCAGACCTATTAAGGCCAATGCAGAACAAAAATCTCAGAAAAGCTGATGATTCAACCCCTCAAATAAAGCGATTTGCAAAGGGTCTTCATCAGGATGTAGGGTAAGACTTTCTAGACAGTATTGTGCAGGAAACTTGGATTCTTACCAGAGGGCCCCCTTTACCTAATGTACTTAATCACTGATGCAAGGGTTTGTCCCTCCACTACTGTTCCTAAGAAGCACCTCCACCAGACGTATCTTAACTTTCCTGATTACAGCAACACTGTTTCCATTCCTTCAGGATAACTTACAACATTGGGATGTGGAAAACATGACAAAAAGTCTGCTGCCACAGTACTCACCTGAGCACATATACTACCTCGAAACAGTACTCTTGTAGTTCTGAACCTAAAAGCCCCAGCACCCCTCAGAAAAAGATGTTCAACTATGGTTTTTAGTCTGTTTTCAAAGCAAAATGTTCAACCCCATGCACAGTAGCTAAAAAGATGCCCACACAAGGTAGGGGTTCACACTCAATTCTGTCTCATTTAGTGTGCAAGAGGTGATTGCTGTCACCCTTCCATCAAGTCTTGATTTCTGTGAAAAGACAGCCACTGGCATTGGCATCACCACTAATTTTGCAATGCTTTCCTACAACAAATGGTTCCAGTCTCAGAGCAGCCACCATCTGGTTCTTGACCATTTTCAAAAGCCTCTTGGTCTTATTTCCCACACAGACTCACCTCCTTTCCTCTGCAATCTCCTAAGTGGGTCAAACATTTCTGCAAAGGTCGCCACACCTTTACAGTGAATTCTCTTACTGGAGCAAAAGACAAGTTTTCTTTTGAGATTAGTATCAGGGACTTCCTTGTGGCATCTCCTAGAGACTCATTGGACACTACTTCTTTCTGCCATACCTCACCTACCATGCCGACGACATCTAACCTATCATATCCAACTACCTCCACATCTGCACTGCATATACCCTATGCCTTTCCTGAGGTGATGGTTTTGTGTGAACAGGAACCTTATGGCTATGGGAATTCTAGTAGAGGCATAAGGTAAAGCAGCTTGCCAGAGAAACCACTTGTGTTAACTCGAGCGACCTCTACTAATGGCCTAGGGTTCTGCAACCTGAATCAGGAAAGTGACATTTGCAGTGTTTGAAGGGTATGAAAATGTGAATGTCATTGCTTCTTTAAAAATAACAAGACCTATTGGATTTGCCAATGTTTGTTTATATTTTGAAACACGTTCTTGTGGGAAGCGTTGCTTAAGTGTGTGACCTGGGGCCAGAGAAAGCCTCTGACATACCTGAATACATTTAAGAAATTATGGGAAGAAGCAGTTACCAATTGACCAATGCTTACTCACACCATTCACCCCTAATAGTGGGTAGAAACATGATCTCAAACTGTGCGGACTGAGGTTAGGATTGTGATTTGAGAGCACAATAACAGGAAGATGCCATTATTGCCAACACCCTTTCTGACCTATTAATCTATGCCACTATTAGTTTGTAGTGCCTAGAGTGTACCTTTGTAGCAATTTAGTGGACCCCCCCCCTCATCGATTTCCTTAAGATATTCAAATCCCATTTCAATTGTCTGTATTATAATTATATCAATTTCCTACTCAAATTTGAATGTCAAAGATAAGACTGTCTTTGAGTTAGGGAATTACAATATTTGTTTCCTAATAAATGCACCCTACTCCATTATCAATACCAAGAGCAATAGAAGGGGCTGGGCTCATAGGCTTTCCCACTTAAAGCCCCTGTTAAGATGGCTTCCCCATAAAAAGTAAACCCATATTTACTAATTCATGAATGTTCATGGCCTTAGAAGGAAAAACCATGAAATGAGACATTATTCATGAACCATCACATACCTTCCCTCTCTATTTCCATTTGACCTTGTTTACCCTTTGGCACCACTGAAGAGAATTTAAATCACTGCTGTATTCACATAAGAGAACTGTTTATAGGAGTGTGCTCTTTACATGTACTAACATCTGACCTATTCCTTGTCCCCACCAGAACCCAAATGCGACACCATGCTGCACATACTGGATGTCTTTGTTCCTGATAAGGTAAGTGGCACCAGCTCAGTATCTTTATACTGAAGGGTCTGGATGGGCTGAGGGACACATAGAAGCGACGTTACTCTGGAAGGGCCAAAGTACACATAAAAGATACTATGGGCCTCATTACAATCTCGGCAGCCTTTCCTAAAGACCGCAGAAGCTGCGGGTGCCAGAATACCACCAGTGCTGGCAGTATCACTGGCTCCCTTTTTGACTTTTCCGAAGTCACATCAACATTGCAGCTGGCTTGTAATAGAGCCGGTGGCAATGTTGATGTGCAGCGGGTGCAGTGGCACCCATCGCGCATTTCACTGCCCGAAATTCAGGCAGTGAAATGAGCGATAGGGCTGTGTAGGGGCCCCCAGGGGCAACCCGAGTCCCCTTACCGCCAGCCTTTCCACGGAGGTGTTTACTGCCACGGACAGGCTGGCGGTAAGGGGAGTCGAAATGCCCTGGCGAATTACGACTGCCGGGACCACCATGGCGGTATACCGCCGGCGGTGTTACCGCGGCAGAACCACCGCGGTCAAAATAAGGTGACGTGTACCGCCAGCCTGTTGGCGGTACTATCGCCACTATTGCCCTGGCAGTCACCGACCGCCGGGGTTGAAATGAGGGCCTATGTGTACTTTGGCCCTTAAAATATTTAAAAATGAACATTAAATGCCAGTAGATGGGAATTTAATGTTTATTTTCAAGTTAAATATTCTACTAATTTCCCCACATCACCCGATTCCATCTGAATTTAAGAAATAGAGGCACATGTACTGTATGGCACACTCCTTTACTTGGGGAAATACATCAGTGGGTATGTGTTTCACTCCCAGGAGCAACATTAGGTGGTCCTTTTTATGTTGTTGCTTGACAGTGCAGCTGTCGCCAGACAATTATGTGAGAATCACCAATTGAGGGTCTTCGGTTCCACTCACATGTTGAGAGCCAACAGTAGGCACCCTTGCTCTTTTTAATGAAGCATTTTCTGATCACATGTACATCCACCTGAACATGAGTGTGCTAGTTGGCAAGTTTCAGATTCTCCTTTTGTAGTTACCCTTTCATTTATTGCTTCTCTTCTTATTTCATTATTTCCTAAGAAGAAACTTCATCTCTGGAGGCAGTGCTAACAGGTCAACTGCTTGCTGCTCATTTCATCTGTGGTTTATCACATCCCACATGGCTACTTCCTCTAAACCATGAGACTATTATGGAAGGCTGGTGTGCATAGTTTATCATTGTTGTTTCATTCTAAGATGACCAACACATTTGACCAACACATTTGTTCTAAATGTGGTGACTATGCTGGAACTATAAAACAATGAAAGGCCTTTCTCTGCAAGATGGACACCCCACACTACTTTTAGTTTTGTTATGCAACCATATACCAGCCATGTTTACATGGCAGGCATGTTTTCTTTTTTCAA
The DNA here is from genome assembly GCF_031143425.1 of Pleurodeles waltl. Classification (NCBI taxonomy): domain Eukaryota; kingdom Metazoa; phylum Chordata; class Amphibia; order Caudata; family Salamandridae; genus Pleurodeles; species Pleurodeles waltl. Next base: position 40,539,205 of record NC_090445.1, read on the forward strand.
CTTCTATATTTTTTATATATCATCCACATTTTATTGAGCTTGTGTGTGTTTTATTGCGGTTGTGTCAGGGGGAGAATGCAAGAATGAGTCAGTGGATGGATAAATGAATGCAAGAGTGCAAGGATGAGAGACAGAGTACATGTATGATGTATTTAGTGCCTAAGCCCAGCAGTGACACAAAAGGCCCTTTCATCCCTAAGACAGACCTATTGACATTGCCAATTCTTGTTGGTGGTATGAGGCCACTTGGGCCTTCTGGAAGTGTTTATGAATTACACAACATGTATAGACTCATAAGGGGAATTTGCAACCAAGCTAGACCCTTGTGGCCAGTAGTTCTGGGTACAGCTCCCAAAACGTCCGACATCGTATTGAGTTTGCCATGCTGGATACCCCTAATCCCTGCAATTTCCCAATCAAGTTCTCCATGTCACAAGAGGAAGAGAGAATATTATCACAGACTGGACCAATCCCTACACATTTTGCTTTACATTCATATGTTACTACATATGTAGTAAAATATGATGTATTTAGTGCTTGCTGCTCATTTCATCTGCCGTTTATCACATCCCACATGGCGACTTCCTCTAAACCATGAGACTATTATGGAAGGCTGATGTACATAGTTTATCATTGTTGTTTCATTCTAAGATGACCAACACATTTGTTCTAAATGTGGTGACTATGCTGGAACTATAAAACAATGAAAGGCCTTTCTCTGCAAGATGGACACCCTATACTACTTTTAGTTTTGTTATGCAACCATATACCAGCCGTGTTTAGATGACAGGCATGTTTTCTTTATTCAACTTCTATATTTTTGATATATCATGCATATTTTATTGAGCTTATGTGTGTTTTATTGCGGTTGTGTCAGGGGGAGAATGCAAGAATGAGTCAGTGGATGGATAAATGAATGCAAGAGTGCAAGGATGAGAGACAGAGTACATGTATGATGTATTTAGTGCCTAAGCCCAGCAGTGACACAAAAGGCCCTTTCATCCATAAGACAGACCTATTGGCATTGCCAATTCTTGTTGGTGGTATGAGGCCACTCGGGCCTTCTGGAAGTGTTTATGAATTACACAACATGTATACACTCATAAGGGGAATTTGCAACCAAGCTAGACCATTGTGGCCTCCCCATTTATGTGAGTATAAGTACAGTAGTTCTGGGTACAGCTCCCAAAACGTCCGACATCGTATTGAGTTTGCCATGCTGGATACCCCTATTCCCTGCAATTTCCCAATCAAGTTCTCCATGTCACAAGAGGAAGAGAGAATATTATCACAGACTGGACCAATCCCTACACATTTTGCTTTACATTCATATTTTACATGTAGTAAAATATCACTCAAGGTATAGAGGAGTAACGCTCTTACCCAAGACCAGGTGCCAGAATCTCGGCCATTAACTTTCGTATTGGACACAGGGACACCCCATTTAGCCACAGGGAACATTCTCAGGGACCAGCCTTTTAAGCACAGGGATAGAGGTGAAGGACAGTGATTAGGCCCCCTTGCTGTATCATGGATGTCCTCAAGTCACACCTGGCACCAAAAGCATCCTGAAGGACATATGAGGACTGTAAGACTGTGTTCCATCAACAGGTGTAGTGGTTTCAGAATATCACACTCCTTCAATCCACTTTCATTGTGATGCAAGAACATTTGTGCATAATCATGGTGTAGGAGCAGGAGAAGTCTGGTGGGGTGGCTCCATCATCTCGAGAGGAGGGAAGGCCATACTAAGCTGTTTGTTCAAAACACATACTGTAAAGGGATTGAGATGATTGGTTGGATTTATGTTGGTCAAGAAGTCTAACCCATTACAGCCCTGACCAGCCAGTCATCAAACTTGAATGAGTCATTTAGGGTAACTGGTTGAGAAAGCGAACATCTAAGGAGGTGCACAGACTCTAATTCTTGTTGGCAGAAATGTATCTGAAAAAAGCACAAATGTTCACTGTTACCTCTAAAAAATGAATGTGAGATGGAAATGGAGACGAGGATCAAATGGAGACGAGGATCAAGAAGGTGAGAACTGCAGTCCGTCTGGATGCTGTTTGCATTAGCCTGATTGGGATGAAGGGAAGTCACCAGGTGCAGAAGCAAAGGGCGCAGGTTTAACAACTACTCAGTGCATTAGCTACTACAAAGGATATAGCCAGAGGAAACTTCAGCTTAATGTCAATTCCTTTATGGATTACTACTGAAAAAAAGGTCACTCGCAGACGTCTTCCGGGTGAGAGCAGCCTGAGGCACGAGGAGGCGCACAGCTGCTCGGGGGGCAACCTCCATCGCCACACTCTATTACAAAATGCTTCAAAGTAGCCCTGCACCTCACTCCCCTTCAAATTAAGGACTGCACAAAAAGGGAGAGAAGAAGGAGAAGAAAAGGCGAGACATCAACATCCCACCAGCAGCAAACCCGTCCGCCCTTGTAGCGGCATATATTGTCACAGCCAGCCAGCAAGTCAGCCAATTAGCCACACCAGGTCTTCCGCTTATCCACGATTCTGGCCAGGAGGTACCTGCAGGGGGTGGCTGAGCACAGTGGCTCTAGTCAGCCTTTGCCGAGTGCAAGCCCAGGGGGTTCAGAGAAGCGCCCCAGCCACGCCTTGGTGTGGCTTGTGTCCCCCCAAGAGAGACCCGCTCAACCTCCCCATCACCCGAACGCTGATCTAGCACCAGCACCGCCCCTTCAAGCAAAAAGCCCGGGAACCTCTCTTATCTGCCAAGTAGCTGGCCTTAAATGCAGCACCTCCAGCAGGCCAGAGCAAATGCGATCCTGCAGACCCGAGGGGGCTCCCAACGGAGGGAAGAAACGGCCACAAAAAGGACTAGACAGAGCTCCCAGCAAACTCTTCACTAACTCTCACAGTCTCCTCACCAAATGAAGTAGTCCAGCTTGTGAAACAGACGGCGACTGTCAACAAAAAAAGCAGGTTACAGAATCACTGATTTTTTAACCATTTTGCCCTCAACCCCTCTGGCCTCAGTTGACCCTTCAGAATCAACAACTACAGGGAAGTCCCCTGACAAAGAATCTAAAAGGGTCCTCTCATCCTCATGTCATTCTACAAGTCAAACCTCCAACTCGCAAGTGTCCGAATGGCCGGCCCCCAGCAACAACATCAACCCACTCCCCCCCCTCACGGAAGGGAATTCGAAGGCGTGCTTCCACCAGAGCACCCTCCCCAGAGTTGCTCTCAGTCTTGGATTTCAGCATCTGGGAGGAACAATCGTCACACTTGAGCATAAGGGAGGACTCAATCCACCGGATCCCTGTTAGTCCCCATGCTCCACTTCCAACTGATCTCTCTGACACGGACCTACTCTGACTTTCTCTTGGGGAGGAGCTCAGCATCATGCAGGACATGACCACCAATCCCTCAGTTACCCCCAAAAAGCGAGAGCTGGAGGCCACAAACAGTATAGTCTCCCTAGGCCCGCTCCTGGACAGCCAACAAATTCCTCAGCAACAATCGGAGGTGCCCGCCAACACCTGAGGCTCCCTCTTGTCGACACTTGACGTCATGGCAGTAGCAATAAAGCACCAGGCAGACAAAAAGACTTTCATGTTGACCATCATGGCCAAATACATCGTGGGCTTTGACTCTAAGCTGCAAACACTCAATGAACTGATACTTCGAGCTCAAAAGAACAACTATGTTCAACAAGCAAGATGCAATTGCACTCCTTCCGGGAACAAGCCCCAGGTCATCGCTCCCATCCTTAATGAAATCCTAACGGAAGTCAGGGCCCAGCCTTTTACGACAAGGGAACGACTTCGAGTCATAGAAGCACTGCCACAAGAAGCCAAGACAATGCTCATGGAACAGTTTTCAAGAGTGACAGCAATGCCAAAAGCTCCACAAATCCCAGGGCGCACAGTTTCTGGTAGTCCACAGTTCAGGCCTCAGCCCTGCTTACAGGAGGAAGTTAATCACTCTGAGAACAACAGCGCCTCTCACAGCCCTTCCCAGTGTGTACACCACCAAAAACAAAAAGGGAAAAAAAAGCAGAGGAAGGCACAGAAAAAAGAAAGATTGGACAAGCAGAAAAGCATTTGGCAACTTTTCAAGCAGCAGGAGCAGCCCAACACCCTTAATACTTGCATAGAATCCTCTTCCCCACCGTAACATCATCAGTCTAGTACCACAAAGGATCGCCCCATTCCAGATCCAAGCCCCCCAAAATCACCCATATTTATCGCAGAGGGGGGTCAGAGTAGGGTAACCCAAAGTGCCCCTTCCAGTCATCCATCACAGAGGTCAATCAACAAAGTCAACGAGGCCGATAGACTCAGTAAGCCAGGCGACATAAAGCCAGTCAACACTGATTATACTTTAGCATGCCTTCCCACAATCACTGAATTCAGTGACGTAATAGCTTGGCAGTCTGCAACAACAGACTACACAGCACAGAAGCTGCAGGACCAAAGCAGGAACGAGAGGAGCCCGCCCGGCCTGAGTCGGCAGTCACATCAACCGCCCCAGCACCACTCAACAGCGCACTCCAATAATTTTCCACTACCTTACAGCAGGGAGTTCCAACCGGTGGCCCCAACTCCCGTCTCGTCTTTAGAAGAGTTCAAACTACTTCTTATACCACACTTCAAGTCAGAGGGAAACTTTGATACTCTCAACAGAGGAAACATCTTAAAACTGCTAGGGGAAATAAGTGACCTATCTCAGATAACCTCAGCAAATCTTCTTTCTGTCGAATTTAAACCGCATCCACTAAGGACTGACCAAGAGGCCACACTTACCTCATGGTCTTCGGCAGTCTTAGTAGATCAATTAGTTACTTTTTCTGATATTTCTTACTCATGGCGTATTGAACTGCAACAAGTGGACCACCCCTGTTATCCGGGACCACTGCAGGCATCAAAGACCGCAACAAATCAATATTAAGAGGGGCAACGGGAGCCGGCACACTAGCAACGACCACGGACAATCTAACTGAAGTGAAGCATGTGGGCAATCCAGGTTTCGGCCGTATCCTTTGGGCCTCAAAAGAGCTTCTTCCCCCAGCTCTCAAAAACATCCCTGACCATGACCAACAGCGAGGAGATCGGGACTCTCAAAGTTCATACAGTAACATCTGGTCATGGAATGTTCATGGCATCAAGTCAATATATCAAGATCCAGAGGCCCAGGCCTTTCTTCAGGAGGACAATATTATCCTTCTCCAGGAAACCTGGTGTTTAGATCCGATTGCGGTATCAGGGTATACCGCCTTTTACACCCCAGCCAAGAGCTCAAGCAAATACGGTCATGCAAAAGGAGGCATGATAACCATGATCTCCTCGGCCCTCGTAGGCCATAAAATCGCAATTGACACAGATTCACACTGGATACAAGCAAGTAAAGCCACACTCAGCAGTTAGCAAAACAGTCAATTAGATTTAATCCTCATAAACGTGTACATTCCCCCCAAAAAGGCTCAAAGGGGGGCAAAAGTGGAAAAATTTGCCCGAACTAATAAAGCTCTTACAAAGGCAACACATCAAGCCGACGTTTATTGTCAGCGGTGACCTTAATATTAACCTGCTCACTAAAAGGATGAACTGCGAAGACCCGATTGGCAAGTGCCTGTAGGAAATCTCTGGATCTTTTCGGTCTAACACTATTAAACGGTAACAGCGAAAAGGATTCTCCAGCAGCTGTAACCTTTGTAAGTGGGGAAAAAAGTTCTACCATTGATTTCACCTTAATAAGTAACTCCGCAATACCCCTGGTGCGCTCCTTTCAAATAAAATACAGAGCGGAGAGCGATCATTTTCCACGGTCACTGGAGCTGACCTATAAACCTGAGAAACTACAGACCTCGAATGACCTACTCTCAGCCCCAGCAACATTCAACCTCAAGAGACTGAAATGGCGCCAAACAGGGATTGCGGCAGTGATGGAAGAGGTGCATCAAAAGGCCGGGTCTTTAGAGGAGAGAACAAACATAGCAGATAAGTACCAAAAGGACCCCACTTTCAAAGCAAAGGGGATTGATGCCTGGACCGAGCTCAGCAGCGGGCTTCTTTCAAAATTTCCAACTGTCCATAAAGCTTCTTCTCAGTACCTTGCCCTTGATTCTAAAAAGGCCCGAGACAGTTAAGCCTTGTTTAATAAATCCCTGCGACTTCAGAAAACACACATCGCGCAGCAGGCCAGGAAATTGGCAAACGCCATTAGGTGGGGTGCGCAAGGCGACATAGCCTCCCTGAGGTCCTTGAAGAAAAAGTACCACGCAGACTGCTGGGCCGCAAAGAAACACTTTCTAGAAGATCACTGGTCCAAGTTACTCTAGGCGAGCAAAATTAAAAACAGCAAAGCCTTCTGGAGTATGGTGAATGACCTGGCCCTGGGGAAAAAAATCACCTTCTCAGTTACGGGATCAATCCGGCTATGTGGGAAAGTCGTATCCGCAGCCTGTATGACCCGGCAAACGGGAAAGGAATCATCCCATTCAACCGGAAAGGGGAGCAATTGCCCTCGAGTCATAAAAACACAGCAGGCCGTCAAGCACTGACCATCACCGAGAAGGATCCCTGGGGCCCAGTCTGGAAATTGTACCAAATAGCCAGCCTGATTAGGAAGATGAAACCTGAGGGGGCCGCCGGTCCAAACGGGCTCCCAAACGCAATCTTCAAAATCCACCCAGAGTATTAGGCATAGTATTTTCTGCCCCACTTCACCACTACCGCCCTTGCCAGTCACATTCCAGATTCATGGAGAGGTAGCATCATACATACCATTTTCAAAAGTTGAAACCCGGCCCTACCCACGAACTATAGGCTGATAGCACTCATTGACGTGGAAGCCAAAGTGTACGGCTCCTGCCTGTTACAACATCCGCAGGCCTGGGCCGATGAGAATACTCTCCTCCTAAGATTTCATACGGGCTTCAGGGCTGGCCTGGGAACATCAACAAACCTAACCTCCCTTATCCTCATTGTGGAAAGGGTGAGTCACAAGAAATTGAGCCTTTATGCATGCTTCATTTACCTCAAATCAGCCTTCGACCTGGTCCCCAGGGAAAGACTCTGGTACAAGTTGGCCCAATGGGGCATTCCTTCCAACTTGTTAAGTGCCATTACAGACATATACACTGACACCAGGGTTCAGGTTAAAATCAGAGACGGCACAAGACTCACAAAAGAAATCTCCCCAAACTCTGGCTTAAAGCAAGGTTGTGTCCTAGCCCCACTCCTTTTTAATTTATATCTGGCTGACCTCGCCGGTGTGTTGCCAAAAGTAGACAGTCATCCCCCAGCCCTCGGCCTAGAGGAAATTGGTTGCCTACAATATACGGACGACATCTTGCTTTTGAGTTAAACTCCACGAGGCCTGCAAAAGATCTTATCGGCACTGAAAATCTTTATGGACCAGCAAGGTCTAGAAATTAATCTGGCTAAAACCAAACTGATGAGGCTCCTAGTGCCAAACCATAAATCGTTCAATTGGTTCTTAGGAGACAAAAAGGTGGAGGTGGTCCAATCTTATAAATATTTGGGAGTCCATCTTGAACCATGCCTGAAATGGAAACGCCATCTGCAGTCAATTCAGGCAAAGGCCAATTCATTAACCTACAGCTTCAAGCTACTCAAGAAAAAGCTTAATTGCCCAAATTGGTCGCACCTTTTAAGAATTATGTCAGCTCAGCTGCTCCCTGACAGCCCAGATAAGGTTGGAGATGGGCCTAACAAACCAGATTTTTCAGTGCCAGTGAGCATTCCTCAAAGCATCATGGAGTTTATAGTTGGCAGAGAACACTTCCATACTTTACTCCTGCTGGCAAGAAGTCCAGGCCCAACAAATCTGTAACAGAAAAGGCTCTTGGGGAAGCTACTTAAAACAAGTAATCAACAGCCTGGGCATGGAAGATGTTTGGAAAGGCAGTGCAGGAAAATCCGAATTCAAGAGATTAGTCAACCTCTCAGTTCGCTCGCTTTCTCTCATCACCGACAAAGCTTCCCTAGCCAAAAGACGGCCCGCCTGGGCAGTCCTAGGGTCCTATCTGCTTCCATCCCCTCAACGTTACCTAACTGAACACTTTTCCTCTCGAATAAAACAATTCTTGCTGTATCGAATGGGCCTTTTGACACCAAAGACGCTCGTCCCCATACTGGAAAGAGCAGCACCTCATCCAGAACTGTCGCCTTTGTGGTTACCACCAGGAATCACTGCTGTACGCCTTCTGCACCTGCCCAGCTCTAGGCCCTGAAAGAAAGAAGCTGTTAAAACCTGCCTTTCTGACAAACCACATTCGTTCTTGCAGATTGGCTTAAGGGCAACTCAATCCCATTTTGTTGCAGTGGGGTTAAGTTGTTAAAACTAGTTCAAAAGAAAATGACCAAGATTGATCTGGGTCAGTAGCCATGACATTACTCACTCACATGGTTCCAGGGTTTCATCTTATTCGTTTCGAATGAACGTTCAGATTTTGAACAACATTGCAATGGTTTTTATTAATCGAGCAATAAAGATTATCTATCTACTGAAAAAATGTGGGTTGTCCCAGATCTCATCAGCCACTTTCAACTAGTCTATTTCAAGTCTATATCTAGAGACGCACTTGACCTCAGAAGCATCCTGCGGGACATATAAGAGTTCAACCCCTGGTTTTAGTTTTTGAAGGGGATCTTGCTCTTTATCTCTCAACATACAATCATGTAATTGAGACCATAATGAAATCTTTTCCCTTGGATATGGGCTATCTCATAATCGGCGTCCACATCTAGGGGACCCCTAAAGGCTGAGAAAGGAAAACATGGATGCTGTGGCTGGTGCTTCAGGCATCACCGAGGGTGGATTTGTAGACACAGCGCCAATGCTCCCACAGACGGAGCACCAGCTGCACTGGAGGTTGTCCTTACAGTCAAATTGTATATAAGGACTATTTTACCAAAGGTGTTGTATATTTTCAGCGCCGTTCCTCTGGAAATCAGCAAAGGGTGGCTGGCTAAATTAGAAAATGCATGCCTTTGCTTTTTTTGGGAATATAGGAGGCCAAGAAGATCAGCCAAATATACAGTGCTTCCCAAATTACAGGGGGAATGGACAGTCCCTAATTTCACACTGTATTATTTGGCCTGCATGCTACAACACATGGGAATTTAAATAACGGGTGTGGCGGATGGAATACATTTGGAGGAAACCCAATCAATATATGAGCTTATTTTGGGAAGTGAGGCAAGGGCTGTCCTTTAAAAAACATGGAACCCAGTTACAATATGAAAAACACATTTAAGAATTTAAGAGAACCATATAAAGTCTGGCAAAAGTTTAAGCAAAGATTAGGAATAGCTAAACTTAATTTTAATACACCTCTTTCAGCCTCATCAGTTCTTTCATGTGTGTTTCAGGACGCAATTGTAAACAGATGGGCTCAAACGGGAATTACGTTGCTGGGTGACACGTATCAGGAAGGCTAACTCCACTCCTTTAGCTAGCTGTAGGATATTTTCAGTGTGGTAAGGGGTGACTTTTTTGAATTTCCTCAGATTCAGGACTTCAACAAAAGAATAAAGGAACCATCTTCAGTAGTTAAGATCCCCTTAGTCAAGGCTGGCAGGCGGAGGGACAGAATTGGCCCATTTTATAACCTTCTGATACAAGGCCTAGCCAATGATTTGGGAGCGCAAAATACTAAATGGGTAAGTAGACTTTGGTATAGAGGGCCTTCACCTGCAGGAGTCTTTGGATCAAACTAACAAGGTATTGTTCACAGCTGGCTTAAAAAGTCAGCACTTTAAGACAATAGTCAACTTATACTACAACCCTGCCAAGGTAGCCAGATGGGATGGTAGGTCTAGTGGGAACTTTAATATGTGGGTCGTGGCAGGCTGAGATTGTTCATATATTTTTTTCATGCCCCAAATTAGACTCATTGATGCATGCTATTGGTACCTTTATGGGATCAATCATTGGGATCACCCCTGTATTAATGGTTTTGAGGGTGATAGATGGCTCCTAGGGGAATGATTCACTAAGTAGAGAGACGTATATATTATTTGTTGCTATGGCAGTGGCTCGACTCTGCATTGCATCAGAATGGCTTAATCCAGAGCCCCCATCATTCTCAATGTGGAGATCCAGATTTTAGTGTTCTACTATATGGAAACCAATTTGGATAAATGCAAGGAGCGTAAGAAGCAGTTATGGGTGGCTAGAATTTGGTCATCTGTTGCTAATTGGTTGGAAGGATTGACTAGGCAATGATTGCACCTGCACTTTACTTAGGTTTGATATTTTAGTTCACTTTGGCCCTCATTACAACCTTGACGGGCGGCTGAAGCCGCCCGCCAAGGTTGGACCGCCGGGCAGCCGCCAATGCGGCCACACTCCCACCGCGGCCATAATGAGATCCCCGCCAGGCTTGCGGACGGAAACCTGGTTTCCGCCTGCCGGGCCAGCGGGGATCTCGGCCGCAACACAGTAGCCGGCTCCAAATGGAGCCGGCAGTGTTGCGGCTGTGCGACGGGTGCAGTTGCACCCGTTGCGCTTTTCACTGTCTGCATAGCAGACAGTGAAAAGCTCCATGGGGCCGGGGGCCCCTGCACTGCCCATGCCTGTGGCATGGGCAGTGCAGGGGCCCACAGGGGCCCCACGTCTCCCCTTTCCGCCAGCCTTTTCATGGCGGTTCTTACCACCATGAAAAGGCTGGCGGGAGGGGGACTCGTAATCCCCTGGGCAGCGCTGCCCTGGGGGATTTAAACCACCGGGACCAATGTGGCGGGAAACCGCCGGAACCAATGTGGCGGGAACCCGTCGGTCCTGGCGGTGCAACCGGGGCGCTTCCGCCGCGGTCGTAATGCCCCTGGAAGCACCGCTAGCCTGTCGGCAGTGCTTCCTCCAAAACGGTTGTAATGAGGTCCATAGTCTTCTGACGATTATTACAGCTTAGTTGTTGCTTGAATATTTTACGGTGATTATGCATTTGCAATTTAAAGCAATGCCTTCTGATACGCTGCTATCTTGTAAGTATACCAATGTTATTATGCATCTGTACTTTAAAAGTACTGGGTATTACGTATTTATGATAGACATCGCTGGGGTACGGCTTGCTCTGCAAGTCATTGAAGTATCCACTTGCACCTTCTGTTCCTGTTACGAATTAACACAATTTCTCGCTCTAGTCTCCGCTCATGTATTCTAAGATCTGTACGGAGAACTGTACTGTAATGCTTGTGGTACTTCAATTGATTATTGCCAACCACTTTTTATCAGTGTATCTATATTAATTTTGTAGCATGTTTTTTTTTCTCCTGTCGTTTGTCTGCTGTGTATAAGGATGAAGTAGTGAGATAAGATCAATATATATATATATATATTTTTTAAAACACCACCACATGATAGGAAATGTAACAGATAGGGGAATCAGGTAGGATCTAAGGAAGAACAGCCCTGAGAGAAAAAGGAAAAGAAAAGACAACAAAATCTGGAGTAACTGTGGAGAAGCTTTAAAAGGCAACTACAAATCCTCAGGCAGATGATTTTCATTTTGATGTTGGAGGAGCAGGGAGCACCAGCAAAAAGACTAGGAACTTAAGAAAAGGCAGCTCCAGGTGAGTGAAGCTCACAGCCCAAGATGCAGACTTCTTACAGAAGCTTCTGAGCTCCAAGAACTGGGGGACCAGGCAAGGTACCGCAATTCTCAGGCATCCAAGTGCCCTGGACCCAACCGATGATCTTTAAAAAAGTCCCTCACTGCATCAGCACTTTTGACTTTAGAAAAATACTACAAAATATGAACCTGAGAAACTTCTTGTCTTAGATAAAGGGGCAAATGAGAGACCAGAAGTGAGTCCCCACAACAAGACTATAGGGGCCAAACACTCATAAAAAAATTATGGTCTTGGAGCCTATAAACATGGATACCAAAGGGACTTAGGGACAGTTGTTAGTGCAGAGAAGCCTGAAGTTCCCCAATCTCAAAGCAAGGACCATAAGAAGTAAGTCACTGATGCCTGTACTTTATCTTTGGATGCCTGAAAATAGCTTTGTGTCCAGGGGATGACCAGGTCAAAGATAAGAGTTCAAAAACCTTGTACTGCTCTGAAAATGAAGTACTGAATGAGCCAGCATAAGATCCACCAGGGAATGTAAAAATGGGCTTGGCCCATGGATGGCCAAAACCGAGTTTTGTTTACTTCTATAGGAAACATAAAGCCACTACTGGCATGTTGGTGTACACCACTAACACACAAAGTGGAGATTCTTTGCATAGAACTGGGTGTCCTGGAACCAACATTGAATGCACAGACCAGGTTCCAAGGCCTACAACTTGTAACAATTTCTCTAGGGGGGCAGGTGAAGAGTCAAATGACTTAGAAACCTCTTCCAACTTTGTGAGCCTGATTTCTGTAATTTTTCTGAAGGTCTGAAACCAGACCCTTGAGTTAAAAGTTCTTCCTACCAGTTATTGGCTGCAATGCATAATCTGTAGAGGAAGAATCTGTGGTCACCGTAGGTCTAGCCTGTACACTAGGCCTCTGTTGTACCACATTACCAAGTCAGTTAGACGTGGTACCTCTCAGGAGAACTAGGTGGTATTTATAGAGCCTAGGGGCCCTTCAATTGTAATTTGGTACATTTTGGGCCGCTAGGTATCCTACTACAAACTGGTATGCTTATGCCTAAATGGAACCTTGGAGGGCAAACTATGGTACTTGTAGGCCCAGTTGCAATCTACTGCATTATCAGGTCCAGAAGGCAACTCAATAGTTAGTCTATTAATGTTAAATCATTTGGATCCTTGTAGGTATTTACGCAGCTTGAAGTTGTCTTCAGTAGAAGTGGAAGAAATAAATACCTGATTTTGGCTCAAAGAGCCCTTTCCTTGTTGTTTAGAACTAAGTAAGGAAGAACTGGACACCAAATACAGAGCTTGTGAAAATACGGACACAGCACAGACTGTCTGATGGTACTCACTTCCAGGGTGGACTGCAAGACCCACAATCCCTAAAACCTCAGGAGAAGGAGGCGCTGCGGGGGAAAGTACTACATAGCGTGAGACACTTTCCCGCACACAGGCTGTCGACACAGCATGGACTGCTGATGGAACTCACCTCCAGGGCGGACTTCAAGGCCCATAATCCCTGAACTCTCTGGGAGAAAGAGGGCCGGCCAAACACACATGTGCAGTAGGCTCTCTCCAGCCCAGCAGCACAGTTGCCAGGCTGAAGAGAGCCTGTACAGGCACCCAGTCTGCCTAGGAGTGCCCTAGCTGGGTGCTTCCAGCCAGTCCTGACGCTGCTTTGAGTAGCATCAGGATTGGCCACAGATGAAGGCTGGAAGCCTGTGCCTGCCTGCTGCCGACACGTTGAGGGAGAGAGGAGCGTGCGGCGCGGGAGGGGAGGGTAAGTTTAAAAAAAAAGTTTTTTATGTTATTCCCCCTAACCACTTGCCGCCCTGCTCCCAGGAATCACCTCGAGCCACGACTGCTAAAGGCTCTAGGATAAGGACATTAAAAGACAGGGTGTGGGAGGACCTGCGGGTAGCAAGCATGGACAAGGACAGTGTCAGTTTCTGGAAGGTGTTAAATGCCCCCTTCTTTAAGGAGTCTTCTGATCCCACCTTAGAAGTACATATTCAGTAATCAGTGTGGATAGAGTTTTTCTCTTAATTTACTCAGGTGGCTCAGGGAAGGCAGATAAGGTGGACTTAAATAAGCAAGGGGTGGATCGCATGCCTTTAATCTTTGATCTAACCGAGGTAAAGAGTGTTTTAGGGGAGTGTAGAAGTGGCAAGGCCTCCAGCCCCGGGATGCCTGTGGATGTTTTCATGGAGTGTCAGTCTCTATAGGCACCTATCCTCGTGAATGTCTTTAACACTATTGGAAGAAGTGGGCCTCCCACTACATGGCAACAGTCAATTATTATTCCAATCTATAAAAAGGGGGATGTCAAAACCAATAAATTATAGACCCATATCCCTACTTGACTCGACTGCCAAAGTTATGGGTAGGTTTCTGTTGCATAGGCTGGAGGAATGGGCCACAGCCAATAAAATTCTAGCAGATACTCAGTATGGTTTCAAAAAGAGGTTAGGCAGCGGCCGCCTCCTCCGTAATGACGGAGGAGCGTCGCCCCCCCAGCAGCAGCTGCAAAACTTTAAAAAAATAAAACAAAAATAAACAATGCTTTTTATTGATTTATTTTTAAAGGGGTAGGGACATGGGGATTGCATCCAATTAGGAATGGCCACAGGGCAGGCTTAGAGCCTGTGCCTTCAGCGAAGGACCCAGAATAGCAGCGAGAACCGGCAGAGATGCAGCAAGTACGTTTTTTTTGTTTTTTGTTTTCTGCCGCTCCCATCCCCAATCCTCCTCCCGTCCCCCCCGCAAACACCCTGCCACTTTGCCCTGTCTCCAGCCACCACTGGGGTTAGGTACCATCAACCAAGTCCTGAAGCTGGGTATTATAATAGGCAAGCATGCAGTCACAAATAAAGGCTCGATTTTTCTGGCATTTGACAGCCGCGTTCAACTATGTGGTCCATTTTAAACATTGGGTTCTCATGTCTGAGATTGGTATTGAGGCTGCCATAATTAAGTTCATCAAGCAGCTATATTTTGAAGCAAGCGCTTCTGTGCGATATGGCAGGGAGAGTGAGTTCACACAGCCTCTCAAGATTAAAGTGGGGTTAGGCAAGGTTGTGTACTCGTCCCCTTCCTATTTTCCCTGTACACTAATAGAGTAGAAGCCGCTTTGGTGAGGAGAACCATAGACGTCCCATATGTTGGTGTGTGCCCCCTTCCAATCCTCCTTTATGCAGACGATGCAGAGCTTGTGGCAAGAACTGGATGGGTACTGTAGATTTTAATAGAGGATTCCACCCAGTGGCTGCTCCCTTGCTATGGCAAAGGAGCGTTGCCCCCCCCCCGGCTGAGCCAGCAGCAGAGAAGTAAAACCATAGTTGTTTTATTTTGCTGCTGCTGGCTCAACCAGGAGGTGGGAGGAGCGCATCTGTGTTTGGCCGGCCGTCTGAGGCATACCAAACACACATGTGCACTTAGGTTTCTCCAGTCCAACTGTGTTCAACAGCAAGGCTGGAGAAACTATGCAGACCCCAGGGATTTGTCTGAGCGGCAGTCCAAGCCGCTCAGACCAATCCTGGTGCTGCTTTCATGCTAGGTTCAGCATCAAAGCAGCACCAGGATTGCTGGGGAGCATGTGCTGGTATCCCAGTGAATGCTGCAACACCACATCAGGGGACGAGGAGCGACTAGGCGGGAGATGGTGGTAAGGTAGGTTCATTTTTTTATTATTTTTTTATTTTTATTTTCCCCCTCTGCCTTTGTCATAATCCCCCACCCCACCCTTTCAGATTTGCGGCGGCTGCTGCTGATTCTACCACCTTCATGCGGAAGCTGGATTCAAAGGCGAAGGAGAGCAAAACCTGTACCTTGAACTGTGGCAGAAGGCCCAAAAAGCACCCAATATGTTCCATCAATAACTTTAGAGTGAGTGACGCCTTGGGCTTTTCCTACTTGGGCATTCTCTTTGATTCCAATAATACGTGGAAACCGATGGACTCCTCTGACCTCCTGGTCAGCGTTTGTTGCCTTCCCCTGTGTAGCTCCACCTGTTGCTGTGCTGCTGCCTCTGTGTCAAGCAAACTGAGAGTCTGCCTGACTCTCACTTCGAGGCCCACCTCCACCTGCAGGCTCCCGCCTGCGACTCCTCCCTGGTGGCCTAGTGGCCATCTGCATGTAAGTATCTTCTGCCTCTCTTTACTCCTGCCTTTACTTCTGTTTTCTTTTACTGTCTTATATTCCATTTTTCTCCCTCTTATCTCTCACTCTCTCCCTTCACTCTCCTGCATTTTCCCCCACACCGCTGCTGCCCCTATGGCCCCTCCCCAAGCAAAGCCCTTTTCCTGCCCTCCCGCCTCCTAGCTGACAGAACCCCCGCCTCCCTCCCCCTCTTAATAGCGCCCGCTGCACGGTGAGAGGGCGACTCCTCTGACCTCCTGGTCAGCGTCTGTTGCCCTCCCCTGTGCAGCTCCTCCTCTTGCTGCTGCCTCGGCCTCGAGCAAACTGAGTGGCCATCTGCAAGTAAGTATCTTCTGTCTCTCTTTACTCCTGCATTTTACTTCTCCCTTTACTTCTGTTTTTAACTTCTGTTTTCTTTTCCTGTCTTTTATTCCCTTTTTTACCCTTTTGTCTCTTTCTCTCTCCCTTCACTCTCCCACGTTTTTTCCTGTGCCGCTGCTGCCCCTGGGGCCCAGACCCCTCCCCCTGCAAAGTGCCTTTCCCACCCTCCTGCCTCCCAGCAGACCGGACCCCCCACTTCCATCCCCCTTCTTAATGGCGGCCGCTGCACAGCCATGACGCTGGCGCGATGAAGGCGCACCAAAGGCAAGCCTGTCTGCATCTTATCCGCACCTAGTGCCATGGAACCTGGTTCTCACTCCATCCGCCGGTTCGATGCCAGCACTCTACATACCCTCAACCCAGGAAGATCCTCAGCCTACCACCTAGCCGACCCCAGAAACACTCATGGACCTTTTTCATGCTGCATATGCTCCTGCACCCTCCAGGGACCACTTTACGATCCCTCACCAAGCACAGACGTCCACCTCAAGTGCATACACCTCAACACACGCTCCCTCGACAGCCCCGGACATCACCTTCTTCAAGGAGACCTGGATCACCCCCACCTCCGCCCCAGACATCGCCACGGCCATCCCGGATAATTACAAAACCATCCACAAGCACAGAGGTAACCGGCCTGGAGGAGGCATTGCCATAGTCTACAAGAACAACTTCCGCCTGACAACCACCAACAAGTCACAGTCTCAGTCAACCCATGAACACCTACACTTTCAGATTCAGACCACCACCAACTCCTCCCTCCATGGCACCCTCATCTACAGGCCGCCTGGACACCATCCTCAATTATGCGTAGACATCGCCGACATCGTTGCACCCCCAAGCGCTCACCTTCTCCGACTACATTATTCTCAGCGACCTCAACTTCCACCTTGATACCCATGATGACCCCAACACCACATACCTCCTGGACAGCCTCACAACACTCGGCATAAAACAACTCGTCAACGTCCCCACCCACTGAGCCGGACACATTCTCGACCCCGTCTTCTCGGCAGGAAACAACATCACCATCTCTCACACCTCCGAACACCATTGGACCGACCACAAGTGCGTCCACTTTACCTTCACAAAGAACACTGCACGCCACTCTCGGCAGACACTGGGGTAAAGTTACAGAAGGACAACTCACCATCGCTCTCATCCACTTCCTCCCACTGGACGCAGTGGATGCAAATGAAGCCTCACAAAATCTACAGCGCTGGTTATCGGAATGTGCCAACAACGTAGCCTCCCTAAGGAAACCAGCAGGAAACCGACATAGCAAGACACCTAAATGGTTTACGGTAGACCTACAAGAATCCAAACGCTCCTGCAGACGACAGGAACGGAAATGGAAGAACAGCAAATCAACCGAAGACCGCACAGCCTACAAGAATGCAATCACCACGCGCCACCAGAACATCAGAGCCGCCAAAAAAGCTGCCATTGAAGAATGCTTCAGCACAGCGCTCACAACAGCAAAGAGCTCTTCGCCATCATCAAAGAGTTCACAAACCCCAGGACAGACACCTCATCCATCCCTCCAACTCAAGAACTCTGCAACGACCTTGCCACTTTCACCGAAAAATCTAGGACATTTACTAAGGCTTCAGGAACCAAAACCTGCCCGCACCTCCCACCACCATGGACCCAGCACCTCACCAGATCCTGGACCCCCATAACCAAAGAGGACACCCAAAGACTCATAAACTCAATCCACTCGGGAGCACCCTCGGATCCGTGCCCTCATCAAATCTTCAAACTGGCCAGCGCTATCATAGCACTGGAGCTCTGCCGAACTATCAACCAATCCTTCGGTATCGCCACCTTCCCATCACCCTGGAAGCACGCTGAGATCAACCTGCTGCTCAAGAAACCCGCCGCCGACCCAAGGGTGCTGAAAAACTACAGACCCATCTCTCTGCTCCTTTTCCCAGCCAATATAACAGAAAAGGTCATCAACCAGCAACTCACCGAATTCTTTGAGACACACCAAATCCTAGACCCATCCCAATCCGGATTCAGAAGCAGCCACAGCACTGAAACCTCACTTCTAGTAGCCACGGACGACATACACATCATACTAGACCACGGAGGCACAGCCACACTCATCCTCCACGACCTCTCTGCTGCGTTTGACACCGTCTCTCACTCCACCCTCTGCACCAGACTACATGACGCTGGCATCCGAGATAAAGCACTGGATTGGATTAGGTCTTTCCTCACCGGAAGAACACAGAGTGTCAGACTACCACCGTTCATTCAGAACCCAGACACATGCTGCAGAGTGCCCCGAGCATGTTCACTAAGCCCGACACTTTTCAACATGTATATGACCGCGCTTGCCAAGATCATTAAACAACACGAGCTAAACATAATCTCCTATGCCAACGATACCCAACTGATCCTCTCCCTGTCCGAGGACTCTGCAAAGGCCAAGAGAAATTTCCACAACGGGATGAGAGCAGTCGCCGCCTGGATGGAAGACAGATGCCTCAAACTCAACTCGGACAAGACAGAGATCCTCATAATCGATGCCACCCCTTCCGTCTGGAATGACTCCTGGTGTCCCACCACACTGTGAAACGCCCCCCATCCCCATGGACCACGCACCCAATCTGGGCATCATCCTCTGGACTCCTGTTTTGCTTTACTTTTGACTGAGTCAAGATATACACACTGAAAGGAGTCGA
The DNA here is from genome assembly GCF_031143425.1 of Pleurodeles waltl. Taxonomy (NCBI): domain Eukaryota; kingdom Metazoa; phylum Chordata; class Amphibia; order Caudata; family Salamandridae; genus Pleurodeles; species Pleurodeles waltl. The sequence goes on from NC_090445.1 coordinate 40,557,999, forward strand.
AAAGATTCTCTGGAATTAACTTCTTAATCTGAAGAAGACATTTATTATAGCTTTTTGCAAGGTTCGTGAAGGAAGGTTTGAATAGTAAAAAGTGTACTTTCAAAACGTGCAACAACAACGTAAGACCATCTGTGAAGAATCTTCAATCTACTGACAGCAAATATATACATGCAAGGATACAAACACTTATATTGATATATAGATATATATATATTCATATGCAAAGCAAATAATTAATAAACATTCATCACCGTAGGGCCTGTCAGATGCTTCATCTTTCTCATGCCAGCAAGAAGATGACCCCGTTTAACTATGAGAAAGAGATCTCCACCCTCACAGGACAGGTGTCAGGCATTTGACATGCAATCCTGACCGAGGTCTCGGAATTCACTGCTACTGAGCAGGGCCACCCTTTTATATCTTAAAGAACCGGAGAAGGGCTTTCTGGAAAAACCCCTCCCATAAAAAAGAAATATTCAAAAATGCTGGTGAATGTAGGTCAGAGTTGAAAGAAACAGGTTGGAACTGGCCAGTTTCCCAAATTGTCTCTCTCTCAAGCCCAAACCGTTCCCTGCTTGCACTAAAAAACATCAGCCTGGTACATTCTTATCATGCTGACTGCCTACCTCCTCCATATTATATACTAGTTCTAGGTGATAATATGTCCTAGCTCTTCGGTGAGAAAGAAAACACGCAGAAATAGAAAACACGTTGCATAATGTGTTTGTACGGAAAAATACTCGCATCTCTAACGTGGCGGTGAAGCTAAGCTGAACACAAAATGGAGTCTAGGCTGAATACAAAATGGAGTCTATAACCAGTGACCACTAAAATGACAGTGGGCAGCAAAGCCAGGTGCAAAGTGGTGTGACGCGAAATCAGTGGTCAACACACAAATATCACTACAACTCCTCTCTACCCATGACCCGCCAAGTCAACGCTGTCTCATTATCATTCTTCCATACCCTCCGACTCCTGCAAAAGATTTTCAAGTGGATGCCCTCTGACACCAGGAAGACAATCACCCACGCACTCGTCACTAGAAAACTGGACTACGCCAACGCACTCTCTGTCGGCATCACCGAGAAACTACAATCTAGACTACAAAGAACCCAGAATGCAGCAGCCAGACTCATCCTGGACATCCCCTGACACAGCCACATTTCCTCCCACTTCAGAGACCTACACTGGCTGCCAGTCAACAAGTGCATCACATACAAACTCCTGATCCACACGTACAAAGCACTGCACAACATAGGACTGGCATACCTCAACCACCGCCTCACCTTCTACGTACCCAACAGACATCTCCGTTCTTCCCAGTTCGTTCCCTAGATCCGGAAAAGCGCAGCAGGAGGAAGATCCTTCTCCTACCTAGCAGCCCGGACATGGAACACGCTACCCCTCAAGCTCAGGCAGACCACATCACTGAAGCAGTTCAGGAAGGACCTCAAGACCTGGCTCTTCGACTGAGCAGCATGCCCACCAACAGCACCTTGAGGCCCTACGGGTGATGAGCCGCGCTTTATAAATCACTGCTTGATTGTTTGATTGATTGGTGTCCAACAGAGCGGCCATGCTAGAGAAGTCAGTCTTGGCACTGTTAAGCATTAGTAAGAAACTAGGCATAAAAGCAGTCCACGAGATTCTAACCATCTATACAGCTAAATCCGTGGCTATTGCCACATATTTGGGCAGGGATTTGGGGCACGAGGGACATTCATGAGATCTAGCACGCAGAGAATGCCTTTAAAAAAAATCTTTCAGCTGTCTTATGAAGCTGCTTCAACAGTTTGTGCCATGATGAGTTAGGTGTTCCCCACATTGAGGGACAGAATTAACTTGCCCCTCTCTTTCCCTGGCACTCAACTTAAACAAGGGATTCAGCTAAGCTAACTCAATGGGTGCTCGAGGACTGTTTCAAATTAGATGCAGCCCTCTAGATATTGGGTTAGTGGCGTTATATACCTCATTTCAGTTCTGCTTAACCTGCAGGAAAACAAAGCTGAAGCAGGTGTTCTTGACTTATGCCAGGGGGAAGTGTGGAGTCTAATAAAAATAAAACTGCAGTACTTTTTTACCACCAGACTCCCTCGTATAAGGGTCTCCAACCTTATTTATTGGGTCTCCAACCTTATTTATTAGGTATGCAGAACTTATAGCAACGGGTTCCACCTAAATTATTTTACCCTTAATGATGGGTTATCCTCAAATGGGTTACTCCCTGAAAGATTTAGGTCCCTGCATCTGCTATCCCCTCAATCCGATTTGCACTTTATATTTTTCTGTCAGTTTTATGAGGTCCCTAAGAAAAACCATATTGTGCCCCGCCTAGAAGGTTATAATTTTAGACAATGCAGACCAGCACTTACTTTTTAAAGAAACTTGGCACCCTTGTGGTTTGGCAGGTTATGGCTGTTTTATCTGGCAGTGTTTAAAGTTGAGAAAACGTTTGTTGCCATGATTTTAGTATACTTGGGACAACACGTCAATTGTATTTTTGTTGGATGGTATTTTACCAAATGTTCATTATTTTTTCATACATTTTGAATTTATTAAGTGCTATAGCACTTTTGGGAGGGAGGGATTTTATTTAATGGATATTTTAATGTGTGGTAATGGTTTTATGGAAGTGTTAGGACTTTCCTTGATTCACCTAACTGTATGATATGTTGAATTGTCCTGGTATCCTACTTTTTGTGTATTCTAACTTGCACTTTCATACTGCAGAAGCGTAGCGAATAAAGTTTTATTGACTGACTGGCTGACACATTCTTGCAATCACCCACTCATCCGTCCACAATAAGACACACACAGACTGAACAAGCCCACACAAGAAAAATGTAATTAATAAAAGTAGAAATATTGTTGCTGCCTAAATGTGATGGCAGTGTTCTTTTCCTCAAGACACACTCTTGTTTCCTGGACACCTGCCTGCTGGTTCACCTGCTCTGCATCTGTACCAGTTGCATTAGATACAGTATCCACTTCTTTTTTCATATGAATTTCTGTTTGGTAGGTTTCTGGCAAATGGCACCTGGTGGGAAAGGCCCACTCAGACTCCAATCGAATGGAGGAGGAAGAGGATCCATGGCTAGAATTTTCCTGTGATGGACAGAATCTGACGATTCATGAAGGTCGCGGAAAGTAAGTTACAACCAAAATGTGTGCAAAGTAGTTATTTGAGTCACTTAATATGCCAGAAGTTGAATGCTTCCATCTGTGAGAGTAAAGCCACTATTGCAATGTAAGATGTTGTCTAGTGGATATGCTGACTGTCTGTTATGATGTTGGATGGCAATTAGAGGATGTCACTTAATGGATATGTTATTGGTTCTAGAAATAAAATACTGAGATCTACCACTGCTTTCTTTGGTGGACATTTCTTCACTTTTATGCAAATCATTGTCTTAATATCCTTTTCTCTAAAAACCAGGAATGGTTAGAAACAGAGTAGCTCCACTATTAAGCTCTGTATAAACAAGCATTTGCAATGCAATAGGTCTCACATTTGCAATAGTTATAGCTATTGGCGTTGTAAATGACAGTGTTGTTTATTTGTGTCTTGGGTTGGAGTGTAGGGGATGTATGTGGTATGGAGTGGAAATTTGTGTTTTGTATTTTAATTGGGACTTGTGGAATTGTGCAGTGTGGAGTTGTGTGGTATGGAGTGTATTTGTGTAGTGGAATTATGTGGCATGGTGAATATACATGGGCGAGAACGGCATACAATAGATAGATAGGAAGATGGAGAGGGATAGGTAGTTTATTTCGGAAATGGTGGAACCTTCCCTTACATTGAAGGTATAATGCAAGCTTTCCTCACACAGAAGGTACAATGCAAGCTTTCCTCACACAGAAGGTACAATGCAAGCTTCCCTCACAGGGAAGGTACAATTTCAAGCTTCCCTCACATGGAAGGTACAATGCAAGCTTCCCTCACATGGAGGGTACAAGGCAAACTTCCTTCACATGGAAGGTACAATGCAAGCTTTCCTCACAGAGAAGGTACAATGCAAGCTTCCCTCACAGAGAAGGTACACTACAAGCTTCACTCACATGTAGGGTACAATGCAAGCTTCCCTCACACATAGGGTACAATGCAGGCTTCCCTCACAGGGAAGGTACAATGCAAGCTTCCCTCACACAGAGGGTACGATGCAAGCTTCCCCGACATAGATGGAATATGGGACAAGCACTTCTAATTCTTGAACTTGCTCCATTATCATAATATTTGACTGGTGAGCGCAGATGGGCTGCGTTCTCTCCTTTCCCTAGGTACAGCTTCTTTTGTTTGTGGGTAGGTAGCTGGTAAGACAGATCCTCTACCTACCAAAAATGTCACTCTCCTAGTCCGAGATGTGTAAGGCCATTCTCATTTTAGGTTCTCAGCAAAGGAGGCGATTTGGCTTTTTGTGCTGAGAATGGGAGAAAGATGTGAAATATTGATATGGAACTGATAGAACTGAAAAATGTTTGGCTGATGCCGACCCGAAAATGTAGCCACAGGCGGTGTGGTGTGAGACTTCTTAAACTGAGTGAATCCTTTGATCAAAACACTGAGACAAGAATATAAACTACCCTGGAAAAATGTACTTTAAAATTCTTTACTTAACAGCTAAACCTTGGAAAAGCCCTGGGCGAACTGTGCCAATAGTGGGTAAAGCATGTGCTGGCTCATGTTACTGTAAAATAATACTGTGAAGATAAAGTAATAAATAAAACATATGCAGCAACGAGATGTGACTCTGAGGACTTCATGGAATATATTTATATATTAAATTTTATAAAAATTAACGGCGAATGTTTTGAAATATCAAGCAAATGTGAATTATACATATGAGACATATTCAAGGCTAGGTTTCTGGGGATATAAAACCTAAACTTGGTAGTAATAGGGAAAAATGGGGCTTCATCGCAGAACAAAGAAATTCGCCCTGCATCCTAAAGTGTTTTTTACTAGAAGGAAAGAAAACAAAAGTTAGGAAGTGTAAATACATTTAAGATGTGTAAATGTACACCATATGGATTTACACTTATATAAATGCTTACAAACGTGAGTACTCCTGAAAAGCTGGGACTGTCAGAGTTCCCCATGTGAACTCCTGGAACGTTGTGAGAATTACAAAAAAAAGTCATAATTCTAGGCTTAAACCTGCTGAAGCCAATTTATACGTGTTCTTGAGAATCAAACCATATATTTCATGCATGTTGTATTAAAGCCTACATGTTCAATGCACAGTAAGGGCAGGCAGAGGCAAATACATGCCCAAAGGCCCTTGTTCACTCTATGCAAAGGAAGACAGGAAATAAGCAAGATATCCTGGCCATTGGAAATGTCACATCAGCTTGAATCCTTTCCCATGTCGAGCTCCAACAGCTTGCCAACAGTTTGCCTGCTTTGTGCCTTCAAGTAGCACTGATGGAATATGGCATATGTCCAGTAGCCAGGCTATGGGGTGGCTAATGCACTCAATCATTTGCTGTCTTTTTCGCATGTGGTTTTACTGAAATCTGTGTGCTTGCCTTGCTGATTTTTCCTCATACTTTTCTTTGGTGGTAATCCCAGGGCCTCTTCCTTACATAGCGCTGTGATGCCCTATGGTAGCTATGCGCTCTAGAAATACCTATTACAATACAATACAATACTTATATTTTTGCATTCACATGTTTGCAGTTCCAATGTGACACTTTTTCTTTGAATACTAATGTAGCCCATCGGTCTGGCCTCAATTTCGGTAGCTGCGACCCTGCATGGGCTTGGTAAAGCTTAAGTAGTTGCAACCTCCACATGGAGTTTGTCACACCTTGGCAGTTGTAGACACTTTCACGCCCATCATCTCTGGGGCAGTGGGTTTTGTACATTCTACAGAGTCGGTGGGGAGGGGATAGATATGTTAGCATGTTGCAAGAATGTTTCCCTCCCACTGGTTATGACCTTTTGTGAATTGAATGAGAATTTGCACTGGCAAGTACACCTAGCTTTACATATTTGTTGCTTGTGAATTAGTGTGGTTATTCATACATTTGCCTTTATACTGCAGCATTTGATCTTTGCAGTTGCCTTGTCATTAGTTCAGACCCCATTCTTCTATTTAACCACAAATTCCTGAGACTATGATTTGTCACTGCCTGAGTCCGCTGTCAGACTGCTTCTGGTTTGTTTTTAAGCTAAATATTTTAATACATTTCACAGTTTTCAATGGGAAAGATGCCCAGAGTGCGAAGTATTTCTTCACGTGTTGTGTAATGCTCATTTTTGTTATTCGATACTGAAGAATAAAATAAAACAAATTAATGCCTTCAATCATATTTAAGAGTGTGTTAAAGACCACTGTCCTACCCAGGCACCAAAGCGGACCGTGTTTACTTAATGCAGATTTGTGGTGCAGTGTACGAAGAACGGATATTTTTCGGTGTGGAGATAGATTTCCTCATGGATAAAGGCTTTAAGCTACTTTTGAATCCCATCTGCATTTGTTTTTGGGCCATTACTAAGTGGCGGCCTGCCATTTTGCAAACAGTTTTCCTTGTTGCTACATGTTAAAAATTCCAACTGCAAAAGAAAAGGGAAGCTTCTTCAAACACCAGCAGGAAATGAAGGAAGAAAAGTCCTGTAAAGAAGAGATAAACGGGACAAAGCGTAACTATACAGTAGGTGGTCCCTGCTCCCAAAGAGCAAAAGGAGGGACAAAGAGGCATGCCTGACCACTAAAAAGGAAGGATTTTTAAATGACACTGAAACAAGCAAATTAAGTTGCTTTACGCTCACAGTAGGTATACTAAAAGTATAGAAGAGGCCGTACGCTTACGCTCAACCTAAAAAGCGGTAATGTGACCTCAAAGTGTCTTATACTGACCGGCCACTAGGTGCCACTAAAGGTCTGCCTACTGTCTGCCTTTGTACCGTAAGGTCAGTCCTCAGAATGTTTATTGGTACCAATCTAAATATCTACTCAGCTGAGGTCTCCAGGGGTCAGTTCCACAGTGACAACAAGCTCAGGAGTCCAGAACTATGGATGATCACATGGGAACCACAGGCAACATTGTCAGATTATAAAGAAAATGTTACCTGCAGCAGGGGCTTTGGTACTCTCAGTCATGAGGCTCTTTGAAAAATGTGTGCCATGCCACCTTATTTTTCACCCCTGCAGCCTTTGGAAATGCCAGAGGTTTTCCTGGTTATTGATGTGTATAAAACGTTTCAGTCCATTTAATAAAAGCCCATGACTCAGGATACTGTGCATATGGCTAGGGGTGTTTTGAAGGCTATGCTGCCTAGGGTATTTTCACAAAATGTGATAAAGTAGGCCATGCCCTGCATGTGCTGCAGTGCGTGCCAAACGCCATGCCTTCCACCCGGTACCCACAGGTCATGGCTGTTAGCTCAGTTGATTACTCATTGCCTGACACATGATGTCAAATACATCAGCCATGACAATATGTATGTCATAAAATTTAACTCTTTCACATATTTCATCTAAGCATATGTCTAATTTCTTTAACTATACAACAGCACTTCTTTGGCATATCACAACACTTCTAACAGCAGTTCTTTGGCATACAATGGCACCTTAGGGTATGTGCTGTAGTGCTTCTGTGTGATATGCTTTCTAGATTGTTATAGAAAAACATAGGACTGCTTTCTGACCCCCTGGCACCAAAGTCTCAGTCAATGTGTCACCTCAATCAGAAAATCAGTCATTACAAGGATAGTTAGTGGAATCCCAAACCCTCTTTCATTAAGGAGTTCTACACTCAAGAACCGTAGGACACATAGAATATATTTTAAAAATTGATTTTAAAAATCAAAATCCTTGTCTAGTCCACACGATGTGAATTGCAACCACAATGAAGACAATTTAAATGGCAGCAGCAAATGTTTAGTAAAAGTGTGAATAAAAGGAACTACTCCAGAATTATTTCTTTTATAAATTTGTAGCAATCCTACCCTCAGGGTTCTACTTCTAAGCAGTAGTTTTATTCTAGAACAGCAGAAAATAAAACATATTTTGAGTTTTAGAGATAGTACACACCTGTATACCTGTTAGAACAATAGAACTTATGTTCAATGTAATAGCAAGTTCTCCTATTCTCGCCTTACTGAGCCAGTTGCACTGATGCTGAGAAGCAAACGAGCAAAGGCTAAGTGCCTTGCGTCCAAGCATTAAACTGGAACTGGAGATATGATTCTCTATTACCTATCCAAGTGTCAACTGGCATGAAGATTCCCACCACCCTTCACTCTTTGTGATTCTTTTCATACCTTAGTTCATTGTTGTTAATACTCTTGGCATAAAGTAACCTAGTGTCTTTTCACTTATAATTATTCTGTGAAACTATGTTCTTTTAAATAACAACAAGAAACGAGGCACGTAATTGTCAGTATTCTAGAAGTTCTTAGAAATCAATAACAAAAAATTGGAAAATAAAGCAGTCACCATTTTGCTTAACTACTGCGAATATATTCATGTACGTTTTATTATAAGATGACAGAACATAATAATATAAAGTCAATGTGCGTTATATTAATCACATATATTCACTTTTGATTGTTTGAGTAGCACATGCAACTCAAGCAGGGGAATACCCCGAATAAAATAGACATTATATTCATAACATGTGGATGAGACAACACATTTGGAACCATATCAACAATTTCGGAGCATCTGACATCACACCTTGGGCAGGGGAATTGCCTTTTATATTTTGTAGCCTCATTTCTGGTTTTTATTGGAACTGCATCTTTGCAACTCCATGTAGTCCCTGTTGGGACGCCTGGTGGCTGCCAATGGAACTGCAGCCTTTGGTAATAATGCAGTATTTGTGGTAGCACCTGCTGTTATTGGAAACCCTCATTTGTTTTGTGTTCACGTGCATCACACACAGGAATCGCACATTAATGAAACAGAGAGAAGGGAAGGTTTTTCTTATGCCCTTTCCTTTGGGGATCACTGATGATGTGGCTCTGTATAGCAAGTGTGAAATAACTTCTACAGGTCTATCGGCTGCCACGCGTACACCAGTCTTTCTTCTCCATCACCACTTCAGTGATGTCATTGATGAAATCAGTAATGATGTCATCGCTTTTCTTCCTGAGGCACTTCTTTTTCTACTGTCTCCGCTTCTCCTAACTGGTTCTATCCTCCGCTTGCCCTGTCCTGAGCCCCACTGCCAGCCCACTTTAGTGGTCTTCTTCAAGCCATCAGACCATGCATACACCTCCCTGTTCATCACAGTCTTGGACATCGGCCTCAGTGCTGAGCCTAGGCTAGCTCAAGTGGCCAGTGCCTGCCTCTTTCATGTACAGACTTCAGGGATTCTTCCTTATTTGCTTTTTTCACTGAAAGGTGATGTTGGCAACACTTAACTACAGTTTTAGTTTCAGTCTTGATCTTCCACCATTCCTCATCGAAAGATACTAAAGAGTACAACATGCTTCCCATGGAATCTGACATTTACATCACACCAGCCTGCACGTCCTCCCAGAAACCAATCTTTTTCAGTTCAAAACCCTGTGCGTCCTTCACTGCTAAGGTTCATTACACACCACAACCCAAATGCATTACAATAATCCCAACAAGTACCTTCGCTCCACTTTGGATCTTCTCCTCTCAATCACATACCATCACATATCAAGGTGTAATGAATGTTACTTTATGATCTAAGCTTCCTGGCTTTGGAAACTCCTCCCTTCCTCTATGCGGAACACTCCCTCCTATCATCGTCGTGCCTTGGCTGTAGAAATATATTTCTACTTCATCGGTAGTCACTCATGCTCTGCTGTTGTCTGTCTTCTCTTCCTTCTTGGCCTCATTGGCAAGATGCCTTAAGTCAACAATTATGCCTAGACTTGGGTCCAATGCTCACGGTGCCATATGGCTCAAGATGCACTGACTGACTAGGCCTAATTAGGCTGAAATCCATTTGAGGTTGCTTGTGTTCCCTTCTGGAGGGGGCCTCACCTGGAAGTTGGGAATGGACTGTTTCCAGGAGGTGCAGGGCCAGTACTGATTTGTATAAGGCAATGTGTAGAGTGGCATAGTGGGCAACAAACAATGGACTAGAATGTGATCTCAACCAAAAGTAAAAAAAATACCATCCATTACCTTGTTGTTTATTGTAGTGCCAAGAAGCTGTCTAGCTGGTGAATGTTGCACTTCCAAATGCTATAGATAGCAACAACAAATTAGCAGTCAATTGGTGGATTTTTCTGGTTAGGTTGTGCATTGTAATTATATTATCTCATCACAGAAACAGTACATACATTTTAGAGCTAGTTCAAAATCTCTCTTAGTGTCAAAAACAAGAACCTGAGTATGGTACAAGCCCTATACGTTTTGAAAAAATGTTAAAAGCATGTGAAACAAATGTTACTAGTTCCGACGATAGGAGCTTCAAGCTCCCACAATTTGTAACTGCAACCTGGTGTAAGACACTCTATGATGTGTGATGTAATGTTTGGTCTTGCACATCAAGTTTCTGTTCCTCTTGATTTCATGCAGGAACAGCTGGCCTGTGAAAGAAGTAGAGGTTAACGGACCTAGAATTCTCATTGGAAAAGGTGAGCACATGTTATCTTTAGCACTATGGTAAGAAAGCACTTAAGAATATGGACTTTAAGGATTTCACGGACATTGCATTCAGTTCTAGGATTCCTCAATACCTGGGGACCTACACTCACTGACACCAAAATGAGATCCAATAAGACCCTGCAGAGCTGCAGTTTTGTTGATTACACACATACTCACACCAAGATAAGATCCCAATGAGGTCTCACAGAACCTCAGCCTCATAGATCACACATACAGTGACATAAAGATGTGATCTTAATGAATTTACCACAGATTCAAGGATCACACGTACACTGACCCCAAGATGAGATCCCAATGAGATCTCATGGAACTGTAAATTCATGGATTACACATGCACTGACACCAAGATGAGATCCCAATGAGATCTCACGGAACTGCAGGTTCATGGATTACACATGCACTGACACCAAGATGAGATCCCAATGAGATCTCACGGAACTGCAGGTTCATGGATTACACATGCACTGACACCAAGATGAGATCCCAATGAGATCTCACGGAACTGCAGGTTCATGGATTACACATGCACTGAGACCAAGATGAGATCCCAGTGAGATCTCACGGAACTGGAGGTTCATGGATTACACATGCACTGAGACCAAGATGAGATCACAGTGAGATCTCACGAACAGCAGGTTCATGGATTACACATGCACTGAGACCAAGATGAGATCCCAGTGAGATCTCACGGAACTGGAGGTTCATGGATTACACGGGCACTGGCACCAAGATGAGATCCTAATAAGTACTCACGGAATTGCAGGTTCATGATAAGATCCCAAATGAGATCTCCCAAAACTGCAGCTTCATTGACATTGACATCAAGTGAAGCTCCTCTAGTGCTACCGAACCGAGAGCCTCAGTGACAGTGACATGCTGAACTCTCCCTTCCTCCCCAACATATTGTAGTCAATAGGGGTAAGATTTTGTCATGGTTCACATATTCAATATAGTGACAACATCACAGGAAATCGGTATCATATGATGTTTGACCTTACAATGGCATTCCAGGAAATGACCTAAAACAACATGAGACCCAGATCAAACTGTAGTAAATAGTTCAAAAATACATTTGTTAAGGCAGCAAATTGAGCTAATGTTCCCAGTGTATGAAAGTGTGACGGTGTCAGTTGCGCTCACTGTTATGCACCATGTATGTTTTGTTTATACCTGCAATAAAACTCAACAAAATTGTTTATCATAGAAAAGTGGGACGGTGTAAACTACACATAAGTTGAATTCAACTAAACATAGGGCCTGATTCAGATATTAGTGGATGGGTTACTCCGTCACAACGGTGACGGACATCCCGTCAGCTGAAGTTTAAATCCCCTAGGAGGCAATGGGATTTATATTTTGGCAGATAGGTTATCCGTCATCATTATGACAGAGTAGCGCATCCTCCACTATCTAAATCAAGCCTTTAGTCTGCAACACCCAGAATCCACTGACTTTGGCAGCCGAAATCAATGTTTCTGCCACATGGAGTCACCTGATGATCCTACCCTTTGAGAGCCCTCCACAGTGAACAACCCCCACCAAAGTGGAACAGGGAGTTATTATACTGATTTTGAAGTAGTGTTTTAAAATGCACAGTTAACTAATAACAGTCTTTCCCACTGACCTCAAAAATAATGTTGGAGACCTCCAGGGAAAATGACTATTAACCTCTGAGTACTCACTCATTCCAGTTGCCCGAAGTTCTTACTTTTTCTATTCCCCTTTTAGAGACAGAATCATGGGTCTCTCGCGCAATGACTTCAGTCAGAGCTATCCCTTTACTGGAGCCTCGTGCTCACTAATATCAAACCTGGCTCTCCCTTTAATAGATCGTTTGGGTTCCAAGCTCACTGACCGAGCTTTCCACCGTACTGTGGTCTCAAGCGTCCAATGTTCCCTGAAATCAATCTGAGCTCTTCCTGTCCTACACCTCATGGTTTACATTCACTGACATCACAATGACCATTTTTGGTAATCATACTAGGAAGCCAGTGGTTACATCAGGACCTTGGTCCAGTGATTTTTTTGTGCTCCAATCTTTACCTCAAACTTCTGATCTCAGAAAATATTTCTTCTGTTCTAGAAAACAGTGCTCATGTTACATTCCACCCCACCTGCGAAGACTGCCTGCTGATGAAGACTCAAACTAGCACGGTAGTGATCCTCAACATGTTCAGTAAGTGCAGTGGCGCGTGACCCATTCGCCTTATTAGTTGTTTTAATCCTTTTAAATCTCTTTACATATATATATCTATTATATGTGTGTGTGTGTTTAACCTAAGGCTTCACAGGTAATTTTTTAACTTTAACAAGCACATGTTTTCTTCTGGGTCATCTTGGCGGCACACCTTCCACGGTCTGGACAATTTTCGTTTTGCATTATTAACCACTTACGTGAAAATCACCTGATGCTCGACTGTGTAAATAACCAAAAAACTGAAAGATGGAAATGTTTAAAACAATCAGAAAGGCAAACAAAACATATGTAAATCTGGAGCCAACCTGAAAAAGGACAGTTTAGCCAGAACTGCTAGACACACCCTCTTTCGTGTTTCAGCTATTTGGATCTCATCAGACAAGTGCAGCTTCTGTCTCTGAGCCCAGTGAGATCGGCCCAAACTCTGACCATACTGCTCCACCAACTCTGTGATGACCACGTGCTATTCTTGAAATAAAAGGTTATTGCACTTTTCCATAAGACCTCTGAAGCCATGACATCTCCACCACGCTCAGCCACCTCATCACTCCATGCCCTTTCCACCACACTCAGCCACCTCATTGCTCCATGCCCTCTCCACCACACTCAGTCAAGCCAACTCTCTATGCCCCCTCCACCACACTCAGCCACCTCTTCGCTCCATACCTTCTTCACCACACTCAGCCACCTCATCGCTCCATGCCCTCTCCACCACACTCAGCCACCTCATTGCTCCATGCCCTCTCCATCACACTCAGCCACCTCATTGCTCCATGCCCTCTCCACCACACTCAGCCACCTTATTGCTCCATGCCCAGCTCCATGCACCTCTCAATCTGCCAAGAAGAAAGCAGCTATCACAGTGCACATGTCAGCAAGCAAACATCACTTCAAGAGAAGAAAAACTAATTTGAGCCCAATTTGGGAAAAGATGGACATAAAAACAAAAAAAAAGTAAAGCAGGAGCCCATGCAGAAACACAATGAAATTCAGGCTTGTTGTAAACTGCTGGTGGGACTCACACAACAACAACCCCTGAAACGTAATAACTAGGACGCTATCTTGGAATCTGTTACTCTACTCCAAGTAAGACTTGCCCAATCTTTCAAAAAGTATCCCTTGCCTGCTTTGTTGCTTACTGATGGGTGAGAATTACTTTATACAGGGATAGAGTTTTGCAGGTTTTAAGAAAAGTTTCAAGACTATTTTGCAAATTTTGTGCCACATGAGGACTATTCAAGCAGTGAATGTGACCACCATGCACTGCCCACTTTTGTTTTGTGCAGTTAGCCGCTGCCCATGACACCACCATATTTCAGAAGGACTTAATTAAATGTGTCTAATGGTATTAAGTTGCCACAAGGGGAGTTTCATAATCTAAGGAGGCTGTTGTATTATGATGTTAATGCATCGGCCATCTTAGATAAGAGGATTCCCTAAATAATCAAGGCCCTCATTACAACCCTGGTGGTCCAAGACCGCCAGGGCTGTTTTGGCTGAAGCACCGCCAACAGGCTGGCGGTGCTTCAGAGGGGATTACGACCGCGGCGGTAGCCGCCAAGGCAGCGCTGCTTGCAGTGCTGCCCAGGGAATTACGAGTCCCCGACCGCCAGCCTTTTCCTGGCGGTTTGAACCGCCAGGAAAAGGCTGGCGGTACGGGGAGTCACGGGGCCCCCTGACAGGGCCCCATGCAGCTTTTCACTGTCTGCTATGCCGGCTCCATTTGGAGCCAGCTCCTATGTTGCGGCCCAGCGGGGATCTCATAATGTCCGCGGCGGGGGTGCGGCCACATTGGCCCGCCAAGGTCATAATGAGGGCCCAAATGTGGTTCGCTAGGCAAGACGTCCGGCCAGTATGGCAGAGAGCAAGCTGTGGCAAAATGCCACTGGAGCAAGAGACCTAGAACTGTTGCAAGCCACGCACTGCATGCCAGGCACACAGCCTCATGGGCAAGAGGGTGTACGAAGGACTCTGCGAACAAGCAATGGCTAACATGGTGTTGTGGATATCGGAGATAAATTACTTTAGCATGAACACATAAACACGCAAGAAGTTCCATGAACTGTACAAAAATATCAATAACAAGGCAAACAATTCATTGCCTGAAGTTGTCAACTGAAGCCAGTGATTGAAGGTGTCTGACCCAAAGTCTTTTTTTGTATATTGTTTGTTGTATATAGCAGTTCCCACCCTGGCTATTACGAGGAAGGGAAACCCTAGTGTTGGGAATGTAAGAGCCAGAACAAAATACTATCAACTGTATGTGAGCTAAAGACACAATTGGGAACCAGCTCTGCATGAGTCACAGACAGACACTGGTAGTAAGCACTAGCTCTACATCAGAAGTAGTTACATGGGGCCTCAAGTCAGGAACAAAGCACATCATGCCTGCAACCGTTACATGGTCAGGCAGGCACAACGCATCTGCAGGAACAAATAAAACAAGCATTTGCAATGCAGTAGGTCTTGCATTTGCTTGAGTTACAGCTACTGGTGTTGTAAAAGCATAACTGGATTTTTCTTGCTACATAAGTTGGTCAACCCTGCTGCATAATTTGGACTCTAGCACATAATTCCAGTAGCCCTGCATATAACCACATCACTTCCATTTACTTTCTTCCTCTTTCTGCAGCAAAAGATGAAAATATTGCCATTATTTATTATATTTATTTAAATTAATATTTTGGGGTCCCTTGCAACCTAGTGTGGGGACCCAGAGATAAACTAAACAGAAAGAGCACGTTGTGCTGAATGTTTTGATGATGGTCCCATTGTCCTAGGACCACCACACAGTGGATTATGGGCAAAACTGTTTTGTCAAAGGAATGCCAAAAATGTTTTGTAAAAGGAATATCCCGCAAAGCATTATGGGGCAAGTTTCAGCAAATATTGTAGTATCTTGACTGTATTGCTCAGAACAGCCCCTAGAAGGCACCACAATAAAAATAGTATTTGTAAGAAACATGGTCATGTAACCATATAGTCAGTCCCTAGAGAGCATAACCACGTGAAAACTGAATGGCAGATCGTAATGCAGTGTAACCATATATTTAGTCCCTAGAGGGCGTAGTGCTTTACACATTTTCAGGCCTAGTACAATAATATGACAAACAAGGCCCTTAAAAACACAAACTCCTTCCAGCCATGAAACAAAAGTTTCAGCCATGAGAGAGCTTAAAAAGACACTGAATGGTCGGAGGGGTTATATTTTTGCCCCTTACCCCCAACTTAGTGTTGGTACCCAGATATAAGCTAGACAGAAAGAGTGTGTCGTGCTTAATAGTTTGGTGGTGGTCCCATTATCGTAGTACCACCACAGGCTGAGTTATGGGCAAACATGTTTTGTAAATGAAATACCCCGCAAGGTATTATAGGGCGAATTTCCTGAGTGCAGTGAATATTGTAGTATCGGGTCTCCCACTGTGCTGGGAGAGCTGCATTGATAATTTCTGTGCGTTTTCCTGTTTAAAATGCGCCAGTTTGTATATTTTTCAACTGCTACAATTGCACGTAAGTGGTACTCATGAAATCGCTCCTCCGATCGAGTTTGCGCTATAAGAAACTTAAAATAAATAACAAAGTACCCCCCCACCCCAGCTTGCAGTCTTTGGGCGCAGACACCTCAAAGAAACAGCGGCATGCCCAGAAACAAGGAAGAAACAAAGTACAGGGATGGATTGCGAAGTGGAGGGGCAAAAGAAATAGTAGTGCGCAGACAATAATGTATGACCGATCGTGGAATAATCCATGTAACGGGTCAGACTCCAAGGCGATAACAAAACAGCCTCAAGGCAGGACAAACATAAAGCATTTACCTACGAAATCAAAGGAATTTTGAAAGGCAGACCAAGGAACAAATCAAAGTGATGGGTGTGGAGAAAGCTCACAGAAGTAGATTGCATGTCGAAAGACAGCGCATGCATGCTGCCTAGACTCAACCTAAAAATAAATGAAAGCACAAATATTGGTTTCCCTTTGTCAAAGGAGAGGCAACGTGATTCTGGATCATGGGCATCTGCCTTACTGTGACTGCATGTACCACTGTCATGCAGAGAAAGTCAGTTTCTAAGAAGGCTCAGTATAAAGACTGGATGCAGTAATGAGGGGGACACAGAGTTAACTACTTGACCTGAATTTTCACAAGGCAACGATTGAATTGAGGAGGTGTGACAGCCCCTTACAAGCAAACCAGATTAGGAAGAGAATGTCATCACTTATTAATATTTTGATAGCACTGTTAGAGAGGCGAATAATTTGAGAAACCAGAGGGTCTTGGAAGACAGAGGAAAACAGAAATCCCCTTTCCTGCAGAAAACTTTTACCTATGCCACAAAAAATATTGCAGGACCCAAAGGCCCAGATTTATGGTGGCCTAGCGCCATTCCAACACCACATTAGCCTCATTTTGTTTACGCTAATGTGGCATTGGAAGGGCAAAAACGTTGCGCGATACTTATAAAGTTGCGCAATGCTTGCATTGTGCCACTTTGTAACCCCTTGCGCCACATTATGCCTGTGCCAGGCATAATATATGCAAGGGGGCGTTCTGGCACTTGGGGGGCTGTAAAAATGGCACAAAGGAATCTTTTTTTAAGGCGTTAAAAAGAGGCTCCCATTGGTTACTATGGGCCTCTGGGTGCTTTGCAGGATTAGCATCATCATTTTTTACGCTAATCCTGCAAAGTACCAGACTAGCGCCAAAAATTATGACGCCAGTCCCCCTGACTACCGTCATGGTGCGCCGTATTTTAAATATGGCGCACACATGGTGGCATTAGGGGAGCACTAAGGGGTGCAAGAAAAGTTGTGCTGCATTAGGTGCAGCACCACTTTTCATACCTTTGTCCCTAAGTGACTTATGTTCAATTGCGGATTTTTCAATCCTGGGATTTTTTTGTGGCTATTTGAAATAGAGTTCACAGTTGAGAACACCGCTTGTGTCAGCCCCGCTAGTACATTATACAGCACAACAGAGAAGCTGCACTGGCTGCTGGAAAGGATGACCCAATTTTTTTCTTTGCCTGAAGAGCGAAGCCATGTACTTTTCTGTGTATATTTATTTCACTCTGCAGCGGAACGCTGAAGCTGTAAACCAAAACAGGAAAATAAAGTCTCACCTATGCAAGAGCTATGCGCTTTGGCAATGTGTTTTGCGATGTTGTACACCAGTGTGGCTCCTGTTCAGCATGGCTAAAACTTAGTGGCATGAAGTGTCAGTGTGGAGTGGGGGGAGTAGAGTGGATTTGTTTGAATGTCTGAGTGGAGTAAGAGGATTACAGTGTCATAGAGTTGAGTAGAGGGGAGTAGGGTTCAGTGGCAAACAGTGTCTTAGAGTGGAATGGAGTGGGGTGGAATAGGGTGGAGTGGGTTGGAGTGGATTGAGTTAATGGGATGGATGGGATTGGAGTAGAATCAGGTGGATTGGATTGGAGTAGAATGGGGTGGATTGAGTGGCGTGGGATGGATTTGATTGGATTGGGGAGGATTGAAATGGGCAGAGGTGGACGGGATCATGGTGGATTTGAGTTGGGTGGATTAGCTTGGAGTGGGTGGTTTGGTTTGGAGTGATAGGGGTGGATTGGATAGGAGTGGGGTGGTGTGGATTACACTGGACTGGGGTGGTGTGGATTCGATTGGACTGGGGTGGTGTGGATTAGATTGGACTGTAGTGGGATAAATTAGACTGGACTGGAGTGGGGTGGATTAGATTGGACTGAAGTTGGGTGGATTAAATTAGATTGGACTAGAGTGGGGAGGATTAGATTGGACTAGGGTCGATTATATTGGACTGGAGTAGGGTGGATTGGACTAGAGTGGGTGGCTTGGATTGTGGTGGGTTGATGGATTGCAGTAGGGTGGACTGAACTAGAATGGGGTGGGGTGGGGTGGATTGGCTTGGGATACAGTGTGTGGACTGGAGTAGAGTGGTGGATTAGAATGAGTGGTTGGATTGGGGTGGGGTAGATTGGATAAGGGTGGAGTGGATTGGATTGGGGTGGCGTGTGTTGGGTAGGAATGTGATGGATTGGATTGGAGTGGATTGCATGGAGGTGGGGTGAATTGGAGTGTGTTGGGTGGATGGATTGGATTGGGGTGGGATGGGATGGACTGAACTGGACTGGGGTGGGTTGGACTGGGGTGAATTATAGTGAGGTGGAGTGCATTGTGTCTGAGGGGTGGATTGGAGTGAGGTAGTCTGGATGAAGTGGATTGGAGTGTGGTGGACTGAACTGGCATGGAGTGGGGTGGACTGGAGTGGGGTGGTTTGGGGTGGATTGGATTGGGGTAGGGTATGGTGGATTGGACTGAGATGGATTGATGGATTGGACTGGGGTGGATTGCATTGAGATGAGGTGGATTGGATTGGCATGGAGTGAATTGGGCTGGAGTGGGGTGAACTGGAGTGGGTGGGGTGGACTGGAGTGGGTGAGGTAGATTGGATTGAGTGGGGTGAATTGGGGTGTGATGGAGTGGGGTGGAGTGGGGTGATTAAAGCTTTATTTTCAATAATTTATTGTGTTCTGTCTTACCCTGATGTTTAATTCATCTGTTTACTTTTCTTTCCAGCCAGGTCTGGTAAATTGACAGACTCTGAGATAAAGAAATTCAAACATAACGCCCATTGTGTGAATCTCTCCAATGTCCTTGTGTATAAGAGTGCCACACCACATAAGGAGAAGGGTAAGGAAGTTATTAATACCTTAATGTATTACCTTATATTCATCTGAACACAGAAGTATGTAGTGACACACAGAGGTCGACTATAAGCTGACACAATTGTCACCAGAGTTGAGAACCAGAAAATGAACATAGCATGAAAAAGCCTAAAGACTGTACACACATTGTTATTGTTATATAAGAGCCAGAGCTTGCTGGAGAAGGAGGCCTGTCTGTGGATAAGGTGCTTTGTACTGACCGACATACTAAAGGTTTGGTTGACCTTCTGCCCAAAGTCATCCAAAACATTTAGTGGTAACAAGAAGAAGATAACAAGGAAATACACACTCCACCAAATAATCAATGCAGGTGCTCATAGGTGTAAGGGTTTGTTTCAAAGAGACGCTAATATATCCTAGTGGTACTGTAGTCAGCATCTCTGGTTACTGTTTTGTTTATTACTGGTGTCCCAGGTGAAACAGTACTGCTGCATCCCAGTTAGGCAACTACGATTCTGTTTGTATACTTGAGTGTCCAGGGAGAGGTGGGTGAGGCAGTGGAGGCTTGCGCCAGGACAGGGTAGTAGGTTTGGGACACAGGTGTCATTTAACCCAATATTACCTTGAAATATGTTCAATGTGCAGCAAAAACTAACAAGTCTTTGTGTACGTAAGTGTATGACTGTGGGCTCCCAAAAAGAAAGCTGAACACCTAATACTATAATTCTGTTAAAATGTGCATCTGTAAGCAACTTTACTACATGAAAAAGGCATCACATAGACACAGTTGATCTCAGATTCTCTAGGATTTGGCTGCTTTCTACAAACTCATGTTCCATTGCTATGGACTGAGGAGTGTAATGACTTTAAGGACTATGATTACTCTATCATTTTCTCATTCTTTTGCAGCCATGTATTAAAAAAAGGGTAGCCTAGTGAGCTTGATGTAAGGCAGCTGCACCCACACTGAACCCACCACAAAACAGTAAACTGGGAACTTAACCAAAATGGAAAGGGTATTGCTGGCTTGATCTGGGAAAATTGAATTGTACAGCATCTCTAGTAATAGTGATGCACTGTACATCAGGGCCTCAAGGCTGTGGAAAGACTTTAACAAGACCTTAATAGATGGACACAGTCCAGGCAACAGTAATTGCACCTATAGCCCCAAAGTCAGCTATGGATTTTGTGTTCTGCACCCAAGGCTGTCAGAATCTTTAAGAACTCCTATCTCCTTTATCCTTGGCATTTGACATAGCGCAAACGATTCACACTCAAAGATGTATTTCAGCGTTAACAACCAGCAAACGGCAAGTGCAGGTAGACCAGTTAAAACATCCATGTTTTAAAAATGTTTTTAAATGTTAGAAGGTCCCGGCACATCTGGATTTGCAAAGGAAGCTTGTTCCAGTACAATGGGCTAAGAAATTAAAAACATCTGCCACCAAATCTGGAGGTGCTGATCCCTGAGCCACAAGGACTTCTACAGGCCTAAGAGTACCCATGTGACTGGCTGCCACCTGGGGGAGGGGGCAGGGTAATACAGAACAGCCTAATTATACAGGCCTGGACCTGCAAACGGTGATAACTTGGTTTGCAAGTCATACAATGATTATGCCAATGTTTACCACAATACACCCCAGGAAGCCCATGGTGGAAGAGAAGAATGTTTAGAGTTTTCTATATGCTAGAACTGGATAATAAATAACCCACAAAGTTAAATGTGTGTTTTGTGGTGTTCTTGAGGTCACACTCCCTTTCCACCACCAGTGTTGCTAGACAGATGAACATATGTCAAGCCATGGGGTCAGTGCAGACTCACAACCCAGTGCGGGCCTTTGACGTCCCACTCTTACTCAGACTTATCACTTCAGACAAAACTGCTACTCTTCCATAAAACATGACTTAAATATTCTAGTACTCCCCCATATTTTCAGCACAATTATGCTTCAGAAATGGATAACTGGCATTTTTAGTGATAGTCAGTACTTACTGTTAGATGAATCTTCACAATAAATCTGCCTTCCTGCGAAAGATGGAGTTATAGATAATCTTCGACTCTTTTTAGTAGCATCAGTCTCAGTTTTCATTTTATTCTCCCTTTGCTTACCCATCTGGTCCAAAGACAAATTTCATAAAGAAATAGTGTTTTAGATACTTGGACTTTATTAGGGTCAAGATGCAGTATAATCCTGATGTGTTGGATGCAATCACAGTTGATAACATATTTAATAAGGATTTTGTCTTAACATACCTTAACAGTTCTATTTTTGGTTTGTACCTTATGTTTAACAATGTACCATTCTGGATTTAATCACCACAAATGCCCAATCCAAAATGATTTGGGGTATCCAATCCTACAAATAAGCCTAGTAATGCAGGTAATCATTATCATCAGATTAATGCATCATATCTTTCATTTTGTGAGAATTTGTCTAAGTAAACCAGCTTGAAGTAAATTCCTTGTACACATCAACAAATAACCTTAGAATTAAACAATTAAACAAATATTTCTCAATCGAGCAAGACTATCTTTGTGATGATGATGATGATTATTATTGTTATTATTATATCAATAAATCTAAAGATACTCTGTTGCCGTATTATGAAGCATACCCAAATCTGGCAGACCTGGTACATCTTCGTAGGATTCTGTGCATTACATGAAGGTGGATGTTCACACTCCTCATCAAAAGCTTAAACTTCTTCACTTCTTTTTGTAAATTGCCAAAGGGAAAAGATCCAATATATATACAAAATTACTGAGGGTTCCTGTCTATGCAAACAAAATTAGATACTCTAATGAAGAGATCTTTTCTATTAACAATTTAATATCCCGAGAAATTGTAATACCTAAAGGATTTAAATGTATGCCTTGTCCATTTTTGCTGTAGGCTGCAAATTGCTTCTTAAATTGAGGTAATGCAGGAACATATATCTGTACTTCCCTAGTAAATGACTTGAAATGTCCCAAAATTGAGGAACAAAAATACAATAAAACACAAGTTTTTTTCACATCTTTTTAGAACAAGAAACAGACTAATATTATCCACATTGGACAATGTTTCAAACTCCACCTCACCTTGGATAACACCCTTAAATTAGAATTCCATCTTATCCCTCTACTTAATTTTATTTCTGTGGACGATAAAGATCTGAAACCTTGAATTAAAATCCAAAGCAGTATATATTCTGGTTAAACGACATCCATAAGTAGATTTAGATTTCACATGTTGCAAATAATCCTAAAGGAGTTATTTAACACCAGCTATAGATGTGTGCTTAATCTGATTTAAGATAGTAATATGTTATGTTGTAATTCCAGTATGTCACACCATTGTAACCCATTTGGGAATAATGGATTAGCGTAGGCATAATTCTCTCCTGCCTCAGCGAAAAACTATTAAATGACAATGTAATATCTACATTTGAAAGAGTGAACTGACCTAAATTTGAATATAGCGTATGCTTTTTTAGTCAAGACTAACAGTGCATCAACTAGTTAGTGCAACAGCAACATGGTCAATGGTTCTCTCTTTCTTTGTTTTATTGTTGATGTATGCTCCCAAATGGGGAAATTGTATAAAAGTTAACTTGAAATCCTATACTGAATTTTGTCAGTCACCCACCCATTCGTCTTGGTGTAAATTATCATAAAACCTAAGCACAATCTGATACATTTCTAGAATATTTATTTCTCTGCAAGATTTTTTTACAATCCGTTCATTAGAGTGGTCTTTATTATTCATTCTGTTGTTTATGATTTATGTGTCACTCCATCTTTCCAAAAGGTTTTGGATCGCTTGTTTTGGCCAATGTCCTTGTAATACAACGGCACCCAATGTTACCTATTGGACAATGGCATACCTGCTCATCTGTACATATGCCTAGTTGTAATGACAGTAGGATATTGGGTTTCAGTCCCAATTCTAGGACTCCGAGTTTTACTGAAAGTCGGCTCAGATCTGCCTGAGCATGTGGAATCTGCTGTGTAATACAAGTGTGGGGTTAGTCGGAGTAGCCTTGTCGGTGTCTGGGGCCCTTCATTTTATTGAAAGTGGGTTTGGTTCTGACGTGCTGCCAATGTTTGCAGTCATTCGTGTTTAATAATGGTGTGGTTCTGGCTTCCTTCCACTCTCATTGGCGTCATCAGAGCTGTGTCTGTTAATAACATTGGGGAACCAGTGTGATATCCGCATCTAGGATGTTTTAATGGTTTAGATGACAGTATGGCCCTGACTTGCTATCAGTGTCTGTAGCCCTGCGTTTGAATGGGTTAAATCACAATGAGGTCCTCACCTGCTACCAGTGAATGCTACCCTTGTGAGGGGATACTCCTGCAGTGTGTGCCTACTTCAGAGGTAGTCCACAGGACTGATGCTTTCATAAGGAAAAGGGACATGTCCTGATGCTTCCGACTACTTTGATCAAATTACTGTTACAAACCCAAGAACCGCCTTTTTTCAGCATATGTGAGGAGCTCTTTTTAGCTGGGGACCATGAAAATCCTAACAATGGGCCAGATGTATCATCACGGCCCTTTGCAATTCGGAAATAGCGATTTTTAAGAAATCGGTATTTCCGACTCGCAAAGTGCCATGTATCACATTTGCGATTCGGTAATAGCGATTTCTTAAAAATAGCAAATGCTATTACCGAATCGCAAATTGCGATACCAGCCCCATTCGCAGCTATGGGCCTGTTGGCCCATATCTGCACATTTTTTGCATTTCCAAAATTGCGATTTCTGAACCAGAAATCGCAATTTTGGAAATTCAAAACCCCAGGGTGCTGGGGGGCTAAGGCCCCCTCTGCTGCACCCCAAAATATTTTTGGGGGACATGTAAGGTGCACACATGCCAAAAGGGCATGTGTGCTTTACATGTACAATTAAAAAATGCATTTTAAATGCATTTTAAAATTTTGCACATGGTTACCACCAAGTTCAACTTGGTGGTAATTCGCGATTCCTAAATGCCAAAATCGCATTTAGGAATTGCTTCATACATGTGCTAAGAAATCGCAAATAAGGAATCCTTATTTGCGATTTCTAATTTAGAGTCGCAATTTGCGACTCTCTAAACAGGGTTGCAATTTTAAGGAATCGCTATTTTAGCGATTCCTTAAAATTGCGTTCAGAATGTATTTCATACATTCTGAACTGGCATTTTGCATTCGCAAACGGGCATTCGCACCATTTGCGAATGCAAAATGCTTTCATACATCTGGCCCAATGTTCCTAGGAGTCACTTCTTATGCCACAGAGGCTAAATGGTTGTGTGTTAAACCCCATTAAGAGCTTCCCTCGTGCAATCTGACAATGACAATGTGATGCTACTCCCATGACTCTGCGTACCCTCACATTACCTGTAGCTTTATAAGACAATCCTGATCAAATTTTGCTGTGGCCCGCTAGGCTTGTCTGAATTCCTTTTCTTTAATTATTAGCAAAGTGTAAATATCTAGTAGAAAAATAGAATTCTCATAACTGTTGTTCTGAAATCTAGTTTCAGTAAGGCAATTCAACAACTATCCTCTATTATTGTCACACCTTCTGACTTGGATATCTTTTGTTCTTAGTACTTCATAGTTTAGTCCATGTAGCAATCACTAGTTGACATCCCCTCATATTCACCCATCATTCATTAGGAATCATCTCAGTCATGTCCATGTGCCAGGTTCATTTGGGTAACAATGGTTGTTCTTAATTGCTCGAAGAGTAATTCCTCCTTTCTGCTGTTCTCCAAACTCCTCTATTGTAAGCACTACTGAATGTACAGCACATAAAGGGATGGAAGATGTTAACATGTTTGTCCTCTATGATCTCTTCCCAGGTCATCAAAACCCTTGAAAAACTCCCCCCAAAAGAACCTTCTGATGAACATCATAAAGACTAATGGTCGTCAACATCAAAGTGTGTGGTGGGGGACCTATCCTATAAATAGCATATTGATAACTGGTGACTCTGATAATCAATGCTTTGTTTAAAAAGAGAAGAATTGATTCCATGTCCCACCACACTAATATGGAACAGCCCGATTGTGAGTAACATGGAAAGCTGAAGGGCATGCACCTTGCTGCTCTCATCAAATGGAACTGAATAAAGGATCCTTTTAAGCTTCTTCAGATGCTATTTTTTTAATCCATAATACTCCACTCTTACACCTAGGAAACCTGAATATCCAGATTTCCCAGAGTGTGTCTGAAGAAATGTGTAAGAATAAAGGTTTCAAATCCTTGAATGTTTTTTCCATCATTTTTAGACTTTGTTGCACCTGAGAGTAATCTGTTAGAGGGATGTTGAGTGTGGATCAGAATCACTGTGTGCTGGTTGGGATCCCTGAGTGGTATGGTGTGTATTTATTTAGGGACTTGCAGATTGAAGATTAAAGATATAAACTGGTTTGCTGGATCTATGTTTTGTGAATTTGGTCATGTGGTGTTTAGTATTTCCAATATAGCAGCTGCAGGCAAATAGGCTTTGGGGTAAACAAGGGGATATCTCTCTCCCTTGCCCTTTTCTATCTCTTTCTGTCCTTTCTACTGCTCTAATCTCCTCTCTTCACTCTCTTCCTCTGTTTTTCTGCTACTTGTAAGGAATAGACATGCTTGCCTATAGATCCGGTATGGTGTGCATCTTGTGTTGTTGTGAGTTCTGTTATCTACTACAGCCTTACTCTCAAATATTGTGCACTTCCATGTTTTGTAATGAAAGTGTTTCCATTTTGTAATTTTATGTTTTGCTTGGACACTTATCTCTGTATTCTGTGTCTTTTAATAGTGCTGTTGTGTTAAGCAAGGAGACATGTTTGTCTTCTGTTATAAATCGGAATGCTTTTTATCTTTGGTTGCTGCATGTTCTCTTAAAGATGAAAATGTCTACTGTTATTGGGTTTCTGCTAAGGAACACCATCTCGTCTATATTATGCGTATGTGTTTTATTTTAACAATTAAAATGCATTCCATCTTATTGTAGTGCTTGTTCTGTTGAGAATCAAAATTTGTTCTGTCTTTTCCTTCTGTGTATTCTACTGCTGATGGAGATGTTGTCTGTTGTACATAAGTGTGCTTGAACTTGAAAGTGTTCTGCTAAGGACAGTGATGGGCTTAATCCTGTGTTTTGGATCTCCTTTTAATTGTATTTGTTCTACTAAGGTTGGAGTTGTGTATATCTTTCGCTTGAGTGAGATATGTTAAGGACAGTGATTTTCTGCCTTCTGCTTTTTGGGTGTCCTTTTACGGATGTCCGTGTTCTGTATCTTGTATGTGTTCTACTAAGGATGGAGATATATTGTACCATGTGCTTAAGTGTGCTTGAGGGTGTTCTGTTCAGGACAGTGCATCCTGCTTTTTGGGTGTCCTTTTTAAGGATGTCTATGTGTTGTATCTTGTGCTGGGGCATGTTGTGCTAAACAGGATATACTACACATTGGTTTTGGATTTTTCTGCCAAGGATGGAGAGATGTTGTATATTTTGTTTGTGCGTGTTCTGATTTCTTATTCGTGTCTTTCTGGGAAGGCTGGATTATGATCCCTCACCTATCAGGTCCAATGAACTATAGTTCACACCATCAGCATCAAAGGAAGGTAATGGATCTGGGAGTGATTGTCAATTCTAACCACTCTCTGATCCCTCAAGTCAGGCAATCCACTAGAAAGAAGTGCCTTCTCCTCAATGCAAGTACTCATCTTCCTCACCACGTTTATCCCCAGAAAGCAGTCTATTCTCACGCGTTATGTCACTTGTATACTATGCAAATGGTGGGTATCCAGGAGTATGTCTCTCCTGCTAAGAGCTCTACATTTACAGCACTCTGCATCGTCTACTGAACCATTTGCAACAAACTACTTTTGTTCATCCAAGGTGATTCCATTGGTGCTCATGATGCAAAGAACACCACTGTACGCTAGAATCTTATATATTCACCCCTCCTGTAGAAAGAAGTACAGTGGTGGAACCTATCCCACTGTATATATGGGAACGTGATGGAGCTCACTCTCAGCAGACATCAGAAACATTCCAGACATCTGAAATTCAAGCATGGTGGCTGTTCCTCTCTGTTGTTAAGCATCTTCAAGCATCTCCAATCAGTTCTGGTAGTCACATTAGGTCAGTTCAGAGAACCAACTGAATCAACAACAATGCAATAAGACAATAAGCAGGACATTTGCAAATTGTTGGCAGATGCCCTGTTAGTGTGCAATACTAAATGAGTCTCTGTGTCAATATTTGAAATTGCTTACCACCCCTAACATATTGCTCTATCATGTCAAGCTGGTGCAGGTCGACCTCACTTGGACGTTACCAGCTACCGGCAGTACCATGAGAGGGCCTAATGAGCTCTTCAGAGATCTTTCCGATTATTTGCTCCTTGAATTTCCAGAAAAAGTTTGGTCTCATTGAACTTTATTGTAATTGTACATTATGTAAGGTGGGCTGTACCAAGGGTTTATAAGATATTTTGTTCTTTTAGGGTTTTCTCTTAAAGGGATGTCACACTTTATGCATATCTCAAGGGCTTCAAAAAGGTGTTCAAAAAGCATTACATATCTCCAGTCACTTTCCTATGAGTCCCACGCAGTTGTTATCCACTGATACTGTTCATAATCCCAGAGGGAAAAAAAAGCCAATCATTAAGACATCCTTTCTCACTCCCTCTTCAAGCTCCTGGTACTCATCTCATGCATGGAGAGAGAGAGGCACTGCCAGTCACCAAGACACCCTGCTTGCTGTTCTTTCCTCCCTGTCTAGTTTTAGGTTTGGGTCTATATAGGGTTGTAAGTTGGCGTGTATAATTTCTTGTCCTGCCTCTTCTCCCCTTTATTGGCCACCAGATTCTTCTACTGAGGGCCAAGATAGACTTTCAGAACCACCCCCTCTAAGTATTTGATCTGCCTCCTTACGAATGGAAGAAGCTGACAGGGTGGAACTTCTGGAGTCTGCAACAGGTAAGGGGGCGTGTGTCCAATATTTCACCTGAGACAGCCCCACTTGTATTAGGTATGCAGATAAGGGCTGGAACCCTTCCATCTAAAGTCAGATGCTGCCTCTACCAGAGGAGTCTGTGACATCTGCAGTGCATCTTTATCACCAGAGACCGGCATTAAGCAGTAAAATCCCATCAGTTTTCTTTTAGTGATGACAGGATTTAATTCCTCAGGTCACTACAGCCATATGAGCAGTGATATGCCAGAGAACCTCTAACCTGCTTAGGGTAGGTACCACCAAAAGCATCAAGAGGGAATGTTACTGACTCCGTCTCGCGAATACTTGA
The DNA here is from genome assembly GCF_031143425.1 of Pleurodeles waltl. Taxonomy (NCBI): domain Eukaryota; kingdom Metazoa; phylum Chordata; class Amphibia; order Caudata; family Salamandridae; genus Pleurodeles; species Pleurodeles waltl. Next base: position 40,586,722 of record NC_090445.1, read on the forward strand.
ACTTCATTTCATAGCTATTACCCTCACTTTACAACTTCATAATATTTTGGTTTCTTGCTAGTACATTTAAAATCTATTTTGCAACTTTGATCTTGACTTATAAATGACTTGTCAACTGACTTTGAATGTACAAATTGATATGTATTGTATTTTCTATAGTGTAAACCTATCTGGGAAGCGATGCTTTGAAAGGGGAGCATATAGTTGTGTAAGAGGAAGTGGTTCTCGCTGCATAGAGCACAAGTACTCAGGGATCTGGAGAGGGTCTAGGGAGGCTCCTTGAAGAGATGCTCTTTCAGCTTCTTTTAGAGAGAAATGAGAAATGTAGAGGAAGAAATGAGAAGGAAGAAAAAGTAGACAAAGAAAAATAGCAACAAGAAAGAAAAAGAAATGAGGAAAAGGAATAAAGTAAGAAAGACAAAACCCTATGACAGAAGTCAAGCAGGGGTCTCTAATCCTTTCCATAGTGAGAGCTTTTTTTGATCATTGAAAAAGTTCCTGAGCCACTGCCCAACAAAACGATTCCAAAAGGATACACAACTTAAAACACAGTGACTTGAGTACTATGAGTGCTTCTGTCCTTATTTGGTATTTTATTATTAATTTATAAGGGATGCGTAAGAGGTTCGATAGACCTTTTGACTACGATTACAGTGATTTCACCATAAATCTTCAACCCAAACAATTATGTGACCATAATCAATAAACAACCTCAAATATTATTTGGAGTTAGTAATCTTCACACACCATGACCCATTAGGTCACGAATAACCACACCTTTATGTAAAATTAGAATGTTAATTTCCTTATGTTAACAATGCTAATGTCATGTAAATTAGTCTCAAAATCAGATGGTAAACATACATAAACAACACCGGTTGACCTAATGTTCTAAAGAATTTCAATTTAGCTGAAGCATTGATAACCAAGCATTCGAGAGTCACAGTACAGATCAATAACAAGAATAACTGCACAATAGAAATAGCATACATCTAGATTCAGCAAATGAACAACATTAACCCTTTTAGCAATAATTTGTAAACATTTTCTGGGTCTCCCTAACTAACCTTCAAATTAGAATAGCATATTTGGGCTTCATGCAAAACATGTTTAGTCAAAGTTAATTTGGAAAAACTTCTAGCTAAGGCTCTATCAAAATAGCGGTTGGTACCTAGAAACAAAGACCAACCTTGCAACAAAAACAATAGCATCTGTTATACCTCTACTTATATGGATCAGCAATCTGCGATTATCTTCATCAGTTGGACATCAATTCAGTCAGCTTCAGCAATGGGCAGTGGAAGGGAATGGTTCAGACACAGGGACTCTAAACTATCTGAACCATTTAAGAAGCAATGTCTAAGGAGTAAGCATTCACCATCAGAAGTTTAAGCAATAAAGTTAAAGATAGAAATAAATCATCAGCAACTGTTCAGCTCCTCAGACAGAATAGAATGAGCTTCTCCTCCACCTGTGCAGAAGGGGCTAAGTTAGAATCACCTAAAGAACTTCCCTTGTTGCCCTTGGTCAGAGAATTATACATTTACAATTAGTCCAATAAAGATCAAACTTCAAATCTAAGATATAACTAAACTGTCTTTCACATGTTGACAATTACCTCCTCTTCTCCTGTTGCCATCACCCGACCTAGTTACCTTTTTGTATCCATCCGTGCTCCAGTCAGTGCATCCATTATTAGCTCGAGGGAACATCGCTGTCTCACGCATCAAACTATACAAAATAGCACTTTCTACAACAAGACATTCTAGCAGGCAGTTCTCATGAGAAAGTTAAAGACATCTACTAACTTTTGGTCAACACAGTATGAACAATACATGAATTGATTTCTCTAGGCATACATTCCCACAATTTTACTAAACAGTGCAGCTTAATATGAGGCTGTGCAGACTATGCCTAAACCTCGCTAATTTAAGGCCTATCATTTATGAAGCAAATACATAATGTAAATTCATTAATATAACACACGACTACAATTTCAGAATGAAAGCACTTCAATGAATACTATTATTCATTTAATAAAGACACTTTGTACTTATGGGTGGCCACTCAAGTGGGAACATTTTCCAAGTTGCACATTATTTTCTATGTGAGTTAAATTTGATGCAAATTCTTAATCCAAAATACATAAAAATCATTAGTAATAAATTCAGCTTTCACAATCCCTCCTCTGATTACTAAATGTGTCATCACACTTTACACCATTCCATACAAATTTTTGCTCACCTAAAATTTGTTGTCCCTGTAACTTTATTTCTTCTTTCCCTTTTCAAATTTTCTCTAAATAATCTTTCCATTTTAATTTCTTCCCTCCTCTGATAATTTTTCATCTTTCTCATTTTAATCACATGATACATTTGATAAATTCCATGTGTTCTAGTTATACAAGTCACAATAATCAATATTCTCTGTATTTTTTCAATATTATCCCTTTCCCTAGGTTGCCAAGCCATTTTCCCACAAAAGCAAAACCTTTGCCAACATTTTCCCAAACTCCTGGTTCTTTCAGCTCTTTCGAGTCAGCACTATCATTAGTCAAATTGTTAACAAGGTTTCTAAATTCTTTACTATTGTTAGGTATATATGAGCAACAATGTTGCGTGTTAAGCATTTTACAAACTCCGCCTCCTTTGCTAAAAGGATGTATAGTGCAAGGCGGTTCTGACGAGTCATAGATCTTACCGCAGCCATTTCTGTATCTATTAGGATCATGGCTCCTGAAAAATTTGTCATCATGTTATCCGCAATAGTAGACAACTTTTGAATTTTCAAAGAATTCAGAATAACTCCCACTGAAGGAATTATTGCTCCAAATATGTCTCCAACCATGCCAGAATAAAATTCTAACTTTTGTCTAACATGATGTACTTTAGGTATTTTATTCAGGTTCTCAAGTTGATAAATCTTTGGGAAAACTATCCCACAAGTAACAGATCCCATACCATCCTCTAGGAAGACAGTAATAAGCATTTGGTCCATAGACGTAATAAACTCCTGGAATTGCTGGATCTTGTCCATTTAACATGAACGTCCATTTACTCTAAAACAAAAACACATGTCTACATTCACACGTTCCCACAAACAATGTATCAGTTCTAGATTTAGGCCTATATACATAGACAAAGCTTTCCTACATGTTGTGCATCTAAAGCTAATTTCCCTTGTCTCTTTATGTCACTAAATGCATGATGATTTCTAAAAGTTCTTTTCTCTAAGCCCTTCTCTAACTTTTCCTTTAATGCCTTTCTTCTGTCATCTCTCTGATCTTAGAAACTCTTTTCTATAGGTGTAAGCAAGCATGTGAGATTGTTTTGGTGCGCATAAGGCGTGCCAAATGTTAATATAGGTTCAAAGAATCCTCTCACTAACTCTATGGTGTTTTCTTTAGCTACTCTAATCAGGTACTTAATTATAGGAAAAAACAAAAATACTACATTGTGGTTTGAGAAAAACTACTGAGTGTACTCCTAGTTATAAAATCTTGTTAGTAAAAGACTACAACTTATTCCATAAGTAAGGGGCAAACTATGGTAAGTAACTCCTTCCGCCACCGATGAAGGAATCTGCGTACATACATAACAATCCCTCGCATCCATCGTCTCAACATACTCATGCAATAAGCGATAGAAAACATTAGAAGAAAGTCCTCCTTGGTTACTGTCTATGTGCAAATATTTCTCATCTATCCCAAACCTATCTACTTCTGTGAGTGCAATAGATGTCTCTAAAGCCGAGGTATGGTTGGCCACAATCTTATCAAGAAGAGTCATACTCACAATCAACACCAGACACAATATCATGCATACAATCACCAAAGCAATACCCATGTATGTACAGCACCTATTCTTCCAAACATGTTCGTTATGGTTACTCATCATCTGTAAAGAATCAGAAAGTAGAAGAGAAAAATGATAACTATGCATCAAAAATCAAAAACAAAAATCTCCAATCTTCTTTAGCAGTTATTTACAGCTTTCAATCTTTCTTCCAGGACCTTTGTCAGAAATAGGTAGCTTGTCAAAATCGGGTTAGCAGCTTGTCAATTCAGGTTATTTAAAGTATCTTTTGGTATCTTTCAACAGTCCCTTTTGCACTTTTCTCAGATTTCACAGTTTTTACAAGGTTAAGTTCATTGATCTTCTTCACGTGCCAAAATATTGACCTGTAATTTCACGATCAAAGCAAAAAGACAAAAATTCACTCTGCCAGTCACTTGTCATTACATACGGCCATTCAGGACCTCCATACCTTCGATTTGCAATTCGCTTTCTTTTCAATCTCTGATCTCCATTTAACTTTCCATCACTCATATTTTCTCTTCTTGTTGTGTCTATTTCTTCTTCAATTGTTGTCACTCTACTTGCTTCTTTCCTCTTTACTTGTGATTTCGGCCACTTATCTCCTTTCAGTGGACCATTTGTCACAGGTCTTTTCAGTGCTGGACTTGTAACTTCTCTTTGTGCAGCAGAATTTTCTCTTGACGTACCTGCAACTGGTTCAGGAGGAGTAAGATCGTTTTGGATTTGATCTGCCTCAACTCCTTTCACCTCGGGGTCTGCAGTTTGCTCTATTTGTCTTTCAAGGCCGTCTGCTTCTGGGAGAGGCCTCCTCTGACTAGACTCTCCAGCTATCTCAGTTGAGGTTTGTTCACTGTCTCTCTCCTGTAGGTCTTCCGCTTCATTTTTCACAGGAGTATTTGCACTATTTTCAGTTTGCTCAGATTCAGTCTCTGATTCTCCAGTTTCTTTATCTGAGCCTGGGTTTCATCTGGGAGTTGTTGGTACTTTCAACAACTCTTCTTCATTGTCCAACGGACAGGGTACTTTCCGAGTATGGCTTGTGTGGATCCAATTCAGAACCCCAGCGCCCTTCACAGCTGTAGTAGTAATCAGTACTATCTGGTAAGGGCCTTTCCACCGAGGCTCCAAACAAGTATTCCTCACGTGTTTTCTGATCACAACCCAATCTCCCGCTCTCAGGTTGTGGTTTTGATCTTGAGACGGTTGCAGTGTTTTAGCTTCCACCAGATGAGATAAAGAGCAAACCACATCAGCCAGACCTTTGTAGTAATCCAACACTATATCATCTGTCATGTTCACAGGAGCATTGACAGGAAGCGCTGGCAAATTAATTGCTCTGACCATGAGGATTTCATGCGGTGAGAGTTCCTGTCAGGGGTGTTCCTCATAATAATCAGAACTAACGGCAGTGCGTCTGGCCATTTCAGATTTGTGGACGCACACATCTTTGCAATTCTTGACTTCAAGGTACCATTCATCTGCTCAACAAGTCCTGAGGCTTCAAGACAGTAGCTACAATGCAAAGTCTGTTCAATGTTTAAAGCTGAGCATAGTAATTTAATTACTTCATTGTTGAAGTGACTTCCTCTATCTGATTCTAAAGAGACTGGAAAACCAAAACGAGGTATCAGTTCCCTAAGCAATAACTTTGCTACTGTAAGGCTGTCATTTCGTCGTGTAGGGTAAGCTTCAATGCAGTGGCTAAAGATACGAACAATCACCAACACCTATCTTAATCCTTCAGACACAGGCATCTCAATGAAAGACATCTGCATTTTGCTAAATAGGCCTTCAGCTCTTCCAATGTGGCTCATGTTGACCATAGTCCTTTTACCCACTGCCGACAGATGATGCATGAATAACAGATTGCTTCGGCAACCTGCCTAAACTTTGGATTTAACCAGAATTGCTTGAACGTGCAAACCATGGCATCCCTCCCAACATGTGCTGGATCATGATAATGTCTAGCCATATGAGTCAGCAAACTATTCGGCATGACCACTTGTCCCTCTCCTGATACCCATACATCATCCTCATGCTGAAAACATTTTAACTTTATACAGTTCTTCTTTTCATCTTTGTCCACATTATCCTGAAGCTCTTTCAATTCTTCCAATGTATCTATAACATGTAATGCATAATTTGGGCACATTTCCTCGTCAGGTAGTAATTCCCATTTATCTTTGAACAATATACAGTTCAATGTGCCCACCTTGAGACTTGATCTGTATATCTATTTCCCACTGACACAAAATCTTGTGATTTCAGGTGTGCACTGCATTTCACCACAGAAATCTTTTCAGGCATTTGAATAGCTTGTAACAAGTCATGGATTTTTTCACCATTCCTAACTAGTAAGCAAGAAGAGGTCAGGAAACCTCTCTGTGACCACAGCTGACCAAAGTCATCGACTATTCCAAATCTGTACTGGCTATCTTTATAAATGGTAAATTTAAGCTGTGCAGAGACATGGCATGCTCTTGTAAGGGCTATCAACTCCGCCACTTGTGCAGAATACACTCCTCGAAGCCAGGACACTTCGAGTATACCAGAAATTGTGCACACAGCATATCCTGCTCTCAGTGTTCCCATGTTATCTCTTAAACAGGAACCATCAACAAAAATAATGTGGTCATTTTCCTCCATGCGGGTATCTCGAATATCAGGTCTCGGTTTTGTGCACAAATCGGTAAACTCCAGACAGTCATTTCCAACTTCTTTTAATTTGTCAACCTCAATATTTTCCTATCAAAGCAAATTTGCTGGGCTAAGCACTGTACACCTTTTTAATGACACATTAGCGGAACCCAGGATGACAGTCTCATACCACGTCAACCTGGCATTCGTCAAATGCTGCGTCTTAGCTCTGGTAAGTAAAACTTCAATGGAGGGAGGGACAATAACAGTTAAAGGATTTCTCTTCACAATGCTCTCACTCTGAATGGGACTCAGTCCAACTACTGCAACGGCGCGTAAACAGCCAAGTAAAGCTGTTGCAACTGGGTCCATAGTAGCTGAAAAATATGCTACTGGGCAGTTTACTCCACCATGGACTTGTGTCAAAACAAAGAACATGCATCACACTCATGAAAAAACAACATGAAGGGTTTTGTGTAGTCAGGCATACCCAAAGCCGGGGCTTTGCACAGACTCTCTCTCAACTCAGTAAAGGCTTTCATACAGGCTTGACCTAACACTAAGGGATCAGTAACTTTTTTGTAAGTCAGCATCTGCAGTGGCTTCGAAATGACGGAAAAGTTGGGAATCCACTGATGACAATAGCTTACCATTCCCAAAAACATACTGACATCTCTCTGTGTCACTGGGGGATTCATCTGCAATATGGCTCTGACCCTTTCTCTAGACATTTTCCTAATTCCTTTTTTAATTAGGTGTCCCAAATATTTCACCTCTTTCTGACAGTACTGTAATTTTGCTGGAGACACTTTATTCCCATTCTTCCATAAATGATTCAGTAAGGTAATAGTATCATACTTGCAGGTTTCCCTTGTCTTTGATACAATTAACAAATCATCAATGTACTGTGCCAACGTCGATTGGAAAGGCATTTCCAATGACTCCAGGTTCTTCTTCAGGATCTGGTTGAAAATGGACGGTGACTCTGAAAACCCTTGAGGAATTCTACACCAACAATAGACTTGATCCAAAAATTTAAAACAGAATTAAAATTGGCTATCCTCATGAAGAGGTACAGAAAAGAATGCTTGTGACAAGTCTATTACGGTGAACCATTCAGCATCACATGGGATCTAAAACAAAATCACTGCTGGATTGGGCACCACAGGACAACACTTAATCACAATATCATTTACTTTTCTCATATCCTGAACAATTTGAAATTTCCCACATTGCTTTCGCAATCCCATTATCGGTGAATTATATGGGCTGCTCAACACTTCTTTCAAAACACCTTCGTTTACAAATTCTGTAATTATGGGTGCAATCCTTTCAATCGTCTCTTGTGTCATGTGGTATTGAGGAATCTGGGTGAAAATCGCATTTGGCTTGGCTGGGACCTTAACTGTCTCAACTCCTTTGATTAGACCAATGTATTTTCCTGTAAAATCCCACAATTTCATTTTAACTGTTTCCTGTAAATCAGAAGGAAGATCTCTCGCTGTGAAAACTGGAAAGAAACTGATCAAAGGGTAATCCACATTCACTGCGTCACAGTCTGTTTCTGTGGATAAGTCATCTTCATCATCACTGTTTGTCTGAATGGCAATTCCATCATTTGATCAAGTAATTGAACATCTTTTTTTGCACAGCAAGTCCCTTCCTAGTAATGATACCGGACTCGAGTCACAAACTACGAATTTGTGTAATCCTCTAAAGTTTCCAATCTTAACCTGAACTGGTTCTGTAATCGGGTTTGTCAAATATTGGTTTGCAACTCCTAGAATCTGCACTGCTTTCCCTGAAAGGAGCAGGTTTGGAACTGCAGAGCTTGTAGCTCCTGTACCAACTAAAAATGAGACTTTGTGACCCATTACTTTTCCCTTCACATATGGACCTTTCTGATCTACTTCTAATGAAGCTGCTAACACCCATTCTTCTTCATCAGAACTCTTGCTCACCCAGTCAACATTCATTTCATCCTCACTGTGTATTGGGAATCGGTATAATGTATTATTACTCTGATCGAACTTTTGACCTGCTGAGGAAGAATCACTTGCTGCTTCTCAATTGGGAGCTTGAGGTATTTAAATTTGCTGTCTGGGTACCATTTGAACTTGAGGTTGCATTTGTTGCGACTGAGGCATCTCCAAATGGGGCATTTGCATCTGTTGCATGGGCTGAAAACCTTGCACCTGGTTCACATTACTTTGGAAATTTGGATTGTGACCTCTCATTCTTGTGCCTCTCACATTTGGAAAATAATTTATTTTGTTTGTTCGCTGAACAACACCTTCCTGCATTAACATCGGACACTCCGGTTTCCAAAGTCCTAGGGCTCTGCAAGCCTGACATGGCAACAATCTCTTCATTCCCTGCACGTCATCCTGAGCAACCACAGTATTCAAATGAGGACTACGATTCACATTTCCAATTCCACTTCTGCCTCTACCTTTCGCTCGGTTCTGCAACCATGTTTCCCTGCTGCTGCTGTTATGAAAAACATTTGTGCATTCCTGTCTGTGCCGCTTTAACCTGTATCACCAGTGCCTTCTCCTTCAACTTTTTCTGCTTCAACTCAATTTCGTCACTACAGTACTTTACATTATACAATACTTCATAAGCGGCTTCGCTTGCCAACAAATCAAATGACCCTTAATCATCTGGCAAATTCCGTGTCTCAATCCTTCAACAAATCTGAACACAGAATGAAACATGTCTTTCGGCTCAATTGTTTCTGTGCCACTGTAATGTTTTAATGCCTGTAACAATCTCTCATAGTAGGCATGTATTGACTCCTTCGCTTCCTGAGCTGTCCTGTCTGTTCTCTGCCAGTCAATGTTCTTGGGCAAAATTCTCATTTTCAGAAATTCAATCACTTTATAGTAATATATTATCACGTCAGGAGATGGTGCACCAGTTGCTGGATCTCTCTAAGGTTCTCTTGTTGGCCAATCTAAACTTCTCTTGCACTTAACCCATAAGGCTGCCGGAACCACTGTTTCTAACTGGGTATTCAGATCCTCCCACAGACATTTTGCAAGCTTCACAAACCTATCTGTTTGCTGGTACCACTCTACTGGCTTCTCTCTCAACCTGGGATAATCATTTGTAAATGACAAAATGTCACTTCTGCTCCAAGGGACATGGACAAAATTCCCTCCGGGAATCTCTGTCATTGGTAGGATTTTCACTGGATCCTCAACCTGCTACACATTTGCAGTAAGATTTGCAGAATCCCTTTTCCTCGTCTCTTTTCTTTGTCCATCTGCCTTCCCACTTATCAAATGCTCCCCATGTTTGGATGCCCTGAATTAATTCTCTAATGTGAATTTTTCTTCCCGGAACTCTCATGTTCTCAAAATCCTTTGAGTCGAACTCCAATCTGTAACTCCTCTTTAAATGCTTTGTTTTCTCAATTTCTGCGTCATATTTTTCTGTCAAATCTGCTGATTTCTGATGTGCTATTAGTGCTTCGTTAGTAATCAGTTTGCACAAATTACGCAACTCGTCTTCTCGGAAAGAGTCAATCCTGTCCAACCCCATCATTCTCTCGATTAAGTCTTCTGCTTCTAGTTTAAGCATGGTCAAATTCAACACAATCGCTTTAGAAACCTTACTGATTTTTCACTGTGGCATTTCACTCTAACAGATAATCCTTCTATCTCAGTTTCCCTGACTCACAAGCAAAATTCAACAAGCAAATTTCACTCTCAACTGATCATTGGGTCTATCTCGGTGCACATAGGACTGACCAAATCTCGTTGAAAACCTATTACTCACTTTAACACGCACTCTTGAGTTTGTCAAACACATCCAATTGACCTATTAAACAGCCAAATTACAACATAAACCAAGGGGCAGACTATAAGAATGAAGGCACATAGAGCTTCTTTATCTCTTGATTTCATCTCAGTAAAAAGTATACAACATCTCCAGCAGAGCTCCCCTCCCCCAGCTTTCTTTTCCAACTCCTCAATCCCTTCCACATTCCAAATGACCTCATACCCTATGACATTCTAAATCACTGTTCTGGTTAACAAGACATCTCCACACATCTTCCCCCTTACATTGTCAAACAAAATAATACATATTCTTTTCCAAAAATATGCTTCACAATATCTAACAACACGACATAAAAAATCATTTTCTAGATTAGCTTTTTGTACTAATGACTAATATATTTCTAGTATCCTTACCCACATTAATGATTAACCTTACATACATTTCCAAAACTCCACACCGACCCATTCTCCAAAACCACCACGTTTTGCTTGGTCTCCTTTAGCTTGTGTGGAACTGAGTACTTACTGTCCCCTTTTTTAACAAAACCTCCCTTCTTTATCACTACCCAATCACCTGCACGTATGTGGCATTGGTTAACACCCATCCTTCTATTATAATACCAAGTAGCTTTTCTCTGCTTCTTTTCAACTCTTTCTCTTACAGGTTCTTGATCCACTGCCACTCTTTCCTTTTCTCTCAACCATATGGGACACTCCTTCGCTCCAGGCTCTCCTCCCTTCAAAGACACAAATGGTGATACCCCTGTTACAGAATGAGGAGTAGTCCTGTGTGCCCACATCATTCTCCTCAACTCACGCATCCATGGAAGAGGATTAGCCAAAGATAACTGAATACATTCCATCACAATCGGATTCACTCTTTCCACCAACCCATTAGCCTGTGGACGAAACAAAGCAACCCTTTTTATGTGTTATTCCCATCCTAGCTTAATAGCTAGTCATTTCCTTAGATACAAACTGCACCCCATTATCTGACACAATAGTTTTAGGAATACCTTCCTCTACAAAGGCCCCTTCCAAGAATTCAATAACATTCAATGTACTCACTTGCTCTACTGCTTTAATCATAAACCATTTAGAATGATAATCTACCAAAACTATTATACATTTACTCCTCAAACCAAGTCTAGAAATTGGACCTATGAAATCTATCACTAGCTTCTCCCAAGACTTAAAGGTTCCACCACATCAGTAAAATTCTTTACAAATTTCGAGCAATATTCTGCGAGACCCAGGAACGACTTCAGTTCATCCTTGTTACAGTGTACAGGAGCATTCTCTATTGCTGTCACAATACTTTTCTTTGGTTTAATCCCATTACCACTTACAACATGTCCCAAATACGTTAGTTCACGCTTCCTAATTTGACACGTCCCCATCTTTATGGTTAAACCATGTTTCTCCAATCTCCTCATCACTTCTTCAAACAACAAGTCATGCTCCACCTCATTCTCTCCCACAATCATTATATCATCTTGGAAGCAGAGCACACGCTTCATATCTCCAAATATATTCGTCATCACTCTTTGGAAAACAGAGGACGCCGAGGCTAACCCAAAAGGCATCCTCTTGAAACGAAATGCTCCCAACGGCGTAACAAAAGATGTCAAATGTCTAGACTGTTCATGTAATTCAACTTGGTGATATGCAGATGACATGTCAAGGACAGTAAATACTTCACCTTTCCCTTCCATCGTTAACATTTCGGAAATATTAGGAAGTGGTTGCCTATCCAACCATATATTCTTATTTAAGTCCCTGCGATCTATGCATAAACACATTTTTCCTCCCTCTTTTAGTGCCAATACGATTGGTGCTAACCACTCAGAAGCCTCAATAGGTTCAATAATATCCTCTTTCAACAACTTGTCCAATTCTTGTTTTAGTGGATCACTCATCATGTGAGGAATGTTTCGAACCTTGTGAACAACAGGTTTAGTGCTCTTCTTCAATATTATCTTATGCGAAAAACCTTTCAATTAACCCAACTTACTTCAAAATACCTTAGGATACTTCCCAACCAAATTATGTCGAACCTCCCCATCAACGTCTTCTACTTTGAACCCCTCAGTAAGCATCACTGGTTCCTTTGCACTAGGATTTAATGTTATGCCCAAGTCTTTTTGATGTCGCCATCCCAATAAATCCAAACCATAATCTATATTGTAGATTCTTCCATAAATGGCTCTATCTTTGAAAGCAACTGTCATCCACTTCATTCCCAGGATTTCAATTCTTTTACCTGCATAACCAACCGCTTTTATGTCAGGTTTATCAAACTGAAGACTCCTTACACTCGACCATCTGGATTCATATGTCTCTTTAGATATTAGTGTGAATAAGCTCCCTGAATCAACTAGCACATTAACAGTCACATTGTTAAAATTAATTTCAGCATGCGTTTTTTTCAAATCATCAGTACTTTCAACTCTTATTTGCGATCCATCAACCTTTAAATCCACTGGACCGAATATCAGGTCTTCATATTCTCCCTTAACCATTAAGACCACCTCACTGACATTTTCGCAAACATCTTGAATTTCTTGATCGATTACTAGAATTCTCTTATTACTTCCTGCCTCCTTGATCTTGCACACTTTTGCAAAATGCCCTCTCTTCCCACAATTCCTACACAATGCATTCTTAGCTGCACACATTTTACTCAAAGCAATATCTCCTGGGGCTCCGCACCGATAACACCTACTTTCTCTCCAATCAAATCTCCTCTGTTCCCCAACTTCATTATTCTTCATCTTTCCTTTTTCTATACTGTTTGTTATATTTTTCTTTCCCTTCACAAGCTTGTCCGATTCACTCTTATTTCTAACTTCCTCAATGGTAGTGTATCTCGTTTCTTGGCCAGGTTTGTCAAATTCTTGCAACCACACCTCTGCATGTTCCATCCTTTTGGCAATCTGTATAGCCTCTTCCAAGGAGGGATCTTTCATTAATAATTTTTCTTTTATCTTCTTATCATAGGAGCACCTTACAATTTGATCTCTTATTAATGAATCAGTTAACTGTTCAAAACGACACAACAGTGCCAGACCCCTTAATGCCACAACAAACGATCCAATGTCCTCATCAGCCCCTTGTATTCTTGAAAAAAACGCGTGACATTCCAAAACTACATTCGTTTTAGGGATAAACTGGATGTCCAACATTTGTATAGACATATCGAACAAATTCATGGGTTGACCATCACCCATCCCTAAAGACACCTCTGGTAAGTCTTCATCAATTATTGTTCCTTCAATTCGTAGATGGTGCAAAAGAGTGGCTTGTTTCCGAACAAGGCTATAGCGACCACCTCCAATTGCTAAGTTATAAGTCAGAAAAATATTTTTCCATTATTTCCACAGTATGGGAGGTTCATCCAGTGTTGAAAGAAAAGGTGGTGGTGATGCCATGCTTTGATCTCCCATTTTTTTTCTTGTTTTACCTAAATAACATTAATTAAATATAAGAAACTAATACAATAAATTAAAATAATAAACCAATATAACAAGTTAATATAATAAGTTATAAAAATAAACTAAAATAAGAAACTCCAACTCCATGTTGTTGCTCTCCCTCTTTTTATTACTACCTTCCTCTTCACTGCTTCTTATTGGTCCTTTTTCTATTTCCACTTCCTGGTTACTTGTTTTCACTCCTTGTCGTAGTCCTTTTATTATTTTCACTTTCTGGTCCTGTGTTCAAGGTGTACACAGCGTCGTAACCAGCCGCTTTGAAATTGTATCGACGATCGTACCACCAGGTTTGATTCAAAATTTTGCACACATCGCGTTTCACCGCTTTCACTGCGACCGCTTCATACAGCCGTCGCGTTTCACTGCAACCGCTTCACACAGCTGCAAAATGCGCTCCAGTGCACGACAACCTTGCGCTGTACACTGAAATTAGCACGCGCACAAAGTGCTCCTTATTTTTGTGGCTCGCGCTCGAAATGCTGCGCGTTTCTGTTAAAAAAAATAATAATGCTCACACAAAATGAATCAAATATAAAACAGCTCCGGAGATCCCCACAATAATCGAATACTTCAAATTGCTGATGTTGTCATTACGAATAAATTAGCAAGACTTGCTTGCCTTAAAATAGTCCAACTGTGTCAACCATTGAAGATTGGAGTATCCAGGGGTAGAGATGTCCTTTAATATCAATCCACCTCCTGCGCAGGTCCCTCATCGCCAATATAAGAATGAAGGCATGTAAAGCTTCTTTTTCTCTTTATTTCATCTCAGTAAAAAGTATACGACATCTCCAGCAGAGCTTCTCCAGCAGAGCTCCTCTTCCCCAGCTTTCTTTTCCAACTCCTCAATCCCTTCCACATTCCAAATGACCTCATAGCCCCATGACATTCTAAATCACTGTTCTAGTTAACAAGATATCTCCACACAGACTTATGGAAAGTGGCGCTGCACCAAGTGCAGCACCACTTTCCCAGTGCCCCTTAGCACCCCACTACCGTCACCATGTCTGCGCCTTATTTAAAATACAGTGCACCATGGCGCAGTATAGGGGGCAATAGCGTAATTTCTCATTGCACTTTTGATGTACTCTGCAGGAGTAGCACCAAAATATTGGCTCTACTCCTTCAGAGTACATAGGATCCCATTCTGGAGAATGGATGCCCCCTTTTAACGCCTGCTCTTTATAGATTTCCTTATGCCATTTTTCCGGCTCCCCTAATGGGGGAGCGCCCCCTTTGATACATTATGCTTGGCGCAGGCATAATGTACCGCAAAGGGTTACAGAGTGGCGCAATGCATGCATTGTGCCACTCTGTAAATACGCTGCAGGATTTCGGACTCGTTGGGCCACACTAACATAAAAAAAATGTTAATGTGGCGCAAGGTGGTGCTAGGGCATTATAAATATGCCCCCAAGTGTCTCAGACACTTTTCAATACTCCAGAGTCTTGGACCACGCAGGGTCCGTAAACCAACAACCACCTGGACAATTTTTTAGCACAAAGCGCCACACACGTGAAGTTCGACAACTTCCCTACTCTCACACTTTGGAGTATGCAAACTCCCTAAACAACTTCATCTGGAGTATGCAAACTCCCTAGAAACACTCTCAAACCTCACAATTCATCTGCGATTTGCTTAAGCTGTGCAAGTGCAAAACCTATTTCATTCACACCGTCACTAAAATGCTGAGAACGTCCTCAAACAAGCATTGGCAAGCTCCAAGGTTCTGGGAAAGTCATGGGAGGTTCTTAAGGAAACATTGGCCCTCATGATGAGTCTAGCGGTCTAAAGACCGCCAGACTTGCAGTGGCGGACAGACCACTGCGGTCGTGCCGATCCAACCGCCACATTACGACCATGGCAGAGCCGCCATGGTCCGACCGCCGACACCGCCAGGTTGTCACCAGTCGTCAGCCTGGCGGTCTCGGCAATTGCAATCTGCCATGGTGGCGGGGAGAAAAGCTGTCAGAATGGGGGTGTCAGGAGCTCCTGGGGGCCCCTGCACTGCCCATGCAGTTTGGTGCCCCTGCACTGCCCATGCAGTTTGCATGGGCAGTGCAGGGGCCCCCATGGACAGTCCTGTCGTGCTTTCCACTGCCTGAATTGCGGGCAGTGGAAAGTGCGGCGGGTGCTGCTGCACCCACCGCACTGCCACATTGCCGCTGGCTGTAGTACGAGCTGGCGTCAATGTTAAGGCACTGTTCACTGCAGGGCTGGCGGGCCGCCAAACTCATAATGAGGGCCATAATCGTTCCACTTTCTATCATTGAAAATTTTCTTCCAACTCTGTGAACTATATTGATCTCTTAAGGAAACTACCCCTCCAATTCTTCTACCAACTCTAAGGAGAGAAAGACTTTATGGTGACCTCTTAAGGAGGCAAACCATGCAACTCTTTTACCTATGTTAAAGGGGAAATTTTATGGTGGCCTCTTAAGGCCATCTAGATTCAGCAAATGAACAAGATTAACCCTTTTAGCAATAATGTGTTAATGTTTTCTGGGTCTCCCTAACTAACCTTCAAATTAGAATAGCATGTTTGGGCTTCATGCAAAACAACTTTAGTCCAAGTTAATTTGGAAAAACATCTAGCTAAGGCTCTATCAAAATAGCGGTTGATACCTAGAAACAAAGAGCAAATATACAACAAGAACAATAGCATTTGTTATACCTCTCCTCATATGGATCAGCAAGCTGCAATTATCTTCATCACTTGGACATCAGTTCAGTCTGCTTCAGCAACAGGCAGTGGAAGGGAATGGTTCAGACACAGGGACTCTAAACTATCTGAACTATTTAAGAATCAATGACTAAGGATTCAGCATTCAGCATCAGACATTTAAGCAATAAAGTTAAAGATAGAAATAAATCATCAGGAACTGTTCAGCTCCTCAAACAGAATAGAATGAGCTTCTCCTCCCTCTGTGCAGTCGGCTAAGTTAGAATCACCTAAACAACTTCCCACGTTACCATTGGTCAGAGAATCATACGTTTAAATTAGTTTAAGGATTAAACCCCAAATCTAAGATATAACTAAACTGTCTTTCACATGTCAATGATTGGCTCCTCTTCTCCTGTTCCCATTCTCCGACTCATCTGGTAACCTTTCTGTATCTATAGTTTCTCCAGTCAGTGATGTGTGAGTCAGTTTCGCTGTCTCACACATCAAACTATACAAAGTAGCAATTTCTACCAAAAGACATTCTAACAGGCAGTTCTCATGAGAAAGTTAAAGACATATACTAATGTTTGGTCAACACAGTGTGAACAATACATGAATTGATTTCTCTAGACATACATTCCCACAATTTTACTAAACAATGCAGCTTAATATGAGGCTGTGCAGACTAGGCCCAAACCTCGCTAACTTAAGGCCTATAATTAATAAAGCAAATACATAATGTAATTTCATTATTATAACACACTACTACAATTTCTAAATGAAAGGACTTCAATAATATTATTATTCATTTAATAAAGACACTTCGTACCTAATGGCCACTCAAGTGGCCACATTTTCCAAGTCACACATTATTTTCTATCTGAATTAAATTCAATACAAATTCTTAATCCAAAATACATGAAAATCATTAGTAATAAATTAAGCTTTCACAGTACCACCAGTTGTGCTCCTTTGAGCATTACAAAATTGTCATATTAGGTGTATAGCTACAATATAGAGACAGGAGCAAAATGGAAAGGAAGAAAAGAAAAGGAGCATATAAAGAAAGCAATAGAAAGGATTGAAGAAAGAGAAATGAAGAAAGTGGAAAAAACGAAGCTGTAAGGTAGAAAGGAAGAAAGAAAATGAAAGCAGAAGAAAGAAAGAAAAAAATAAAGAAAATAGAAAGAGATGAAAGAAGGAAAGGAACACAAAAGGAAGAAGAAAGAAAACAGGCGAGAGAGAACAAAAAGAAAGTGAAATGAAGAACAAAGCAGAATGGAGAGAATCAAAGGTGAGGGGGAAGAAAAGAAAAATGAATAAAGAAAGAACGAGAAAGAAAAAAGTAAAAGAAAACTTAGAGAGAAACTAAAATAAGGAACAAAAAGAACTGAGAAATGTAAAGGAAGAAAGGAGAAGGACGGCAAACATAGAGAAACAAAAAACAACAAGAAAGAGTAAGAAAGAATAACACGAAAAAGCTGGTGGTCCTCATAAAACCTATCTATGCCGTACACACTTCAACAGACAAAAATCAAAAGTCAGTGGCACTGTTTCACAATGTAACATAGTCTTAAACCATTTCACTGTATTGTCCACTTTTACTGACTCCTTAAGTCCGATGTTGTCTGTGGACAGAAAGACATCCTGATGTAACCTTCTTTTTGCCATATGTACTCGCAGGTATGGCGAGGTGTATCCATGAAGTGTACTGGCCCACATACCGGCACACCGCATGGACACATAACACCACAAACACAGGTGAAAGTGTTTGACGGGTTTTCTTGAAGCCTGCAGAAGAGTGGTTCAATGTCGCACTGAGTTGTTGGTCCTACCTTTGAAATGGCACACGTTGCGTTCTTTATTAGGCTTAAATGACAGCATTGTTGTGATGGCTATAATGCTCAGGCAGTACAAGTTTGATGCTTCAAGCCAATTTGCTTTTGCAAGACCTGCTTTTCACAAAATCAAAGGGTCTGCAAAGGCGAAATAGCTTTTGATATTTGTTAAACTCATTTTGCGAGTGAAAAAACATTTCCAAACTCTCAAAACATGTTCGCAGTTAGGAAGGGGGCTGAAAGATGCTGATTGATATTGAGTGTGGTATCAATAGTTTGTGTGTGTAATTGTGGTCGCTAACCACTTAATAGTTAGCAAATCCTCGAAGGAGGTGACAACCAGTTAGAAAAGGAGAACTTGGGAATCATGTTAAGAGTCCTACCAAACAGCATTTATTTTAAAGCAGTTTCTTGTGAGGAACAAAATAAGTCCTATTGGGAATGCAAATGTAATGATGGTACTCTGCTGTTCCTTGCAGGCCACCATCCCTGTGTTTGCAGCCAATCACAGGGGGGGGGTCACAAATAGCTTCTTGACTATTAATATTTATTAGGCAGGGTGTTCTTCCACCTCATGGAATGGAGCTTTTGTGAAGTGTCTTTTAGTACATAGATCTCATTGCTGAAATGAAGACTGGAAAAAAAAATCGGTGCATAGTAGCACGAGGCAAGGATAAACCAAAAAGCAGTAAAATGGCTAATATTGAATAAGGCTCCAACTCTTTCCCACTCCTTGCAACAAGCCTGGAAATGTTCTGAGGGACTCCCTGCAGCTATCTCTTTCCATGGTCTTGTGTCCAATTCTCACAGGTTCCTCGTGCACAGTGCCTGTTGTGACCACCTCAAGGGACATTTCACCCTTCTCCCTCCATCCTATGTTCACAATGTGGTTGCTTACAAATGTCAAATAAAAAGCCTCATTCCTCAGAAAGTTCTTCATGTTTAACTCCTGCTGTTTTTCCTGTCTGCCTGGTAACCTGTTACCTATTTGCTTGTGGTGTAGGAAGCCTTCCAATAAATACATTGGTCCCATTTTACTGCGAATCAGACAGAGTACACATGCGGCACATTGGGTGTCCATCTGACACCCCTTCTTTGCTCTTACCTCAAATGCTGTGCTCCTGTAGCCCATCTTCCACTTAATTACAATGTCTTGTAAAGCAAAGTCTTCATTAAAGTGTTTTCAGGTTACCTTTTAGCTCTCTAGATCATTATAAAAAAATTAAATACATTTACGTGCAATGTAAACCAAGTGTGGCTGCTTGTCCCATGCACATCACCAAGGAGTGCCTTTCTGTTTCAGAGTGATGGTGGCAAGCCACTTGGGGCTAGATGTAGGTAGAAATGGGTTTGCGACTTGCAAATTGCGAGTCGCAAACCCATATGCCGGATGGTGTCCCTGACACCATCTGGGAATCGCAAGGCAGTCGCAAAGACCCACCTCATTACTATTAATGAGGTGGGATGCAATTTGCGACCCCCTTGCGATTCCCTGCACTCGCAGGGATGGTGGCCTGCTGGAGACAGCAGACCTCCATGTTTTTGACTGCATTTTTAATAAAGCAGTTTTTTTTTTGTATTGCTGTCCGTTTTCCTTAAAGGAAAACGAGTTGCAATACACTCGAGAAAATGAAAATCTTTTGTTTCATTTTTTCAGAGCCATTCACAAAGGGGAAGGGCTCCCATGGGGACCCTTTCCCTTTTGCGAATGGGTTAGCACTCACTTCACATGGGTGCTAATTGCGAATTGCTTTGCGACCCCGTTCGCGGTCACAAAGCAATTCTGCATCGCGATGCGAATCGCAAATAGGAAGGGGAATACCCCTTCCTATTTGCGAGTCGCATTCACATTTTGCGAGTCGGTAACCAAGTTACCGACTCGCAAATTGGGAATGAGCATCGCGATCGCGAAATTTGCTGTTTGCACCATGCAAAACGTTTTGTATATCTGGCCCCTGGTGCTCTATTCAGAGATAACAGCATCGAGATTCATTATTATGCCAGTAGAAATACTACTTTACTTGAAAGTTTCCTCTGCTTCAGACATCCAAGCCCTCAAACACTACCTCACTTCATTTAGACCTGGATGTCCAGTGCCTACCTGAAGCTAAACTCCAACCAAGACAGAATTTCTGGTATTTTTAAACAAAATAAACAAAGAACAGCAAAAACCTGCCGCAGTGAAGTTAATCCTGATGTCTTGAAACCCACATTTTCAATTAATGATAAGTCTCTTGCATTCACCCTGGACAATAACATAACACTCAAAGAAATATATTGTCCAAAAACAAAGATGGCCTGGGACCAGCTCTCTCTTCTAAAGAAAGTCAAACCAGTTCTATCAGAAATCAACCTCAGAACTGCTGCTCAGGGCCTCACACTATTTTGTTTGAATGATGGTAATGCCCTGCTCCCTGGCTTTCCAGATTTTTCAACGGAACCCCATAGAAACATCCTATATGCTGCAGTATGTCTTATCCGGGGCCTGAAGAAATATCCCTGCCCTCCTGTCGCATACTGATGGAACTCCGTTGCCGGCCGAAACCATTTTCAAAACCAGCTGCATCGTTTACAAAGTCATCACAATCAGAACCCCCACTTTTGTTGCAGGCAACATCACCATCTTCGGTGGTTTGTAGCACCCCCCTAAACAGGACAATGTCAGACTGCTCACTAACACATCTAAAAAGAAAAAAACATACACAAACATTCATACAGGCAAGGTAAGCAAGAGGCACATTGAACAGACACCTATACCTGCAATTAACATTAACGCACTCCCCAACATCCTGACCCATGCTGACGGATCCTCGGGCGCATAGATATTCTGAGGAGCAAATACATTATGCTTTGGGATACACTTTTCATAAATATTAAAGAGGCATATTTAAGAGTCCCTAGCGCTATCTACCGACACAATAGCATCATATTTTTGAGGCAAATGTTCCGTTAGATGGCAAAAATTCCCGCGCCACATTTACAAATTATCGCTATGCATGTGTTGCGCCACTTTGTAACCCTTTGTCCTACATCATGGCTGCACCAGGCATAGTGTATGCAAAGGGGGCGTTTCCCCGTTAGGGGGACTGAAGTAATGGTGCAAGGAAATCTAACAGATTTCCATGCGTCATTTTTTTTGGCACTTTTAACGCCTGCTCAGAGCAGGCATTAAAAGGGGGCACATCATCGTTTACAATGGGCCTCTATGCAGGAGTAGTGCCAATATTTTGGCGCTACTGCTGCAGAGTACATCAATAGCATCATAAAAAATGATGCTATTGCACCTTACCCTGCGCCATGGTGCGCCGTATTTTAAATACGGCGCACACATGGTGGCGGTAGGGGGGGTGGTAAAGGGCGCAAGAAAAGTGGCTCTGCACTGTGTGCAGAGCCACATTTCTTAAATAGTCCCCTAATTTTGCAAATAATCCCTGTAAAATGAATTAGTACACTTTTATTCAGCACTCGAAAAGTTGCCTTCTCTCTGGATGCCGAAGACAGGTGTTATTATCCAGCTCTGTGGTATCCATTTTATCAACCTCAAAGAATGAGGCTGAATGGACCTATTGGGATTCGAACTTCTGACAGATCTATACACTGACTGCCTTAATTCACTAAGCTATGTTACTGAAGTTGCTGTTTTTAATTTTTATGCATTTGATAAAAATGTTGCGGCCATCCTATCTGCTGTACTACCCGTCCATAGACTATAGCACACTTGTAATACATCGCACAAGATTCAGCCACGTTTGTGATGGAGTATCCCACTCGCTAAAAACTGTGTATAAGGCCCTAGGATTTTGATTAAAAGCTGGCCCACTCTCAAGTTTACGTGGGTTTTTTGAACCGACACGTTATAGATTCCTACGCTGGTGATTTCTCCTGTATGCTGGAGTTGTAGCTGATATAGGGACTATAAGCAGTGATCGTCTGCGCAAGGTAGTGTAGATTTGGTTCCTTTTTACACCCTAACTATGAGTAGCAGTCTTCGCGATGTGACCTTCGTTCTTGGCCACATGTTTTTGTGTAATCACAGTGCTATCTGTGAATTTGTGACTTTTAATCCCTTTTACTGTACTTCTTGACCTACAGTTAGCGCGGTCCAAGCATGTCTTCCATTACGTTGTATAGGCCAGACTGGACTGACACCATTCATTAAGCCGAAATGTTTGTGTCCTCTACAAATCCCACCTTATGTCAACCTACAGTTTAAGCTGGGTTCCATCTTGACCCAGTTGCACATTCTTGTCTAGATTTTAAAGAAACTGCTCGTGCATCCTGCAGTATGTGGCACAGCATGACTGCATTCAGCAGGTAGACATGACCTACGTGGAATAAATTCTTGCCTATACATCTCTACATACAACATATTTGTTTCTCTGGGGAAGCCATTTACCCATATACTCATACAGTACATTGAACCAAATAATAGCCTACTGTTTGAGCACAGTTAACATTATGTGAATGCAGGTTATGATTAGGGATGGGTGACATATACCACTCAGTCAGTGGTGCTGGCGAAGTTTAGGTCACTAAGGCCCTCATTCTGACCTTGGCGGTCGGCGGAGAGGCGGCGGTCGGACCGCGAACAGACCGGCGGTATTAAAAATGGCATTCTGACCGCGGCGGTCACCGCCACGACCGACCGCCACTTCCCCACTCCGACAGCCACGGCGGTCATGACCGATGGGCTGGAGTCTGCGCACTCCGGTCCGGCGGTCGACCCAAGACCGCCAACGGTATCATGACCCTGCTTACCGCCGCGGTTTCTGGCGTTCGGGAACCGCCATGCGAACCATGGCGGTAGGCACTATCGGGGCCAGGGAATTCCTTCCCTGGCACTGATAGGGGTCTCCCCCACCCCCCACTGCCCCCCGAGTCCTCCCCCCACACCCTCCACCCCCCTGCCACCCCCCAGAGGTGGTACGAACCCCCTCCCCACCCCCACCCCGACATGCACATACACGCACCCCGACATGCACACACCCCCAACATGCACATATACACACCCCCTACACACACACATACACAACGGGGACACATACCCGCACACATACATGCCGACATGCGCACCCGCCGAACTACACACATCGCCCATAGGCACAGCAGCACTCCCCGCCCACATGCACGCACTCACACACCCCCTCTACACACTCACACGCACACCCCCATGCACGCACACATCACACAACACCCCCCCACCCCCTCCCCTCACGGACGATCAACTTACCTTGTGCGTTGGTCCTCCGGGAGGCGACGGGAGCCATAGGGACGTGACCGCCAACAGAAGACCGCCAACAGAAGACCGCCACACAGAAATGTGGGTCGTAATTCTGGGGGCGGTGTTCTGCTGGCGTGGCGGTGGAGGTTGACCAGTCTCCACTTTCCCGCCGACCGCCAGTGTGGCTGCTGGCGGTATTCCGGCGGAACGCTCCCAGCGGTCGGAATACGCGCAGCGGCATACCGCCGCGGTCGGCGGTCTTTACCGCGGCGGTAACTCGGCGGTCTTGCGAAAAGACCGCCAAGGTCAGAATGAGGGCCTAAGTCAACTTCCATCAACCGTCGGATGGTCAAGTTTTTTCTTGCACGATATTTGGTCACTAGAAGGGCTCTCTGGGAGATTTCTCCAACAAGGGCGATCGTGACCATTCACGGTGAGAAAGCTGCAGTTCGATAGAAATTTTACTGCAGCAATATCATCTCGAGAAGCTGCACCCGCTGGTGCACCGTGTGGTGCCGTTCATGCTGATTTTTCAGCATGGAACGAGCTCCTGGCACGATATCACTGCGTGAGCAGCGCGATGAGCCTACTGCTGCATATTCGCGGAATTCTGAAGAATCTTGCAGAGTTTTTTTGTAACTCTGCGAGTTCCACCCAGGCCTAATTATGATGGCTGGTGTGTGCACTAATGATAGTAAAGATTGATGGCACTTCCTCTAGTGCTGTTATACATTTTGGGATCTTCTCTGAGAGATATATACACATAGTCTCATGGATTCAGATAGGGAGTCCCTTTCCCGAGCCGACATTGGACACTTCACCTTTTTAGTAGCCATCAGCAGCTCCAGAAACCCACAAGGATACTTAGTAGATGCCAGAGGAAAAATCACAAAGAGCGGTGAAGGCAAACTATGACACCAAAGGACCCCCTCAGCAACAGCTGCAAAGGGAGGCAACATAAGAGCAATGTTGGCATTACTGCCTCAATTGTCACAAAACAGAGTCTTAGACAGACAATTCAGATCTATTGCATCTATGGTCCCTCACCATACGATGACAATATGCAGCAGTATTTGTCTTGATTTATTTATTTGAGGTTTTTGTATCACACACAATTACATATAAAGGTATCCTGGCGGGGTGCAATAGCCTAAGAGGAAAACAGACTTTTTTTGTTTTATTTAGAAAGTTTGGTTCATTACAAAAATCATCATCAAATAACATCACAGAAGGCTCTGTAAAACATTAATGCATACAGTCATGCAAGCATGTACACAGTACAATACACGGTGAGGATAACCATGAGCGAACCACTGAAGAGAGACGATGCGCATAACATGGTCATGAAATTCAATTGCGTACTGGGAAGGGGTTGTCCATGTTCCACATTGATTGTTGGACATAGTCTGGCTAATAAAACATTCTTGACCAAGGTTATCATTGTCCAATAATTAATGTCTTTCAGACACAACATGAGTGGTAATGGAGTTGCACATTGATCAATCTCATTGTTAAACAGATTGGGACCAATAGCAAGTCTTACTTCTTCAAGTTGGGTCCTTTCCCCCCATCTTATGGTGACCCTTCTTTTCACTAGATGAGGCGCAAGAGCAGCAAATCCGAGTGACTATTTCAGAATGTCACTTACATGACCCGATAGGGCTTGGATAGCCAACGTTTGAGATAGAGTTTTTAGTATTTTCTCCCCGAATACAGCTATCGGGGATGAGGACAAGGTCCATGGTAGGTGAAGTAGTATGCCCTGGGGTTATGACATGTAGAGCACCTGGGTTGAGTTGTGAGACCTATGGTGTGCAGCCCAGCTGGGGTCTAGTGTCTTCTGTGTAAAAAGTTGAAGTGCAGTTGTTTATGTCGACTAATAATGACACTCTTTGCAGTTGCAAGTCACAGGACAGATATTGTCTGTTAGCGACATATTAAGATCTTGTTACCATTTCTTTTTGGCTTGGGACTCAGGGCATACATACACTTCTGAGATAGCTTTGTAGAGTTTAGTAATTAGATCTCGAGGAGTCATAGAAGCACAAGTCAACGTTAGGGCTAGCAAGTTAGGGGGGTTGTCTGGAATCATAGGAAAGTGTGCATACAAATATAGAAACATGTCTCAAGATGTAGTCTCTCCTTTGTGTTTATATACGTCTCATGTTAGAAATTTGCCATCTAGAAATAGGTCGCCCACCGTCTGAAGACGGGGCAGTGTCAGTCGTCTCAGGACTGCTTATGGGAAGCCAGTGGAATAAAATCTCCTTAACACATGCCAGGTGTGCTAGCAAGTGCCATGCATATACTGTACATGAAACTACATCACAGTGCAGTCGTGGATGCAATATTTCAACAGCAGTGAAAGTGGTGAGTTGGGTGTTGCAAGCAATATTGTCTTCTATCTCATAGGCTGATAATCTAAAGGCAGGATGCACCCAGTGCAATAGATAGTTGGCTTGGGCTACTAGGTAATATTCTAGGTTAGGAGCAGCAAGCCCTCCCCCATAGAAAAGTAGATTCAGAGTCGTCCAGGTGACAGATTACTTACTAGCCCATACAAAGCTTATGAAAATAGATCAGATTGTACCAAAGAAGGCCTTAGTGAGGGGCAGTAGAAAGTTAATGAAAAGGTAAAGCAGCTGGAGCACAAACACCATCTTCAATACTGCAATGAGTCTGGCTAATGAGATCGAGAGTGTAGTACAACGTTCACCGTGGGTTTTCATTTTCTGAAGTATGTGGCCATGGTTTGAGTCGATCACCAAGGATGGGTCTCGATGTACCATTACTCCCAAGTAACACACTGGTGCATTCCACCAAAGAAGGGGAAAGTCAACAGTAGGTTTACATGTTGCTGGGTGAGAGGGATTAGCTGGTATTTGCTCCATTTAATTTGGAGCCCAGAGTATCTACCAAATTTAATTATCTCTCCATGATGGGGTAGAGATTGCAATACTACTGGCTTGCCCTAGACTAGAGCCCCAGGGTAGGATAGTGTAGGAGGAAGAGGATTCATCTGGGAAGTCCCCAATGGCCCGGGCTATGCTCCCAGGGCAGCATAATTCCCTGTGATTGGGAGGTCCTGGGTCACAGGACACTGGTGGGCTTACTAGTGGTGTGTATGATGGCATGGATAAGTGTGGGGGGCCCTGGGCTCATCTCAGCACTATTAAACAACCTAAGTTCCTTCATGCATGCCGTGCTTGACACAGCTTCAGTTTATTCTGCATGTTCTTTATTGTGAATCCATTACTCTTTCAGACTTTCTCATTTGCCATATTAGTGTTAGCGCGTCCGGCCTTAGAAACTTACAAGGGAGACGCTTATAGGCCGATGGACCTTTTGACTGCGATTAAAAATTTTCATACCATATAACCCGTACCAATACAAATCAACAGCAAATAGCAATAAATGACATCAATAATCAATAAGAGTCAGTGATTTCCACACGCCATGACCTCTCAGCCATGAATAACCAGACCTTTCTGTAAAAGTTAGAATGTTTATTTCCCTACATTAATGATGCTAATGTCACGTAACCTAGTCTCAATATCAAATGATAGACATACAAAAACAATACTGGCTGTCCAAAGCAGCGAAAGAATCGCAATCTAATCAAAGCTAGGGTTACTGCACATTCTAAGGTTACAGTACAAATTAATAGCACGAATAACTGAGCAAACGAAATAATATATATTTAGATTCAGCAAAGAAAAGACATCAACTGTTATTACATGTGGCAAACTTCATCAGTGGAAACCCTAACTAACCCTCAGATTTGAATAGCATGTCTGGAAATGCATGCAAAACAATGTAGTCAACACAAATTTGGAAAAACATCTAACTATGGTTCTATCAAATATAGCAGTTGGTACCTAGAAACAAAAGCAAATAGACATAGCAATCAGTAACGTCATCATATACCTGTCCTCAATATGGTTCAGAAAGCTGTGACAGCCTTCGTCGATAGGACATCAATTGGGTCAGCAAGACATCAGAACTCAGCATCAAAGTTCAGAAGAGCAAAGTCTCTCCATGCAGTTTACAAAGGATAGCTAACGCTCAGAAAGAAAGGGGAGAATGGCGTATTTCCTCTCGGTGCGGTCCGGCTAAGTTAGATTTCCTAAAACTACTTCCCAGTCACTGTCTTCTCCTGGGAAGGTCAGTCTTACACATACTACATTAAACAATGTTTACCTAGCTAGTACAACATCTTCCAGCCAGCAGTTTCTCATGAGAACTAACTTCAACTATGAGCACATGGTCAGTACAGTGGAAAATCACAATTTATTTCTCTAAGCAACCAATTTATAAAACGCCTAAGAAATGCAGCTTGACATGAGGCCATGCAACTAGGCCAAGACCTCGCTAAGTTAAGGCCTACGATTAATAAAACTAAAACATACGGCATAATTTTTAATGTGACATATTACTACATTAATTAAACATAAGCTCAACATTTCATATTAATAAGCCATTAATAAGTACGCTTTGTGAACATTGGCAACCATTCACGTGGGCGCAACAGCAAATGTGTGCATTATTTTCCTCTAAGTTAATACATTTTTATGTGCAAGTTTAACGCTCAGAATACATGAATATTAATTAATGAAACTCAGCGGTAACACTAGTACACCCACATTTGTTCTGTAGTTGTTATATTGCTCTGTTCGAAAAACAATACAAATGTTTTTTAAAGAATGATGCGGGTTGAGATGGAGTTGGTTGCTTAAGCTGGGGCGAAGGTGTGGCTAAAATCCGACAAGAATGTCTGCCTGCCTGCTTCATGCTTCGGTGAGACCATTGTGTCATTTTGCCTGATATACTGTGTGCTTCGGTGAGGGCACTGAGTAGTTTTGACAGATATGCCCATACATAACTTTTGTCCATGTGCAAATGTTTGAACAAGAGTGCAAATGTAAGAACAATATTTACAGTATCTACAAATATTGACAAATATTTATACATATCTACAAATGTATACAAAGTTCCAAGAGCATTTTTGGCACTAACACGAAACTGTTAACAGCTCTTTGAACACATTGGACAGGTGTCTGTCTCTCATCTCTCTGCATCTCATCAAGTGGCAGCCATGTTATACTCACTGTGCACTGTGTTCTGGATAAGCAGCTGGTTACAACTTATCTTATGTCTCTTTGGAGCAGAACTGTCAACATACAGCTACCTATTCAACTATATAAATTGAGATTGATGGACTCATGTTGGCATTGTGGAGTCTCACCAGGTGACCTGGATCATTTACTGTTTTACTGAAAGATTAAATCAAAATGCAGTGCTTAGAAGTCAGTAGCACCAACGGGGGCTACCTGGTCGCGCTCTACCGGGGCAAATCTAAAAGTTCAGTCTGACATTGATGGAGCACGGGCCAGACACAGGAGTCAAGCAAACCCGCTGACAATATTTGGGTTGCATTGATGCTCAGGGATGATGCATTGATTCAGAGGAGGGGATGCGTTGCTATTGCAGGTGATGTACAGTTTCCTGGTCGGGCAACGTCGCTGGT
This sequence comes from Pleurodeles waltl, assembly GCF_031143425.1. Taxonomy (NCBI): domain Eukaryota; kingdom Metazoa; phylum Chordata; class Amphibia; order Caudata; family Salamandridae; genus Pleurodeles; species Pleurodeles waltl. Next base: position 40,615,708 of record NC_090445.1, read on the forward strand.
GTCCAGAAGCGATGTTCGCCGGTTCCGATGCATCTGTGCTGCGTCGGGCAAGTCGGGCTGCATTGAAAGTTGTGGTCGCTGCGTTGCAAAGTCGGTGAGTGGTGGCCGTGGCTTCAACGCAGGCAGCGGCCAGGTGTTGTTTCTGCAGCAGCATGTGCCGGTTCCATTCAACACACCGGGTTCAATGCGTCGTTCTAAATGATGCACAGGTGTTGATGCATCGGCTCCTTGAGTAGCAGTACCACACTTACCTCCAGGGGCCCAGGACTGGATTTGGCAGTGCTTGGCAGAGCAGGACTTACAGCAGAGGAACCTAGGTGCTGGGAAGGATGCAAATGAAGTCTTTGACGTCCCTGAGACTTCAGAAACAGGAGGCAAGCTCAGTCAGGCCCTTGGAGAAACCTGGGGATGCAGGATGTCGAGAGTCCAGTCCTCTCTTTTCCAGACGAGAAGCAGAAGGCAACAGGCCAACACAGCAATGCAAACAGCAAAGTGGCACTTCCTCCTGGCATCACAGTAGCCCTTCTTCCTAGCAGAATGTCTTCAGTCCAGAGGGTTCTGAGTATATGGTGTCAGAGGTCCAGTACTTATACCCAAAAAGGCCTTTGATGTAGGAGTAACTTCAAAGGAATTATCTGGAGCGCACAAGGATTCCTTTCAACCCAGCCCTGGCTCCAGACTACCAGTAAGGGGTAATCAGTCCTTTGTGTGAGGGAAGGCCACAACCTATTAAAATGTAAGTGTGAACTACCTCTCCCTGCCCAGGATGACTTTCAGTATGCAGATTAATGTATCTCCTGTCACACCCAGCCCTTTCTGTGTTGTGGCTGTCTAGAGAGTATACACAAGTGTAGCTGTCACCTAAACTCAGAAGTGTAATCTGAGGCAGGCTAAGGCACAGAATGGTTAAAGTAAGAAGATGCCAACTCTTGAAAAGTGGCATTTTCAGACCTGCAATTTAAAAACCAACTTTACCAAAATATATGTTTTTAAATTGTGAGTCCAGAGACAGCAAACTCTATTTTCCTATCTTTGCCCAATTGGAAATGACACTTAAAAAGATGTTCTAATGTAACCCCAGTGTTAGCCTATGGGAGAGCTAGTCCTTGAAATTGTGAAAAATAAATTTAAAAGTGTTCACTATCTGGGCATGTTAAACTTAAAAGTTCATGGCCAACTTTTTAAATACACTGTGCCCTGCCCTTGAGGCTAACTAGAGCCTACCTTAGGGGTGCCTTACGTGTAATAAAAATGCCAGGTAGAAATAGCAGTTTAAAACTGCACACACAGGCTCCGCAGTGGCAGGCCTGATACATGTTTGAAAGGCTACTTGTTAGACCTGACAGCCTTAGGGTGGTCATCACCTCCACTTTTCTAACACTGTTTCTGCTGGTTTTAGGACTCTGTGCACTTTACCACTGCTAACCAGTGCTAAAGTGCATATGCTCTCTCCCTTAAACATGGCAACATTGGTTCATACCCAATTGGCATAGTGTGGGGCTTAGAAAAGAGCACTGTAGGCCGCTTTGAGAGAGATGTTAAAATGAATGAAATTAAGCACAGTGGGGGAAGTAGAAGAGTCAGGCAGTAGTGAATGAGCAGGAATACTAGTCGAGCCAGAGGAAGCAGAAGGGGGAGATTTGCATATTCAATCAATTTTTTCTGCAAAGAAGGCAGACAAAATTGCCAGGGTTATCGTAATCCCTCCCACATTAACAGCTACAGTGAGGGTCATATTTTTTTATCGGCCTCTTCTGTCTTCAACTTGGCAGACAGAAGCTATTGTTTTGTTGAATAGGTTTGGGTTTATGCAAAGCACAGTGGCTCTTGACCCCCCTGGTGGACGTGCGGGAGGGTGGAGGCAGACAGGGGTGGTGAGGGGTACGGGGGGTAGAGACCAGTGCAGTCCAGTGGGCCCACAGTAGATAGTCAGACATGATAGGGGGAACTACACATTTACTCAGGTGGAATGTGAGGGGCCTGAACTCCTTTGTCAAATGCTGTAGAGTTAATGCCTACTTACGATGGGTTGGGGTACATATCTCAATGCTGTAGGAGACACACCTGATGGAGGGGGAGGCACAGAAGTTACAGAAAAAATGGAGGGGACAAATCTACTCCTTGATATGATCAAACTATGCTAGAGGGATCTCTGTCTGGGTGGTGCTTGGGGTTCCATTTCAGATACCCAGTTGTACTGAGGACATAGAGGGGAGGTATGTGTTAGTGCATCACGTACTAGACTGCATGGAATTGAGTCTTCTCAACATCTATGCACCAAATGTGAACAGCGAGAGGTTCTTTGGTACACTGGAGGCTGAGCTCTTGCCTTAGGTGGGGATGCCCATTATCTGGGCAGGTGATCTTAACTGTGTGATAGATGGCTGCTTCGATAGGCATCCACCAAGTTAGGGAACGAAACTGAACATGACAGCTGGGTTGCGGGGGAGGATGACATGGTTACATTGCCTGGACACATGGAGGAAACTTCACCCGACTGTTGGATAGTTCTCCTGTTTTAAACCCACCCATGGAATGCATAGTCGATAAGATTGATTCTTAATATCAGACGATGGTGCTCTAAATATAAACGAATCAATCAATTCGATTTATATAGTGCGTCTTATCACCCGGGGAGTCTCAAGGTCCTGGTGGTGGATACGGATCAGTCGAAGAGCCAGGTCTTGAGGTCTTTCCTGAACTGAGCCACCAAGGGGCACTGCCTGCGGTGAAGCTGCAGCGTGTTCCAGGTCTGTGCGGCGAGGTAGGAGAAGGATCTTCCTCCAGCCATGTTCTTCTGGATCCCAGAGGTGGTGAGGTCCAGTTGAGCAGAGTGAAGTTGCCTGAGGGTGCATAGAAGGAGAGGCGGTGTTTGAGGTAGGCAGCACCAATGTTGTGTAGGGCTGTGTAAGCGTGTGTCAGGAGTTTGAAAGTCATGCGTTTGTTGACAGGGAGGAAGTGTAGGTCTCCCAGGTGGTCGGAAATGTGGCTGTGGCTGTGGCAGGGGAAGTCCAGGATGAGTCTGGCCATGGCGTTCTGTATTTTCTGGAGGCTTGTTTGGAATTTATTGTTAATGTGACATAGAGTGCATTGCCGTAGTCGAGTTTGCTGCTGACAAGTGCATGGGTAACTGTTCTTTTCGCGTCGATGGGGATCCACTTGAAAATCTTCCAGAGCAGGCGGAGTATGTTAAAGCACGAGGATGAGACGTCATTGACTTGGCTGGCCATAGACAGCGAGGAGTCGAGAATGATGCAGAGGATGCTTGTGTGGCCAGTGGGATATGGCACAGTTCTGAGGGCAGTGGGCCACCAGAAGTCATCCGATGTGGTAGGGGTGGGGCCCAGCATGAGGATTCCTGTCTTATCCGAGTTGAGCTTGAGGCAGCTGTCTTTTATCCAGTCAGCAACTGCCTTCATTCCCTTGTGAAAGTTGTTTTTGGCTGTTGATGGTTCATTGGTGAGGGGAAGAATTAGCTGTGTGTTGTCAGCGTATGAGATGATGTTGAGCCCGTGGTGACAGACGATCTCAGCAAGGGGGTTCATGTAGACATTGAAGAGGATGGGGCTCAGAGAGGAGCCCTGGGAGACTCTGAAGCTGGTTTCTGTCAGGTTCGAGGTAAAAGGTGGGAGTCTGACTCTCTGGGTTTGGCCGATGAGAAAGGAGCGGATCCACTCCAAGGCTGCTGGCATTGTGTAGTCTGGTGCATAAGGTGGTGTGGGAGACAGTGTCAAATGCAGTGGTGAGATCGAGGAGGATGAGGGTAGCTGTTTCGTGGTGGTCCAATAGGGTGCGGATGTCATCCATGGCTGCTAGGAGTGCAGTTTTGGTGCTGTGGCTGCTCCTGAATCCAGATTGGGAGGGATCTAGGATGTGGTTTGTCTCAATGAAGTCAGTGTGTTGTGTTTTAATATCTTTTTGGATTGCCTTGGCTGGGAAAGGGAGCAGTGAGATTGGTCTGTAGTTTTTTTAACTCCATCGCGTCTGCGGAGGGCCTCTTTAGTAGAGGGTTTATCTCTGCATGTTTCCAGTCATCTGAGAAGGTGGCAGTCTCAATGGAGCAGTTGATGGTACGATATAGGTCAGAGGCAAAGGTGGTGCCACCTCAGTTGAAGATGTGGTGGGGGCATGGGTGTGAAGGTGCCCTGGAGTGGATAGAACTCATGATCTTCAGGGTGTCTTCTGGGGTGCGGATGGTCCAGTGGTTCAGGGTCAGTGGGGGTTGGAACTCATGGTGGTGCTGGTGGGCAGGGAGGTGGGTATTGGCTTGTGTATCTTTCGTAGATGTCTTGGATTTTTCAGTGAAAGATCACAAAGAGGTTGTCACAGAGGTTTTGGAAGGGGGTGATATCTGTGGTGTCCGTGCCTGGCTTTGTGAATTCTTTCACTGTGGTGAAGAGTTCCTTGCTGTTGTGTGCATTGGCGTTCATGCGTGCCTGAATGACTGATTTTCTAGCTAATTTGATGAGCCGGTAGTGCGAAATGACAGAGACTTTGAAGGGTTTGTTGTCTGACGTGCTGTTGCTGCTTCTCCACTTTCTCTCGAGTTGTCTGCAAGTGCGCTTTGATTCTTGGAGGTCGGGGAGAACCAGCTGGGTTTCCTGTGGTGCTGATTGCCGTTGGGTTTCCGTAGGGGGGCTAGCGTGTTGGTGCAGTCAGCGATCCATTGGTGGAGGTTGTGGGCCGAGGTGTTAGCGTCCGTGGTGTCCAGTGGTGGGGAGTAGCAGTGTGGCGGGGAGCTGGGCTTCGGTGACCTTGTTTCAGTTTCTGCATGGGGCACTGTGGTTGTGGTGATGTTCGGTGGTCTTGGTGAAGGAAAAATGGAGGCAGTGGTGGTCGGTCCAGTGGAGTTCGGAGGTATGTGAGAAGGAGATGTTGCTTACAGTGGAGAAGACAGGGTTGAGGGTGTGTCCTGCTGAGTGGCTGAGTGTGTGGGGAGGTTGACCAGTTGTTTGAGCCCGAGGGTGGCGAGGTTCTCCATGAGGGATGAGGTGTTCAGGTCACTGCAGTTGTCGAGGTGAAAGTTGAGGTTGCCGAAGAGGATGTAGTCTGTTGAACTGAAGACATGGGGACCGATGAGGTGGGCCAGGGCTTCGCTGAAAGGGGGGTGGGTCGGGGAGGTCTGTAGATGTAAAGGGGACAAGGTATTTAGTGTGCCTCCTGTCAGATTATGTGCCCCTATTATTGAAGTGCAATTTGGGGGAGCACTGTCCAGTCCGTCCTCGGTGGCCTCTCCTTTCTGAGGCCCTGTGGTACCCCTTGTATGTTGCTAACATGAGGACAGTCCTACAGGGTATGTCAACACCAACTGGAACTCTATGGAGAGGCGTGGGATGGAGTGGGGCATGCTGAAAGCGGTGGTGGGGGGAAGCCTCAGTAAGACCTATGGCACTAGGCAGAAATTAGAACAAGACTTCTGGGAGGGAGGGGAACTACTGACTTGGCTACAGTAACAGATAGGAGGACAGGGGACGGATGAGGTGCCACTGATTGAGGCAAACTGTACAGTACTGTGGGACAGATTGGACTGTCACGTACAACACTATTACAGCCAGTGGATTCACAGAGAGGGAGGCAAATATGGGCACTTATTGGCATGGTTGCTCAAATGGGAGAGACCTCCCCCTTGCGCAATGATCCTATCCCTGATTCGTGCAGACAGAGGGACGGTGGTGGGCCAGCATATGATAAATCTGTTGCTGTGGAACCACCTAGCAAGAGTATACGGAACTCCTCCTGGGGATGTGGGGAATGTGGTAGAGGCATTCCTTGACAGAGTGATGATCCCTAAGATTGTGATGGCTCAGAGCGAAAGACTAGATGAGGAGATTCAGCTGGAGGAACTCTTGGAGGCCCTCTGGGACATGGCTCGGGGGAATTATCTGGGTCCAGGTGGCCTCCAAGTCGAGTTGCTCCCCAGGCTCTTGGAGTCCTTCTGAGAGGCAAAACTGGGAGGCATACTGCTGATACCCATGCGGGAAGCCCTCACCATGATGCTCTCAAAGCTGGACAAGGACCCAAAGGGATCCAGGATCCTACGAATCATGGACCATGTTGAACGTGGACACCAAATTGCTTGCTTAAGTACTCACAATGCAACTGAGTCGCATGGATAATAACCAGTGTGACTTTATGGTGGGACAGGGCGCCCATATGAATTTTAGGCACTTCTTGCAAATGATGCATGCTGTCCAGGGTCCAGATGTGGAGGTGCCACTGGTGGCTCTGAACATCGAGAAGGCTTTTGAGACCCTGGCGTGGGGGTATTGTGGGTAATGGGGTTGGGGTGTGATGCTTGTCTTGGGTGCAATTCCTGTACACAGAGCCCTTGGTGAGAGTGCGGACTGGACCAGTAGTGTCAGATGCTCTGTCTATAGGGTGGGTAACTAGACAGGGATATTCACTGACCCTGATCCTTTTTGCGTTGGCCATGGATCCGCTGGCGTTGCACTTTGGGTGAGACCTCAGGGACTGGGGGTTGAGGGTCGGAGACACAATGCATATCATGTCCATATATGTGAATGACACCCTTATATACCAGAGTAAGCCGGTAAGTTCAGTGTTGTGCCTTCTGAGAATAATGGAGGACTTTAGGTGGGCGTCTGAACTTTATGTCAACAGATACAAGATAGTGTTTTTCCCCCTGGTGGCCTTAGTGTCCCGACATGGGACTGACCTGCCGGAGTGGATTTACCCTGGGAGACAGTGAAGTTACGATATTTGGAAATACAAGTAGCTCATGACCTGAGAACAGCAGTATGATTTCAATATGGGCATGGTGGTGGGTGGACTGACTGCTTCTGTACGATTTTGGAACACTGCCACTGTCTGTTATGGGCACAGCGGCCTTAAGTAAAATGGTGTTGCTGCCCCAATGTCTCTATGCTATGCAGAACTCATTATGAGTCCTGCTGTGCTCCCTATTTAGAAAACTTAATGGACTGTTGGTGTTTTTACAGTTTGCAAGGATATCCTGTACTGCGAGGTAGATATGGACAACATTCCCAGAGGAGCCCAACGAAGCATGTGTGTTTGGCCGGCCTAAGACGGCTGGCCAAACACACATGCGCACTTAGGTGCACTCTCTCCTCCTAATCCCTTCCATCTCCCGTAGCCCAGCCTCAACCCTGCCTGCACATGCTGCTGGCTTAGCCAACAGCTTTAAAATAAAATAAAATAATAATTAAATATGGTTTTATTTTACAGCTTCTGCTGTTAGCCAGGGGAGCGATACTCCTTCACCATTGCTAAGGATGCATGGGTGGATGGCAGACTTTCGTGAATGGGCATTGTCCGAAGAGTGCAGGCTAAAAAGGTGCAGACGAATGACAATGCAGAAAGAGATATGGTGCTGTGGGGACTGATGGTAGACCACCTGGAGGATGGGAGAAGGGGAAAGGGACCCTACCCAGACCTTGCCTGCAGCTGAGGCAGAAACCCCCTAGTAGGGGAGGAACCAGTGCTTAATTTGAGCTGAGGTTTAGGGTGCGGAGCACCTGCACTTATTTTTGAGGGCTGGCACCTATTCTTCTGCCTCAAGCATTTCCTGAAAGCAAAAAAACACATATAGGAAAGACAGAGGACGTGTCACAAAGGGAGAAAACAGAGAGCTGCAAGAGTGAGCTGAAGGGGCAGGGAGTAAATGTAAATGGATTAAAGAGGACCAAGATGGCTTCAGGATTACGCTGCCTCAGTATTGCGTGCTTGCACATTTAAATGCAGCAACAGCATGTTTCAGAGGAGAGCTGTGGGCACTGGCACGTTTTTATTTACCAATTAAGCACTGGGAGGAGCAGACTGGGTGTGACTAATTGGTGAATGTTGCCAGACCCCTGTTTCTCCGCTGATTTCCTCTTCTTCTGATGCACTCTGCAAATGCTGTGATGGTTGGGGTTGGTGGATGAGTGGTCTCGGTTTGCCCCCCGAGAAGTCTGATTGAGAGGGTACTACATTGTGAATTAACACCCTCCCTGGAAAGTCCGGGGATGTGCTGCCCCTGTTCGATGCAGGGCGCCTGGAGTTGTTTAGAGCAGATGCTGCAGAACTGTTATCTTATGTTATAGGGCTTATGAGTCAAAAAGGCAATAAAGAAATTTAAAGAAAAAAATGTAAAAACAAATATTCAACATGACATACGTATCGCCTCAAATCTTAAAGTCAACAGTTTCATGGGTCTAAAAAACTTAACCTTTCGGTAGTAAAACATTGGTTTAGCGTTAGCCACTCGGTAAGTAAACTAAACTCAATGTAAACTTCTTCTCAAGCCACGTTTGCCTTACTGGTGGGATTGACGTTCCTAGTAGCACCAGAGCACACTTTTGAGTTTTAGGGTGAAGGGCTGAATTGTTACAAAATATACTATCAACTTCTTACCAGTAGTACTACCAGGAGAAACAATTTTGTTTGTACTGTGGTTCTAACCTGTGAGAATGCCACTTCCACGAATTCTCTAGACTGAGTCAGTTTTGTATTAAGTGGGCACTGGTATAACTCAGCAAGACAAGGGTCTTTTTTTTAAATGCAAATTCAGTGCAACTTAACTCCATATTTATATTCTGACGCTAGACCTGCGTAGCGTCAAAATATAGGCATTAACGTCATTATTTGGATGCGTGAAACCATCTTGCGTCAATGAGATGCAAGGTAGTCGTTCCTGTCCAACAAATTACTCTAAGCACGTAGGGGGTCATTCATGGACCGCCGGGGCCAGGGTTGGCGGGAGCACCGCCAACAGGCTGGCGGTGCCCCGCAGGGCATTCTGACCGCGGCGGTTTGGCCGCGGTCAGAAGTGGAAAACCGGCGGTCTCCCGCCGGTTTTCCGCTGCCCAAAAGAATCCTCGCGCCGCCATGGGGATTCTGACACCAGGAACAGGATGGCGGTATGGGGTGTCGTGGGGCCCCCGTAAGAGGGCCCCACTTTGAATTTCACTGTCTGCATTGCAGACAGTGAAATTCGCAACGGGTGCAACTGCACCCGTCACACCTTCCCACTCCGCCGGCTCCATTCAGAGCCGGCGTCCTCGTGGGAAGGTTGTTTTCCACTGGGCTGGCGGGCGGCCTTTTGGCGGTCGCCCGCCAGCCCAGTGGAAAACCCAGAATCACCGCAGCGGTCTGACGACCGCAGTGCGGTGTTCTGGCGGGGGTACTTTGGCTGGCGGCCTCCGCCGCCCGCCAAGGTAAGAATCACCCCCGTAGTGCCTTATTTATCCTCCCATGCAAAAATGGTGCACGGGTGAGAGGTGGGCCTAAATAATCGTGCTAAGCTTGCTTAGCAACATTATTTAACGCCTGGGTCCGACCAGGGATAAGGGGACCTGTGGACCCATTTCCATGGTCAAACACCATGGAATGGGCCCACAGGTGCCCACTCCAAGACCCAGGAACACCCCACCCACACCAGAGGGGCACCAGGGGATGGGGGACCCCACCCCAGGTAAGTACGGTAAGTATAGGTAAGTATTTAAAAAAAATGTAAGTACCATTGGGGTGGCCTGACATGGACTCCCCTGAATGGCACTGGGTGCAATGGCTATCTCCATGGGTGGTGGTCATGACTCCTGTCTTTTATAAGACAGGAGTCATGGGGTATAGATGGTTTTGCATCAGGAAATGACGCTAGGCTGGTTAACGGCATTTTTTTTGCCTCTAACCAGCCTAGCGGCATTTTTTGAGGCAAAACCCCCTTCATCCATACCGCCACCCCCACCCGGCTAGCGTAATTTTTTCCGACACTAGCCCAACCTGAGTGCCGGCTTGTTGCATTCCATAAATTTGGCACCCGGCTGGTGCTTTGGAATGACGCAAGCCGGCTCTATACTTTTTGCCGCAAACTACATTTGCGCAGTTTTGCAGCAAAAAGTATGAATATGAGCCTAATTGTCTAGGACATACTGTGCTACAACCAGGCTTTGTAACTCTTTCATGTGTGTCACAGGGGCTACCAGTCTCTAGGCAAGGGACCCAAAACTGGATGGTTACTTGTGCTCTCCTAAATCTTCTCAAGTACTGCTCAGCGATCAGCCTGTACCTTGTTCAAAAGGGCTTCCGTCATGTGTATGTAGTTGCATCTCTTTTTCTTCTCTACCTTGACTCAAGAACCTTGTGAAAGAAACATCTCCATCAAATTCACTGCAGTATACTGCCCACCTGGTCCATAGGTAAACCCTTGGATCATCTTCTGATGTTCACCCAAGCACAGTCTTTTCCTTCTAGCGGCAAACATGTGCAATGCAAGATTCACACAGTGCAGCCTGGAATGATATCTCTCAGAGGATCAGAGTAGCTCCTTCTGAAAGGATCTCTTCAAGGTGGCCTCTTCTTCACCATTGATTGGAGCCTCCCAGATCCCTGAGTATCTGAGCTCTATGCAGTGAGAACCACCTTCATTCATGCATTCAGTCATTTGGTAAGTGATATGTAAGTCAAAATCAAAGCTGTAAAATACATTTAAAAAGTATTATTTAAGAACCAAAATGTTATGAAGAAGGAAATTAAGGGTAAAAGATAAGAAATTAAAAATATGCATGTGACTGGATTATTAGCGTTCCCCCACTCTGCCTGTGCTGGTACCTTCCTATGAGGGGGTGGAGATACCCTGGCATCTCACTGCTTATATAATAGTGAAGAACTGAGGACTAAAAATCTTTCCACCACTTAGAGACAGATCTTAAAGCTGCAACCTGTGCTTCAGTGCATTATGGGGGTTTCCCATGAAACAGATACCCGGTAGTTCTCGGTGACTACCTTGGACAGGGGGCAGCTGGATTTTGAGGGGAAAGAGTTCTGTTCTTAGCTTATGTTTAACTTTTAGAAAGTGGGTGCCTACCCAACCAGGGCTTCGCAGTGCTACTGCAGTTCCACACAACACATTGGCACTGTCGTGCAGGCCAGATGCAACTTTAACTCAGGCCTCCCAATTCAAAAGAATGGAAGTGCACCCTTAATTCCAAGAAATGGAGGTGTACAATATTTGAGAGTAAGGCGCAAGGTCACTTTCTGTGTGACATCCCTTAAGCCATAGAAGTAACAGTATACACAGCACAAGAACAGCACATACAGAACAGACAATCTATAGGCAAATGTGTGTTCCCTGCAACAGTGGTTCCCTCCCTGTGGACAAGGGACCCATGGGGGTCCGTAAAGCCTCTTCAGGGGGTCTGTGATTGCTTAGAAAGTTAATTAAGATTAACAGATTAATAAAGTAATAAAGTGGCTAAATGTACAAGTGAAAATTTTAACCTCTTTGCTGCCAGACCTTTTCCCCCTCAGGTGCCAGGCCTTTTTTTGGCTATTTGGGGCAGTTCGCGCTTAGGCGCTCATAACGTTTTGTCCACATAAGCTACCCATGCAAAATTTGCGTTTTTTTTCCTCCAAAATCCTAGGGATTCTAGAGGTACCTAGAGTTTGTGGGTTCCCCTAAAGGAGACCAAGAAACTAGCCAAAATACTGTGAAAATTTCGTTTTTTTTAAAAAAAAAATGGGAAAAGGGGCTTTAGAAGAAGGCTTGTGGTTTTTCCCCTGAAAATGACATCAACAAAGGGTTTGCGGTGCTAAAATCACCATCCTCCCTGCTTTCAGGAACAGGCAGATTTGAATCAGAAAACCAAATGTTTCAACACAATTTTGGCATTTTACTGAGACAGACCCCATTTTTACTATTTTTGGTGCTTTTAGCCTCCTTCCACCTAGTGACAGAAATAGGTGTGAAACCAAAGCTGGATCCCAGAAAGCTAAACATTTCTGAAAAGTAGACAACATTTTGAATTTTGCAAAGGGGTGTAGATACTACAAGGTTTTCCTACAGTAAATAACAGCTGAAATAAAAAAATATTGAAATTGAGCTGAAAACAACAGCAATTTTTCTCCACGTTTTACTCTGTAACTTTTTCCTGCGATGTCAGATTTTTTAAAGCAATGTATTGGTGACGGAGATATATAGGGACTGTAGGTTCATCAAGAACCCTAGGTACCAAGAGCCAGTAAATGAGCTGCAACTTGCAATGGGTTTTCATTGTCTACCGGGTATACAGGAATTTATTTGGTGAAATATAAAGACAAAAAAATAGGTATCAAGGAAACCTTTGTATCTCCAAAATGGGCACAAGATAAGGTGTTGAGAAGCAGTGGTTATTTGCACATCTTTGAATTCTGGGGTGCCCATACTAGCATGTAAATTACAGCACATTTCTCAAATAGATGTATTTTTTACACACTGTCTTACATGTAGAAGGAAAAAAACGTAGAGAAAGAGAAGGGGCAATAACACTTGTTCTTCTGTTCTGTGTTCTCCCAAGTCTCACAATAAAAGTGGTACCTCACTTGTGTGGGTAGGCCTAATGCCCGCAACAGGAAACACAACATGGACACATCACATTTTTACATTGAAATCTGACGTGTTTTTTGGAAAGTGCCTAGCTCTGGATTTTGGTCTCTAGCTCAGCCGGCACCTAGGGAAACCTAGCAAACCTATACATTTTTTAAAACTGGATACCCAGGGAAATTCAGATTAGGGTGACTTGTGTCACCAGGTTTGTTACCCAGAATCCTTTGCAAACCTCAAAATTAGGCAAAAAACAATTTTTCCTCACATTTTGGTGATATAAAGTTCTGGAATCTGAGAGGAGCCACAAATTTCCTTCCACCCAGCAATCCCCCAAGTCTGCCAATAAAAATGGTACCTCACTTGTGTTGGTAGGCCTAGTGCCAGCGACAGGAAACGCCCCAAAACGCAACATGGACACATCAACGTTTTACACTGACAACTGACGAGTTTTTTGGAAAGTGCCTAGCTGTGGATTTTGGTCTCTAGCTCAGCCGGCACCTAGGAAAACCTACTAAACCTGTGCATTTTCGGAAACTAGACACCTAGGGAAACCAAGGTTCTGTTATCCAGAATCCTTTGCAAACCTCAAAATCTGGCCAAAAAACACTTTTTCCTCACATTTCGGTGATAGAAAGTTCTGTAATCTGAGAACAGCCACAAATTTCCTTCCACCCAGCATTCTCCAAGTCTCCCGATAAAAATGGTACCTCACTATTGTGGGTAGTCCTAGTGCCTGCGACAGGAAATGCCCCAAAACACAACACGGACACCACATTTTTCCAAAGAAAACTGACCTGTTTTTTGCAAAGTGCCTAGCTGTGGATTTTGGCCTCTAGCTCATCCGGCAGCTACAAAAACCTAGCAAACCTGAACATTTCTGAAAACTAGATACCTAGGAGAACTCAGGATGTGGTAACATGTGGCACTCTCACCGGGTTCTGTCACCCAGAATCCTTAGCAAACCTCAAAACTTGGCAAAAAAAACACTTTTTCCTCACATTTTGGTGCTGCAAAGTTCTGGAATCTGAGGGGTGCCAGAAACGTCCTACAACCCAGCATTCCCCCACATCTCCTGATAAAAATGGTACCTCATTTGTGTGGGTAGGCCTAGTGCCCGCTACAGAAAATGCCCCAAAACACTACCTGCGTTTTTGGTCCTGGGCTCAGCGGCCATCTAGGGAAACCTACCAAACCCAGACATTTCTGAAAAGTAGACATCCGAGGTAGTCCAGGTAGGTGTGACTTGCGTGGATCCCCCAGTGTTTTCTTACCCAGAATCCTCATCAAACCTCAAATTTAGCTAAAAAATATCAAATTTTCCCCACATTTCTGAGTGGGATCACTGCAACAGCACAAATTTCCTACCACCCAACGTTCCCCTCAGCCTCCTGATAAAAATAATACCTCACTTGTGTAGGTGGGACAAGTGCCTGTGACAGGTAAGAGCCAAAAACATATCGAAATTGAGGGGAAACCAAATTGGGTCCAAAAGAGCAGATAGAAAACAACATTTTTAGGCTGATAAGTGGGGCATAAATGTTATCGGTATAGATGTGACAATGCTGGATGGTAGGAATTTTGTGGATTCCTGCAGGTTCCGGAAGGTTCTATCATAAAAATGTGGGAAAAATATGTGGTTTCAAGCAAAATTGGAGGTTTGCAGGGCATTGTGGGAAAAAAAATGGTGCGGGGTGCATGTGAAGCACACCTCCTCGACTCACCCAGATGTTTAGTTTTCAGATGTGTCCAGGTCTCGTAGATTTTTCTATATGGCAGCATCCCAAAGTCCAAAAACTGCAGCCCTCACCATTCCAAGCAGGACGATTTTGAGAGTTGCATAAGCTCTCATGGCCCAAATTTAAAACCAAAACCCAAAATAATCAAATGTCCTCTTGCTTGCCATTAGGATAAGATCTTTTTGTGTGCGGGGGGAGAGCTGAAAGACTGTTACCCACTTCAGTTGTTGTGGGGGCATAACCATGCCCATACTGGTTAGTAACCACCACCCTACTATTTTTTTTATATTTCCTGGCATCTAGTAGGCTTTCTACTCCCCCCGCGAGTGGATTGGGGGGAATTGCCCCATCTACCCACCGGTGGGCAGAACAACCTTGTACCCATTTATTTGGGGGGTGGGGGGCATATTCCCTGGTGCCTGGTGGGCTTTCTGCCTTGGGGCAGATGGGCCAAACAAAAATAGGCCTATCTGCCCTAAAGGGGGCCGAAATGGCCAACAGTAATGTGCCCACATGGAGAGCAACCCTTGCCCAAGGGGCTGCCCCCCCTAACAGAACAGACACACACCAATCCCTGATGCCTAAGTGGTTGCTGCCCGCCCTGGGGGCAGATCGGCCTAATAGAAATAGGTTGATCTGCCCCCAAGGGGAGCAGAAGTGGCCTAAAATAAATGTACCCCCAGGGGAGCGACCCTCGCATAAGGGGTCGCTCCCCACCTGTAAGAAATAAAAAACATAAAAAAATCCCTGTTGCCCAGTTGCTTCTGCCCCACTTGGGGCAGATTGGCCTAATTAAAATAGGCCAATCTGCCCCCAAAGGGGGCAGAAATGGCCTAAAATATATTTGCCCCCCCAAGGGAGCGACCCTTGCCTAAGGGGTCACTCTCCTTGCGTGAAATTGGCGCAAAACAAAACAAAAAACGCTGGTGTCTAGTGATTTCTTCCCTTCTTTGGGGCAGATTGGCCTAAGAAAAGTAGGCCGATCTGCCCCAAGGTGGGCAGAAGTGGTCTAAAATAAAATTTTACCCCAGGGGAGCGACCCTTGCCTAAGGGGTTGCTCCCCATCTGTAAAAAATAAAAAAATAAAGAATCCTTGGTGCCTAGTGGTTTCTGTCCCCCTTGGGGGCAGATCGTCCTAATTAAAATAGGCCGATCTGCTCCCAAGGGGGGCAGAAATGGCCTAATGTAAATTTGCCCCACAGGGGAGCAACCCTTGCCTAAAGGGTTGCTCCTCTTGCGTGAAATTGTCATGAAAATAAAACCCTGGTGTCTAGTGTTTTCTGCCCCCCTTAGGGGCAGATCAGCTGAATAAAAATAGGCCGGTCTGCCCCCAAGGGGGGCAGAAATGGCCTAAAATAAATTTGCACCCCCCCCCAGGAGAGCGACCCTTGCCTAAGGGGTCGTTCCCTTGCGTGAAATTGGTGCAAAAAAAAATTCCAGGTGTCTAGTGGTTTCGGGGGCAGATTGGCCTAAGAAAAATAGGCTGATCTTCCCC
The DNA here is from genome assembly GCF_031143425.1 of Pleurodeles waltl. Lineage (NCBI taxonomy): Eukaryota > Metazoa > Chordata > Amphibia > Caudata > Salamandridae > Pleurodeles > Pleurodeles waltl. The sequence continues at coordinate 40,631,261 of NC_090445.1, forward strand.
CAAGGTGGGCAGAAATGGCCTAAAATAAAATTGCCCACCAGGGGAGCGACCCGTGCTTAAAGGGTCGCTCCCCATCTTTTAAAAAATAAACAAATAAAAATTTGCTAGTGCCCAGTGGTTTCTGCCCTCCCTTGGGGGCAGATCAGCCTAATTAAAATAGGCCGATCTGCCCCCAAGGGGGACAGACCAGTGCGGCGGGACATGGCATCAACTCTTCTCTTTTTAAACAAGGCATTGATTGACAGAGTCACCAATTATCAATATGTTATGTATAGGGCAGGTCCACCACCATATACTTTGAGGTCGTCAAACCATAATTCTTTATGGTGTCCATCAGAAGGTCCTTTGAGAGAATTATCTTTGGGTTTTAAGGAGCTGGGAAGAGATCATTGAGAAGAAAACATAAACATCTTTCTTCTCTTTATATATAATACATACAGCAGTGCTTCACACCAGAGAAGTAATTTCATAGCACCAGAAAGTGGCTTACTCTTCGAGCCATTAGGAAAAATCATTTGTTGTTACAGAATTAACCTGACATGTGGACACAGCTGAGGTGATAGTTCCCAATGAAGGATGAGTGAGTATGAGGTGTCCTCAACTAGTTCTAGTTAAAGGGACTAAGGGCCAGATGTAGCAAAGTTGGAAATTGCGACTTGCAATTTGCGAGTCGGAGCGACTCGCAAATTGCAAGTCGCAATTTCCAATGCAGAACGGTGTCTCAGACACCGTCTGCGACTCGCTATGGGGTCGCAATGACCCACCTCATTAATATTCATGAGGTGGGTCGCAAATTGCGGCCCCATAGCGAGTCTAGGCACTCGCAAACATGGAGGCCTGCTGTCGTCAGCAGACCTTCATGTTCGTGACTGCTTTATCTATAAAGCTGTTTTTTTTTTTAAGTGTAGCCCGTTTTCCTTAAAGGAAAACGAGCTGCACTTAAAAAAAAAACGAAAGCTTTAGTTTCGGTATTTTTTCAGGACAGGTAGTGGTCTACCTGCCCTGAAAAAATAGTTTTGGGTCCATTCGCAAAGAGGAAGGGGTCCCATGGGGACCCCTTCCAATTTGCGAGTGGGTTACCATCCACTTGAAGTGGATGGTAACTGCGATACCATTTGCGACCGCATATGCGGTCGCAAATGGTATTGCATGCCACTCCGAATCGCAAATAGGAAGGGAACACCCCTTCCTATTTGCGATTCTGAAATGCATATTGCGAGTCGGTCCCGACTCGCAATATGCATTTCTGCATAGCAAAGAGGCATTTGCGCCTCGCAAACGGCGATTTTCGCCGTTTGCGACGCGCAAATCCTTTGCTACATCTGGCCCTAAGCTATGTACAGCTGAAAGGAAAAAGATGGCAAAGGCAGAATAGTGTGAAAATAATATGGGATAGCTCTCAGTTAAATTGTCTTACTTAAACTAGATTCCAAAGCAATCGTTGAATTTAATTTTTTCTACTTGATATTTACATGTTACCAATAATTAACCAAAAGGACTTCAGCCAAGTCTAGGACCATAACAAAATTCGATCAGGATTGTCTACGAAAGTTATTATGTGAGGGCACATGAGGTCATGGAAGTGACATTATATTTTCATTGCTACATTGTATTGAGGAAGCTCTTATGTGGGATGTAACATACGTCTATATAACCTCTGTGGCACAGGAAGTGACTACCAGGAATGATGCTAGGATTTTCAGGGTTTCTGGAAAAAAGAAAACACCTCACATATGCTGAAAAGAGCAATGCTTGTTTTTTTTAGCCATAATTTGATTCTAGCATTAGACAGTGTCATAACATTTCTTCTTGCCTATGAATGCATCAGACCTTGGGACCACCTTCTCAGTAGGCAATCTCTATAGAAACTCCACACACACAAAAGCACCAGTCACTGGCAGCGGATGAGGCCCACATTGTGATTTAAGGCATTGAAACACAAGAATGCAGACACTGCTAGCAAGTCAAGGGCCATTCTGTCACCTAAAACAATAAAACAAAGTGTCCAAGATACCGGCATCAGTCAGTTCCCAAATGCCATTAATACAGAAAGCTCCAGACATTGCCAGCCATTCAAAACCTCACTATCTGTGGGCTGAAGAGACTGGCAAAATGCCAGAACCACACTTATTAAAACAAAGGATCAGAGACACTGGCAGAAGGTCAGACCCTACTTTCAATAACACAAAGTGCCCCAGAGATTGACAACGGACCAGAACCCTTTCTCATTGATTTTCAGGAACCTTGATCCTGGCAAAAGGCTGCACCCACTCACCCCACAGTTGCATTAAACAGTGGATCCTACACGCGTGCTGCAGATCTGGGCCCACTTTAAGTAAAACTGAGAGACCTAGATATTCCGACTGAAAAGACAACAGCCCCACTGCCATTATACCTAGGTATTTTTAATTGGCACATTTATGTTTGAGCAGGTATGCATAGTTAAATATGTAACATTGGATGGCATTGCACATGATCATTGGCCAAAACAATTGAAACAAAACCTCTTGGAAGGCTGGAGTGACACATAAATCATGAATAACAGATGGAATAATTGAGCATACCCAAATGTATGGATCTCAATAACATGTTTCAGAGAAATAAGTCTTCTACAAATGTATTAGATTTTTCTTCAATTTTATGATAATTTACATTAGGAGGAATTGATGGTTGATTCACAGAAAACTCATGATTTAATAGGTAAAGACAATTTGATTTGCTTATCATGGAACAACATTAGTTGACTTAGATTGTCAGATCTGTTAGAAGGAGAACATAGCAGCAATTAGCTGTATGAAGAGGAACTATACAATTTCCTCATTTGGGTGCATACATCATCAACATAATTTAAAGAAAGAGTGCACCATTGGCCCTTTAGCTGTTTCAATATTTAGTTATTGTCAAAAAACATACACAATGTTCAAATGTTGCTCAGTTCTCATTTCTCAATGTAGATGTTAAAATGTCTTGAAATATTTCTCGTTTGGTGAGGACATATTTATGCCTACTCAATTCCATTTTCCCAAATGATTTACATTGGTGTGAATACATTGGAACATTAGAGAACTGAATGACATAAAATGAGGCACAGCTCTATAGCTGCTCAACGTACTGGTGTTAGATCAATCCTTCAGGAGTATTTGCAAGACATGCCATCTACATTTACACATGGATGTTGTTTAATCTGAATATATAAAATCCTGTTTTAATGCAAGATTTAATTTGTTTTTCCTAAGAAGAAACACAATTGGCTAGAGAGATAAGGTGAAATTCTATATTAAGGACATTATCCAAGGCGAGGCGGAACTTAAAACCTTGCTCTATCAGAATGTAGTTAGTCTGTGTTTTGTCCTAAAAAGATGAAGAAAACACTTGTTATGTTGCATTTATTTGTTCAGTTTTGAGATGTTATAAATTATTTCCTGGGAAGGAATGTTTTTCTCAGTTTAAGGACCATTTTGCAATCTACAAGCTTGATGGGAAAGGCATGCATTTAAATCCTTTTGGTATTAAAATTAATGTAGGGATTAACAAGTTGATAACAGGAAACCAGCGATTTTTCAATGGTTGTATTAAATTATGCTTGCTTAGATGGGAACACTCAGAATGACTGTGCGAAGGTTGGTTCTTTTAGGACAAGTATTGATTGAATGCTTTCCCTTTCCAAATTTACAAAAATAAGTTTAAGCTTTTAATGGGGAGGGGTGGGGTCCACCTTCATGTAATACACAGAATTATACAAAGGTGTACCAGATTTGGGTACATATCATAATACTGTACACTATCTTTAATTTTATTTAGTCTGATAGAGACTCCTAGCCACAGATTTCTCATTTTTTTAATACTTCTCAGTCATCAAACTGGATCTGGAATCCTTTCAACAGTACCTCAGCGCTCCGTAAAATGGTGCCTTGCAGCTTCTCTCAATCGCTGTTCTGCTGCGGAAATGACATGTGGGGCTTATATAGGCACCATTCCCTCATGCTGACATCAGTTCCTTGCTTTCCATATCATCAAACATGTATCTGAGCTCCCTTCATGTCTCTCAGAGACATTTCCCCTCTAAATGCTTCAGTGTGCAGGAAATGTCACTCCAAAAAACTAGAGATTTTAAGCCCTGTAGAGACTGTCGAAAACAAATGTCTGTATGACAGATCCCCACCAGATATGCTTGTGGAGCTGGAGGCCAAGCCACAACTCTAAGGCCTGCACTGACTGCGCGTTAATGAATCAGAGGACCATCTGAGAACACATGGTGAAACTTTAAGTCACAAAGCACGAAAAGTCTCTTTGGCACCACTCCAACTCGTGGTCCACATCCAAGGTTCGATCCTGGTCATGTGCCTTTACCCAGAGTCGCAGACACTGTTCAAGAAGCCAGTTTTCGTCATGCTCCAGGTCATCAGGTAAATCTACAAGGAAACACAAGAAATCAAAGCGAGACTCCACTCCCTCCTGCCACTCACATTTGCCTAAGCAGGCATGAGGGAAGGGCCACTCCTCTTGATCTTGCTCTAAAAGGAAAGGCAGCCAACTTTTGAGGCAATCCCACAACTTGTGCCAGCACAACCCAAGTTCCAACGGCTGAATGCCCCACTGCTTCAGATCGAAGAGTTTTGCTCAGTCATGCTATTGCTCTTTGGATCCCCATAGACTCCCTCTGGCATGGCTTTGGGCACCCAGGAGCTGAGAAGCACTTCATCCTGAGTGCCACCAGCTCCACTTCCAGACCTGAGAACTGCACCAGCCATGGGTGCTTCAACATCAATGCCGACTCCATTGACGTGACAGGAGGACAACGCATTCGTTCTCTCACTGACGCTGAATCTGCACCGATCCTACCTTTATTGAAGTTGTGTCTGAATCCGCCCAAGGCTTCTCTTCCCTCATTGGATTTACCAGCCCCTTAAGGGAGGCAGCCCACTCTGCATATCAATTGCCTTTGACAATGACTATGAGCTGAATAATGAGTTCACTCAGCCCCACCCTGATGATAATTAGTACGAGGATTTACCTGAGGCTTGTGGCCTCAATACCTCCCCATAGACTGCTGTTTATTCTCCTCGTGGGCCAGCCACATAGGAATCTGCCTCTTAGTCTATAATCATGCGAAGGGCCTCGAAAACTTTTGGCCTCCAGCTCCCCATCTTGTAGGTAAAAACAAATGTTCTAGCCTAAGTCTTTCAACCAGGACAGACTTCTACTGCGCCTCTTCTCCCATTCAACAAGATACTAATGGACCCCTTATTGGGGGCCTGGGCCAATCCTTGTTCTGCCTCCCCTATCAACCAACAAATTAACAGGAACCATTGCCCTGCTCTAGACAACCCTTCTTTTCTTTCGCAGGACCCTTCATCGGAGATCCTTGTGGTGCAAGCCTATACGAGTCAGTCTAGTCTGAAAATGTTCCTGACCACTCCCTGTTGAAAGGGAATCTAAGTGAGTGGAAACATTTAGGAAATTAATCTTCTCCTACACCTGCCTGACCCTCCCATCTGTTAAAGCCAGCTGCTTGTTGGCAGGCTACTCCTATACCCTTTGGGATTCGGTGGCACAATTCCTCCCTGGTGTGCCTGACGATCTTTGCCCCGTATTGGCTCAGGCAATTTTAGATGATTGTGATACGGGCAAGTTCATTGTCGCTTGGACACCACTGATTCCATCAGGCAGCCCATTCGCACCAGGGTTGCCATTCACCTCTATGCATTGCTGTGATCAACTGGGTTCTTCTGTGACGTCCAGTCCTCCCTGATGGACACGCGCTTAATCATAATCATTAACATTTATAAAGCGCGCTACTCACCCGTGCGGGTCTCAAGGCGCTAGGGGGAAGGGGTTACTGCTGCCCGAAGAGCCAGGTCTTGAGGAGTCTTGAAGAACCAGAACCTTATGGGCCTGGCGGCGCAGGGTACGCCTGAAATCTCCTTGGATTCACCTGCCTCAACTAACAGAGACACGGGACACTCTGTCAGGCGTAAAAGATCGGATTTTATTAGCTGCAGCTAGTACAGTTGTCCAAGAAGTACACAAGGTATGTTCTCAGGAGACTGCCACTTTACTTTGTGGCGCACAATCTTATATACCGTATAAAAACCATTTATTAACTACATACACTCCCAGAACACATAGAAAGGAGCTAGTAAGAATAACGTAAAGATAGAACAGAGCCAATAGAAATGTCGGAAAACAAGACAGCACCAATAGAAGGAATTGGAAAACAAAGTATCAAGTGACTTAAGGTTGCCTTCCCTCCAGCTGTGTTTGTCACCCCTCCCTTGAACTAATTCATTAACCGATCCACAACGAAGTTGCATGTGGTGCGATAAGTTTGTGTGCGTTTGGAAGACAGTTGTGAAATGAGAGAATACTAGCAAAGGACAGCGAAGGCCAGACGATAAGATAAGATCGGCGGAGAATAGTGTGAGCCTACAGATAGTTGAAACAAGGATTAGAAAACCAGACAGGGATTAGTGTACTCGGTCAGACCTTAATACCAGTCTTGTAAAGATAGAGGCAGAAGGCTGTTTTGAACACCATGTTGCAGAATAAGCAGAAAAGGCAGAATGGACTTCGTTCGCTGTGCTGCCTGAGTGAAGGCAACATAAAATGGCGGCGGGCCACAAAATGGCGGGTCGATACGATCGTATTAAAAATCGAATTTCCTCAGACCCTCCTTTTGCCAGAACTCAGGCAAGATACACAAACTCATGTTAATCTGAGTCGATGTCTATGGCCATGAGGTCATCAAGCTGTTGCTGTACCATCATTTTGATATTCTCTGTTCTTTGTGACTTGGGTTTGGGAATACATGCAGTAGCACATAGGTTACAGATGGCAGGACCGCAGTGCATACAAAGACAACAAGAGAATATAAAAGCTAAAATTACTCCAAAGAATGTCAATACCTTCCAACCCCATTTGGACAGTAATCCCCAAAACCACTCCGAAAAGGACCAATCTCCTTCGTCCTGATGAATCGACTCGGAGATTATGTGTAACTTAGAGATAGCTTGGTATACTGTCGGAGCGTCATTAGGTATGAAAATACAGCAACTTGATCCGATCAATTTGCATACTCCACCACGGTCCGCAAGAACAAAGTCTAAGGCAACACGGTTCTGCAAGGTCATAAGACGATCAGCCTGTAGTTCAGCTGTAATGTTACTTAAAGCTCCTACAGTGATGTCTATGGTGGTTTCTACGACACGAACCAATTGCCTTATATTTCTGCTGTTGGCCATTGGACCCCAGAAGGGAAGAAATCCTTTGAGGAAATCTCCTCCCTCTTGTCCTGCTGTGTCTTTCGAATCCACAATCCCTCTGCCATATCTATTTTTATGATGGTTCGCAGGAGCGGTGTATGTAGGGGGAAGAAGAAAGGCTATATAACAAGTACCAGAGAAATCAGCTGGCAACCATGTATAAGCCCTATCGTGGCAAACGAAGTATGTACCTTGAGATGGTACTAGCAGCAGTGGATTCAGGGCTGAATAAACATATGTATGGGAACATAAACTTTCTCTTTGTCCGGTGTTTGGAGTTCTACCATTTATTTGCAGACAGAAATTTCCTTGTTGGGGTATGACCCGTATCGGAGGAGATTTTCCTTGCTTAACCTTATCATTGAGGCTGGAAATGTAATTAGTTATGTTCCAATTGGTATATGCTTTTCTTTCATCTATGGAAGCTTCACTTTTTTCCATGATTTTAGCCATAGCTACCATTCCCTTTATCAATAAACTATGACTGAAATCTGAACCAACACTATGTGAACTGACAGGTTGTTTAATTTTACTTTGATATGCATTATTGAAAATGACAAAATAAGCCCAAGCGGAACCTTCATAGGAGAATGGAAGAACTAAATATGGCATTCCATTTTCTACTGTATGTGGTATGAGTCCACACACCCAACAGTCAGTTGTATTGATCACTAACTGATGTTGATGTAACAACTGGACGAAGGAATTGTTAAAGTATTCAGGCCCATATTTATACTTTTTGACGCTAAACTGCGCTAACGCAGTTTAGCGTCAAAAAGTTTTGCGCCGTCTAACGCCATTCTGAAGCGCCATGCGGGCGCCGTATTTATGGAATGGCGTTAGACGGCGCAATCAGACCGGCGCTGCCTGGTTTGCGTGGGAAAAAACCACGTAGACCAGACAGCGCCGGCGTAGGGGGAAAATGGCGCATGGGCGTCTTAAAATGGGGCAAGTCAGGTTACGTCGAAAAAATCGTCTTAACCCGACTTGCGCCATTTTTTAACGACGCCCATCCCCCATCAACATGACTCCTATCATTGTAAAGATAGGAGTCATGCCCCCTTGCCCAATGGCCATGCCCAGGGGACTTCTGTCCCCTGGGCATGGTCATTGGGCATAGTGGCATGTAGGGGGGCACAAATAAGGCCCCCCTATGCCACCAAAACAAAATATAAAAAATAAAAAATTATACTTACCTGAACTTACCTGAATGTCCCTGGGGTGGGTCCCTCCATCCTTGGGTGTCCTCCTGGGGTGGGCAAGGGTGGCAGGGGGGGTCCCTGGGGGCATGGGAGGGCACCTGTGGGCTCATTTTGAGCCCACAGGCCCCTTAACGCCTGCCCTGAGCAGGCGTTAAAAAGTGGCGCAAATGCGCCGTTTTTAGCCACGCCAACTCCCGGGCGTCTCTTTTGCCCGGGAGTATAAATACCACGTAAAGGCCTGGGAGTCATTTTTTAGACGGGAACGCCTCCCTTGCATATCATTAACGCAAGGAAGGGGTTCACGCTAAAAAATGACGCACATTCCGGGAACTTTGGCGCTATTCGCCTCTAACGCCATAGTATAAATATGGCGTTAGTTGGCGTTAGTTTTGCGTCGAAATTGCGTCAAAAAAAACGACGCAATTTCGGCGCAAACGGAGTATAAATATGTCCCTCAGTTCTTCTGATGAGTTCATGCTGGGGAAGAGTGTGAAATAGGTGCGGAGAGATAGTAGAAGAAGATGTAGAGGTAGGAGAAGAGACAACTTTTTGCTGCAGAGTAATAATGATCCAGTTTACAGATGCCAAAAGAATACACGACAATATAATGACGCATAGAGCAATACTACAACGACTATATATTTCTTTACAATTATTCTTTACATTTTTACTTTCTCTTTTATCTAATGTAGCCTCCATCTTTCTAAGTGGATGCTCACGGCAATCTTCCTCAATCACTGTAGTCACGATTATCTACCGTCCTATGACACTGTGAGGTCCTGCAGGCCTATTGCCACTTACTCAGGTCGTAACTAAGACTCCTACCGTGACCCTGCAACCGGGATAGAGTACTACATAGGAGAGAAATTTACAAGTTCTTTGGTCTTGGTCTCAAATTATAGCGTTCCTGTCCAGAGGCAGTCTGGTTTTGAAACAATGTTCCTGGATTTGTCGTGTTCAAGCGACGATGCGATGGTATTGCTTCTTGAAGGATGTCGTCGTCCTCTTTCTCAGAAAGTGTTCCAATTAGACGTGCATCACTGAATGGTACAAATTGCGGAACTTTCTCACTTTCAGAGTCACTGATGCCTCTACGGACCCACTGATCGAAAGGCAAAGGCAAAGGCACTTTCTTGCAGTGCACGGCATGCACCCAGTTTTTCTTTCCTTCGACTTTAACTGCTGTTCTTGTGGTCAAAAGAACCAGGCGTGGCTCTCTCCATCTGGGCTCCAAATTTCTCTGTCGTTGGAAATTTTTCGTGCAGACCCAGTCACCTGGTCGGATGGAATGACCTGGGTCTGTAGAAGCCTCTGGTAGAGCACTCTGAACCTGTTGATGAAGAACACGCAATTTAGTTGTAAGGTCATGCAAGTAGTCAATCAACATCGGGTATGGCAAGTCTGAGTATTTCTTAGGGCGAGGAACTCCCCATACATTAGCTGGGCGACCAAATATCACTTCGTAAGGGCTAAGCCCCAAACGAGAGTGTACTGCTGTTCTGGTGGACAGAAGAGCCAATGGTAAAGCATCAGGCCAATTAAGTCCTGTGCTAGCTTGCACCTTGGCAATTTTAAGCTTCAAGGTTCCATTGTAGCATTCTACTAAACCAGCCGACTGTGGGTGATTCGCCGCGTGGAACTTCTGTTTTATGCCAAGACCTGCACAAACTTTTTGCATGACTTGACCCACAAATTCGCTCCCATTGTCACTCCAGACAATGCGCGGCAAACCAAACCTAGGGAAGAATTCTTTCAAAAGTATTTTGGCAGTTGATAAAGCAGTATTGTCCTTCAGAGGGTAGGCTTCTACCCATCTAGAAAAAGCACATACTACCACCAGAACATATTTGAGGTTGTTGCATCGTTCCATGTGAATATAATCGATCTGCAACACCTCAAATGGATATGTTGGAGGAGCAAAATGACCTGCTGGAGTTGGGGTTCCCTTTCCCGGATTGTACATCAAGCAAACAATACAATGTTTTACTACATTATTTGCACACTTTGGGATCCCCTCATTTTGCCACACTGGAGCCAGAAGTTTACATATTCCTTTTGCACTTAGGTGAGCTGGACCATGTGCCATAGTAACTACAGGTAGTACATAAGCATCTGGTAACAGCCAACGTTGATGTTCTGATAATTCAACCCAACATCCCATCCCATCTAACATTCCTGTACTTTCCTTCCACTTTCTCAACTCATTCTCCGTAGCCTCTCCTTGAATTGATTTCACACTCTCTACTGTATCTTCACACATTCCCTTTTCTCTTACGCAGTTTGCGGGACCTGCAACATACATTCGACTTGTGTTGTCTCTGGCTGTCTTTTTCGCTACCTCATCTGCAAATGCATTTCCTCGACCAACATCGTCCACAATCTTTTTGTGTGCACTACACTTCACGATCGCTATCTGAGTAGGCATTGTAAGTGACTCAAGAAGTTCAGTCACTAATTGACCATGTTGTATCTTAGTACCATGGGAAGTAAAGAATCCTCTTTCCTTCCATAAACGCCCAAAGTTAAACGCTACACCAAAAGCGTATTGGCTATCAGTGTACACGTTTACTCTTTTTCCTTTGGATAACACACACGCTCTAGTTAAGGCTATCAATTCAGCTGCCTGAGCTGAATTATGTCTAATGCGTGCTGTCTCCACAATCGTATGCAAAGTAGTAATAGCGTAGGCTGAAACTGTATCTCCATTCGGGAGCTTGAAACAAGAACCATCTACCCATAGTGTTCCATCTGGATTCACTAATGGCGTGTCTTTTAGGTCAATTCTACCCTTAGTCTCTTCTTCAGTACGGAGAAAACAATCATGCTGTTCAGAGACATCTCTCTCTTCTGGAAGAGGCAACAAAGTAGCTGGATTCAGGGTATTACATCGTTTGATGTGTATGTGACTAGCCAAAAGCGTCAGCTCATATCCGGACAACCGAGCACTCGTAAGATGCTGCGTTTTTGTCCTATTTAGTAAAGTATCCACTGCATGTGGCACCATAACAATGAGAGTATTATCTAGCACTACTCCAGCAGACTGTCGAATAGAAATTGCTGCTGCCGCTGTCGCCTTAAGACAACTAGGCAATGCTTTAGCTACTGGATCTAACGTAGCTGAGAAATATGCGCATGGTCGCTGTTGATCTCCAAAACGCTGCGTTAAGACTGACAATGCACAACCCTCTCTTTCGTGGACATAGAGCGTAAAGGGCTTACTGTAATCAGGAGTACCCAATACAGGAGCAGAACACAAAGCAATACGCAAATCAGTAAAACTCTTCTGACACTCGTCAGTCCACGGAAGAGGCTGAGGCGTATCTTTTAAAGTTAGCGCCAACAGCGGTTTAGCCAATAAAGAGAAACTCGGAATCCACTGTCTACAATAAGAAGTAATGCCCAAAAAAGCACGTACCTCTCTTTATGTGGATGGGACTGACATTTGTGCAATTGCCTGAATTCGTTCGGGGGTCAATCGTCGTCCCTCCTTTGACAAGAGATGACCCAAATAAGTCACCTCGCGACAGACATATTGTAATTTAGAAGGAGAAACCTTGTGATTCAGATCAAACAAATGACGCAACAGTGCAACGGTCACGTTTTTGCAAATCTCCTCTGAATCAGCGGCAACTAATAAGTCATCCATGTACTGAATGAGAGCAGCACCGGACGGTAAGGAAAAAGCATCAAGATGACATTTTAGAGCTTGACTGTAAACAGAGGGACTTTCACAATAACCTTGAGGTGCGCGTTTAAACCGGAAGCTTCGGCCTCCGAGGGAAAAACCAAAAATATCTCTACTCTCTTCGGCGATGGGAATACTAAAGAAAGCATTCTTTAAATCAATAACTGAAAACCAAGTCGCTGTAGAAGGTATCATCGTCAACAGAGCAGTGATATCTGGGACTACAGGAAACTGCGGTACGACAATCTTGTTTACCTCCCGAAGATCAATTACAAAACGATGAACAGGAGGCTGAGAAGGATCAGTGCGTTTAAGAACCGGAAGAACAGGACTGTTACATGTATTTCCTCTCGTTTCCTCAACCACACCCTTCTGAATCAAATCATAGACAATTTCCAGAAGTGCTTTCTCACCTTCAGTAGAGATTCTGCATTGCGGAATACGTGGCATTTCAGCATTGGGCTTGAGAGTAACAACATAAGGTGGGATCTCAAGACAACCAACGTCATTCGGACCCGTAGCCCAAAGCGTTTCGGGAAGAGAAAGCAATTCAGGTGGGAATTGATCTTTTGATAAGTACATTGGACTAGTCATTTTCTGTCCTAGAGTGAGGTATACACCAGAAGGTGAACAATATATCGTAGCATGCATTCTTTTTAATAGATCTAAACCCAACAGATTTTCACCACAACCATTCGTCAGAAGAAGCGGAGCTTCTAAATCATAAGGGCCTATTGAAACAGGCAAAGGGCAAGAAACTGGATTGCGAACAGGGGCGCCAGAAAATCCTACAGATACATTCGTTAAGCCAGACAAAGGTGCGCCAGGGAGTTTAGAATGAATGATAGAGCTTCTCATGGCACCAGTATCTAAAAGAAATGGCTCTGAAACACCCATTGTAGTGACATTAACATAAGGTCCATTCTGATCCACTGGAATTGACGTAACCCCCTTACTTTGTCCATGGCTGTCCTATTCAAAATGAAGACTTTCATTCCCTCCTTCAATATACTGATCCTCACTGTAATACTGTGTAGACCTAACATTTTGCTGGTCAAAGTAATTTCCGGAATTTGGAGGAACAAAAGAACGCTGCCCTTGGGTTAACACACCTCGACCTCTACCTCTATTTGCTGACTGAAGACCACCACGACCTCGTGAAGCAGATGTTGCTCCATTACGCTGCAACAATGCCGGACAACTGTTCTTAAAATGACCTTCCTCCCTACAATAAGCACATTGATTGGGACCTAGCAAAGGTCTTGAAATGAATGGTTCAGGCTTTTGATACAACCTCTGAAACTGCGGAGGCTGTTGAAACTGAGGCTGAACATAACGAGGAGGATAAGCCTGTTGCAAGAGAACTTTAGTTTTTAATTCTTTCGTCTTTTTCTCTTGTTTTTCCCTTTCTTCTTTGTCTCTATTTTCATAATATTGTGCAGTAGCCAATATCTGGGCGGAAGAAGAAACTGCCCATGAACTCTCGGAGTCTTTTAGCTTGTGTGATAGTTCAGGAAGCAAGTTATATACGAACTTATCCACAAATAATCGCTGTCCCCCTTCTGTAGCCATATCTTGACCACTGTGATCAATGAATGTCTCCTCGAATCGGGTAAAGAAATCGGAAACACTTTCATCTTTCTTTTGTTTACATGCTGCTAGCTTATCCCAATTAACTCTCAAAGCAGGCATCATTGTTTTCATTAATGTAATAATCCTACCAGGGAGTTCTGAGATCAAAGCGTCGGGCTTTGCACCACCTACTTGACCTCTATCTGCGGCAATAATAGCGTTCCAATCGCCGCCTAATTCTTGAGCGTGATCCTCTCTACGAATTTTAGCCCATATTGTCTGTGGAACTACATTTCCCATCAACATGTCAATATCTGCTAGATTCATAGTACATGCATCAACTGTTTGCGACAACTCTTTATAGTAACCAGCAGGATTTTTGCGTGGATCTGGTAGTGACTGTTTAAGTGCTAAAACTTCAGACCTTTTCCAGGGGACATGTATCCATATGCGCTGAAAATGCGCAGGAATAGCTGGATTAGCACCTGCTGCTGCAACTTCTTCCTTCCATATTGGAGAAACCTCTCTCATGGGATAGTTTTTCAGTGCTGTCCTAACTGAAGGATCAGAATCAGGAAAAGTCTGTGAGAACAATAGGGATCTGAAAGAAATAAGTGTTCTGACAGCGTTTTCAACCTTAGGACCCACAATAAGTCCTTTGTCAAAGTCAGCCTGAACATCTAACAGATCCTGTGGGACCGAACCCAAATTCATATCCTCCCATTCTTTAGCGAGAGTATCGCACATAACTTTAAAAACATATCTCTGCGTAGGTGCATTCCATTGCAGAAAGGTGGACATAATATCAGACGTACTATATTGAGGACCCTTCTTGATCCATCTACAAGCAAGTGAGTCCAATTTTTCTCGCTCTTCGGAGTCTGGGAATTGACTACGAGACTGTCTTCGAGAAAAAGCTGGAGACACGTTTAAAGCTTCAAAGAAAGGTGATAAGAGACCAGAGACAGTATCGGTAAATCGCTTACGCGTAGATGGAGAATTTGACATAAGGATAGGGGACAAGGTATTAGGTGAATTAACTAAAGGAGCATTAGGAATTGCCAAAGGAGCAGAAGGCAAAGGAGTTAAAGGCAAAGCTGGCATAGGCAATACTTGAGGAGGCAAATGTGGAAAAGCTGGAGCAGGCGAAAGCACAACTGGCGGCTGAACAGGCTGTAACATCGGGGGTGCATTAGCACCTTGTACATAGGGCGGAGGCAATTTCAATAAGTGGGACATTAAGGAATCTTCCTCAAAATCTTTTCTCTTATCAAGGGAAGAGATAGGCAACGTCGGATAGCATTTATCTATTGCCATTCGATGCTGTCTGTCTGAAATTTCCATTGCATTATCTATTTCATCATCTTTGAATTGCTGAGCAGCCTGTATAATCGTCATTCCCTGTGTTTTCCTATCTCGTTTCGCTTGTTTAATTTCTCTCTGTTTGGCTTCCTTACGCCAAAGGCGAAAAGAGTCAAACATTGCCGGCCGGGCTTTTCTTTTAAATAACGTTGCTTCTAAATTATCTAGCACATCAGTTTCGAAACTACCATTTTCTGGCCATTTTAAAACACCATCTTTCTTTGTATATCGGGTCCATGTCTTATTAAAGGCAATAGGACCAACACCATGTTTAGAATAGAGCTCATATGTGGGAGTTCCAACCGAAGGAATCGGACAGGAGTCCTCAAGCTGGGAGTCCCTATTACAACCAAAGCAACAAAGTTTTCCAAACTTAGTCAGACCAGACATCTCACGATTTTTACTGGCTGTTCACAAACATCAAGGGGGTAAAACTTTCAGTTTACACAGCACAAATGCACTTACCCCTCGGCTTTGGCCACTGCAATGGCCAAATCTAAGGACCTAAGGACAAAACAAAGACCAAAATTTGTGGGCGCGACCCACCAAATACTTAACTAAGGATGTCTTCTTACACCAACAGAGGCCCGGCTATCGTCTCGCTTTACCATACATCATCAAAGAAAGGGCCAAGGCAGGGCGGCAGTCAGGGCAGCAGTCGTCAGTAGCCGTCAGGAAGGAGTAACCGCGCTGAAAAAGACCTTCGGACCACTTCGACATACAGGGGTCGCTTGACGTGGCTCGCGATTCCTCCAGAATTTTCTTGCGGGGTTCCTCACGACCTTCAGGCAGAACCGGTACCGCTGAAGCCGCCCCACGTTGGGCGCCAGTTGAAGAACCAGAACCTTATGGGCCTGGCGGCGCAGGGTACGCCTGAAATCTCCTTGGATTCACCTGCCTCAACTAACAGAGACACGGGACACTCTGTCAGGCGTAAAAGATTGGATTTTATTAGCTGCAGCTAGTACAGTTGTCCAAGAAGTACACAAGGTATGTTCTCAGGAGACTGCCACTTTACTTTGTGGCGCACAATCTTATATACCGTATAAAAACCATTTATTAACTACATACACTCCCAGAACACATAGAAAGGAGCTAGTAAGAATAACGTAAAGATAGAACAGAGCCAATAGAAATGTCGGAAAACAAGACAGCACCAATAGAAGGAATTGGAAAACAAAGTATCAAGTGACTTAAGGTTGCCTTCCCTCCAGCTGTGTTTGTCACCCCTCCCTTGAACTAATTCATTAACCGATCCACAACGAAGTTGCATGTGGTGCGATAAGTTTGTGTGCGTTTGGAAGACAGTTGTGAAATGAGAGAATACTAGCAAAGGACAGCGATAAGATAAGATCGGCGGAGAATAGTGTGAGCCTACAGATAGTTGAAACAAGGATTAGAAAACCAGACAGGGATTAGTGTACTCGGTCAGACCTTAATACCAGTCTTGTAAAGATAGAGGCAGAAGGCTGTTTTGAACACCATGTTGCAGAATAAGCAGAAAAGGCAGAATGGACTTCGTTCGCTGTGCTGCCTGAGTGAAGGCAACATAAAATGGCAGCGGGCCACAAAATGGCGGGTCGATACGATCGTATTAAAAATCGAATTTCCTCAGTCTCCGGAATACGGAGTGGTCCTGGGTGGTCCTGAGGCTGGTGGGGAGGGTGTTCCAAGTCTTGGCCGCCAGGTAGGAGAAGGACCTCCCACACGCTGTGGAGCGGCGGATGCGAGGGACGGTGGCGAGAGCGAGGCTGGTGGAACGGAGGAGACGGGTGGGGGCGTAGAAGCTGAGGCGTCGGTTGAGGTATTCTGGTCCCTTGTTGTGGAGGGCTTTGTGTGCGTGGGTGAGAAGTCTGAAGGTGATCCTTTTGCTGACTGGGAGCCAATGCAGGTATCTCAGGTGGGCGGAGATGTGGCTGTTGCGGGGTATGTCAAGGATGAGGCGGGCGGAGGCGTTTTGAATACGTTGCAGACGTTTCTGGAGTTTTGCGGTGGTCCCAGCATAAAGGGTGTTGCCGTAATCCAGGTGGCTAGTGACGAGGGCGTGGGTCACGGTCTTTCTGGTGTTGGCGGGGATCCAGCGGAAGATCTTGCGGAGCATGCGGAGGGTGAGGAAGCAGGAGGAGGACACGGCGTTGACTTGTTTGGTCATGGTGAGAAGAGGGTCCAAGATGAAGCCGAGGTTGTGGGCATGGTCTAAGGGGGTCGGTGCGGTGCCAAGGGCCGTGGGCCACCAGGAGTCGTCCCATGCGGTCGGGGTGTTGCCGAGGATGAGGACTTCCGTTTTGTCTGAGTTCAGTTTCAGACAGCTGAGCCTCATCCAATCTGCGACGTCCTTCATACCATCTTGCAGGTTGGTCTTTGCGCTGGATTGGTGAGGGAGAGTATAAGTTGAGTGCCGTCGGCGTAGGAGGTGATGATGATGCTGTGCTTGCGTACGATGTCGGCGAGGGGGCTCATGTAGACATTGAAGAGTGTCGGGCTGAGCGAGGAGCCTTGAGGGACGCGCAGATGATCTTGGTGGGGTCTGAGCAAAAAGGTGGGAGGTAGACTCTTTGAGAGTGTTTGGAGAGGAAGGAGGCGATCCAGTTCAGGGCCTGGCCTTGGATCCCGGTGGAGCGGAGGCGTGTTATTAGGGTGCAGTGACAGACGGTGTCGAAGGCAGCCGAGAGGTCGAGGAGGATGAGGGCGACTGTTTCACCGTTGTCCATCAGGGTTCTGATGTCGTCTGTGACTGAGATGAGGGCGGTTTCAGTGCTGTGGTTGGCTCGGAATCCGGATTGTGAGGGGTCGAGAAGGTTGTTGTCTTCAAGGAAGTTGGTAAGTTGTTTGTTGACGGTCTTCTCTATTACTTTGGCAGGGAAGGGGAGGAGCGAGATGGGGCGGAAGTTCTTCAGGTCGCTTGGGTCAGCCGTAAGTTTCTTTAGTAGGGCGTTGACTTCGGCGTGTTTCCAGCTTTCGGGGAAGGTAGCAGATGAAAAAGAGGAGTTGATGATGGTCTGGAGGTGCGGGGCGATGATGTTGTGACGCTTTGACAGGAAGTGCCTATTCGGGGACGAGACTGATTCTGCTCTGGAGCAATTTAAGAGGAGCAGGGCAACTGCTCACACTGTGGGACTCCCTGCACATTCTCGCTAACTGCACCAGTTCCAATGCTCCTTTCACAGATTTGTATGAGGTGCCTCTTAACGCCAGCCTGTCTAGCCCCCTCCGGAGACCCAGCTGTTTTGTGGTTGTGGCTGAGGTGCCCATGTGGCCAAGGGAAGCGTGCCGCCCAGTCTGTCACCCCACTCATCTTCCCAGTAGCCACAGCCACCAAATTTCTTTATTGTAACCCTAACAAGCACAGCCATCCACTGGGATGCAGAATCCAGCTATTCCTTCCGGGTTCGCAGGCGATCACTTCTGACAGATACCTCACTGGGGTTATGCTGTACCATTCCTTTATCCCCCCCTGCAACTTCCACCATCCCCTCAACTACAACTGACAAAGGACCACCCCTCCATTGTGGGACACGAAGTGCAAGCCCTTTTGCCAAAGGAGCTATAGAGAGAGTGCCAGTGGCAGAAGTAGGACGTGGTTGTTATTCCCGCTACTTTCTGGTGTCCAAAAGTGAAGGAGGCCTTCGGCCTATTTTAGATCTGCCCCTTCAAAAATTCCTTCCTCTGGAAGGAGACATTCAAGATGTACACCCTGGCCCAGGTCTTATCTGCCCTCGAGCCTGGAGACTGGTTAGTGAGGTTGGACCTATAGGGTGCCCGTTTTCATAGTCCTGTCCTGCTGGCCCATCAGTGCTACCTGTGGTTGTGGGGTAGGAAAGCAGCATTTCCAGTTCTCTGGGCTCCCCTTTGGTCTCACCAGTGCCCCTAGGGTCTTCATAATATTGGCAGTGGAGGTGGCAGCTCATCCTTGGAGGCCAAGGGTGCCTGTCTTCCTCTTCCTCAGCGACTGGCTGTTAAATGTGTATTCGCCCCAGGCAGTCATCAAGCACCTACAGACTATGGCCAACCTCCTGCCATTTTGTGAGTTCACTATAAATATGCTGAAGTCACATCTGACCCATTATCAGAAGCTTCCCTTCATCAGAGCGATTCTGTACACGGCTCGGTTTTGTCTCCTTCCCCAGCATAAGAGATTTGAGGTCATTCAGGCTAAGAACCCAATCTGTCAGCCTTAATCCTGGATTTCAGTGAAACCAACTCCAAGGCTGCTGGGAATGCTTCCTTCCTGTTGAGCATGACATGTGTCATATGCAGGCTCTGCAGTGGGCCCAACATCAAGAGGACCTCTTTGACCATGTTCAGATTTCGGAGAAGACTGAAAAAGATCACCTTCAGCATTTGCAGCTGACAGTAGCGACCGATACATCTCTTTAGGGTTGGGGTGGCTTATGGGAGAGGTAGAGATCAGAAGCATTTGGTCTCCAGTAGAGTCTTGGCTCCACATCAACCTTCTGGATCTGATGGCAAGCCACTTGACGTTGAAAGCCTTCCTCCTGTCTGTCAAAGGGAGGCTGAAGCAGGTGCTCATGGACAACACGACTGCCATGTGATACTGAAACAAACAAAAGGGGCAAAGTGTGTCACGGGCCCTGTGCCAGGATGCCTTGTGCCTCTGCAACTGGCTTGACCACCATGGGATTCTCTTGGTGGTCAACCACCGGCAGCATCCTTGAATGCTGTGTCAGGGAAGCTCAGCCGTCGACACCTAGTGGATCACGAATGGCAGTTACACCTAGAAGTGGTGCAAAGTCCCTTCTGGAAATTGTGAAAATTGCTCATTCTGTTTGCCACCGCTGAGAATGTGCAAGATAAATACTTTTGCGAGTTGAAGTTTCCAATGAGCCTCTTTTTGGGATCCGCCTCAAGAGGAACTTGGAACTACTGTATGCATTCTCACCAATGCCACTCCTACCCCGAGTTCTCCAGAAGATCAGGACAGACCAGACTCAAGTCATCCTAGTGCCTCCAGATTGGGCTTGGAGAATATGGTATCCAGAACTCCTGGGCTGCCCCTCCAGGAGGACCTGTTGACGCAGGAACAGGGCAGAGTTCTGTACCGAGGCATTTGCACTCTCCTACTTCATGCTTAGAGATTCAGCGGTGACAGCGGAACACCTTTAACCTTCCTCTAGAGGGGTTTAAAGTCATCTTGGCAGCCAGGCATCCCTCAAAGAAAATTGTATACTCCTGTTCTTGGGACATATTGAAGCTTGGTGCGGCATACACCAGATTGACCTCATCCAGGACAAGTTATCTGAGGTTCTGTTGTTTGTTCTGTCTCTTGCCCAGCAAGGATTTTCTCTGGGCACAGTTAAGGGTTATCTGTCGGCCCTCTTGGCCTTCTTAAGATTGACAGACCTGCCCACACCTGAGTTGTGATGAGATTTTTTAAATGGTTACAATATGTTTCCCCCTTCTCCCTTTGCCATGCTCCAGAGGGACCTTATTCTGGTCCTGACTTATCTGATGTGCATTCTGTTTGAGCCGCCTCACAACTGTCCCTTACAGCTCCTTATCATTATCACCTCAGCACTGCAAGTCGGTGAACTTCAAGCACTTTTTGTCAATCTGCCATACACTACACTCTTCCCAGACAAAACTGGTTCTGCGGACTCAGGCATCGTTCCTGCAAAAAGTTGTGGCGCCATTCCACAGTGGTCAAACCATCACCCTACTGGCATTCTGAGGCCAGATAGAGTTTCTACCAGAAAGAACATTACCAAAGGTAACTTTCTCTTTAATACTACTACTGGTACTACTACTAATAATATAATAGTCATGCAAGATTGATACATATTTTTAACCCCTTATTTCTGGGGGTTATTTCTCTAGATGTACAGGAAATTAACACCAAGCCGAATACAATTGTCTTGAGGCCTGATGGTGCAGTTACTAGTCCCTGACTATATATAGCCAGTAATCTCTTGTTAGTCTTTCCATAGCCTTGATGCCTCATATACAACATATAACTATGCCTAGTGATGCTATATTGTTTTCCCAGAAGAAACCAGTAATATCCTTTCCATTTTGGGTAAGTTCCCAATTAAATGCTTGGTGGTTTGCATAGTCTGGGTGCAGCCACCTTAGATCAAGATCACTAGGCTATCCCCTTTGAATTCATGGTTACAGAAAAACATGAAAAATGGGAGACTGATCATAGCCCTTAAGGCTACTTAGAAGCACCCCTCTGTCAATAGCATTGGAACCAGAGTTTGTAGCAATGCTTAATTTGTAAATAACAATGTACCAGTGCCCAAAGCTCTCCTCTTAAACATGCAATTAAATGTGAGAACATGGAATACTGAGGCAGCGTAATCCTAAAGCCATGTCGGGCCTCTTTAATCAATGTACAGATACTCCCTGCCCCTTCAGCTCACTCTTGCAGGTTTCTGCTTTCTCCCTTTGTGACGCTTTCTCGTTTTTCTCTTCCTCGGACTTTCCCATATGTGTTGTTTGCTCACAGTAAATGCTTGAGGTAGAAAAATAATCGACAGCCCTCAAAAATTAGTGCCGGTGCTCCGCACCGGAAGCAACAACCACAAATTAAGCACTGGTTTGTAGACAGCAGCCACAATCCTGGAGAATCTGAGGCCAACTGTGTCTATGTGATGCCTTTCACATGCACTAAAACAGAGGTGCTAGAATTATAGTATTAGATGTTCCGCTTTCTTTTGGTGTGCCTCATTGTAACAGTCTTACCCATACCGTATTTAAATAAAGACCTATTAGTTCCAGCTGGACATTGTGGGCCATATTTATGACACAGTTTGCATCACTCTTGTGCCATGCAGTGTGGTGCAAGAGTGATGCAAAGCTAAGTCAGCTTTTTGATTCCATGCAAAGCCACTTTGGAGTAAGGCGAAGCAGCACAAATTGCTGCGTTGCCTTTCTCTGTGCTAGGGAGGGATTCCATGGGCATGCATGGGTGTTCCCTTGCAACTCCCATGGTCTTTGCCGCTTCTCCAGATTTACAAGTTCTTGTAAACCTGGGGATTCCCCAAAATGTTACGCAAGAGGAGAAATAACTCTATTTCTCCTCGTTTCTTCCTCTTTCTGTGTGTGCTGCATTCTGCAGCACATACAAAGAGGAATGGGCCTCTTAGGATTGTTTTTGTGCAGGAAGGTGTGCCTTCCTGAACAAAATCAATCCTGCATGCAACGCAGGCACTCTTGCACTTTGGTAAAATGACGCCTGCGTTGGCGCTAGACAGCCTTTTGTGTGCCAGCGCAGGGGGGAAAGTCAGGAATGTGCCTTATGCCTTAAATACAGCATATTCCTGACCTTTCACATGTTACGCAATGCAGCGCAGCAAGGTTAGTTGCAGCACTGCATGACAATCTGATAAATATGCCCCTGAATATTTTACATGCTATTACATCTGAATCCTAGCCCTTCTATCCCCTGCTGGTGCAAGCCTTCATTGTTTCACCCAGCTGTCTATTGACAGTCAAGTATACAAACAGAATCATAGCCATCCAACTGGGGTGCAGTAAAACTCAATGACCCTGGACACCAGTGACAAACAACAGAACTTACCATGGGTAATGTCCAGTGTGCCACCGAAAAGTATTAGAATCTCCTTGAAACAAACCTTTATATTCGAGCGCACCAGCAGTGAATATTTGGAGGGTGTGCATTTCCTTGTTAACTTGTTCTTGTCACTACTAAAAGGTGGGGCCACATTGAGCAGAAGGCCACCCAATCCTGTAGTAAGCCGGTCAGTACAAAGCATCCCATCCACAGATAGACTCCCTTCTTCAGGAAGCCCTTGCTTGTCTATAGGGTTAGCAAGCTGTGTGTTGGCTTCAGGTGTCTTAGTCAACCCCTGGCCTCTGTGTCACTAAACACCTCTGTTCAGGTGAACACAAGGGACAACAGTAAGTTTAAAATAACCTCCTTACCCTTCTCCTCGTGAAGTGCTGCACTCTTATACACAAGAACATTGGAGAGATTCACACAGTGGGCGTTATCCTTGAATGTCTTTATCTCAGAGGCTGCCAATTTACTAAGTGGGAAGGGTATGCCCAGACGTGGGTCCCGTGCTTCCCATGCCACTGGATTCAAGCTAGCCTGGCTGATGAGGGGTGAAACCCCGAAACCGGTCCCAGGATGCTTGTTTCCAGTCCAGTGAGGACCTGGCTTGGCAGTTCGGTCTGGACTGTTCCCATGAGGTCAAGACTGATTTGCATATGGCTGGTTCCAAACTGGGGTGGCATGGTGAGCAAAAAAACGATGGATTAAACCCAGATCTATGACTGGGGGTGAGTGTTTGACAATGTTCAGCATTCCGTCCATCACTTGTTGTTTTTGCTTTGTCGCCCTAAGTGGGAAGGGTATGCCCAGACGTGGGTCCCGTGCTTCCCATGCCACTGGATTCAAGCTAGCCTGGCTGATGAGGGGTGAAACCCCGAAACCGGTCCCAGGATGCTTGTTTCCAGTCCAGTGAGGACCTGGCTTGGCAGTTCGGTCTGGACTGTTCCCATGAGGAACAGGGTCAAGACTGATTTGCATATGGCTGGGTCCAAACTGGGGTGGCATGGTGAGCAAAAAAACGATGGATTAAACCCAGATCTATGACTGGGGGTGAGTGTTTGACTATGTTCAGCATTCCGTCCATCACTTGTTGTTTTTGCTTTGTCGCCCTAAGTGGGAAGGGTATGCCCAGATGTGGGTCCCGTGCTTCCCATGCCACTGGATTCAAGCTAGCCTGGCTGATGAGGGGTGAAACCCCGAAACCGGTCCCAGAATGCTTGTTTCCAGTCCAGTGAGGACCTGGCTTGGCAGTTCGGTCTGGACTGTTCCCATGAGGAACAGGGTCAAGACTGATTTGCATATGGCTGGGTCCAAACTGGGGTGGCATGGTGAGCAAAAAAACGATGGATTAAACCCAGATCTATGACTGGGGGTGAGTGGTTGACAATGTTCAGCATTCCGTCCATCACTTGTTGTTTTTGCTTTGTCGCCCTAAGTGGGAAGGGTATGCCCAGACGTGGGTCCCGTGCTTCCCATGCCACTGGATTCAAGCTAGCCTGGCTGATGAGGGGTGAAACCCCGAAACCGGTCCCAGGATGCTTGTTTCCAGTCCAGTGAGGACCTGGCTTGGCAGTTCGGTCTGGACTGTTCCCATGAGGAACAGGGTCAAGACTGATTTGCATATGGCTGGGTCCAAACTGGGGTGGCATGGTGAGCAAAAAAACGATGGATTAAACCCAGATCTATGACTGGGGGTGAGTGTTTGACAATGTTCAGCATTCCGTCCATCACTTGTTGTTTTTGCTTTGTCGCCCTAAGTGGGAAGGGTATGCCCAGACGTGGGTCCCGTGCTTCCCATGCTTCCCATGCCACTGGATTCAAGCTAGCCTGGCTGATGAGGGGTGAAACCCCGAAACCGGTCCCAGGATGCTTGTTTCCAGTCCAGTGAGGACCTGGCTTGGCAGTTCGGTCTGGACTGTTCCCATGAGGAACAGGGTCAAGACTGATTTGCATATGGCTGGGTCCAAACTGGGGTGGCACGGTGAGCAAAAAAACAATGGATTAAACCCAGATCTATGACTGGGGGTGAGTGTTTGACAATGTTCAGCATTCCGTCCATCACTTTTTGTTTTTGCTTTGTCGCCCTAAGTGGGAAGGGTATGCCCAGACGTGGGTCCCGTGCTTCCCATGCCACTGGATTCAAGCTAGCCTGGCTGATGAGGGGTGAAACCCCGAAACCGGTCCCAGGATGCTTGTTTCCAGTCCAGTGAGGACCTGGCTTGGCAGTTCGGTCTGGACTGTTCCCATGAGGAACAGGGTCAAGACTGATTTGCATATGGCTGGGTCCAAACTGGGGTGGCATGGTGAGCAAAAAAACGATGGATTAAACCCAGATCTATGACTGGGGGTGAGTGTTTGACAATGTTCAGCATTCCGTCCATCACTTGTTGTTTTTGCTTTGTCGCCCTAAGTGGGAAGGGTATGCCCAGACGTGGGTCCCGTGCTTCCCATGCCACTGGATTCAAGCTAGCCTGGCTGATGAGGGGTGAAACCCCGAAACCGGTCCCAGAATGCTTGTTTCCAGTCCAGTGAGGACCTGGCTTGGCAGTTCGGTCTGGACTGTTCCCATGAGGAACAGGGTCAATACTGATTTGCATATGGCTGGGTCCAAACTGGGGTGGCATGGTGAGCAAAAAAACGATGGATTAAACCCAGATCTATGACTGGGGGTGAGTGTTTGACAATGTTCAGCATTCCGTCCATCACTTGTTGTTTTTGCTTTGTCGCCCTAAGTGGGAAGGGTATGCCCATACGTGGGTCCCGTGCTTCCCATGCCACTGGATTCAAGCTAGCCTGGCTGATGAGGGGTGAAACCCCGAAACCGGTCCCAGGATGCTTGTTTCCAGTCCAGTAAGGACCTTGCTTGGCAGTTCGGTCTGGACTGTTCCCATGAGGAACAGGGTCAAGACTGATTTGCATATGGCTGGGTCCAAACTGGGGTGGCATGGTGAGCAAAAAAACGATGGATTAAACCCAGATCTATGACTGGGGGTGAGTGTTTGACAATGTTCAGCATTCCGTCCATCACTTGTTGTTTTTGCTTTGTCGCCCTAAGTGGGAATGGTATGCCCAGACGTGGGTCCCGTGCTTCCCATGCCACTGGATTCAAGCTAGCCTGGCTGATGAGGGGTGAAACCCCGAAACCGGTCCCAGGATGCTTGTTTCCAGTCCAGTGAGGACCTGGCTTGGCAGTTCGGTCTGGACTGTTCCCATGAGGAACAGGGTCAAGACTGATTTGCATATGGCTGGGTCCAAACTGGGGTGGCATGGTGAGCAAAAAAACGATGGAATAAACCCAGATCTATGACAGGGGGTGAGTATTTGACAATGTTCAGCATTCCGTCCATCACTTGTTGTTTTTGCTTTGTCGCCCTAAGTGGGAAGGGTATGCCCAGACGTGGGTCCCGTGCTTCCCATGCCACTGGATTCAAGCTAGCCTGGCTGATGAGGGGTGAAACCCCGAAACCGGTCCCAGGATGCTTGTTTCCAGTCCAGTGAGGACCTGGCTTGGCAGTTTGGTCTGGACTGTTCCCATGAGGAACAGGGTCAAGACTGATTTGCATATGGCTGGGTCCAAACTGGGGTGGCATGGTGAGCAAAAAAACGATGGATTAAACCCAGATCTATGACTGGGGGTGAGTGTTTGACAATGTTCAGCATTCCGTCCATCACTTGTTGACGTGGGTCCCGTGCTTAAACCGGTCCCAGGATGCTTGTTTCCAGTCCAGTGAGGACCTGGCTTGGCAGTTCGGTCTGGACTGTTCCCATGAGGAACAGGGTCAAGACTGATTTGCATATGGCTGGGTCCAAACTGGGGTGGCATGGTGAGCAAAAAAACGATGGATTAAACCCAGATCTATGACTGGGGGTGAGTGTTTGACAATGTTCAGCATTCCGTCCATCACTTATTGTTTTTGCTTTGCCAATTTACCAGACCTGGCTGGAGAGAAAAATCAAAAGGTGAATTAAACATCAGTGCATGATAGAAGTATACAAAACACATCCTTGGAAAACCGCTTTCTTGTACAATGGTGATAACTTTCTAACAGCTGGAAAATTATTCATTCAGAAATCACTAATTAGAAATTCAAGAGATACCAACATGATTCTAGTGATTGCTTTGTAAGCTAGACTTCCAATGAGAAGGGGAAGTGGAGCAAGAATCAGTTTCTGCAATGATCACCTCTGGAATAAGAGCACTGAAGACATCAAACTGTTGTGAACCAAGTGTAAGGCTCGTGCTACAGGTAAATGTATTTATTTAGAAAGTTTTTTAAAGTTTACCATCATATGGTGGCCTCAGAGTGCTTTGGAGAGTGCACTAGTGACAAGGACAATCAGTACATGAAGCAAATGCAGACAGCTTGGAGCCAGTCAATCAGCTACAGCAAAGAGATGTCAAGATGGCCTTTGTCAGATGGGTCTCAAAAGATAGCAAAGATGCAATTAGACAGAGTCCTGGAGGAGGAGACAGGCTAGCCTTTGGCATCTGACCAGCAGGACTAAAGAAGTAACTACAGTATGTAATTTTAGTGTCTGAATGCTTTACTAAAAAGATCATAAGCAATCTTAAATAAACCACTGCCAGGGGCAGAGAGACCCTGGAGTTGCAGCGAGCCGATACAGAAATCCTCTAGTCAGGTCTCCAAATGACAGAGTCATTGCTGCACAGGATTTGGGATGGTGTGGGACTGAGAACTCTGCTGAGCCCTGTATCCAGCGGAGGGCCAACCGGCTCAGAAGGTGAGAAATGGAGGGTGGGACACTGTTGGACTTTGCCCTCTCTGTAGGGTCATCCTCAATTTCTTTTATTTCACCTTCCTGCTTTCTGATCAAGATTTTGTTAGCTTTTAAGACTTCATGCACTTTACCACTGCTAAGCAGTGCTAATGTGCCCATGCTCTCTACTTTAATCATGGTGAAATTGGCGTACACCCAATTGGCACATTTAATTTACTTGTACGTTTATTAAAAAGTGGTATTACATGAACCCAGGGCCTGTAAATTAAATGCTGCTATTAGGCTTGCAACACTTATCGTGTCACTCACATAAGTAACCATTTAAATCATGTTTCAGGCCTGCCACTGAAGCCTGTGTTGCAGTTTCAAACCACCATTTTAACTTGACAAAATAAATCTTTTACCTGGCTTAAACATTCCTTTTTCATGCATATGTCACCCTGCGATAGGCGCTAAACAGCCCACAGGGCAGGGTGTATTGTATTGAAAAGTTGGAAACATACTTTTAACTTATGCATTTCTTGTTTGTGAAAAACACTTAAATTTTGTTTTTCACTACTACCTCTCCCATAGAATAACAGTGAGTTACTTTATTACATTTAATAAGTGATAACTTTAAATTGGGGGCAGATAGGAATGTCGAGTTTAGTGTCTAAAGAATTGTAATTTAAAACCCTGTTCAACTGTAAAGTTGTTTTTTTAAGTCACAGTTCTGAAGATGCCACTTTTAGAAAGTTGGCATTCTCGTGCCCTAACCATTTGATGCATGTAGCCTGTATCATGGGTCATATGATTAGGAGTAACTGGCAGTTCGTTTTTTTGTATTACTCTCAGACAGTGTGACCAACAGGGAATAGGTGTTGGAAGGATAGGCTATTGCTGACTTGTTGAGGGGGAGGAGTTATCACCTACCACACTTTCACATCACAAAGCATGTGCCTGAGCACACTCACAAAGGGTTTGACACTAGTCTTTTGTACCCCCCGAAAAGCTGGGGCCAGGGCAGGAAGGCGGGAACCTCTAAAAGCCTCTGGGGGTGGAAACCTCCAGAACCTTCTCTTACTTTAAACAGTCACCAAGTATAAATACTGGACCCTCAAACCCCACTTTTCAGCACACTCCTGGCCTGTTGAAACACTCTCGCGGCTGCCCTGCTGCACAGCTGCCTGAGTGAGGACTGGACGTGCATCTTGAATCCAGGTCCACCAGAGTGACTCTAAGGGCTAGTTGGCTGGCCTCCTTATCAGAGCTTCAGGGACAGAAAAGGCTCCAACCACTTTGAATCCAGCACCTGGACTCTCTCTACTGTGAGTTCCACCCCCCCAAGAGGTACCACCCCATTCCTGGAGGAGGGACGTGTGAAGTGGGCCTGAAGGTGCTCTGCCAGCCCAGCTGTGGTCCAAGCAGAACAAATGCAGTGCAACGCATTGCCTTACAGGTCTGCATCAGAACAGCCGCTGCATGACGCATCCCTGACGCAGGACCCCTGAGCTCTTTAGAACTGCCGCTGTGCGACACCTCCTCAGCACAGGACCTGGTATTGCAGCCCTGCAACTCTTCTGCACTGCCACTGAGCAACGCATCCTTAGCAGAGGACCTTGCATCACACCCACTGCAGCTTCCCGGAATTTACACTGCGTGACACATCTTCAATGCAGGACCTCTCAGGACCTCTCATCACAGCAGAAAACCAAGACACTAGCAACCAGGAAGAAAGGACATAGTACTTGGGTGCTCACAGTGAATCCACATAGTAACAGATAAACATAGCAGGTAAGGCACAGTGCTCCTGGCAAGAGGATCTTCCCTTGTCCTCTAGAGTTTCCGAAGAAACTGAACACAGATAAGTCGAAAGCCAGGGCACTCATGAGTCAAAATAAAATACGTTAGAGGTGTTTAGAGTCCATATTGTACTAGTAAAGAATTTCGTTGTACGACCGGGAATCATGAAAACAGGAACCTTCAATTTATTCTTGAAAGATAAGTTACATCACAGTTATAGGAAACACTCCTTAAGGTCAGCACATCTGTGACCATAACAGCCGATAAGTAGTCATGTAGCAACAAACGCCAACACGTGTTTCGTCTTATGAGAGATAAATCTCAAAGACTTCATCAGGGCTGGAATAAACAAAAATAATGTCTAAAACATGTGGTATGGTAACCTCTGATTCATTAGATACAATGAGTGACAACAACAAGTCACTCCCACCGTGATGTTTGTGTGATTAGAAAGAATGCAATACGTGACATGTGTGATATACACAGAAAGGAATTTTACCTCCCCCCATACAGGTATTATCAAGAGAAAATCATAAAGCGTGTGAAAGAAAAGGAGGTCACTTTTTGTGAAAATGCAATACATCGAAAAAACGCTAGTGACACCAAAATTAATTACAAAGGCTAATACAACCTAAAGGTTATTGTGTCATAGTTGGTGCACGTCCTCCATTATAAATTGAAAGAAAGGTGAAAACACTCAAACGATCAAAATGTCATCGGCCGGTACGAAGATATATATCTAAGGTCACAAAGGTGGCCATAAAAATCATAATTCAACCTAAACCTGTGTGTCGCAATCACCGAAATGAGCTGAACATACCTGAGCTACAGTCAAGACATCTATCAATATTGTACTCCTGAGCAATCCCAGGGATCTGAAACTACAACAAATAACCCAATGTGAATATTGGACATAATCTTGGGAACATGACGGTAATGCCGCAAACCGATAAACGATAAGAAAAACGGCCATACGACCTATGACTAACCTTGTGGTATCTGTGATAGAGAGAAATAGCAGATAGTTGAACAACCTATAATACCGAGTATCCTAAAGTAAAACGAATACAAAATGCCCGTCAGTGAGTTGTCGAAATCTAATATGCCCGCTGAGTATTACCGTGCTTCAAAACCTTATTTTAAAAGGTTGAACATTATATCCTAAAAAAAGAACCGCTTACCTATTATATATGAAGTAGAAAAGAACGGGAAACCGCGTTCAAGTAATTGCGCGGCGTTCCGTAGTGTCCGGACAATATATAATCAACCCATTCCATGGCGGGTGCTCTATTTAAAACGTCCCTACTGTGCGTTCTTAACACGAGATAAAGATAGGACTCATGCTTATCCATGGCCGCCATCTTGGAGTGGTGAAACCACATAATCTAGGTAGGCGAGAGTGGCGGTCAATGATACGAGAACCAAAATAATCGTAAAATCGAAGAAAGAGTCATTCAACTATTGTTTGTGGAGCACAAACTTCTTGTAGAGGCTCTGCGATAATGTCTATACA